>NW_003852399.1:42435996-42450415 GCF_000181295.1 Otolemur garnettii
ATGTTCTTAAATGATCTTCCTTGGATTTATAGCTTGCCGAACTTCTTTCTGGGCTCAGCTCCCCGTCTTTGACTTCATAGATTCTGATTCCAACCAGTTTTTCTTCCTTTGTTCAGGAGCCTCTGACCAGGGTTGCTACCAGTCGGCCATCTTCCCAGAATCCTGAAGAATTAAGTCTTATAGTGATTTGCACTCACCCCAGTAAAAAACATAATGAATGAGGATGGGAATTTATAAATTCTCCGAGAGCCATTAATAACTTTGTCTTCCCTTGACAGCCTATTGTTCCATATCCTCTTCTATCCTGATTCTTCCTTCACCACAGAACATAAGTGATTTTTTTTCTTTTTTTTTTTTTTTTTTTTTGCAGTTTTTGGCCAGGGCTGGGTTTGAACCCGCCACCTCCAGCATATGGGGCTAGTAACCTACTCCTTTGAGCCACAGGTTCATAAGTAATTTTCATTAAACCTTCAAAACCTTCATACTGTTTTGTTTTTTGTTTGTTTGTTTGTTGCATTCCTGCAGATCCTGAGAATAAATTTTCATTTGCCTCTTTGCTGAAAGGACAGCAGTGTATCTGCACAATAATGCCTTGGGGGTGTACTGAAAGGCTCTCTTACTTTCATGGATATTGAATGCAGATTTAACAGGCATTTCCTTCCTCCAGGGATCACTCTCTTCCAGTATATGGATGACTGGAACTCCATCTTTGTTGCTTTCTAACAAGTTTGTGCATGTGATAGCGTTCACCTCTTTAAATTTCTAGTGGACAAAACCCATGCTCAGGCCCATGTCAAATATTTCGGACATCTGATATCAAACCAGGGACTTCTCTTAGATCCTTATAGACTTACACAGGCATTTTAAAATGTCCTCAATCTCAGACTAAGAGTCTTAGGACTTGTCAAGGTAAACTGTCCAAACTGGGTACCTCGTTTCTATTTAATAGCTCAACTCCTCTATGCTCTCCTGAAAATTAACAAATCAGATCCCCGGACTAGGAATAGAATACCCGTATAGACTACTATCAATTAAAAAAACCTGTAAGTCCTCCTGCTTAAGGCACCCCAATTGTCAGCTCCCCTTCTTCCCTTTTGTATTTCAAAGATAAGAAGGTACATTAGAAGTCCTTACTCAAAAAGATGGAAATTAATAGAGATTCCTTGCCTATCATTGCCAACAATTAAATTCAGTAACTAAGGGATTCCCTCCCAGCGGACCAGCTATCTCAGCCATCCTGGCTTTAACTAAGTCTGCAGACGACACAGCCATGGGTTCTCCTTTCACTCTCTATAATCCTCACGCTACAGAAGCTTTATTCAACTCTAATCATACTCAACATCTTTCTGCAAGCAGAGATCCTGCTGTTTAAGTCTCTTATTTTTTCTTGCCTTAATATCCAAGTGCAGCAATCGTCTGACCCTATCTGACCTGTCATAACTATCTAAATTTAACCAGCAACTAAAACATAGACTGAATTTACAAGAAACCCTTAAACCAAACCAGACCATGTTTCATGGTTTTACTGAGGGACCATATGGGAAAGACAATGAAGGAAGACATCATGCTGGATGTGCTCTCACCACCCTCCCTGAAGTAGCTGAAGAAGCCCCGTTGCCAACCCAGGCTTGTTTTTTGGTGAAAATATAAAATGCTCGGTATTTATACTAATAGTGATTATCCCTGTTGAGTTGTTCATAATTTGTATGCTTTGAAAACAGGATTTTTAATTTCTAGAGGGAAACAAATTAAAAATTAAACTTTTATAAATAATTTAGTAAGTCCAGTTAAACTTTCCTCTGCCTTGACTATAATCAAAGCTTACGGGCACCCCAGATAGAAACATGAAGAGGCAAAAGGAAATAACTTGGCAATCACAGGCAAAGGCAACTGCCATGAAGTCCAGTATGACTGAAAACCTTACAGCTAATATTGGTTAGTCCCCAAAAAAGGGTTTAAATGCTGTTGTTAAAGATACCCAGTCTTGAAAAATAACACCTGCTGGTGAAGGTGTGGAGAAAGGGGAATGCTAGTTGGTGGGAAAGTTAAGTGAATACAGCCATGATGGAAAATAGCATGGCGTTTCCTCAGACTAAAACAAGATCTACCATATGTTCCAGCAATCCCACTGCTGGGTATATGTGGGTCATTATGGAAGTTGGAGATACACACAAATCAAGAAATGTAAAATCTGCACAGAATGCAGACAAATGAAGCCCACCCAGCAATAGCAAAAATCTGAGCAAGTTGAAATGTGCCTGGGTGAATCAAAACTTGCATAATAATCCCACCAAAAAGAATGGAAATCAGTGTATCAAAGCACTCCCATGTTTATTTCAGCTCTACTCACAGTAGCCAAGATAGGGCATCAAGTGTTCATCAGAGATGAATGAGTTAAAAAAGAATGTTATACAATGGGATTTTATTCTCCCATAGAAGAGAATAAAATTCTGTCTGTGGCAGAAACTTAGGTGGAACTGGAGGACATTATGTTTAGTGAAATAAGCCAGCCATAGAAAGGCAAATACCACATGTTTTCACTCACATGTAGGAGCTAAAAAAGCTGATCTCATGGAGACAGAAAGTTGAATACTGGTTTCCAAAGACTGGGAAGGTTAAGAGAGAGAGTGTTGAAGAGAGAGTCTGGTTAATTGCTATGTAAATTCAGATAAAAAAAAATAAGTTCTAGAATTTGATGGCATAGTAGGGTGACTACAGTTAATAATAATTAATAATATATTTCAAAACATCTATAAGATTTGAAATATTCCCAGTACAAAGGTATGAATAATATTTGTGGTATTATAAATTATCACTGGATGGCTGATGCATTTAGCTTCATCTGTTTTTGATATTTAATATTTTAAAGGAGATATTCTTTAATATAAATATTAAATATCCTAATGCCCTGATTTTATTACTATACATTGTATTTATGTATCAAAATATCACATGTATCCTATAAATTATTTATCATTTAAAATATAATTTTAAAGTATAAATATTTATCATTAAAAATTAAAACAATGCTTAATCTTGAGCATCACATAAAGAAAAATACTACTGAGCTAATAATGGTTGTGATTTTTTGCCTAAAACATTTATGGTACGTTCCTAATAACAAATAAGAATTACCAGAATCTATGAATAAAACCTTATTCAAAATGACTCATTAGATGAACAACTGAAACACTTATGATTCTCATGAAACAACATTGGTGGGGAAATATTCGAGGATCACCAAGGGATACAACTGTCTCATACCATTAGTCCAAAATCTACCCAAGAAATTCAGACAGTACCTAGTTATTCTGACCCAACTGATCCTTTAACATTTGGCAAATGGATTTGAAGTAGTTACCTTCTCAAGATTATAAATACGTTCTTGTTGCGACGTGTATGTTTTCCCGTTGGGTAGAAGCATTTCCTTGCCAAGTGGTAGTACTTCAGCTGTTGCAAAACTGTTAAAAGATTTCTTCTCCCTGGGATACACCTGCAGAGTTACACAGTGACTAAGGAATTCCTATCACCAGCCATGCTGCAAATTTGTGAAGCATTACCAAGATTACAACAATTTCATTGTACCTGCCATCCCCAGTCTCCTAGATTGTGGAAGGGACAAATGGCATTGTCAAAACTCAACTGGAAAAATTTGCATAAACACTAAAATTGCCCAGCCAAAGCCACGTTCTCTGATCTTTCAATACCTTTGCAAAAACATAAGATGCCATATTTTTAAATTATCACTGGATGGCTGGTGCCTTTAACTTCATCTGGTTTTGATATTTTAAAGATATCCTTTAATGTAATCAACACTACAGACAAAAATCATACCTCTGTACAACAATCTCTTCCGTGTACTTTCAGAATATGAAGACACCAAACATATTGGAAAAGGCCTCTACAAATAATTTCTCCAACTTTGATGGAGAGGTTCACATCAGGTACTTCTTTAGCAGCACAGCACTCCCTGTGCTGCCAAATTAAAAGGCATTAACACTTGGATTCATTTCTCTCATTTAAAGCAACATCTTATGTCCTGCTGGAATTCAGAAACAGAGTTGAAAAGAAAACGAACTTGAGAATGAAGTGGATAGCAGCTGATGTTGACTGCTCACCCAATACCCGCAGACCAGACCTGAATATGCTTACGTTTCTGCAGTGTTTAGCTTCTTACATGTTGCTTTCTCTATGTCTAAACGTAGCAAGTTCTACCAACTCATACCAACATATTAATGGTATGGTCCTAATAATAAAGTGGCCCTAAATAGTAAATGTGTTTTGCCTTCTACATCCCCACACAATAGATTTACCTGTATTATATCTTGGCTGAGCAGGTGTTTTTGCCTGTAGCCAATAGTGTCTGTTATGCTTAGATAAATACTTCTAACAAAGTTGGAAAAATCTGTGTACATGCTAATTAGCTAAATGGAGTACCCATCGTTAAATGTTTGGCTTTTGATCTTTGCAGCTGACTACTCTCTCAAGTCAAAATTTGACTAAAATCTACTCTTCAGTTTTTGTAACTCACTGTCATAGTTACTGTTGCTATAGTTGTAATATGTGTTACTTATGTTGCCCCTTACTCAAGTTTGCTTAGAAATAGCAGTTTAACAAAAGTAGTATTATTTAGACACTCAATATGGTCAATCGAGTCTATAACTAAAAAAAGACTTCTGATAGGACTTTTTCTTTTTCAGTACCTAAGCAGACTTGAAAGTTTTCTTCTCAAAACCTTCTTGTTACTCAAGTGTGGTCTACTCCCTTAGACCTTGAGGCCTTCCTGGTAAGGGTCATCACCCTCTGGAACAGGTTCATCCTAGTGATGTGGGACAAAATCAGACTAACCAATGGGTCTTCAGTGTTCTCTGTAGAAATATCTTGACATTAAACCATCACAGGTAACATACAAACCTATACAACTATAATATACTCATATTACTTAAAAATTAAAAAAAATTAAAGGGGAAATATGAAAGAAAATGAATAAAGGCTAAGGCTTTAAAGTGAAGTTAGGAGATTGACAAAGGATTGCAGTCACACCTGCCAACAAGCCACAGAATGTTCTGGTAGACTTGGATAACAACTGAAGGCAGGCTCTGCCAGCATTCAACATCTCTCAGCTGTGAGTATGGAAATTAAACAACCAATCGGAATGGGTTTGCAATTTAGGATTTCTGCCAGGCCAATAAACTGCTTCCAAAAACAACACTTCTTGGAAATCCCCTATAAAAAAACACTGCTCCCTGGTGGCACCTGTAGTTTAAGTAGGTAAGGTGCCAGCCACATACACCAGAGCTAGTGGGTTCAAAACTGGCCCGGGCCTGCCAAAACAAAGACATCTGCAACCAAAAAAATAGCTGGAGCTGGGTATTGTGGCAGGTACCTGTAGCTACTCAGGAGGCTGAGGTAAGAGGGTCACTTAAGCCCAGGAGTTTGAGTGTGCTGTGAGCTGTGACGCCATGACACTCTATCCAGGGCAATTACTTGAGGCTCTGTCTCAAAAAAAAACCTGTCCTGCACTTGTCTTTTGGGACACTATTTGGGGCTACCCGGTTCCGGTACTCAAACTGCAGTGAATTGTTTTCTCAATATTCTATTTTCTTTGAACTTTATGTTAATCTTATGTTAATCTTTTCAGCAAACACTATATAAGTTTTGAAAAAAGAAATACAGATTATGAAAGCCTAAAGCCAATGAAATTTACTACCTGTCAAGGAAGGGTGATAATGGCATAGAAGGAAGTTTTCCATTCCATTTCCTAAAATCAGCATTTTGAATGAGCATGGATAAATGCTGATTCCAGGGCTAAGCCAGGGTAAATAGAAGGTAACTCAAAGGTCTGTTTTTGACAGAAAGTGAGAAATTCCATTAAAAATGATGGGACAAGTCAAAATACACCGGGGTTAGTTTTAATAGGCCTTCACTGTCGGATCATTGGAGCATCAGCATGAACAAGAACATAACCGTGAAATAAAGGAACTCACATTGTTATTTCATAATAATGATAAAGTGAAGAAAAGCAAAAGCTCTTTTATAAAGAAATCAACAAATGTTCAAGAAATCATGGAATCTAAAATTTATCAATTTGTGCCTATCAGAATAATCAGAGAACCAAATGGTACTAAAATATTTGTGGATTTATGTGTAACAGGACATTCATGTCCTCATAAAGTTACTTACTAAAAGGAATTTGTATGATAAATAAATCTGAGGAATAAAAACACCTTAGTAAATGATTGAGCCACACACCAGTGATATTATCCTTTGGTGAACATACTGTTCTTACAATACCTACATTCTGTATATTTGAATTTTCCAGAAAAATAATTGGAAAAATAATTCAGAAAGCCAAAGAGTGATAAAAATAGAATTGTACTTTAACTGTTTAGTATTTAAATTCCTTAAAAAATGAGACTATTTTTAACACTTGGATTTTTTTTCTGTTTTTGTTCTCTGGATTTTAATCATATTGCCATATTAATTGGTGGATTTAAATATATTTCTTATTTTTCAAAAGTGATTTTAAAATTCTGGTATCTCAACTCAAAAGTGACTTTTAAGTAAGTCTTGGAAAAAAGCCCCATAGCTATTTTTGAGTTCTTTTTAAAAATTCGTGCTAAAAATATTGAGATTGCCTTACCTCACTAACAATTGAACCAACATACTTTCAGCTTAGCATATGTTAAAACATTTATGAGAATAGTCTTTGACCAAAATATAAAAATATCACTTTTAAGCATCAGCACACCTCTCTTTCTTTTGCTTACCTTACATGACTCACTTAATGGATAAAGTGCTCCTGCCCTCTGTTTCCTGCTGATTAGAAGTTGCTATTAGCATGATGCACATAAGAAAGATTGCAAATGTTTCACAGAAACCCACAGAGCAATGTTTTTCAACTTTACAGAACATTGCCAAAAATATCTATCTGAACCACAGGTACCTGGAATGACTATCAGAACATATTCACAAAGTTTTAAATTAAAGTCATTTCATTTTTTACTTTATGGTGAGAAACTGCCCACCTGTGAGGTGGTCAAATTGAAGAGCCCAGCTACCGAGACCAACGAAGCAAAGAGGTGTAGTTAGGTTTGGGAGGCTCTGTGCTAGGGAAGTTTATATAAAAATACAGATGGAAATCAGTTTCTGCCTTGAAAGGCAATAATTGAGGTAGTGTGAAGACAAAAGTTTTCAAGCTTTCATTATAATCAAAGAAAGGGTTCACGGTCATTGTTTGGCATACTTATAAGCTGATCTAGGAGACTGAAAAGCCAGATGTAAGGAGAACCAACCAGAATATTAAAAAGTGAAGGGTAGGGAGTAAAAAGCACAGTGCAGCCTGGGGTCTATTTAAAAAAAAAAAATTGTAGTTGCTCGCGCTTATAATGACTGCTACTTTGGAGGCTAAAGTGGGAGGATTGTGTGAGGCCAGGAGTTTTACACCAGCCTGGGACAATATAGGAGGAGGGGAAAGGAAGAGGAGGAGGGGGAGGAGGATGAGAAGGGAATAAGCCAACTTGAAGAAATGAATGTATTTCTTTTGAGTACTTCAGAATGAATACTTTCCATGACCTATTTAGATAAACTCAAAAAATTCAGCAGATGATGTCATTCATATAGTTTGCAAAAATGTCTTGCAAATGTAGCCAATTTAGTTCTGTCTCATGTCTGTGTGCTTCATAATTCCTACTCTCTCTGCCATGAAAGCTTTCTTGCTAACTAGCTTCTATTCCTTAAAACTCAGATCATGGCTCTCATCAGATGATTTCTGAAGAGTCTAGACTGTCCACCCAATAATCTTAAAACACAGTACTTTTCTCTTTACTGTGTTCTGGGATTATTGATCTACTTGTCTGCTTGACCCAACACTTCCTTAAGTAGAGGGGTTTGTGTTATGCTAAAGCCTTAGCAGATTGTCTTAGGGCTCAAGAAATTTTTGCTGAATAAGTTAGTGAAGAATGGGTAAGAAATACTTACTATGATTGCCATATTCCAGGGTCACCAGAGCCTTTATTGCTGATGCCACCAATAAACACACTAGAGTCTAATATGTAACAGAGATGGCTTCACTGTGGTCAGCTTGCTCTGCACAGGTAAGAAACCTGCGCTTTTTTCATCTTTCTCTTACATGGATCCAAGAAAATGCTGATTTAGGTTATCAGTAGTTAACAGATAGTTAACAAAGTATCTATTATTAATATTTTTGTTTTAATTTTTACTCCTCTGTGCTTTGGCACAAATAGAAAAGAAAAGAAGCAGGAAAGCAAGCCATTAGGACTAAAGGTTAGTATGAGCAACAAAGGTCCAAAATTGCAATTCTTCTATTACCTGCACCTATTGTTTTTTAAAAAAAAAATTTTTTTGAGACAGAGTCTCACTCTGTAGCCCTTTGTAGAGTGTTGTGGTAGCATAGCTCACAGCATCCTCAAAAACTTGGGCTTGAGCAATCCTGTTGCTTCAGTCTCCCAACTAGCTGGGACAATAGGTACCAGCCACTAAGCCCAGCTAATTTTTCTATTTTTAGTAGAAACAGGGTCTCCCTGTTGCTCAGGCTGGTCTGGACTCCTCACCTCAAGCAATCTATCTGCCTGGGCCTCCCAGAGTGCTAGGATTATAGGTCTGAACCACCACATCCTGCCTTGTTTTTAGAAGGTTTTTTTTTTTTTTTTTTTTGCAGTTTTTGGCCAGGGCTAGGTTTGAACCTGCTACCTCTGGCAAATGGGGTTGGCACCCTACTCCTTTGAGCTACAGGTGCCAACCCCCCCCCTTTTTTTTTCACTGTTTCTTAGAATGGGCTGCTAGTCAGAAGTCTCCTGGTAGCTCATGCAAATAGGCTCCACAGATCCTCCAATCAGGACCATATGGTGACTCAGTGTGACTATTACGTAGGTTCATGTCCAAATTCTACTACCAGAGTGGTAATAGGAAATATTATTATTACCTTCACAGTTCAAAAAGTACTATCACTACAAAATTTATATTTCTTCTTTCTGGATAAAAGAATCTCTGAAAAATAGGTTTGGAATATTTTAGCCATCAAGGAAATGATATTTATAAAGCTTTAAGTGGCTTGTATGTCTTCATTTATGCATTCAACCTAAAAACGTATCGATGCTAACCTTTTAATTTGGCATTGTGTTAGATCTTGGCAGGTTTTGAGAAGAGACTCACACTTTGTCTAATGAAGTGGCTTAGAATGGTGGAGCCATGTACCAATTATCAAATAGTGCACCCTGGGGCAAGGCATACCATCTAGCAAAAGCTCACTGAACTATGAGGTACCTAAGGCGTCCCTGCGAAGGGCCTACCTTGGCCTTATTTAGTCAGTTCCTGGGAATCAGTGATTCCTTTGTGACCATTATTTCCACTCCATCAATATGGGTATGGCCACCAATCTGGCCACAAAGAGTTGAGTCACACCTACTTTCTGTCTTTCTTGCAGTAATTCAACATCAGTAAAAATTTTTATGGTATATGGAAATGACACAGCTGTGTTAAAAAACAGTATTTAAATTTAATGTATAATCACCCACTACAAGAGTGGTTTTCAGACTGAGCACAAATCCTTTCTTTAAGTCCTGTATTATCCACGGCCTGGGATCCAGTAGATCAGTGGAGACCTATTAGTTCAGCACTTCCAACCCCCAAACTTCTAGGTCCCATGAAAGTCAGATGTCTCCCTTGGGTTTGTAAAAATTACTGTGGTGATATTTTTATGACTTCCTCTACTTTCCTTAGTGTTCCTTTCCGAGGAAACTGCTTTTATTAATAAGTGTTTCAGACATCTTTTCTCTCTTCTTAGCAACATAAATTATAAGGAGCATTCGTGACTTAGGGAGAGAGCCAACGAAGGGACTTACATTATAGAAATAGCCCGACTTCCAACAGAAGAGCTGGCATCACCTTTGGGTCATTCTACCACGGGAGACTTGACTGCCTCTCTTTCACTGACTCTCTCTGTTTCTCTTCTGCCCCGTCTCCTTCTACTTTATACCACAGAAGTATCTTACTCTTTATAGTACAGAATAATTAAGCATATCCTTCTCTTGACTGTTGAATGTGCCTACAACTACCAGTTTCATTTTACTTTTTAAAAAAAATGGCTGTTTGTAAAAATAGCAATATCCCACAATCTCCTATATGAGCTTATGTAAACTCAATATATGAATAGATAACACAAGAGTCATTTTCACTGAACTGGGAGTAAGCCCAGGGGAGAACTCTGCCCACTCATCCCCAACTCCTCACCACAGTTTTAAAATGCATTTTACAGAACTTCTGGGAACACAGTTTAAAAATAACTTCCTAAGAAGTTGTTCTTTACCACCAGGGCATTACATTTGCAAATCTGAAAGCTGTCATGACATGATACCACCTACACAATTTGCAGTAAAGAATTTAGGCAATGATATAGTTGAATAAGTATTGATTAAAATTCATCATCAATCTAGTCACAATGACTTAGCAAAATGAAAAACAAAACATCTCTAGCTCCTTACAGAAATACCATGCAAACTAGATGAAATCTCTTTGACTTAAAACAAAAAGAAAATTCAAAACTTAGAGAAGTCTCCAGTAAAAGATATCTTTTCTGTGCATGCATGAATGTTCATAAATTCTAATTATATTTTAGAGTCGAATATATTGTATGCTGCTTTTTTATGACTGTTGGAATTCTAGCCTCAGTTCTGCCAGATATTTCTAGGTTTTATTTGCTTCTTTCTGCATCAATTCTGACACATATTTTCTTTTTATAAGAAATCTCAGAGTTTAAAATATAATACTCATTTCTACCCTTACTACAAAGTAAAAAGCTAATATTTCTTGAATAATTATAATGTGCCAGACGTATTGTCTCCACTTTAGAAACGAGGAGGAAAAGGAGGCCAAGAAATATTAAATAACCTGACATAAACCATAACCACAGTCAGAGCAGAGCTAGAACTGGAGCCCAGTTGGAAATCCAAGCACCTAAATACGACACTGGGAAATAATAATAGTTCAGAAACTTGCATTGCTACTAACTTTCACTTTATTTCTTACAGAAGCAAAATGTTATTTTGATACCTCTGGTTTAATAGAAGAAATATTCTTCAACTATTAAAATTTATTTGATTCCATCAAACTTTCAGCATCCAGAATCTGCAAAAATGGTAAATACACCTATCAGTGTAAAAAGCAAAGTAATACTAACAGCTTTTCTATTTTAGAAATAGAATAACACTTAATTTCCTATTCCCATTAACCCTGTGAAATAGGTATTGTCTTTGTTTAGCAGTAACAAATCTAAGTCTTATTCAAAGTTATAAAGTTTTAAAATTGGTAGAGGTGATTATGGCACTTATTGGATGGTGTATACAAATATCAAAACATGCACTCTTCTTGAATACATATTCTATTGATCAGTTATACCTCAGTAAAGATGGAAAAAGCTAAAATCAGCAAGTATGAACCTCAGAACTACATTTTACTTTGATAATCTGCACACAAGCAATAGGTTCTATTTTTTTATAAAAGATAAATACTTAAATAATGCAAATGAAGTTGCAGAAGGCCACAGAAGGGTGAAATACCTATATACTTAACTAAATATCCCGTAGCCCAATAGGAAAAACAATGCCATAAAAATTTTTGAAGAAAAGAAAGAACATTTTATAATTTAAAAGGAAAAAGAGAGAAAGAGAAAGAAACTAAAAGACAGGTTTGCCAGCTGTTTGATAAGACAAAAATTGTTTTTATTCTAATTAAGACACAAAAAAGCAAAATGCAATGTATAGGAAGTCGAAGGTATGTGACCCCAGTAATAGCGGAGTGAATGTTTTAATGATTAATTTGAGGAAGAGAACCAAAGGCAGAATTGAAAGTGAAATGCAATTAATATTAAACATCTATATAAACATTTCAATCATCTAAAATAAGCGTATTCATCTTGTATATTTGTGATATAGCACAGTAATGAAGTATGTATATCCAGATATCAGCTTTCCTTTTTTTGTGTTGTTTTGGGGTTTTTAATAAATACTATTGAAGTTTAAATAATAAGTGTACAGTTGATAATGCGAACACACCTGTGTAACCAAAACCTAGATAAAAACTAAAACACATGAACAATTTCAGAAGCTTCCTTGTGTATAATCCCCCCATGGTTACATCATTGTACAGGCCTCTAGCTCACTGGACAGTATGTATCATTTGGTATCTTTTTTCAATTTTTTCAATAATATATTAATATGTTTCAAGAGCTTTTCTTTGGGTTTGAGAGTAGTTGTTGCCCTTTTATTTCAATTCGTATATGCTATCCCATTGTAGAAGTGTTCCACAATTTATCTAGTCTCTTGTAAGTTAAAATTTAGGCTAATCTTGGTTTTTATTGTTGTATTTGTTCTTACAAACAGAGCCATCATGAACATTTTTGTGCCTTTGTTTTGGAGACTGCATATAATCATTTCTACTATGTATCTTACAAAAAACACAGAATGTGTTCATGAGGTGGGGGTTAGAAGTATATGCATCTTCAGCTTTCTACTTTGTATAGAAGTAGAAATGAGTATTGTATTTTAAACTGTCAAATTTGTCATAAGAAGAAAATATGTGCCAGAATCAGTGCATAAAGAAGCAAACAAAAAAAAACAAAATATCTGGCAGAATTGAGACTAGAATTCCCGGAATCATAAAAAACAAGCAGTATATAATATACTCAACTCTAAAGTATAATTAGACTTTATAAATATTCAATACACACAAAAGATATCTTTTACTGGGTTCTTCTCTAAGATTTTTTCTTTTTGGAATATATTTAATAGAAATATACCCAAATATGTAAAAATATCTTTCTGAAAATTTTGAAATGGATATTAATTAATGTTTCACCAAATGTTTTTTAATTTTTTTTTATGAGACAAAGTCTCACTATGTCACCCTGGGTCTCAGAGTGCCCTGCCATCATCATAGCTCACAGCAACCTCAAACTCATGGGCTCAAGAGATCCTCTTCCTCAGCCTCTCAAATAGCTGGAAATACAGGCACCAACCACAATGCCTAGCTATTTTTTCTGTTTTTAGTAGAGATAGGGTCTTGCAATTGCTCAGGATGGTCTCAAACTCATAAACTCCAGGGATAGGCCCAACTCAGCCTCCCAGAGTACTAGGTATGAGCCACCATGTCACGACTCACCAATATTTCTAAAATTAAATCTTATTTTCCATAATGAATAATAGATCAGATAGGTAATAAAAATCAATAGAGTAAAAGTAAGAACACAATGGACTAGTATTAATCAGTGAATTCTTCTGGTAGAAAGTGAAATTAGCAACAGATTTGGTATAATTCTTTTCCAAAGATTAATGAATAGAAGGAAGAAAAACTTTGCAAATATATGAAAAACAAAATCCCAACCAGAACATTACATACAGAGGAGGATGACACGGGTAACAAATGTCAGTATTTTCACTGGACTGAATTATAAAGGGAATGCTAGAAAGGAGTATAAGTGGAGGAGGAACAAATTTCATTGTGTTCTTTAATGCTCAACTAAATGATGGATAGTAGGAAAAGTGGGGAGAATAATGTAAACTTCAAACTTTCAAGAAAAAAGGTAAAACTACAATGAGAAAATTAGGAAAACCATAAAAAGGTATCCAAACAGAAAATATAACAAATTTGAATTATATAATAAAGAATATAGTTTTCAGAGACAGGGGTTATAAAGAGAAATGTGTACATACATGTTGACCATAATAGAATGAGTCAAATATCCATTTCATGACATTTTCAAAAGTGTATACCTCCCGAGTAAATCAAGTTTAACAAATAAAAAATTGTGTAACATTGAGTTAATTGAAAAAAAATAATAATAACGTGCTTTCCCTTTTACTCTACTGTGTACTTGACTTTGACTTTGTTGGCCTTGGGTGTTCTCTATTTACATGGAAAACAGGATTTCTTAAGAGAAAAATGAAAAGAGAACATGTTAAGACCGAATTTCTGTGAGGCAGAATTGTTTAGCAAGGTTATTTTGCTGGTCAGCCTACTGTGTTAAGATTCTTCCCCCTAAATACCTTTGTGTCCACCTTGCTTTTTTTAACATGTGAAAGGAGGGCATTTCCAAGTCTCAGTGTTCTCCTTTAGAAGAACTTATACTTCTTCCACCTAGAACCTGGAATGCACAGAGTTTAGTGCTTGATAGTGGAAGGATGATAACATAAAGAAACTAGGCTCTGCGCCTGTGGCTCAAGTGGTTAAGGCGCCAGCCACATACACCTAAGGTGGTGGGTTCGAATCTAGCCCGGGCCCACCAAACAACAATAATGGCTGCAACCAAAAAATAGCCAGGTGTTGTGGCAGGCGCCTATGGTCCCAGCTACTTGGGAGGCTGAGGCAGGAGACTCGCTTGAGCCCAGGAGTTGGAGGTTGCTGT
>NW_003852399.1:42450446-42510203 GCF_000181295.1 Otolemur garnettii
AAAAAAAAAAAAAAAAAAAAAAAAAGAAAAGAAACTAAAAGAAAAGGCTACGCATTTTCTAGCCTAGGATGTGGTAAGAAAAAGAAATGAAGGAGAATAAGAGAATACTATGAGTGTCCCTACTTACTAATCCCTATGCTTTGACCCCAAGAAATCCTTAGCAGCCAACCAGACAGATGAGATATCTCCTGTGTGTTTTGTCCCAGTCCCTGCTCAGTCACTCTGCTGGGCACACACATCCACAGAGGAAAGGCAAAGTCCTTGCCCACTCAGGTCCTCACTGGCCTTGACCCACTTGCCCATGCTGTGAAGTGCATGTGAGTTTAACAACAGCTTTACTGTCTAACAGATTCAGAGCGCAGGAACTAAAATTTTATTTTACATTTTTTTCATGAATTCTTGGACACCCAGCATCGGAGGGCTTTTCAGCCTTGCCTGGGGACAAAAGATAGTTTAGAAAAAAGAGATGTCCCCCTCAAACAATTTCAGCAAAGAACAAAAAGGAGGCAAGTTCATGAATACAAAATAGTTCAGCATTCAGAAAGGGCAGAGGGCTGACTCATTTCATGAGCTAATAGAAAGAAAACTTTGTGTATGATGTTATACCACGTGCTGTTGAGTTTTGGAGACCCGTTCAAGATTTCAATCTATGATTTCCTCTGTGACCTCCGAGTCTTGTGATCTCTAGAAGACCATATAGACTAAAGCTTGTGATCTCTATAAGACTAAATAGACTATAAGCTATTTACAGGCAAAGACTTCCATATTCATCTTTAAATCCTCAACCCCAGGCTTTGCTAGTACTTAACATGCAACTAATATTTTGTGAATTAATATTCCATATTTTTATAATTATATCTTTATTCTAGGGAATGCACAATAAAGCAAAAGATTATCTCCCTAGCTCTGGCAAAAGTCACTGGTCTGTACTCTTCCTTCTGCTTTACTCCTTTGGTCTGTCCTAACCTACAATGAATAAGGCAAATTGACGAGCATATTGGCCAGCGCAGCCATTATTCTCTACCTGGTCTTTCATTGGGCAATGAAATCAAATAGCCTTCTGGAAATCACTAAAGACAAAATATCCATGATTTGGCAATGTAGCAAAAGGTCCTCTTAACATCTATTTAAAATTAAAAAATAGCAGGCACCTGTGGTCCCAGCTACTTGGGAGGCTGAGGCAGGACACTCGCTTGAGCCCAGAAGTTGGAGGTTGCTGTGAGCTGTGATGCCACAGCACTGTACCCAGGGGGATAGCTTGAGGCTCTGTCTCAAAAAAAAATAAAAATAATTAAATTAAATTAAAAAATAAATGCCTAAAAAAAAAAATGCCTACCTTTAATGATAAAATCTCACAGGCACAATTCTACCTACAAAAATAAAAGATACTTTTAGGAAAAAACAACATCAATTTATGTTCATAACATTCTTTGAATCAGGATCATTATTTGAGTAATTTGAAAATAAATATTATTTTAGAGAGTTTTTTTTTAAATTTGTCTTTCAGGATTGTTATTTAAACAAAACCAAACCATGTAATATCTACTTTCAAAACAGAAAACCTGCTAGTTTTCTGAAAATTTCACAGTGATTCAAAGGATGGGGAAATATCGCTATATGGGGAAAAAAAAGAAATGATTATATTTTTCAGTAAGTTGCATTAGTAATTTAATAAGTTTTCCACATGTCAAAATTTTAAATATTTGCCTGCCTCTGTTATTTCAGGAATGCTGTGTCAAAAACTGAGCTTAAGTAATTGAACAATTTTGCTACAGAAATTTAAAATTTTCTGGTCTGATGAATGGTTTGCCTATCTGACTATACTGAATATGAGGGGAGGAAATAATCCATTATCACAGTCTATATTCTATTACTTATTACAAATAATCAATGAATTCTTTATTAGTATTTAATTATAGGTAAAAATAGTCATGTGTACTTATAGTCCACCTAAACCCAGGTTTAAAATCATACACATCTTTAAAATTATGGCATATGTTTCAGATTTTTGAACACATACCACAATATTTGTACCAAATCATAGGTAAAATAAAAATATAAATAATGGAAATAAAGTAGAAAAATAACTAAATTAAATTTATCATGTTTTATAAATAGTTTGATGTACTTATTTAATGGCACATGTAGAAATGAATAATAGAATATATAATAAGAAAATATAAAAGAAATGAACCAAAACAATGGGTTTTATTGGTTACATTATTTAGAAAATATGCAGTGAATCTTCTAGTTTACTTGAGAATGTTGATTTTGGTATGAATTAGTCGTTTTCAAATTTTCAGCCCAATGCTTGTGTACAGATTACCACTAATCTTCCAATCATAGTGCAACATTCCTGCCAGCATATTAACCACTTGAGGACAGATACATGTGCTCCTTGTCCAATGTTGTATTTCCAACTCTTAAAGCAGGGTTGTGCCTGCAGATACTAGATGCCTAAGAAATATTTGTTGAATAAATAAATGACTCTTCGGGACCATTAGCTTTTGTGAAGACCAGAGGGAAATAATTCCTTTTCCAGTGACAATCAAGCTAAGACCAAGTGTTAGAGTCATTTGATGTAATGAATTTTAAAAACCAGACCAAATGAGAATTCTGAAATGAGAATGATAGCAAAATCATTTTCATCATCATCACAACCATTATTATGGGAAACATTTACGGAGTTTAATATATATTCCACTCATTTTGTTAGCCATTTTCAATGTCTTCCTTACTTTATCCTAGCAAAAATACATCAATTTCTTATAATGGGAAAGTGTTACTCTGAGAGTTTAATAAACTTATGCAAAGTCACAAAGTAGGTAAATAGGAAAGCAATCAATTACCTATAGATATGCGTAAAAAGTTTTGTTTTTTCTTCTCTACCATATTCTTTCTCAATTTTGTTACACTATTCACAAATATTTATACAATTGCATAGTAGATAAATAGGTAGAAGATTATACAACTCTAACATGGTTGAAGAGTTTTAATTTTATTTAATTTCAATATAAAAATTTTGAATATATAAAAATATTATAAAACAAATGTCAAGCTTCATTACAGTCAAAATTTTTCTGTAATTATTTTACCTATTCATCACAGTTTTTCTAGTTGTCTTTTAGTGTGTTTTAAAACAAATCCCAGATATCATGTCCTTTCTTTTCTAAATGTTTCCGTAACTATCTAAAAATAAATAAATAAATGGAGGTCCTTTGTTATGTAACCACATATTTTCAATTTCTTAAGGCATTCTCACACTACACAAAATTGAAAATCATTCCTTGGTATAATTTAATATCAGATCATTTTCAAAATTTCTTTTTGTCAAAAAAATCATTATATAGTTGTATTATTTAAATCAGGAGCCAGATAAAATCCATTCACTATATATGATAGTTACATATTTCAGATCCATTTATTCAAAATAAATCCACCCCCTTTATTTAAAAAAAAAATCATACAATAGATCCTGTTGAAGAAACTGAACGAATTATACTGGAAAATGTCCTATATTCTGAACATGTTAATCACTTTTGGCCTTTACATTGTGTAGTGATGAGAAGTTAGATGTAAAAACATACAGATTTAAGTTTAATTCATTCATATCTGAGATAAAGAATACTTTCTGGGTGGTACTATCTACTTCATGTCATATCACATTCTCAGCACATAAAATCTGGATGTTTCACGTTTAGGGTGCTATAGTTGACCAGTGGACTGATCAGAAAGAGAAATTAAGAAACAAAGCATTTTAGATACAATGTTTGGTTATTAAAGGTACTAATTCACTGCTCTGAAAATTGCTTATAAAAAGAAAAAAAAATCAAACATTTACCTTGCCTTTCCAATGTGAATCATATTTAAGGGTATTCAGAATGACTAAATGGATGATGAAGAGTTATTTTACAAAAGCACTAAGAACAGTTCACTAGAGAGGAGAGAATAGTATTGGGGTTGTTTTAAGTCCAACTCCCCTAATATATGTTTTTAATATTTTACATTTAACAACATAATGAATTACTTCACATTCTTCTACATTCTAATAGACCTTTCAGATAACAATTAACTCTAAATTCAGAAAAAAACATTAGCACAAAGATGTCTAACTGCAAACATGTAATTATGTTGCTTTTTATGTCACTTCCAAAGTTGCATCCTAGATATATATTTTTACATATGTAACTACACATAAATTTATCCACATTTAAATGATTATACATGTCTGCATTGTATCAACAAACATCACCGTAGTAAAGATACATATCTTAAAATAGTGGTTTCCAAAGTTAGGTATAAGAGATGCTAGAATGTGATCTTTTATATGAAAATTACTCCTTTATTCTTTTATCTCCTGTCAGAAATCAGATGTGACATGCTTTTCACCCTACATGTAAATATTACAGAGTAATAACGATTTCCAAAGAAAGATAAATTCAACTCAAATAAAAATACTTACTAATAAATATATGTAACCTAAATATCTGTGACAAGAATTTCATGTCTCTCTTCGTCTAATTCAATTTTATATAAAAATGACTCTTTTGTGGAATATATAATAGCAGCTTTTACTCTGCACAATCCCTTATAGAGCAGGCCTGTTATTATTATTCCCCTACAATTCGGTAGCTACAGTTATACCTAAATCCCACCAGAAGGAGTAATATCTATACTTTAATATGAGTTTATTTATATTCATAATAAATGCTTGAAGTCCCCAATTTCTTGCTTAGTTTATTAGCTTTCTTTGTACAGAAATAAGATGTGTTCTCTAAGGCAGAGACTGTCTCTAACTCTTCACAGATTCCCCAGAGATTGGCACTGAGCAAGATCTTGATACAAATTTATTGAATAAACGCAGGTTTTAAATGGAAGAATTTCTTACTTGTCTGCAAAACTTGAAATTAAGTATTAACCATGCTTGCCTTCAGAAGCAAATATTTAAACCACTGTTCATTTGAATCAGTGATTGTACAAGGCCAGCCGACCCAACGAAGACATGGAGATTTAATCTGACACACTTGAGTTGTCTGATCTTATAAAAACAGTTTCCAAAGGAATTAAATGTGTTATGCCTATACTATGTGGATGAGATGACTGGACACTGAAACTTTTTCACAGACAAGATGTTCTCACACATCCCGGCTTTACTTCGGCAACAAAGAATCAAATATGTGGCTCTATAGTTTTTAAAATGTATAATCTTTCTATTGATCATTTTTACCTATCAAATAAGAAATGGATTTATTGTTATTCAATGGCAAAGGTTTAAAAATCATCTTACCTAACTTCTCTCACATAAAAAAATTATTGTTATTTTCTTATTTGATGTAGATTTGTTCTCAATCAAATGTACGTTGAATTCATTATAAAAAATTTTTAATTTTTAATTATGGGAATTCACTTGTGTTATTAACCATGGATAAACCTTGTAAAGCTAGAGAAAATAAACAATTGAACAACAAATAGAAAATACAAAGAAAGAACTGTAACAGTGCACCCAAGCTTTCTTTTTATTTTTCTCTGATGAACTTCATGCTAATAATTATAGATGATTCAGCTCATTTCTCTCCCTGCACTAAATATGTGCATTTATACAAAAGAGCATAAAACAAATTTCCCTTCCCATAGGCCACTCTCTTCTTCTGTGTCACCCTCCAAATTTCATCTATAACTCTAGACCTTGCCATTCATTGCATCAAAAGTCAAATAAAGCACAAAAGGACTCTGCATTTTCTGAAAATACACGACGGATATACACTTGGCAAAATGCACAACATCTTGTAGAACCTGTCTTTAGAATTTTGTGATTAAATTTTCTTATGCTATTCACTGAATGTGCCTATTATATATTAAATTTGCTGTTTTCTTCTTATCTTAGATCCTTTACATGAATAGACTTATGAGCTTTAAAGTAGGAAGTAGAAGTTTGGCAGGACATATTTTCTCATGTGTTTAACTCTATTTCATAAATTGAGTCACATCATAGGTATCAGAATATTCCGATATAGATTGTTTGAGAAATCAATGTTAATATTGGTATGCACACAGATATTATATATTATATTGATTTTTAATCATTTATAACAATGATTAAACTGCATAACTTTCTACTCCTGCTTACACATTAAGCTTATATTTAGCCAAATTTTAGAGTTCATTTGGGATTATTCAAAAACATACATGATGAGAACTTAGAAGAACAAACATTAGATAAAATGAAAACATGTTCACTGACTTTCCTCCATCTTGTGAAGTCGCCACGGTAAGGTCCTTCATTTTTGTCATTTTATTCTATCTTTTAATTCTTTTATTGATTCCTTTAAATTCAAGACTTTACTAACTTTACATTAATTTCTGTGTCATAGGTAGGTCATTTTGAGATGAAACATTAATAGAATAAAGAAAAAAATTTTCTTTTCTTGAAGAATGTATTGGGGCCATAACTATATAAAATACCTCCTTTATTATTAAAAAAAAAAAAAACCTAGACCAAGGACTATATAGGGGAAGGAAATGAGGCTATGAAGAAAACAAATAAGGAATATTCATATGTCATCAAGAACTTGAAGGAGCCTCAAATACTTTCTGATATAATCTGATCCTCCTTACCAATTTCTTTTATACTCTGACGTAATTACAAGGCCTGACAATAAAGACCATATAGTCACCACTGTGCACTTATGTTGGCATCACAATCCAAACAAGTCAGTAGCATCTCATAACTTTGGTATATCAGTTTCTCACAGCTGTCAATGTGTGGCAATGTCTTGTTGAGTGGTGTTCATTATTGTTGCATGGTTTTGTATGCCATTGCAATAATGCTGGCGGTTGAATTAGAGCAACAAACATTAAATTGCTTGTTAAACTTGTCAAAAGTCAGGTGAAATCAAGAACATCTTAGTCAGTCTGAGTTTGTGGAAATAATGCCATGAAGAAAATGGTAGTGTACAAATGCATTAATGTTTTTCCAAGGGGAGAGAAAGCTTCACTGATGAAGAGAAGTCAGGATGACCAGGAACAAGCAGAACTCATGAAAACATGGCAAATATTCATCAAATTGTGCATCAAAATCATTGGCTGATGGTGACAAGCATAGCAGACTAAGAAAATACCAATAGATAAATAGGAAAATTTTAAATTGAAAATCATGGCATGAGAAAGATGTGCAAAAATGGTCCTGAAGGACTTCGCTGATGAACACAAGGTTTCTAAGACCATTTGGAGGAGTAAAACGATGTTTGGGGCCAGATTATCACTGGTGATGAAATATGGGTGCCCCAATACGACCCTGAAACAAAGCATCAAAGTGCACAATGGAAGTCAGCCAATTCTCCACAACCAAAAAAGTTGCATCAGTCCAATTCAAGAGTCAAAAGGATGGTGCTAAACTTTTTTGATATCAGAGGGATTGTTCTTTATGAATTTGTCCCAATGCACAGTTAACCAAGTTTAGTATTTGGAAGTGCTGGAGGCTATGTGAAAAGGTACATGAAAATATGTGAGGGCCCGTGACTGGCCAGGTCTCTGGCCTGGCTTAACTCGGTTCCAGACACAGACCACTAAGCTCCCTTGCTTAGGAACAATTTCTCTTAGGTGCCTGAGGACTATCTACTTTAGCAGGAGAGAGAGAGAGTCTTAGATAGAGTAAAGCAGTCTTAGAATAGGTAAGTCTCAGTCTTTAGTAGAACTTGTTAATCTTCAGCAGAGAGACATCGTGCTGGTGTTCTGCAGGCAGGAGAGGAGACAGAGTCAGAGTAAGCCGGTCCCTGATAGAATGTGCGTGCTCCCTTCTACCTGCTCCTCCAGCCCAATATGAGGCTGATCTCATGCCTCTCAACATCACAGGTGTAGAGGCTGCCAATTCACCAATGCACTCATCTCACGAGCTCTCATGCTTGTTAGGAGAGCTAAATCCCTGTCCATGCCCTTTTCACCAAGGTGTTCCAATACTGAGGTATTTCTTATAACTCTCATTCCTCCTAGCCATAGGCTATACAGGCTGGTACAAAAATGACCTGCACTTTTTGCCAAGCGTGGCTCTCACATCATGACGGTGCACCAACTCACACAGCACTGTCTGTGAGAAGTGTTTAGCCAGTAAATAGAGAACTATATTGGAACACCCTCCCTACTCACCTCATCTGGCCACCAGTGACTTTATTCTTTACCCAAAGAGGAAGAAAATACTGAAATGAAGACATTTTTATAACATTCAGAAAATCAAGGGTAATATGATGACACTTCTGATGGCAAGTCCATAAAAAGAGTTCTAAAATTGCTTTGAAGGGCAGATTAGGTGCTGGTGTAAGTGAATAGCTTCCCAAGGAAAGAACTTCAAAGGTGACCACGGTGATATTCAACAATGAGGTATGTAGCTCTTTTTCTAGGATGAATTTATGAACTTAATTGTCAGACCTTTTATTCTACTTTGAAACACTTCTTCTTCTCTTCCATCTTCCAGGCTTGTAATAAAGATATCTATGAAATCTTCAGAACAGACTATATACCCCATTTTCATGAACAAAATAGACTGTGTTCTCATGACCCTCCACTTTACTCAACATGTGTCAATATCCCACATTTTCTTCATTTATTTGCTCACTTAATAAATAAGCATTTTAAATACACTCCAATAACTTTTATCTTTAAAATTTCCCAAAATTTTTTATACTATGTCTCTATAAAATATCCTATAAATTTGCTTACTTTTTAAGTACTATGTCTTTTATCTTGGTATTTTGGAAGGCAATGTCTTCCTCCCATCTTCTTCACCTGGATATTAAGTTTATACATCTTTAAGCTCAGCTGAGAGGATATCTTCCCCAGAAAGCTGTGTCATAAGCAGCCTCGTCATTCAGCAAACTTGTTTTGCACTTCTCCTAGTTCACTAGCTCCTTGTAGTTAAATGTGGCCATTATAATGAAGTTGTGGTCAATAAACAGTGTTCCATTTTCAGGCCTGACCTATAAAAAAAGACCTCTACTCCCTTTTATCTCCAGCTGCCTATTTGATGCACAGAATCCATTAGTAGACTCTGAGGCCCTACCAGCTGCCAGAACCACAAGATGGAAGTCCTTGAAACACCAAGTCCACCAAATATATCAATTATGTAGAAATAAATGAACAATAAAAAGTTCTACTAAATTAGACCACTGATTTTTAGAGTTCTTACAGCCATTAGCCAACCACAAAATCGTCCTAATTTTGTATGACTATGTTATTTGCTCTACTGTGTTCATAAAGCCCCCTAGGATATCTGTAGCATTATACCTTCCCTACTGGGTTCCATATTGGTTTGTATGCCTATGTTTCACAAGTTGTAGGTTCTATGAGGGCAAAATCTGTCTCTCCCTCTCCTCTTTTTATGCCTAGATCTTAGTATGGCACCTGGAAACATGATTTGGCTCTTGGTGAACATCTTCAGAATGATAAAATAAATACATAATTCAGATTATTCATCCAAAATTTTCATGACATTTTTCCATAAGCCAAGTTGAGGCTAGAACACAAATCAAAACCTATTCATTTGAGGGTTTTAATTCTGCAAACATTAATTAATTCCTTATTTGTATCTGTCTTCTTTGTCTCCTAATTTCCACAATTATCTTCAGTTCTTGAAAAAAAATCAATTTTTAATTCTCTTCTAATACATAGTTATTAAATAAACATTGACATGTTAAAATTTATTTTTATAATCATAAATTTCTTATAAATATCTTCATTTTAGTGCTTCCTTTTCTTCTTTCCACATTAATAAGTATTATTTCGTCCTATGTATTTCAGCCAAAATAATAAGTCTCAAATCAGTTTATCTAAAGCTTATATTTGGCTTTTAGATTTCCAAAACTCTTCTAATTAATTTTTTTTAAAAAAAGAACAACAAATATTTTGATCATACATATTAGAAACAAAAAGTACATTCTATTTTTCCTTACCCCTGACACTTTGCTGTTTTTTGTTTTTTTTTTTAAATTCAGCTTGGCATCTTAAAGTCCCATGAAATAATTAGAGAGATCACAGAAGGCTACCCTTCTCCTTGGCTAGGAAACAAAACATGTCAAATCACCATATGCTACCCCTACACTTCAATGCAACCTTCTGAAAACTCATAAATTTCCAACTTCAGCGTTTCTAAGCAACCACTCTAATATTTTCAGCCACAAATTGGATGAGGGCCCCAGTGAAAGCACACAAAGAAGAAGAATTGATAGAAAGAACCCTAGGAAATGTGGTTCACTCAGGCAAAAAGGAAGGGAAGCCGTGCTTCCTCAAAGGATATCTGCATGTGGCAGGTGGGTCTGGTCTTTGTAATTAGTGAGAGTTGTCCTGTAACAGCAAATGCTTTCAATCTCAATAATTTTAAAGTGTAGCTTAATGTTAAGCTTTCCTTATATACTCTGGATATATTTATTATTTTAGTACACTTTATGATTGAAATGATTTCAATATTTAGATATATAAAAAAAATTGGCCCCTCAATATGACTAATATTTTTCAGAAATGATATGTTTTAAACATTTAATGTTTATTTGATTACTTCTTTAGGCAGTATGGTGTAAAGATATCTGAATTTCATGAATCAGAAACTTACAATATAACAAGGAAGAGCAGACATGTACTTTCCAAATTTTAATTTTGCCCTGAAGATTTATTCAGCATATAGTTATGAATTTTTCTGAAACATGCTCAGTAAACCACTGTAAATTTTAATGTGAAGAAACATAAGTTTAAGGATTAGCATTTGGAAATTAAAAATGTTGGCAAAGAACATGGTGTCTAGAGTTAGAATCATCTACATCAGAATCATAAGCCAAAACTTATTAGCAGTTTGACCCTAATCAAGATACTTAAACTCTTTCAGTTCTAACATGGAGACATAAGAAATATTATTAAAGAAAAGTGGTGACTTCAACAGAGTGATCCTTTCAGTGAAAGTCATTTGAAAAGATTCAAAGATGGGGGAGGAGGCAAAATGGCTGACTGGAGCCAGCTTTCAACAGAAGCTCCCATCCAGAGGGAGAAATAATGGCCAGAACCAACTTAATAAAGCAGAAAGTCAGGAGCTGAGCTGAGAGAGAAGATTGATAAGTCCATGTCATCCCTGCTGAGGCAAGTTAGGATTCCAAGGAAGTAAATTTCAGGTACAAAACCTATCCCAAAGAGGATGAGAGTCCATCCCCTTCCCCACCAAGAAAGTGGCTCACTGTGGGCTCTCTACAAGTGAGAAGTGAACAGAAGATCTCTTGTTTCACCCCACGGGAGAGAGTGGCTGAAGGCCTGGACTCCTTCTCCAGAGAAATCCCGCTGTAAGCCGAGGCAGTCTCTTGCCCAGAATAAAACTTGAACAAATATTTTCCCCGCCTTCCTGAACTCCAAGTCCACCCTTCCTCCCTATCCTAGCAGTCTGGAAACTTATCCTCTACAGAACCCAGAGGGTCTAGCGATTTTTAGCTAGAGCTAGGCATCTCTTAGGCTGTGGCATAGCTGTGCTGAAACTGTAACTCTAGTACAAGCAGGGAATTGCAAGGGGAAAGAGACTTGCCCTGTGCTGCAAAAGTACATAGTGCAGGGACCCCTGCTGCCACAACTCTGACCAGGATGACCGCACCTCTGCCCTGCAGCAGCTGCACCTCCCACTGGTGGGGGCTGCACCTCTGACCTGCAACAGCGGCACATCCAACCAGCTGGAGCTGTATATCCAACTCACCATGGCCGCACCTTCGACCACTGCAGCTGCACCTCTGACCCACAGCAGCACCCCCAATCCATAGCACCACCCCTGACTATGGTAGTACCCCCGGTAACTGTGGTGACCGCTCCATGGACACTCTGAAGCAGCACCCCCAACCTGTGGCAGCACACTCCCACAGGGGTTAAATTTGGAAAAGTCACCTCCCTAACTCTGTGGACCACCAGAAGGAACCAGACCTCACCTGCAGGTGTTCCAGAGGAGAAGTGTGGCCAGGGCTAAGGTGCTGTCTCTGAGGAAGAGAATAATGTGCTGTGACAGTAACCCTGTCTCAGAATGGATGCAGGTGAAACACTCCCCAGTTTCTAATGAACACTGGAGGAAATGAGGTTTGAGTTCCTACTGCCTGCAGGTGGCAGAGTATGGAAACCCGGCTGTGGAGGTATTGATGCCCCTTTGACTCAGACAGGTGCAAATTCCTGGTGTAACTGTGCATTGGAGGGAACTGGGTCACACCCCTGAGGGGTTAACAGTGACTGGGTGTGGCTGAGGTAAAAGGTAGGGAAGGAGGTTCTAAGCCTCCTGAACTAACTCTTGTGCTGGGAGGGCCTTTCTGACTCCACAAAACACCGGAGTAAGTCACATTTGAGCTGCCAGTGAACCCTTGCAGTCTGGATGCTGGAGACCTTTTGAATTCTCCCATTTGATCAGAGATTGGGCTGAACTGAACAATTGGTTTGGAACTCTTGACCCTGGCTGGTCACCCGGGACCCTCCAAGGTTGACCCCTGGTTGTATTGTTGTGGGAGGGGTCTGAGTATTCTCTTCTAGTCCTTACCTGTTAAGGGTGGGGTGCCTTAGTTGCTTATATTTCTCCATAGGTGAGATTTCAGCCCCAAACCACTGATTTAATAGGATTAGTTAGAGATTAGCTGAATGGAAAGCCACCTAGCCCCTACATAGCAAGCAAGTCCCAGAATCTAAAGCTGCAGTACTAAACTGGACCTTTGTAAAGCTGTAGGGGAAAAGCCAAAGTCACCAGTCACAGCTCTTTGGTAAAGGGCTGGTTAATTGTAACTCCAGGATCCCTCAATCCAATTCCACCTTACCAGCTTCTCTAGCCAAACTGAGAAAAAAAATCACGGGGCAAAATCAGTAGAAAAACTGTGGCAACATGAATAATCAGAATCGATCAACTCTCCCAAGGAAGAACAAAGGAGACACAACAGAAGATGCTATTCATAAACAAATGGCTAAACTGTTAGAAATCAAGTTCAGAATATGGATGGCAAGTAAGATTAATAGAATGGAAGTTGGGATTAGAAATTCAAGGAGTAATCCAAAAGTTGTCTCAAGAATTCAATGAACTAAAAGACAAAATCTCCAAATTTTTTTTGACACATTGAGGCTAGAATTTGCAGCCCTCAAAGATCTGAGAAATATAATAGAATCCCTTAGTAACAGAATGGAGCAGGTTAAACAAAGGATCTCTGACATTGAAGACAAAGCTTTTGAACACTCCCAAATGCTAAAGGGGCAGAGAAGTGGACAGACCTGCAGCATCACTCTAATAAAAGAGCAAACATTCATCTTATAGGAATTCCTGAAGGAGAAAGGGATGCTCTGAAAGGCACAGATGCTCTACTCCAAGGTATATTAGAGAATTTCCCAAGCATGGCAAAAGATACAGAAATTCAGAGAGCAGACAGTTTCAGAACCCCAGCATGACTTAATCCAAATAAAGCATTGCCTAGACATTGTAATTAACTTGCCAAAGTTAATATGAAGAAGAAAATTCTGCAAGCAGCCAGACGTAAGAAAATCAATGTACGAGGGGAAGAATATTAGAATAACCTCAGATCTCTCAGCTGAAATTTTCCAATACAGAAGAGGATGGTCATCAACTTTCAATCTCCTAAAACAAAACTATCAGAAAAACCCTTGAATAGGCAAGACATTACTCAGAATAAAAACAAGTCAGGTAGAATCACACTACCAGACTTCAGACTATACTATAAATCTATGGTCATCAAAATAGCATGGTACTGGCACAAAAATAGAGAGGTAGATTTATGGAACAGAATGGAGAAGCAAGAGATGAACCCAGACACTTATCATCATTTGATCTTTGATAAACCTATCAACTGGGTGAATTGGCTCACAACTTGTAGAAGACTAAAACTGGACCCACACCTTTCACCATAAACAAAATTCAACTCTCACTGGATAAAAGATTTAAACATAAAACATGAAACTATAAAGATTCTTGGAGAGAGTTCAGGAGAAACACTTGAAGAAATTGGCCTGGGAGAATACTTCATGAGGAGGGCTCCACCCCCAGGCAACTGAAGCAACAGCAGAAGTACATTACTGGGATCTGATCAAATTAAAAAGCTTCTCTACTGCCAAGAACACAGTACGTAAAGCAAGCAGACAGCCCACAGAATGGGAGAGGATATTTGCAGATTACTCTTCTGACAAAGGTTTGATAACCAGAATCCACAGAGAACACAAATTTATTAATAAGAAAAGAACAAGTGATCCATTTCATTGTGGGCAAGAGACTTGAACAGAAGCTTCTTTGAAGAAGACAGGTGCATGGCCTACAGACACATGAAAAAATGTTCATCATCTTTAATCATCAGAGAAATACAAATCAAAACCACTTTGAGATGTCATCTAACTCCAGTAAGATTAGCCCACATCACAAAATCCCAAAACTACAGATGTTGGCATGGATGTGGAGAGAAGGGAATACTTCTGCATTGCTAGTGGAAATGCAAACTAATACGTCCCTTCTGGAAAAAAGTTTGGAGAACACTTAGGGAACTAAAAGTAGACCTGCCATTTGATCCTGCAATTCCTCTTCTAGGTATATATCCAGATGACTAAAAATCACTTTACAACAAAGATGTTTACACAAGAATGTTTACTGCAGCCCAATTCATAATTTTCAAGCCATGGAAACAGCCCAAGTGCCTATCAACCCATGACTGGATTAACAAACTTGTCTATATTGTTACCTTGTCTATATTGTTTCTCCATGCACAGTCACCCTCTATAAATATTTATTACATAAATGGACAACTGAACACTGGACGCAGGCACTTTTCCACCAGAGATGCCTTTTTCAAAGCTCAAATTATTAGGTAGGATGTTTGTGTTTCAACAACCTGTGCAGCTTTGAAAACAGAAACTAGCTCAGGAGGGCTGAGGCAGCCCACACTGGGGCTGTTTGCATTTCAGCGTACCCAAGTGTCAGCGCTGCCTTGCAAGGTTGAGAGAGAAAATGCAAGGCTACACTTGAGAAGGGTCCAAAGGTAGCACAGAGGGAACCAGGGGCTCTGAACCATCATGTTATTCTGGGACCTGTCTCACAGCACTCTGGGTTTCAGATTTCCTACTTTTCACGGATTAATTGTTAAGTTTCAAGTTATTCATTCAACAAGAGATCGTTTGTGGATTCTTGCTGAGTGGACAGATTGTATTAATGCACGTGGTTCTCTCTGGAAGGATGCAGGGCCCCTCCCATTTGAAATCTTCATTGCTAACAGCATAATTCTGGGACCCAGCATTTGAGTTTCATTGTAGCTTTTGATTTACTCACTGTTGATCTTGGGTAAGTTACTCTGTGCCCCAGTTTCTGCCTGTGCAGAACAGGAATAATATTAGTTCTCTCATAAGCTTGTTGTAAACATTGAATGAATTAATATGTGTAAACCACTTAGGTCAATGCCTGCTGCATAATTAGTGAGGTACAAATTTGCCTTTATTATGTCTATACCTCCTTTTATAATAGTTTTCTTAATATTGGCCTGATGATGATGACAGTAGAGTGATACTATTATGATTATTCTAAAGCTATCATACTTTTTAGAATCTTCTTTGGGTCAGTTACAATATAAGCAATATGCCAGGTGGACATAACGTTTGTATGCAACTTAAAATAATTTAACATAGTAAATTGCATTTGAACTTTATGTCCACTCTGTATAACATATAAAACAAAAAATACCTTTGTGTGTAAATACAGCCATTAAAATGATGTTAAAGTACATGTAATAAATATGGAAAGACATAGAAGAATTTTCACAATACATTAGGGAGTAAAAAAGGAGGTCATTAAATAATATATATAGTGTTTCATTTACACACTGTGAGCCTGTGTGAATCAAAAGCTAAGAGCCAACATATTACTACTGTATCTCTAAGCTGTAAGACTCTGAGAGATTCTTATATTCTATTTTTTTGTTAGCTATACTATTTTTTTATAATACTTCTGGAACATTTTTTTCTTGAAAGCATCCTATAAAAGGTGTGTGTGCTTTTTTAAAATTTATTTATTTATTTATTTATTTTGCAGTTTTTGGCCAGGGCTGGGTTTGAATCCACCACCTCCAGTATATGGGGCTGGCACCCTACTCCTCTGAACCATAGGCACCACCCAAAGGTGTGTGTTTTTATTTACTCTGCTTTAATATGGATAAGTAGGAAGGGAAGGAAATTTGGCAGCTAAAAAATCAATCAATCAATCAATGAACTATGATGAAAAAAGGTCACAAAAATTTTTTTATGGTCAAAAAATATTTTTAAATTTTATAAATGGAGACTACAATATCTATCTGGATTATTGTAATGATTAAATAACAATATACATGAAGTGATAAGTTCCTATTAATTAATGACTATCACATTTAATGGCTTATATGACCCCTCTTAATTTAGTTTGTAGAAAACGGTGCAAAATAAACTTATGCCTCCTGAAAATCAACCCTCTGTCTTTTTTAAAATGCCAGTGTGGAATTTATCAAGGGGTAGCAGAACCTGTCAGGGCATGTATTAACCACTTACTCTCCCACACCTCTCAAAACAGTAGTTTACTTTCTGCTGCTGTTAATTTTACTCTAGTATGTCAAGGGTCTTTAGTCCCTCTATGTCCTCTTTTCTACCCTCAGAAACTCTCAGCCACAGCAGTAATCGAACCTACCAAGTGGGTGAGTAATGAATAGAAATCTCACCTATCCAGCAGGAATCTATACAGAGCAATCTCTCCCCTTATGCTCTGCCAAAATCCTGCTCCACTGTGGACTAAAGGTGTTCCTGGAGCTACACAGTAATGCTCCAGGCTCTAAGTATCTTACCTCTGGCTCCTTTTTTCATGCCTGCAACAATTTATTAGAAGCATCCTCCAATCAATGTTAGCTTTTCTATTTATTATCCAGAAGCCAAAAGTTTATTCATTCAGGAATAAGGAAATACTTTTCTAGACTTATAATACAATTAGAAGTAATTTAGTGGGTGGCTTTTCTGTGAAAATTTTATAACTTAACTGAATATATTCTGTTGGGGTAACTAACACCTAAGACTTGTATAATGTTTTTGAGTTTTAATATCCTTTCACATAATTTCATTTGATCCACAGAATCATCCTGAAAATTAGAGCAGATAGTACTCTAGTAGAGTATAGTACTCTAGCAGTATCTAGCAGATAGATACTTCAAGAGAATGTGACTGAGACTTAAGTGAGTTGCCCAAGGCCACAAATCATGTTAAGATCTGTCTTGGAACTCCTGCAACCAGTCCAATGTCCTTTCTAAAGAATTATCATAAATTTCCTGTGTAGAGTAGTGCCTGATCAATAATGGAAAGAGATGTATCATAACATGCCCAGACTGTTTGATATATTCAGGGCTTTATTTTGTATATAGTTTCTAATACTTTGACTCTCTTTGTAATCTCAAATTTTGTGTAAAGGGGGTGAACATGGTGAAGCTGAGCATGGTGGCTCACACCTGTAATCCCAACACTCTGGGAGGCCAAGGCAGGAGGATCACTTGAGCTCAGGAGTACCACGCCAAGCAGAGCAAAAGTGTGACCCTGTTTCCACTAAAAATAGAAAAATTAGGCCAGGAATGCTGGCTCACACCTGTCCACTCTGGGACACCAAGGTGGGTGAATTGCTTAAAATCAGCAATTCAAGACCAGCATGACCAAGAGTTGAGACCCTGTTTCTACCAAAAATAGAAAATTTATAAAGGTGTTATTGTGGGTGCCTATAGTCCCAGTCGGTTACTTAGGAGGCTGAAGCAAGAGAATTGCTTGGGCCCAAGAGTTTGAGGTAGCTATGACCCAGGGTAATGGAGTAAGACTCAGTCTCAAAAAAAAAAAAAAAATGAGTGAAGCAGACAATGGCTGAATTCAGCTGTCATGAAAACTATATACAGTTGAAAACAATAGAGTCGAATGACAGGACCTGTATGTATACATTTTAATAGCTTTTAAAAAGGTTATAATCATGGTTTCATTTGAAAAGTCATTATAATATTGTGTGGAAGTTGGAAAAATCATTATTCCCATAGTAAATGTTACTTCTATAAAGCTATGCTAAATAATGATATTGAATGAGTGAACTTTTACTCCATTGTTTATGGGAAAGCTGACTGTTATATACTGAATCTATTTCTTCGTGAGGTTAATTCTTGGGATTTGTTGTTAAAGTTTCTTTTCTTGAACCCATGGTCCATGTTAGCTTAAACATCACCATCACCTAAATCAGGCATTTGACAGTGATTTATTTCATGATACTATTCAAGTCACTGCACCAGGGGAAAAATATAGGCCTGGTTTCTGTAACCTAGGAACTTAACATTATAACTAGAATACACTGAGACAGGCATATAAGTGTCAAAAAACCCGCAGAGGAATAAAAAATGTTTAAAACAATGAATTCTTGACAGGTATAGATACCAAGTAGTTCTGCATAGAGCTAAAAATACAGTAGTTCTCCCTTATCCACACTTTCTGTGGTTTCAGATACCACAGTCAACTCCAATCAAAAATCTTAAAAAATTCCAGAAATAATTTTAAGTTTTAAATTGTGTGCTTTTCTAAGTAGCACAATAAAGTCTCATGCCATCATGTCCCATCCAGCTCCAGATATGAATTGTCCCTTTGTTCAGCATATCCACACTGTCTGCACTACCCTCCTGTTAGTGACTTAGTAGCTTTCTGAGTTATCAAATAGACTGCCACAATATTGCCAGTATTGCAGAGCTCATGTTTTTAAGTCCCCCTTATTTTACTTAATAATGGTCACAAAGTGCAAGAGTGGTGATGTTGGCATACTGTTATAATTGTTCTATTTTATTATTATTAGTTCATTAAATAAGAAATGTCCAATTCCTATTCAAAAGTTGTCTTTATTATCTCTCAAACAAGAATCAGTACAGTTAATCAAAGTATGCACCTAAAGTGTTGACACAGCTCTGCTGTCTTAACAGTTGTTGGTTTATACCAGCAGTGAAGAAACCTGGAGAGCAAGTGGTGATGAGATCACAGAGGCATTTTTTTCCCACAGTGTTTTGAGAATTGAATTTTTTTCTTGCAAGAAGTGGTCAAACCCTGGAAGAAGTGGTAGTCAGATGGCGCAAAGTCTGGGGAACCCAGTGGATGACAGAGTTTCCAAGTCTAGCTTCTGTAGTTCAAGCAGTGTTGTTTATGACACATGTGGTTATTCATTGTCTTGCAAGAGGATTGGCCTATTTCTATGGAACAATTTCGGCTGCTTAATACTTATTGATTCTTCCAACTGATTGCAGTAGATTTACTACTGTAATCAGTTGATCAGGGTTCATGGAGCTGCAATAGATAACACCAGCACTGGACCACCAGACAGACACCATTAGATTTTTTTTGATGAATATTTGGTTTTGGACTGTGTTTCAGCATTTCATCTTTACCCAACCATTGTGCCAAATGCTTGTAATTGTCAAAAAGAATCCATTTTTAGTCACATATAACAATATGATGTTGTTTGTTTCAGTAGAAACAAGAAGAAACTATGGATTTGAGCTAAGATCATTTCATCTCTGCCTCCACTCTGGAGCTCCACGTTACAGAAACTCTATCCCTGGCCTGTGCTGCCAAGATGACGTGGCTCCCTCTGCCCCCAAAAGAGCAGGTTGCTGGCATTTCTCAGCCTATCTCCACAAGCTCTATCCCAAGAAGACCTGGATCTCTCTGGCCCTATCTCATCATCCCCCCTCACATGTGGAAGCTCTAGCCCAGGTAAAGGAAGGGATGATACGTAGCCCAGCACATTGGCAGGGTGAAGTTTCCATGCACAGGAGGACAAGCCAGAATGAACAAGGGTGGGTCCACACACCTTCTAATGTCAACGAGTAAATAGACTAGGGAGGTCACTCTAGAAAAACTAAGTTTCTGCCCCCAACTTTGGTGCAATGGCACAGTGTTCTATCCACATGAAAAGGCAAGTAATAGGATAAACAGTCCCTCAGTTCTGCCTGAGGAGACTGACTCTATTCCTAATGGGAAATACAGAACTCAATGCCTAAGGTTGTTATAAAAATAATGGATATCTTTGTGGAAAGCAATTATAAGGAGGCTGGTAACTCCAATAACAAGAATAATTGAAGAGAAGCCAGAAATTCAATTGAAAAACCCAAGGAAAGACACGGCCAAGAAAATTCTGTCTTGGTCACAGTCAGCTCTAGGAGTCAAGAGGCTTTGTCCATGCACTGGGCTGCACCCACTCAGGAGTAGGATATGGGGCATATTTGAAAGCTCTCCTATACACCACATATAGACCCATAAACACAGGGTGCCAGTCTCAATGGCACCAGAGGCTGACAAATTTGAATTTTATTAGACTGCTCTGATCCTGAAATATACCCATAAATACAAAGGAGAAAGGAATTAAATAAATTCCCCATCTTTTATGTTCTGAAAATGGCTTGCTTCAGAGAAACACCCTTTCTCATGTGACTTTTTGTTCACCACTAACAAGACAGACACAAATACTCCACATTGTCATTCTTTGCCTCTTAAATACTTGCTGAACTGTTTGTCCACATAATCAATTAGAGTAAAATGATTGCTAACCAATTCTGTTAAGTTTCTCTCCTTTCCATATACTTTAACCTACACTTAAGTTGCATCAGCAGAAAGGAAAAACAACCCTGCCTTGACCTTGATCTTAGCCCAGCACAACCCCGTCTCAGACTTCTTACCCACAGAACTGTAATATAAAAAAAATTGTTGTGATGCAAGCTACTAAGTTTGTGGTAATAACTTATGGCAAAATAGGTAACTAAAAGTAAAGAGATATAATTAGCAATTTTAAAACTACTCACAAATAAAAGCCTAGAGGCAGATAGCTTCACTGGTAAAGTATATTAAACATTGGAAAAAATGTATTTTAATCCCTCTCAAACTTTTATAAGAAAATGAAATAAAGGGAACATTTCTCAATTCATTCTATGAAGCCAGTTTTACCTTGATACAAAAATCAGACAAAGCCATCACAAGAAAACATCACTACAGACCAGTAACTCTTTTGAATACAATGAAAAAATCCTTTATAAAACTGTATAAGACAAAATTCAGCAACATATAAAAATGATATTATAAACCACAACTAAATGAACCTTCTCAGTAATTCAAGGTCTACTCAATATAAAAATGTTATTAACATTGATATTGATATGACAAAGGGTAAAAAAGTTTAACTTTCTGATGATGCTTTAAAAATTATCTCTTGAGGTGGAAAAAGCATTTGACAAAATCCAACGTACTTTCATGATAAATGCACTTAATAAACTAAAAATGGAAGAGAACTTTTTCAACCTGATACAAGCCATGTACTTGACAATTGTGGAAAGACTAAAATTGTTTTCCTCAATATGAAGAGCCAGGTAAAGATATGTGTTCCTGTCATTCTATGTAACAATGTCCTATAGGTTTTAGCAATGCGAATTAAACAATAAAAGGAAATGAATGATATCAGTATTGGAAAGGAGGAAGAAAAGCAATCTTTATTTTCAAATGACATAACCATATATAGTCGCATACCACACAACCACAATCAAATGCCATGTAACATTTGGGTCAAAAATGGACCACATATATAATGGTTCCATAAGATTATAATGGAGCTGCAAAGTGCCTATCACCTAGTGACACTGTAGCCATAATAACATTGTGATATAATTTTAAAAATAATAAATTTAGTATCACCTGAGTACACAGTGTTTATAATATCTACAATGGTATACAGTAATATCCTAGGCCTTCACATTCAGTTACCACTCATTGACTCACCTAGCAATCCCAGCTGCTACTTCCAAACCTGCAAGCTCCATTCATAGTAAGTGTCCTCTACAGATGTACCATTTTTCAAATTTTCCTTTCATACTGTTTTTTTACTATATCCTTTTATATTTAAAAAAAAATACCATTGTGTTGGGCAGTGTCTGTGGCTCAAAGCCAGTAGGGCGCCAGTCCCATATGCTGAAAGTGAAGGATTCAAACCCATCCAGCCCCAACCAAAAAATGCTTAAAAAAATACCATTGAGTTACAATAACCTATGGTATTCAGTCCAGTACTGTATAAGTTTGTAGTCTATAAGCAGTAGGGTATATCATATAGCTTGAGTGTGTAGTAGACTACACCATATGTATGTTTGTATAGTACACACTATGACATTTGCACAATGTAAAAATCACCTAATGATACATTTCTCAAAACATACTGCCATCAGTAAGCAATGTAGGAATGTGTGTGTGTGTGTATATATATACACATATATATATAATAAATAGTTCATTAAAATGATTAAAACTAATAAATGAGTTCATCAAGATTATAGGTTGCAAAATCATGTACAAAATTTGGTTGCATTTCTCTACATTAGCAAATAACATTCTTAAACTAAAATTGAATAAACAATAACAGAATCAAAAAGAATCAAATACTTGGCTATAAATTTAATAGTATACATATAAAACTTGTACACCAAAAACTACAAAATATTGTTTAAAGAAATTGAAGAATATATAAATAGATGGAAAGACAGCCCATATGACCCTTATTTATGTATCCAAAAATTTGTTATTGTTACAATGACAATAGTCCTCAAATTAATCTACAGATTTAAAGCGATGTATATTAAAAACAGATGTAAGTTTTATAAATTTATGTTGAAATGCAGGAGACACAGTCTAGAAAAAATAATACAAAAAAAAAAAAAAAGAAAGAAAATGACATAGACTTCCCAATTTCAAAACTTAATGCAAAGCTACATTAATCAAAACAGTGTGGTATGGGCACAAAGATAGATCAGTGGAATAGAAAGAAATACAGAGATAAACCCCCTCAAATAATCATTAACTAATTTTTCAAATGGTACCAAGATAAGTCAATGGGGAAACAATAGTCTTTTCAATAAACAGTACTTGAAAGAGTGGGATGGCCTCATGTAATAGAGTGAAGTTGGACTTCTGCCCCATGTCACATACAAGCAAAAATCAAAATGGACTACAGTCATAAATGCAAAAAAAAGAAAACCTAAAGAACTCTCAGATGATAACATTAAAGTAAATCTTCATGTCCTTGGTTAGAAAATATTTCTTAGATGTAAAAGTCAAAGCACAAGTTATACAATAAAATAAATTTGCAGAACATATCAAAATTTTGTTCTATAATTAATATCAAGAAATGAAAAAATGGATCCAAGAATTGCAGAAAATATTTAAAAATCATATCTGCTAATGAACCAACAGACAGAAAATCTTAAGAATTTATACAACTCAACAGTAAACATGGAAAGAATACAATTTAAAAATGGGTAAAGGATTTAAAAAGATATTCCTCCAAAGAAGATATACAAATGATTAGTAAACATACAAAAATGCTGAATTTCATTACTTGTGAGGAAAATGTAAAGGAAACCACAAAGAAATATAACTTCAGACTCATTGGGATGGCTTTAAAAAAAATAGTGACAATAACAAGTGTTGAAAAGGATGTGGAGAAACTGAAACTCTCATAAATTGCTGGTGCAAATGTAAAATGGAGCAGCTACTATGGAAAACATTGTAGTGATTCCTCAGAAAGTTAAACATAGATTTACTGTTCAACCCAGAAATACCACTCCTAACTGCATACCCAGGAGACCTGAAAACACAAAAACCAAGACATGAATGTTCACAGCAGCATCATTCATATTAGCCAAACTTTGGAAACAACCCAAACATCCATAGCTTAATGAATAAATAAATAAAATGTTTTATACACTATATACACATAATGGAATAGTAATCAACAAAAAAGTAGAAGGATAGGACTACAAACTAATACAACCTATTTGGAAGGAAGTATGGAGAATCCTCAAAGAACTCAAATTGACCTCCCATTTAATACTGCAATCCCATTACTAGGCATCTACTCAGAAGAAAAATATCATTTTATCATAAGGAAATTTGCATTGTACTATTTATTGTAGCTCAATTTACAATCACCAAAATGTGGAAACAACCAAAATGCCCAACCTAGGAATTCACAAGCAGCAGTATATTCAGCTGTTAAAAAAGATGGAGACTTTACATCTTTTGTATTAACCTGGATTGATTTGAAACATTCTTCTTAGTAAAGTATCACAAGAATGGAGAAGAATTCAATGCACTCAATTCTAATATGAAGCCAGTAGACCTATACATACCTACATAAGAGAAAAACTCAAACCACTTCAAAGTGGAGCAGGGGGAAAGGGGAGCAAGGAGAGAGGAGGAGAAAGGGAGATGGGGACTGAGGTGTATGGCACACTTCCTGGGGTGGGACTTTATCCAACAAACACAAACAGTGTAACCTAATTCTTAGTACTCTCAATGAACTGAAACAAACAAACAAAAAAAGTGGAATGAAAGAATGATATATGCTACAATAGAGATGAACCTTAGAAACATTATGCTAAGTGAAAGATGGCAATTACAAAAAGTCCAAACACTGTATTACTTCATTTATATCAAATTTCTAGAATATAGAAATTTATAGAAACAAAAAATGAGTGGTTTTGTAAGGTTTGGATAAGAGTTCAAAAATATCAATGGAGTTACTTTTAGGGGACAAAAATACTTTAAGGTTATATTGTGGTGAGATTGTACAAAACTATAAAGAACTCAAAAACACTGAAATGTACAGTTTTAATGGGTGAACTGGATAGTGTGAAAATTATATCTTAAGAAAGCTATTTTTTAAAAGAATAAGATGGTACTTTGAGAATTGGTTAAGTTTATTTTGACTAAAAGAGAGAAGTGAAATTTGTCTAAACTAATAAAAAATAAATGCTATTTATTAGAGAAAAGTGAAACAGTTCTGAAATGAAGAATAGGACATAGGCTTAGGAAGCGAAAGAAAAACAGAACATCTAGGGTTTTGACAGATAAGTTTCCATACATCTCCCAGGTGCCACCATGGGAACTTCCACTCACAGCTTTATCAGGCTCTGTACCTTTTTACTTACTATAAAATGGATCAGTTTGAGTGAAGTAGTCACATTTTCCACTAGAGACAAAAATATTTAAGTACCAAGTACATAAACTTCCTAGTTTATCAGGAGTACAGGAAGCTATCCTCAACTTGAAAAAGATTATCTACAAATGAAATCGAAAAAGCCTACACCAACATTGTATTTAATGTTTAGAAACTCAAAGATTTCCCATTAAAACATAAAAAGTCAAAAATATGCCCTCTCACCGGTCCAGTGGTGCACACCTGTAACCCTAGCACTCTGGGAGGCTCAGGTGGGTGCATTGCTTTGAGCTCAGGAATTTAAGAAAAGCCTGGGCAAGAATGAAACTCTGTCTCTACTAAAAATAGAAAAATTAGCCAGGTGTTATGGCAGGTGCCTGTAGTCTCAGCTACTCAGGAGGCTGAGGCAAGAGGATTGCTTGAGCCCAGGAGTTTGAGGTTGCTGTGAGTTATGACACCACAGCACTCTACCCAGGGTGACAGAGTGAGACTCTGTCAAAAAAAAAAAAAAAAATATATATATATATATATCCCCTCTCATCACTGTTATTCAACCTCACACTAAGGATTCAAGGTTATAAATACAGGTTGGCAAGAATGTAATAAAAATGTTTCTTTGTAGAAAATATGAAAGAACTGCCAAAATATCTCCTATAACTAATAAGTAATTATAGAAAATTTTCAGAATACAAGGTTAATATACAAAAGTAAATTGCCTTGTTCAGCAATAAACAAGTGGAATTTGAAATTTTATAAAAGCAAAGAATAATTAACATTAGCACTCCCCCCAATGAAATACTTAGGTATAAATCCAACAAAACATGTACAATATCTATATTAAGAAAGTTATAAAACTCTGATGAAGAAATTTAAAGAAGAATTAAATGTATGGAGTGATGCGCCATATGCATGGGTAGAAAGTATCAATATTTCAAGATGCCAGTTCTTCCAAATTTGATCTGTAGAGTAAATGCAATTCCCATCAAAATCTCAGCTAGTTATTTTGTAAATATAGACAAACTATGAAGTTTACATGGGGAAGCAAAATACCCAGGATAGCCAACATGATATTGAAGGCAAAGAGAAAAATTAGAAGACTGACATTACCTAACCTCAGGACTTACTATAAAGTGATAGCAACCTAGATAATGTGGTATCAGTCTAAGAGTAATCCGATCAGTGAACCAAAAGAGAGAGTCACATAAAGTCACAGTCTCTGACAGAGAAGGAAACGCAATACAATGGAGAAAAGAATTTTTCCAACAAGTGGTGTGGGAATAACTGGAATTCACACTCAAAAAATAAATCTAGGCCAGAACTTTACACCAGTTCCCCAAATTAACTCAAAATCAATCTAGAGTAAAACACAAAACTATAAAACTCCCGGAAGACAGTATAGGAAAACTATAGGTGATCTTGTATTTGGCAATGACTTTTTAAATATAAAAACACAGACATAATCCATGAAAAAAAGTTAATAAGCTCTACTTTTATTAAAATTCAAAATGTCTACTCTGTCAAAGTCACTGTTGAAGGAATGAAAAGATCCAGCCCACACTGGAAGAAAATATTTACCAAAAGACATATCTGATGGAGGACTCTTATCCAAAATATAGAAAACACTCTCAGAATTCAACAATAAGAAAACAGATAACCCATTTTAAAAAAATGAGCCTAAGACCTTACCAGACACTTCATCAAAGAAGATATAGCAAATAGTATATATAAGATGCTCCACATTATATGTCATCAGGGAAATGCAAACCACAGGAAAAATGAGATACTAGTACACAACTATTAAAATGACCAAAATTGAAAACACTAGCAACACCAAATTCTGGGAAGGTTATGGAGCAACAGGAACTCTCATTTATTGACAATAGGCAGGCAAAATATTACAGCTACTTAGGAAACCAGTGTGGCACTTTCTTATAAAAATAAACACACTATTGTTATAATCCAGCAATCATGTTCCGTAGTACTGACCCAGAGTTGAAAATGTTCGTGCACACAAGAACTAGCACCTGGATATTTATGACGGCTTCATTCATAACTCTAAAACTTGGAAGGAACCAAATGTTCTTTAAGAGGTGAATGGATAAAGTTGTGGTGTATTCACACAATGGAATATTATTCAGTACTATAAAAAGGTCTATTACTCATGAAAAGACAAGAAGGAAACTTCATTTCAAATTACCAAATTAAAGAAGAGAGTCTGAAAATGTTACATACTCTATAATTCCAAATATAGGAAATTCTGGAAAAGAAAACTATGGAGAAAGTAAAAATTATCAGCAGCCTTCAGAGGAAGGGATGACTAGACAGAACACAGGGGATTTTCAGGGCAGTGAAAGTACTCTGGTCACTCTACAACAATGGTGGGTATTTGTCATTACCTATTGGTCCAAACCCATAGAATGTACAACACTAAATGGGAGTCCTAATGCAAACTTTGAACTCTGAGCGGTAATGATGTGTCGATGTATGTTCATAAATCGCAGCGAATGTCTGACTGTGGTAGAGGATGTTGATAATGGGGGAGGATTTGGTGGTGTTGGAGCAAGTGAGACTACAGAAATCTCTGTACCTTTTATTTAATTTTACTATAAACCTAACACTTCTCTGATAAAAATACCTATTAAAATTTTTTTAAAAACCCACAATTTTAATGCCAAAATCTTCTAAAAATCTTTTTACCAAGTCTTATCCAGAAAATAGCTTAAATTGGGTCAGCAATGAATATTTAATCGATTTATTTCCCGATGACTGGCAAAATTCATTCTCTTATAATTTTTCTTTACTTTGGATCCAAAGCTTTAGGGAACAAAATCTTCTTTGGTATTTGAAAGTTTAGTCATTTTATTTCTCTCAAGTGTAAAAGATTTTATTAACAACAGGACAAGTTTCTTTCTTTCAGGCACCAGAGTTTATTGTTTTTTATTAACAGGAATACCTGCAAAAGGTAATAAACTAAAACAAACAAAACCCAAAGGGTATAAATGTAAAGTTAAGTCTTTTTATTCATTCTAGTTGAACTACCTGGAGGAAATTATTTAATGACAATTTTGAGAGACTTTTAAGAAATCAACTTTATCTAAAGAAATACCCCATACAAATGGCTCGTTACTTCATCACCCAGATAACGAACATTATTATTTTACATGAATACAAAAAATATATTTACCTGGTCATTAACTAATACTGAAAGAAAATCTATCTGCCAATCTATCTATCCATCTTTTCCTTTTGTTTTATACTGTTTTTTGTTCTGTTAATTGTATATTTAATTATAGAATGTTGCCTATTTTTCTATTTGATTATCTGTGGGTTTGTTTTTTCTTTTTGAATACAAGTTTTCTTGATCTCTTAAAGCTCACCAGGAAGTGCATACACTATTTCTGTGCTGGAAGTATTTTCTCTCTCGATATTCATGACCTTGACATTTCTCAGAAATACAAGTATCCATCAACTGTGTCTCTATTTTTCATATTACATAGCTTAATGCTTTCCAGGCAAACCTTATAATGCACAAAAGGAAAATAAGTAAATATATGATGTGTACAAACAGAAAAATTCTCAAGGAAGGAAAAGAAAAATGTTAAAGCTAAAATATAAAGAAGACAGGTGTAAAAGTGCCCCTCAGATCTGGAAGCTTGCAGGGAAAGGAACAATAAATAGAAGAGGAAAGGAAACTGGAATTAAAACTATCTCAGAATTGAAAATGATGATTCAAACCTACAGAATGAAAGTGTTCATCACAAAACAAGTAAGAGCAATAAGAATAAGAGAAAACAAAGTCACATATTTTTAAGAAGACCAGAAATAACATTTTCTTCTAAAATTCTTATAGTTTCATACCTTAAGTTAACGTCTTTTATCCATCGTCAGTTAATTTTTGTGAGTTGTGAGAGGTTCAAATCCTGTTTCAGTTTTACACATGGGCTATTTAGTTTTCCTAGTACCCTTAAATTAAATAAGGATTCTTTTCCCCATTGTCTCTTATTGCCTGCTTTGTCAAAGATTGGATAGCAATATGAGGACGGTTTTATATCTGGGTTTTCTGTTTGCTCCATCAGCCCCTGTCTCTGCAGGTAAGAGGGACCGGGAGTGGAGGAGTGAATTCACATCTAGTGGGCACAAGGCACGCCATCTGCATGGCGGGCACACTGATAACTTTGACTCCAACTGTACAAAAGCAATTCAGGTAACCAAAACATATGTGCCCCCGTCATATTCTGAAAGTCTAAAAAAGAATATGAACAACAAAAGAAGATCAGAAACAAAGAGAGGGAAAAAGAAATCAAACATATTATTCTTTAAATGAACACAGATCAATTCCATACAAAATTACAATAGAATAATATTCTCAAAACGTTAAAGGAAAGTATATTTGAATTAAGATTTTAGTGTCCAGTTAAACTTCATTTAAATGCAAGAGCAAGATAAAGATAAGCACAGATACCAAAGATTGAGTTTATAAACTTTTTGAGAAAAAAACTCAAAAGAATCCAGAAGGAAATTGTAAGTACTCTCTGCCACAGTAATACATTAATACATTACTAACTTTGAGATATATATCAATAAACAAAGCAGAATAATAGATGTTTGATACTTAGAATGTCTAATTGTGGATCTGCATTCATCCTTCAAAGATTAAATATCCGTCACAGTGGCTGTCTATGGGAAAGTAGGGGTGAGCATAGGAGTGAGCGCGGGAAGTGAACAGGGAAAAGAAAGTATAAAAATAAAACAAGAAACCATCTTTGGATAAACTGAAGAAGTGATATGCCATTTGTGTATCAGTAGTCCTCTCTCCCATTCCCCCCAAAAATGAAGTAAAAATGTTCCAATAGAGCTAAAAAACAAGTAAACTGCGAGGAAACTTTGACTCACACAGTTATAGTTAGAGAACTTATTGCATCACTTGTAGAAACAGATAAAGCTGAATGCAAAAGTCACAAAGGCTTAAATTACTAAACACAGAATACACAAAATACACAAAGATGTAAATAAACATGAGCTAATAAGTGTACAGAAGCTGTATGTAAACTATTATTTCTAAATATTCAAAACAATCACAAAAATTTTGTCTGAATTGAAATGAACATTTCAATAAATCAAACATTCAAAAATATCATATAATGTTAACAGATATTACCAGATGAGAAATGGCATTTTTTCATTGTCCAAAACTATCTACTAATTAATATCAGGAACATAAAAGGCCCTGAATGAGCAAAATCTGTAAGTAGCCTGCGTCCAAATGGGAAATCCTAATGACTTAGAAATATATACGCACTCAGTCTCAGATTAGATTGGTCAAACATTACAGGTAAATCTAAGAATTCTCATAAGAATGGGAAAAAACAATATTCATTCTCCATTAATCTGAGGCAAGCTGATATTGAAGATTATTATGCAGTACTTAGGGGGAATACTTATGTAGTCATGTGTGGGGTTAGTCACCTCTGCACTATTTGGGGTAGATTGGAGCTGAAGCAACTAAGATGAACTTCACTTAGAAAAATGAATAAAGGTCAAAAATTGTGGATTTATAAAGGGAAAAACTATATGGGAGACAAATGCCATGTAAGATATGCATAGGCCCACACTTACATACACACACACACACACATGCACATGCACAGCATTGTAGATAGTATTTATTATAAAATTCAGTGCTTACCTTGCAGTCACCTGCCTATAGTTTATCTTCCTCAATCTCCTTGCCTCACTCAAAATACCATTGGATTGATCGGTCTAGAATTTTAGTTCTTCCATGTTCTAGAATTTTTTAGAATGGGATTAATCATGATCACATTTTCTACCTATTTTTTTTTTCTTTTTTTGCAGTTTTTGGCCAGGGCTGGGTTTGAACCCACCACCTCCGGTATATGGGGCCAGCACCCTACTCCTTTGAGCCACAGGCGCTGCCCCTACCTTTCTTTTTTAAATTAAGTCATAAATACATAAATTAGATATACATTAATGCATTTATGGGGTACAGTGTGCTGATTTTATATGCAATTTGGAATTTTTGCTCGTCTTTATTTTCCATATTTCCTTTGGCTCTCTGGCAAAGAAGAGGTTGGATAGGTCAAGATTACAAATGATGAGAGCCTGGACTAAGAAAGGATCAGGGTTGGTACTGACAGGCTTCTCCAGCTAGGTACGGATTGTCAGGCTCACTGCGCAGCAGAGATTACTCAAAGCATTCAAAGGATGATCAGTTTAGCGGTATTTGAAACTCGTTCTGCCAAACTCGTAAGTTGTGAAGAGCAGCCCGGGTTGCTGTTCTGTGCTATAAATGCCCAGAGCCATCTTCAAGGACAGCCCCCCAGTCAGTGTAAAACTAATTGTGCCCCAACATTACCCTAAAATAATAGAGCCAGCTATTTTTCACAGCCAGTGCTTCTTAGCACAGACTATTTAATGTGTGTAATTATATAATAGAAATCCTTTTATAGTAGGAAAAAAGATTGCCTCTGAGTGCAAGAGTCTGAGCATCCACGCTAGTTTCCATGGTGAGGCTAGTACAGAAGTCCGCACGATAGCGCCAACTAAATGAAAAATATTAACCTCTTCAGTGGCCGCTGCTTTTATTTTTTCACTTGCTCAGTTTGTGTAGGTTTCACGTTGAAATCAGATACTATTGCATTACCCACCTAATTCACTCACCTTCATTTTTTTTTTATCCTAGGATGAATTATTGATCCATCTGTCAATCATCAGCTGAGAGAGGGAGGATACATTTTACCTTAGCACTTGCCACTTTTATGTGTAGTTTGTTTTGAAAACTTTTTCAGGACTAAAGTGATCAGGAAATGTGAATAGTTGTAGAGTCCATATTTAAAAGTAAATGGATATGCAGTATCAGCATTTTTTTTTTTTTTTTGAGACAGAGCCTCAAGCTGTCCCCCTGGGTAGAGTGCTGTGACATCACAGCTCACAGCAACCTTCAACTCTGGGGCTCAAGCAAGTCTGCGGCCTCAGCCTCCCAAGTAGCTGGGATCACAGGTGCCTGCCACAACACCTGGCCATTTTTTGGTTGCAGCCGTCATTGTTGTTTGGCGGGCCGGGGCTGGATTCAAACCCACCACCTTAGGTGTATGTGGCTGGCGCCTTAGCCACTTGAGCCACAGGTGCCGAGCTACAATATCAGCATTTTGAAGACTTCTTTATAGACTACTAGGTGGTTAAACCAGAAGCATCTCTGTATTTCAGGAGGGTTCCCTCTTTTATCCCTGTTCATTCAAGAGAGCTGTGTTTGAAACTGGGATTCCAATTTTTTTTATAGAAATTAACATATTCTGAAGCTATAACACTTCCCAGATTTTCACTCACAAGCACACAGTACTCTCCAAAATACCCAAACTTTGTCTTTTTGTGTAAAATACTGGACTCTAGCATTAGTCCAGAATACATTTGTGTTGTATATAGATTTAAAATACAAACCCAGCTCATTCCAGGAATTTATATTTACCTCACTAGGTAGGCTGGAGATTTGTGTCTGATCTCCCAGTTTTCTAAAGATAGGCACTAACTGCCAGCCTTCGCCAAAATCATTATAGAAGAAATTTCCCTAGGAAATTTTTCCTTCTTAATCTAAAGCTCACATTTAAACTTCAATCTAATTTAAATCTAAATTTAAAACCATACATCTAGTACCTTAGAAGCAATCAGAAAATTTCTTCTTATCTGTTCCAGTGGAAGAGCCCTAGTTTCTGCCCCTGCCCTCGCAGTGTTTAGGCGGCCATACCGTCATGTCCCACATTCTGGAACCCACGAAACACAATGAGTCTGTTGCCTGCCCAGCTTATTCTTCTCTAGCACCAAATGAGTTTGTAACTTGGTGTTAGCAGTGGTCATCCTGGGCCAGTGGTTGTAGGGTGTCTTACCTCCGTCTCTGTGGATTTCCCTATATTGATCAGAGAGAAATTTCTCAAACAGTTGAGTTTCATATTGGAATGGTGTAATTTCTCTTTCTACTTAGCATTCTATGTCTTTCTGTATGTACATATATATGTAAACTTTAGAGAAATATTTGCATATATCCAAGTAGGTGCGTAAGCATGAGTGCATTTACACGTTTATAGCAAGAAAAAAAATCCTAAGTTATTTAACTCAGTTCTGTTTATTGTATGTGTATATAAACTTCTTCTGCCACATTTCAGGCAAGAGATTATTAAATATCTTCTTAAATATCCCTAAAGATGTAGAATTGATTATTATTTACAATTCTGTCACCTGTGACTGTATAGTTAATTCCCCCAATAAACTCTAATCTTTATATAGCATTTACCCACTGGGTCTGGTGTTCCCCCCAGAAGCCCACACAATACATTTTCTCCAAGATACAGTGAATGACATGAGGCTTTTCAGGGCAATTTTATTATGTGCATTTTTATTTCCAAGTACAAATTAATAGCCAAAATACTTGAACACTGAACAGCCACTAAGCCAGGGTTTCCTGTTTTATAACTTTCTGATTTATGGGAATAAATTTATAAAAAATGTATGATGACAACAATAGAATTATTTCTAGGAAGCCACTGAATAAAAAGTAGGATAAACACTCTAGCAGACTTCTGAAGAATGCCTAAAAAGAGGAACTCTAACAAGGCAAATCCTTAACAGAAGAAAAACTAGAAAATAAAAGATACAGTAGGAGATAACATATAAAAACACATCTGACTTTTTAGTTTTGCTTCAAAAGAGCATTAAAAAGTTACATAACTCTTTGTATAATGAGAATTCTGAGAGCTGAACTGGGAGCTGTGACAGATGTTACTATGAAATAAATTCCCAAATTATCATTTCCCCCTGGAGAGTGAGTTGTAGGATAGAGAATATCATGTTTTCTTATACCACCTGGGGATACAAGTCTTAGTGACAATCAAAAAATAAAATGAAATAAAAAGAGGAAATAAGGCAGGTATAATAATTAAAAATGAACATTGCATCAGTGATAGCAACAGGAAATAGGGAGGAAAATTTTAAACAAGAGTCTGTGATTCCACCCCCTCCCCCAGAGTTCTTTGTTACCGCAACTCCTGAATATTCAAATAGATTTGATAATACTCTCAGCTTCAAATTTCAATGTACTAAAAAAAACGAACAAATGAAAGATGACCAGAGGTGGTTTTATGAAAAGAACAAAATTTAGAAACCTCAGAATGAAAATATCTTTGGGCAGGATACACAACAGTTGAATCATACTAGATAAACATCTTCTAACATCTCAGTGCTTGGTCATTTTCTTTTGTTTCATTCTTTTTTCAATTAAGAGTGTCCCTTCCCACCATCATTCTGGACCAGGGAAGCTGACTCTGTTCCATATAACAAGCTAAATGTGGTCTGTCTACCAAGAGTCTCAGACATATACCCAAGAACAATACTGTTTATTAATATTCAGATGATTTAATTAAAATAAAATTATTTGAGCATCTACATGCCAGGCAACTTAATTGTTGCTACGGTTCAGAAAATCAATAAATGTGACCCTTGTATGTGACCACACACACACAAAGTCCAACTCTATTACTTATGATATGAGACTTTTTGCTAAATCTCCCTAAAATTCATTTCCTTTTCTCTGAAGTGGAGATAATCATGTTTCAAAAAATTGTTGGAAGAGCAGGTGAGATAACATATGTAAACATTGACTATCCTACAAAAAACTCAGTTGGCCCTCTTTAACCATGGATTCCATATTGGCAGACTCAACCAACTGCTGATCAAAAATATAATATTTGTACCAGAATGTTTATTGCAGCCCAATTCATAATTGCTAGGTCATGGAAGAAGCCCAAATACCCATCAACCCACAAATGGATCAACAAATTGTGGTATATGTACACCATGAAATATTATGCAGCCCTAAAGAAGGATGGAGACTTTACCTCTTCATATTTACATAGATGGAGCTGGAAAATATTCTTCTTAGAAAAGTATCTCAAGAATGGAAGAAAAAGTATCCAATGTACTCAGCCCTACTATAAAACTAATTTACAGCTTTCATAGGAAAGCTATAATCCAATTATAGCCCAAGAATATAGGGAAAGGGGAGCGGGAGGGGAGAGGAGGGGGGAGAATGGGTGGAGGGAGGGTGATTGGTGGGATCAAGCCTATGGTTTATCTTACAAGAGTACAAGTGAATCTTTCTAAATGGAGAATATAAATGTCTTAACACAATAACTAAGAAAATGACATGAAGGCTATGTTAACCAGTTTGATGAAAATATTTCAAATTGTATGTAAAAACAACACACTGTACCCCATGACTGTATTAATGTACACAGCTATAATTTAATTTAAAAAAGTAAAATAAAAATATATTTGAAAGAAAAATAAAACCCAACAATACAACAATAAAAATAATAGTATCTATGAGTTTCATATAAACAATATAGCATAATATAACAGCTATCTATCTAGCAATTTACATTGTATTAGGTGTTATAGGTCATCTACAGATGATAGTATATGAGAGAATATGTATAGATTATATGCAAATAGCACATCATCTTATATAAGGGTCTTGAGCCTCTACAGATTTTGATATCCATGGGTATCTTGGGACAAATCCCCCATATATACTGAGAGACAACTGTAGTCAACAAATGTCAGTTATTAAATTTTGGCTATTATTACATAGAGTTGATTTTCTGAATCACTTTATTTTAGAGCTCGTGATCTACTGTGACAGCTTCTTCATTGTGTTCAGATAAGCTATGTACCCTAGGTAATGAATCATTGACAATACCAAAAACATAACACAGAATTATTTATCCCAAGATCTTTTTATTTAAATTTTCACTTAGTTCCTTGTAATTTTTTAACCTCGGTCTTGCTTCTTACCTCTACTTTCTCTAGGATTCATACATACCTATAGCACACAAAAACATACAACAATAATGAACTACACCACCACATGTTCACACAAACTCAGCTATGTGACACTTATATACCAAGGTGATGAAACCTTACCAAATTATTTGTACAGTGCTGCCAGCATAAACACATGGTGGCAAGTTTGCAAACATAATTGTCAACTTCACAGAATCGCTTTCATGGTCATTCCAGATAAAGAATGCCAAATTTCTTTGAAGGGTGAACTAGGCACTGACATCAGTGCATAGCTTGCCAAGGGGAGTATTTTAAAAGTGACTATACAGTGATATTCAGCAATGAGGTATGTGGCACTCTTTCTAGGATGAGTTCACAAACTTTATTGTCAGATCTTTTTATATAAATAAAATATATGATCTACAACATAGGCTACAAGGAAACTTCCTCAGATTTTGTAATAATTTCTAGCAGAAGCAGGAGAATTGAGGTTCTGACTCCTAATTGACGGCTCTTGTAGACTCTAATGAACAAATATGTTAACTGATACAAACATGTTAACGTGTTACTATTTCATACACAAATGGAATAGTTGATCTTGCTCATTGGTGATTAGTTTCGCCAATTGAAAATACTGTAACGGTACAAACTGTTCTGTAGTGTAAAGAGAATCTCTATGACTATTTCTAAAATCATGAACTTTTGTTTTTCACTTAGTATGACAAAGACAAGGACATAAGACATCATTAACTATCAGTGACTTTTACTTACTATATGAAAATCATGAGAGAAATGTATGTCTCCAGGGTGAATTTTTCACTATCTCTATTGTAGATAAAATTACCATACTTTCCCTTGGGTATGACTATGCCTAGAAAATATTTTAACATTATCATATAATTTTGTAAGGTATTCATGGTAAGAAAGAAAAGAACTATGGGAACACGAAAAAAAGATTGACCTGTGAGCATTAGGTCAACAAAAGATCATTCAAGCAACATGGAAGCCAGCTTGGTGGTGTCACCCTGAAATCTTCCATCACCCTCAACACACATTGTGTGAGTTTTATCTTATAAAGAAACCCTTCACTCCCCCTTCTTTACTTCCCAATGCCAGAGCTTGCCTTCTGATGCTCATCATATCCTGGGTAGAGTATTAACAAACATTATCCTATTTCAGTCTTTTCTTGCTGTAAGCAAACCTTCATCATGCTGTCATTGCAGTCTTTAAAAACTATTCAAATCTCCCTGCTCCCCAATGGCCCATTTCTTTGCTGTCAAGACTTTCTTATTGTTTCACAAACAAATCATATATTATTGTACTTTATCTGTTTTGTTTCCTGTGAATGAAATAGTTTTACTTCTCATGGTAATTAACATTTCACTGCCTGTTGTCTTCCCAAGAAGAAAAAACATCATTCCCTTTCCAGGCTCCCTCAACATCAGATACATCACTTCTGACTTATCCCCCCTTTTTGTAGACAGAGGTCCTCAAAACATTGTTCAACTATGCTTCTTTCTTTAAATCCCAAACCATGGCATCATACCCAACACAAAAAATGCATTTAAGGAATCCTTGTTCAATAAATCATTGGATAGTATAATGTACTATAATTTTGGTACAAGAAAATGATTTTATTATGATGTAAACTATGTATTCAAGTATTAAATATATTTTTTTCAAGATGAGCTGAAGTAATTTCTTCCCTCTCAAAAATGTGATATCAATGAAGAATTATGTGCAGAATGATTTAGGAATAATGGAAAATAGGAATCGAAGATAAATTGTTCCCATCTTGGTTTAGACTGAAACACTGATGACCATCTAGATTCTTAGAGCTAAGGACCATTTAAGAGGAAACCTATGTGTAATTTTTAAATTAATCCTATAATTTTCAAAATGTTCAGAGTAAAAACTAGCCTGGTAAAAGAAAAAAGTATTATCTGTCACAAACCAACCACAAAATAAAAATATAAAACTTCAGCAAAGTGAAACTTTCACCACTGAGGGATACTTTATACATGTTGCCTAAGATTTTACTTATCAATTATCTCTGTGTTAATATTCATTGGTTCATTCCTTTATTCACGAAACATATTTTGAGAGATAGATTAGTAAATTAGTAAAAAGTTTACTTAGTTGGTTCAAGCCTGAGGTTTGCATCTTACTTATACCTTCTCACTAAGAATCAGGAAGCCATAATATAAAAATATGAAAATTATAAAATTAAGAGGTCATAATTGCAAATATGAAGTGTTTCTCAGAGAAATCAGGTCAGGAGAAGGAAGAGAGTTTGTCACTTGGCCTATGATTTTAGGATAAAGATGGAGTAGTAAGATACAAAGCCCAGGACGGTGGGAGAATGCTAGTAATAACTAATCCACTCGGGCAGTGCCTGTGGCTCAAGGGTAGAGCCCTGGCCCCATATACTGGAGGTGGTGGGTTCAAGCCATCTCCGGCCAAAAAATAAATAAACAATACTAATAATTATCCCACTGCATAAATTCTTACAGATCTGTTCTTAATCTATAAATACATGATTTAATTAACTCTAAAATTAAGGCCTCCTCAAATACCACCTTAGTGGGAAAAACAGCCATTCCCATAGAAGTGACACCCAGGAAATTAGAGAATTTTCATTATGATACACAAAAGTTGACTTTCCAGTTACTGGAACTGCCCAGAGAATACAGGAGATTCCCCAAAAGATATCACATACAGAGAACCCCACTAAGAACTTAGAAAATCCAAGTTGAAATCTCTGTATCCCAACTTATTCATTTGGTCAATATTTTAAAAATAATCTATTATTAACAATCTGTAAATAATATGTGCCCACCTCTGTATTGACCACAGGCTACAGAAATACACAACAGACTTTACATTTTTGTCTTCATGAAGCTTATAGTGGAGCAATGGGAAAATGTTAACTGGTAAGTTAACCAAAAACAAACGTCAGTCACATTCTACTTTTATTACTTGAACACATATTTAGTGGCGATAGAATTAGCAAACTGGTGGATCGAAACAAAGCAAGTGCACTGAGTTTAACAGGAAAAGCTTTCTTAAAAAGTAAGTGAACCCTTTCCAACTCACTTATTCTGCCACCTGCATATTCCCCAGCTATTACTTATTTTGGGTGGGAAAGAGGTTGGTGAATTGCTTATAATTATCCTACAGTTAAAAATTAAGAAAACATCTATATGAAGCCACTTGATGATTTTATTATCTATTCTATTATTTACATGTCTCTCTTCTTTTACTGTTTTGGGTTACATAAAATAAAGTGGTTGTTTCCGACATAGGATCAAAAAGGGTACACATACCTACTATATAGCAGGCACAGTAATGGGTCTGGTGGAGAGAGTAAAAAGCACTAGCAAGGCATAGCCCCCAGTCCTTCCAATAGCATACGGCTTAATAGCAAAAAAAATAGCATGGAACCAAATCGGTATCTATACACACACATACACCCCTACAATATGATATGATATGATATGATAGTAAAGGTATCATAGAGATAGCTCTTTGTACATATTTCTATTATATATACATATATAAAAGTAATCAGAACATAGAGAATAGTTTTTCTCTATGAAAGTGTACATTTATTTTGAAATGTTTAAATTTACTCTAAGAAGGGTTTGATACTAGTTCAGATTCTGGCCAAAACTTCTGTGTTGCAGTTCTCTCTTATTTTCTCCTTTGTTCTTTACTGTAACCACAGGAAATCTTTCCCATTAATCCAGCTTTGATACAGGTATAAGATTACATCTCAAACCAAGTAATCTTCCACTGGAGACCAGACCTTAATCCATAACCTGGCCAGTAAATTAAACCAATTTAACCTCCATTAATTTGGCCATCCCTTTTACATGTCACATCAATACCCAGCACTACCACTTAAATGCCAAGCCACAGTCCCATAAACCTGTCCTCTCCTGTTATATCCTAAGTTTATTAAAAGTGCATGTTGATTAAAGGGCATGGGGGAAGGGGAGAGCAGACAGAGAGAGAAGGAGGTAGGGGGCGAGGAAAAGGAAAAGAGAAAAAAAAAGAAAAGAAAATAGTGACTAATTCTCACATAAATTGGATTTAATTATGACCAAAGTACCTTATTTAAACATTAATTTTTAAGTCAACTTGTTAATATGTTGTTTAGGATATTGTATCCTCATTTATAAGTGAAATATGCTTATAATTTCCCTTTATAATAATATACTTTTTCCAATTTTAATATCAGACATATCCAGATGAAGTAGAACGATTTTGAAGTATTCCTTCTTTTTTATTGTCTATAAGATTTGGCATGATCTATTTTTTGAAATTATCTTCTATTTTTATTTATAAATATTAGTTGTCTGTTTTTTGAAACTTTGGGGAAAAAAAAAGAAAAAGAAGAAGAAGTTAACTGATGACTCCACACTAAACCTCAGAGTCAAAGCATTCTATGATAGACATAATCTTATCTGACAATCTGAATGTTACTTTTTTGCATGATTATTATTATTGCTCAATAGTTCATTGCAGCAATCATCTGATTTCTTTTCTGAATGTATTTATCGTCATTCATTCTTTACAAGGTTTTTGTTTCTAGTCCTTATCTTAAACATTGTTACTGTTATTAAATTTTAAGCCTTTTTAATTTTGTGAAGGCAAAAAGTGGAAACCAAATAAACATATATAAATATAAACATATATATTTATTTTCTCTATACATATACATATGTATCTGTATATATATGTATATATACATATGTATAGAGAAAATTATTTTTAAAAAGTTCATGTTGAGTTCATTCCTCAAACAAGTATTTGTGAAATTCCTACAATGAGTTGTGTTTGGGAAATGGTACGAAGGTGAACAAAATAAAGCTCCTATCTTCAATTTTATATTCTATTGCAACAGATACCCCAATCGGGTTAATTTTAATAGATCATGTAGGAATATAACATTTATAAAATACAGGGGAAGAAAAATCACTTTCCTCAAATTGAAATAGATAAGATAGGACAACCTTCAACACTGGAGTGAACGTGGGTCTCAGTTCACACCACGAAAAATCCTTATTTACACTTATTGTCCCAACATACCTCTTTAATGCTGTCTTATTTCATTTTAAAGCCTGCCCTGGATCAGATGGTAAGTGATAGTCATAAGAAGGTTAATCTCAATTAATACTATAAAGAAAAGTAGAGTGGAATCAAATGAAGAAGTCAGTGAAAAGCATTCCAAACAGAGAAGACCTCCTGTGCAAATCACGGAGATAAAGTGTAAAGTGTAAAATGAGTTATTGAAAAAAGAATATGACTTGAATATGGCGTTAAAATATTGGGCAAGAATGTGAAATTGGCAGGTAAAAAGGAACCACAAAAAATGGTGCTTGAGCCTAATCCTTTAAGTAATAGAGAGTTACTGAAGGGTTTCAAGTGGACATAGTTAGAGGAGAAATGACTCACTCTGAACTTGAAAGAAACACTCTTAAACAGGGGAGGATTGAACTAATGATTTTGAAGCAACATGACTTTGAATGACAACTAAAACATGGAGTTTAGAATCAGTCCAGTCCACTCTGATTTAAATCCTAACATTGACACTTACCACCTTTGTTACAAGTTGACTCCAGAATAGGGCTGCTGGGTCTCACATCTACTTATGATATTTATTATCTCTACAACTTTGGGAAGATACTTAACCTCCCTGTGACTCAGTTTCATTCCTATGTAACAAACATTGCTCCTTACTTCACGGGGTTTTATTAATATTTAGTATGTTAATATAGATAATCTCCTTAGAACAGCCCCTGGGATGTGATAAGTACCTTCTGCTTACATATATCTTGCTCAAGATTAATTCCCAGTGAATAAGATAGTCCTTGAAAAGTTGTACAATTGTTATAAGTTACATGTTGAGTGACATAATGTTTATCAAAAACTTAAGGCATTTCTTCATATTGCAAAGGAAAGAAAAGACAAGACGGGAAAAGAGGAAAAGAAAAATTAGTTACTGCTCTAATTCCCCAGACCACCTTCCTTGCAAGCATAGATTTTCTACTCTTTTCTACACTAGAAAGGAACAAAGTATTTGTATTTTCCAGAAAACTGAAAAAAAAAAAAAAACCAACACAAAATGGAAAAATTTTAAAATGTATATTATTTATTGTTGCCTTTGCACTGTGCCCACCTTACCACCTCTGCTCTAGTCCATAACAAAAGCATAGGATAGCAATTGACACCCTCTGAAATGTCACAAGGGTTTTTACATTTTATTAGATCAAAATAAGTCTTAAAGAATGACAAGAGGAGATCATCACTGGAAAAACATCTTTATAGCTACGTAAAGGGCAATTATCTCCAGGCCAATAATAATAGCAACAATAAGTAGGTGATACTACCAGCATAATGTGACATTTTAAAATTTTAAAGTTTGCAAATTTTTTAACACTAAATTATTTTCCTGAGGTGATTTCCCCATCTCTTAGAGCAAGAAAGTTACCTAAATACATATTTTTATATTTAAAGTATTTGCTGGAGAAACTATAAATTACATGCATGTGCACACCTACACTGTGTGCGGTTAGTGTCCCACACTGAGGGGAAACTCAGGAGGTGCCCCAGGGCAGCTTGATCTTTAGCTATAACTGTAGTTATTATACATACTGTTTAATTCCCTTCTCAAAATCGCAGGACATCTTACAAATGTCAAAGACACAGTCCCTAAGTATAGTAGATAAACATCATCATAAGCAACGGTAGTCAGTGAGAGATGGGTCTCAGTGAAAAGATGTTTCAGACTCACATTCTTTGGTGGGAAAATTCTGCTGGTTTCTGCTGCACAGATGTAAAGTAACACTCAGCTCAAAATCCCAATTGAATTAGCATTTCATCTGTCCTGTCTCATTCTCTCCCGCATTTCACTCCAGCATTCTGGGATTCCCTCCTCCCCCAAATAAACTATCAGTTTCTAAATCAAATCTAAGGATTTGCTTCTGGGAGAATCCAACCTATGACAAGGATCCCATTACGTTAAAATTTTAGTCTTTTCATCGTTGTAATAAATTCAAAAGCATTTTTAATAAATTGAGTAGGTAATCACATTAATTGGCCTTGCTTCATGTCAATAGTCCTAATCTGCTTTCAGATACATCACGTCCTTTGCTTGTAACCACAATCATGCTGCTCATATGAAGACAATTATATGTATATTACTATTTCTAGCACCACATCTGACTCTTTTTCTCATTAGAGAAGAATCTTTCATAACATTTATTCATATTTTCTATTGTAGACAATGGGTTAATAATCTTTAAATTTCTAACTAAAGTATCTCAACAAAAATTATTTAATGTTGGAAGTATGACCTCCTCATAGATTAATGGTCCTTACTTTCAATCAATACAGTGCACACAACATTGTGCTCAAGATTTATTTGAGAAAATAGATATTTCTTGAAAACCACTCCTCACTTTCTTTCCCTGTCAGACTGACTATTGACATACTAGTGAATTGTTTACAAAATGAATGCTGTATCTTCTTTCTAGCTGACAGGTCTCTGTAGTTTGCTGTTTATTAGTTTTGTTTCTTGTGACTAAAAATGCAGGATCTATTTTTCTCCAGTGTTATTGTCAAGTTTTTTTTTCCTAAGTGAGCTAGAAGATAAACAGAATATTCTTATTTACAAGTAACTACTGAGATGTCCTTCAAACCCACTTCGAATTCCATTAAACTCTCTCTGTATTCCTCAAATCTTAGAAATGTTAAAAAAAAAAAAGTCTAATGCACAACTTAAGTTTCTTTTTTTTAGCTCTGTGTGTTGAAGTTATAAACTATAAAAATGTATTTGTAGGATCACAAAAGTCATGTCATTGAAATATCTTTAAACTGTTGGCATTAAAATGAGAACAAGATTAATGGTGTATCCAAAGTAATGCTTTTTTTTTAAAATAAAGGCATTTTTTTCATTTATCTTTCTACCCATTCATTTATCCATTCATCAAACTTGTATAAAGTATCTAATAATCCAGGCTCTGAGCTAGGTGTTGGAAATAGCAGAAATAAATATCTCAGCCTCTGTTCTGAATAACCTCAGTCTAACTGGGTAGACAGATATGCAAAAAAAAAGGCTGAATTCGAATGTGACAGATGTTTTAATAGGTGTATTACCTAGAGGCTAAGGGAGAGTGAAAGCCTAAAGAAGCTCTTCTAATTCTCTCAAGAAAACGTCACTGAGGAGATGATATTCAAGATAAGCCTTGAAGTTAGACAGATGGGAAGGTGAGGTGGACACAGTGCAAAGGCAACAATAAATAATATACAGTTTTAAATTTTTCCACTTTGTGTTGGGTTTTTTTTTTTCAGTTTTCTGGAGAATACAAATGCTTTGTTCCTCTGTAGTGTAGAAAAGAGTAGAAAATCTATGCTTGCAAAGAAGGCAGATGAAAATGGTTTTCACACCATAGGTAGTTGGTATCATTCAATAAATTTTAGTATTTTTGCAATATTGGTGTCTTAGGACCTGTGCTGGATAAGGAGCATCTGAACTCTGTGGAGGGTAGATGAGGAAATAGCAGGGAGGGGAGAGGAACTGTGAGGATAGCTTTGCCTTCTGTTCATCTTTCCATTATCACCAGCTTAAATGCCACCACGTGAGAGGGTTTCTCTGACTATGTAAAGTTGGCCCCTGGCATTGGGACCAACTTATACTAGGTTCACTATGACGATTTTCAGAAACTTAGAAAGAGCATAAAAAGAAACATAATAAGGAATAAACTAGTTAACAAATACTTGAAAAGAACAGGTCAGAATGTCAGGGAACAAGGTGACATTTGGTGGGATCTTGCCTAATGGACACACTGCGAGGGTACGTTTCAAAACAACTGAGAGTAAATTATAAATGCCTTATCACAAAAAATAAGTGAGGTGGAGGTTATGTGAATCAGTTTGATTTAAGCATTCCACGTTGTATATCAAATCTTCACATGGTGCCCCATAAAAGTATACAGCTATGATTTAATAAAAAAACTAAATTAAAAAATGCAAAATCAATATGATTTGGCAATATATTTGAAGAGAGAAAGTTGTGATTTTTTAAAATGTGTTTTAAAAATGTAAATGTTAAAAAGGGGGAAATGATTGGGAAATTGAGAAGACTATGAATTTAGTAGCTGGGAAAATAGCTTACTGGTATTTCTATTAATTGGAAGAAGGAGTAGATTTAGGGACAGTTTGTCAGGTGCAGTGTGTATGTGGAGGTGGTGGCAAAGCCAAAGTGATTTTGCTTAGAGAAGGCTATAAATAAGCTTGGTTTGTGACACACTGAGCTGTAATAATCCCTGAGATATTGATTGAAGCAGACATGTCCACTAAAACAGCTGAAAAATACATATATTCCTTCACTGTACAGGAGGCTGTGGAAGTAGCAGAAAGTATTAGGTGGAAAAGTCAAAGTCCAGCCCTTTGTGTCTGGTTGGGGTTGGAGTATGGAGAAGAGGAACCTTTGCACACAGGCTCCAGGGACACAAAATTCCCCGGTCCCCTTCACATACCCATCTACTCTCACCTGTGGGCTTTCGTTTAGAAAGTAAACATGAGACTACACAGGTATAGTAGTTATTTGTGTTTTTTAGTGGTAGCTGAATGATTATTGTACATAAGATTTCCGAAAAAAGGGATACAGAGAAAGCAGATAACCAACTAGCAAAGAAGATCTAGCAATAGAAATAACTTTAAAACTTAAAAAAAAGAAATTGGTTCAAAAACAGATGTCTAAAGGAAATGTTGTCAAATGTGACAATCACCAAAAAGATTAAGGTAAGAAAATTGCAATATTTCTAATTTGTATATTAATATAATATTTCATCATTGGCACAAGATAAATATGTAACAATATTTATACTTCTGAGATTAATAATGCTAAAAGTCACTAACATTAACCACAAAGTGTTTTCAATGCTGTCGTGAACATAATGATATGTCCTAGTAAAGGTAAATGGAGATGATAACCCAGCATGTTTTGAATAGAGAAAATGAAATTCAGAGGATGAATTGGCTACCATTCAGATACCTATGCTTTTCTTCTTTTCCTGAACAGACACATTCAGTTTGTATTTTTATTTTTTTAATTAATGAGTATAGTCTTAGAGTTGTCCTCTAGCACATAGTGATAAATGAGTTAAGACTTAAAGGAGCAAGGTTCTGCTAGTCTCAAAGATAATAATTACCTAGCACCCCATTAACTAGAATTTTGTCTGAAAAAGGGAGCAGGTATACAATGATGAACAAGGCCCTTTTTAGGCTATGTGTGTGTCTACATAGGTCTGTATGTGTATATGTGTGTGTGTCCTGTGTATATATGGTATAACAAGGGCCAAAATATGTATATTTTGGAATATGTTAGAGATTATAGATATATACTAAATGCTAGTTATGTAAGCTAAAAAGCTACTTTTGTATCTCATATATCTTATAATTTAGTCAACATTTTTTCCTTTTTAAAAACCATATAAATAAGATATATATTTATTGACCCATAGAAAAGAAACAGAATTTCAGAATATCTGATTAAATAATTTATGCTAATGAAACTTTTTACTATCCATAGGCATTATAAAAATTGGAAACATTTTCTCAAAGGAAAATCTTATTGCCTTTTATTCTATAAACTTTCATAGAATAAAAATAACTCATACATGGTACATGAAAAAATTTTAATTATGTTTATGGAAAACTATTTTTATTACTATGTGATATCCTTGTATGTATTGCCTATGGCATAGTAGGCTGCAATCAATATTAAATAATGATACTGACCATGCCAACAATATAAACCAACGAAGCCATGCTACTTTGATCACAGTTATTTCTTGAACAATTTTTTGCTACTACCTGAGAAAACTAGTGATTACTGTTTGTCATTAATCATTTAACCTGGGATATACTCTACATCTAATGTCAATACTATGTTATATGTGTATCAACTAGTAATTTCAACAGTTGTATTCTCAAAGTAACCTTGATTAAGTGTTAATTTAAAAGGAATATGACTATTAAGCCATACAGCTGGCTTTAAACTGATGCCTTTTTGAGACAAAGTGTATGTTATTAATTACTAACCTGAAATTAGCAAATCCAAAAGAACACATCCAATTGATCAATGTTAACAAATGGAGTGATTGTCTCACTTCCAATTTATTATGGCAAGTGAGGAGTGAGTATGTTCACACTTATTCAGTGGAGTTTTTATGGCAATTTACTGCCCCTTGTTTCATGTGTCACTCTGCTCACACGTATCTTCTTTGAAACATTTACTGAAATCTCCTTTCCTCCCCAAGGAGGATTTGGGCTCAAAGTCAACTGGAAGAACAAGGGCCAAAGTGATCAATGAGACAAAAACAAAACCAGAAGATTCATTAAAAATATTTACATAAAATAAGTTTGCCAGTCAATAACCTAGTTTCTCTTCCAGAACAAAGCACAAGCAGACATTTCCTCAGGCATGACACTGGATAGCATGAGCTAAGAAAATGAAATAATATGTTTTGAGAGAACTAAAATATATTCACTCTCCAACTATTCTCATCCTTTTATCTGTGACGCTCACAGTTTACCAAACTGTTCTCTACATACTCTCCTCAAAATCAACCAGCGAACATGCCCCATTTAGTTCTATACCTTGCTGTAAGTTAAAATTTTCAGTCACCCAAGGAAGCAGACCTTCTAAACAGAGTCAAAGGAAACCTACCACATTCTCTCAATGACTGTTTAATGTATGTACCGATAAGTAAGAATAACAATATGTAATATCAGAAGCATAAAAATTAAAATTTAAAATAAGCATAGGAAAGTGATCACTTGAAAAAGCAGGGCTAATTCAGACAACAGAAAGCAACCTTTAAAAGTCTAATTACCTCAGTCTTGTTATGAAAATAATTTATAGCTTTCTTAAGAAAGCCACAACCCAATTAGAGCCCAAGAAGAAGGAAGAAGGAGAGAGAGAGGAGAGAGAGAGGGGAGAGAAGGAGGAGGATGGGTGAAGGGAGAGTAATTGGTGGGACAAGGTACATGTGAAATTTACTAGGTGTAGAATATAAATGTCTTAACACAATAACTAAGAAAATGCCGTGAAGGCTATGTTGACCAGTTTGATGAAAGCATTTCAAATTGTATGTAAAAACAGCACATTGTACCCCAAGATTGCATTAATGGACACAGCTATGATTTAATTTTTAAAAAAGAAAGGAAAAAAAACAGTAAAAAAAAAAAGTCTAATTATCTAATCAGTGATTTCAAAAATATGTTACAAGATAAAATAATAGCAGAATGCTATTTCTTAGAAAATAAACAAGAAAAAGCTCTTAGAAAAAACATTCTCCAAAAGGGAACGAATGCCTCTGGAAAAGAGAAGAGAAGAAATGTCCTAACATATAAGGGGGAGAAAAGTCTGAAAGAGAGAAAATGTGAAAAAAAGAACAGAGAAATGAGAGGACCATTCCAGGAAATTTAACATATGAAAGTAGCAGAGAACAGATAAAAATAAAAGGAGAGTGGCATGGTGGGCAGAATTCCAAATATGCCTGCAAGACAGTAAATATGATGGGACAGATTGAGACGTCATTACTCCCAGGACTCTATTACATTATGCGGCAACGAGATTTGCAGATTTGTCTAAGTGGGCTCAATCCACTGATATGAGCCCTTTAAAAGGTTGGAATTTGCTGGTAACTGAAGAGGAAATGAGAAATTGGAAGCATTAAGGGGATTGACTTGTCATGGACTGAGGCTTTGTGTCAAAGAATACGGGAAGCTTTTAGGCGCTGAGAGTAGCACCTGGGTGACAGCCTTCAAAGAATCAGGGATCTTAGTTCCGCAGTCACAGGCAAGTGACTCTTGTTGACAATGTGAATGAGCAGGGAAAGAGATTTGCCCCTATGGCCCCCAGAAAGGAACATAGCCCTACTAACAACTTGATTTCAGTCTTGTGAGACCCTATTCAGAGAACTTACCAGAACCTACCTAAACATTTGACTCAAAGAACTTTGAGATAATAAATAGGCACTACTTAAAGTCATTAAATTTGTAGTAATTTGTTATATAGCAACAGAAAACTAATACTAAGGAGATGATGATGATAATGATGATAGTGAAAGAGAATTCCACAGATCAGAGTAGGCCATAAGTTTCTAGATTGAAATGGCCTTGCAAATGTTCAACAAAAAAGACCCACACCTAAATAAAATATTATACAACTTCAGTTTTAAAAAGAATATTCTAAAATCTTACAAATGGAGAGATGGCACAAGAGTTATCAGAAGCAGGAGACCACAGTGATTACTCGTCCAGGTTTTGAATCCAGACATTCTAATTTGATTCCTCACATGGCCATGTTGTGACTTTGTAATCTTTGATATGTTACTTAACCTGTCAGGGTCCAAGATTCTTACTTGTAGAAGGGAATAATAGTACAAGTTGTCCCAAAAGTCACTCCCAAAGCTGCTTGCCATACATAGGGAAAATGAGAAATGACAGCTAAATGTACCTTTATTTACAAAAAAGTCATTATAAAATTTTACAAAATATTTATAAAATAATATTTATGTGTTGGCCACCTCTTAGTAAAATCTTATAATAAATATCTAGTAAATAAAGGTACATTTAGCTACAACTTCCCATTTTCCCTGTGTATGGAGACTTTAGGGGTAACTGTTAGACTACCCTGTATTACCATATATACACAGAGATATAATATGGATATAAATATAGGGCAGTGCCTATGGCCCCATAAAGAAGAGAGGCACCAGCCTCATATATCAGAGGTGGTGGGTTCAAACCCAGCCCTGGCCAAAAAAAAAAAAAAAAATATATATATATATATATATACACATACATACATACATACATATATATTTTGATATATATAGATGATATAAATATGAACTAACATGTAGATATGGGCTGAGAATATTTTCTGGCACATATTAAGCATGTGATACACTTTAGTCATTATTTTCTAAGCATCAGCAAAACCAGATGCTCCAAGGTCAATTCTATAATTCCTTCAAGTTTTTTAAGGAAAAATATATTTCAAAATTAGAATTTTGAATACTGTAAAAATATTAAGTAGGTTTGAAAACCAAACATTTTCAGATATGTATAATATAACTATGATGGGCAACTTTTTGAGGTATATTATAGGAAAATTTTATAAAAGAAAGCAAGAAAGATGGCTTTAGACCTGGATGGTAATTACTAGATGGTAATAAAGAAAAACATATGAATAACTGTCTTTTCTAAGAATAACTACCTATCCATAGTAAAGCAAGAGCACAATATTAGTTATAATAATGAATACTATGAGTATCATTTTGAACTATTAATTTTAACCTATGTCCAACCCATGGAAGACTTAGTAATGATTCTAGGACAAAATACCAGAATTACCAGCTTGAAAACAGGAAAGTAAAGTGAGAATAGAGGCAAAAATAGTGGAGGAAACAGCTGGAATGACAAACATACTATTCAAAGCTTAAAAGTCAGCCAACAGAAGAAAGGATTACAATAAAAATAACAGTGAAAGGAAGGGATGGGAGTGAACTACCCTCAAACACTCTTAGTTTTCTCCTGACGCTTTGGAACACTGTGGCACTGAGTCGGCCTCTCTGCTGCTGCACTAGATCCCAAAGCCTCTCTGTTCAAGGAAGTCATTATTCTGAGTTCTTTCTTCTTCCTCCTGAGTAATCATTTTCTTTCTTTCCTGGATCCTTCCCATTGATTTATGCATATGTAAGTTCTCTTGTCCTAACCGAATAAATGAAAACAAAAACCTGTCTTGACCCCGATCCTATTTCAACTATAGCCCTATTTTTCCAATCCCTGTTAGGGCAACCCCCCCTCAGAGTTGACTAGATTCATTATCTCCACCTCCTCGACCCACACGTCACTGTAGGTTTTTCCTAATATCTCATAAAAACAGGTACTACAAAAATGACATTTTACATTAAGCAATTAAGAGATAATCTATTAAGTTGGTAAAGCAAAACATAGAAGTGTGATCATGGTAGTTAGTTAGGAGTATCAGAAATAAAGCAACAGTTCAAAAGATTTCTTCTGGGTATTAGGTTGGAGTTAGGAGAGAAGAGCCTAATGATTTTTACTTTTCACTGAAAACACCTGATGCATTTGTTTGGTTAATATATGTACATATGATTTGAGAAAATAATTTTAATTTATAAAAGCATTCACTTTATTCTGTCAGCTAATGAAGCTTCCCATTTTCATATAGGAACCTATGAGCCATCTTTTCAAAAACAGTCTCTAGTCTTCTTAATTTCTAGAAGTACAGACTTCTGTTATAGTTGGAAATTTTCACTCAGAAAAACTCTAGTTGGGGGTTTAATTTTTAGCCATAAGAGGCCAACACAATATGGCAACTTCAGTATGTTAAACTTAGGAAGTTTCTAATGTTATTATAATCAGTACATTTTTAAAATTACTACCCTTTTTAAAGCAAAAGCATAACTATGTAATAACAATAACAATCAATATTAGCAAACGTATAAGACGTGGATAGGAATCTGGATCAGAAATGTCCTGAAGGAGATAGTGCACAGACTACGTCTTCACAACCAACCCTGTCGCAAGTGAGAACTCGGTGCTGTCTCTCTCCAGCAGCTGGAGCACAGGGAAGGATTGTTTAACTCACATCTGTGATTCAGAAACAGAAATTCCCATTCTGTGGAAATCAAACATGCATACATATGCATGTGCATGCTACAAGTTTTTAAGTTGAGAAGATCTCGTGTCTTTTCATGATGAGTAATAATTAAAAAGGATCCACCACAGGATCTTAGTGGAAAAGGTACTAACATGTAGAAATAAAGGAATAGTGTTTAAAAAAATAAATAAAAATGAAGAAAGTTTTGCTAGGTATCAGTTGAAAACTTAAACAAAGGATTTTCCCAATCACTCAAGAAAAAACAAATTTGTAAGTACCTTTATTTAAGCAAAGCCATATGGTAGATCTATTGTTAATTTTCTGAGGAATCTCTACACTGTTTTTTTGATAATATATTAGCAATTCCCATTCCTACCAATAGCGTACAAGGGTTTCTTTTTCTCCATGTCCTCGCCAGTGCTTCTCTCTTGTGTTTTGGGTAATAGGCATCTCAACTGGCATGAAGTGAAATCTCATTGTATGATTTTGATTTGCATTTGGTTGATGGTAACTTGTGCACATTCTCATATGCCTGTTGGCTGTTTTGGGGTCTTCTTTGGAATAATGTCTATTCAGGATTTTTGCTCATTTTTGTATCAGTTTATTTATTTGTTTGTTTGTTTGCTGTTAGATTCTGTGAATTCTTTATACGGGAATTTACAAAATAGAGAACTAATAGTTCTCCAGTTTAAATTGCACACGAACTTTATGGACACCCTTTCTATTTTGAATATTAAACTTCTTCTCAGATGTGTGGTTTACAAATATTTTCTCCCAATTTATAGGCCGCCTTCTAATTTTTAGTTTTTATTGTTTTCTTTGCTGTGCAGGTTAATACAGTCCTATTTAGGTTAATACAGTCCTATTTCTTTTTGCTTTAGTAGGCTGAGGTTTTGGTGTGATATCCAAAAACTTGCCAAGTGCTGTGGTTTGAAAGAATGTGTCCCTCCAAAATTCGTATGCTGGAAATTAAACCCCAAGGTGATAATATTAAGAAGTGGGCTTTTGAGAGATGATTAGCCATTAAGACTTTGCTCTCCTATGGGATTAATGCCATTATGAAAGGGCTTGAGGGAGCAAGCTCACCGCTTTGTCTACTCTGCCCTCCTGCCACATGAGGACACAGCAAGAAGTTGTCCCTTGTCGGACACCAAACTGCCAGAAAGTTGATCTGGGACTCCTCGACTCTAGAACTACAAGAAATAAGTTACTATTCTTTATAAATACCTAGTCTATAGTATTTTGTGATAGAAGTAGGAATAGGCTATGACAGAAATTAGTACAAAGAAGTGGGATTCTTCTCTAACAAATATATATAAAATGTGGAAGAGCCTTTGGAACTGAGTAGTGGATAGAAGTCAAGTCACAAAGAGGTATTCTGGTGAGGGCTCCAAAGAGAGTAAGGCTTCAGACTTCTGAGCGATACTTAAGGGCTTGGGATCACAATGTTGGTAGAAATATCAACAGTAAAGGCCATTCTGACGAGGTGGAAATGAGAGCTAGATCTTGGAAAGTAGAGGAAAAGCTATCCTTATCATTATGTGGCTAAGAACCTGGCTGAAATTGTGTCTGTCTCCTCCGGTTTTGTGGAAGGCAGAACTTGGCAAGCCTAAGATATTTGGCAGAAGAAATCTCTAAGGGAAGTGTTTAGGGTGTTACCTGGATTCTCTTGGCTGCTTATAGTAAAATGTAAGAAGAGCGAAATTAAGAAGAGTGAAATTTTTTTATAAGACAAAATTTATACTGAATTAAAGGCATCCTCTGTGGAGGCAAAGCCTCGGGATTCAAGCCAAAAACTGCCACATGGGTGGGGTCACCACAGATAGCCCCCATTAGGGGAATGCCCAGAAGGGGCCATGAGGTCAGGGCCACCACAGAGAACCTCTACTAAGGCAATATCTAGTATAGCCTTGGAAGCATGGTCATCCTTCAACCTCATCATTACAGAGTTACCAACATGAAATGCCAGCCTGGAAAGGCCTCACATGCAAAACATACTTCCCACACGGTCCTTATATAATCAACAAACCAGTGGGTCAAGTGGTTGGTGATCTAATGAAGACCAAAAGAAAAAATAAAGAACAAAGAAAAAAAGCACAAATATATAAAATAAGAAATGGCAGGAAGAAGTAACTACTGATTATAAGTAACACAAAAAATAATTATGAGAGTCTACCTTACAGATTTCTATGCAAATAATTTGAAAACTTAAAGTTAGTACAGTAAAACTCTGTATGTTGACCACCCAAGGGACGATAACAAACTGGTCAACATAAGGAACTAGGCCTACTGTACTGATACACACATGCGGCACATGTCCAGTCTGTGAAAATTAGGTCAACATAAGGAGGTGGTCACTGTGGAGGTTCTACTGCAATTTGAAATCAAGAAGTACAATGTACTCAGTACTGTTATGAAGCCAATTTATAATCACCCACACTTTCATATGAAAGATAAAATACAACTATAGCCCAGGATGAAGGAGGAAAGGGGAGGAGGATGGGAGGGGAGGGGGGAGGTTGAATGGAGGGAGAGTAAACGGTGGGACCACACCTATGGTGCATATAGCAAGGGTACATGTCAAATCTATTAAGTGTAGAGTATAGATGTCTTAACATAATAATTAAGTAAGTGAGGTGACGGCTATGTTAACTAGTTTGATGTAAGCATTAAAAATTGTATACAAAATCAGCACATTGTTCCCATAAATGCATTAATGTATATATGATTTGTGTATTTATGACTTAATTAACAAAAAGAAGTATGATGCCTTTTTCTTTCTCAAGACTATTTTGCCTATTCAAGGTCTGATGCAAATTGTGGTTCCATACAAATTTTAGAATTATTTTTTCTATTTCTGTGAAAAATGGCATTGGGATTTTGATAGGTACTTTGTTAAATTTGTATCTCGCTCTGGGTAGTGTAGACATTTTAACAATATCAATTCTTCCTATCCATAAACCTTTCCACTTGTTTTCTTCTCAGCAATCCCACGGCTGGGTATATATACATGCAAAGGAAATGAAATCAGAACCTCAGGAATATAACTGCACTCTCATGCTGGTTATAACACTTTCACAGTAGCAAAGATAAGTAAACAACAGAAGTGTCCACTGATGGATGAATAAATAAAGAAGTGGTGCATCACAGAGTATTACACGGCCTTAATTGAAAGGAAATACTGCCACTTGAGACAACATGAATGAACCTGGAGACTATGCTAAAGGATGTAAGCTGGACCCGGAAAGAAAAATAATAAGTGATCTCACTTATATGTGGAGTCTGAAAAAGTATCAGATACATAGAAACGTAGATAAATTGTTATCAGGGAGAGGGAAGTGGATAAAATGGAAACCAGCAGGTCAAAGGACACCAATGCAGTTGTGTAGGATAAAGAAGGCGAGCGAGGCAACACACAGCATGAAGACTGTAGTTAGTAGCATGGTATTGTATATAGAAAACTGGCTCACAGAGTTTATTTTAGGAGTTCTTACACACATGGACACACATACAGAATAACTACGGAAGGTGTTGGGTAGGATAATTTGCTTACCTGTAGCAATCACTCATATATATATATATATGCATATATATACCCCCAAATTTCAGTTTGTATACCTTAAATACATACAATCTTTTAAAAGAGAGGCAGGGAAAAAAATAAAAACAGCCCAAAGCAGAAGGGGTTCATACAAGAAAAGTAAGATAACAAACAGTTGAAAGATGGCTGGAAGCAAGGAGGAGCTTTGACATTGAAGTTAAAATGGAGCATGTCAGAGACATAACCTGCAAATATCTTCTCCCATTCTGAGGGCTGTCTGCTTGCTTTACTTACTGTGTTCTTGGCTCTGCAGAAGCTTTTTAGTTTGATCAGGTCCCAATAGTGTATTTTTGATGTTGCTTCAATTGCCCGTGGGGTCCTCCTCATAAAATTTTCGCCCAGGCCGATTTCTTCAAGTGTTTTCCCTGCACTTTCTTCTATGAAACTAATCTATAGCTTTCATGTGAAAGCTATAGCCCAATTATAGTCCAAGAATGTGGGGACAGGAGAGAGGAAGGTGGGGGGAGGGGAAAGGATTGGTGGAGGGAGGGTGACTGACAGGACCACACCTATGGTTCATCTTACAAGGGTACATGTGAATCTTTCTAAATGTAGAATATAAATGTCTTAATACAATAACTAAGAAAATGCCATGAAGGCTATGTTAACCACTTTGGTGAAAATATTTCAAATTGTATATAAAACCAGCATACTGTACCCCATGACTGCATTAATGTACACAGCCATGATTTAGTAAAAAAAAAAAAAGAAAAATTTTTAAAAAAGAAAACTAAAAAAATGGAGCATGTGTAGATTTTTTTTTTCTACTCTCATTCTAGAAATAGAGGACTCAGGGCACGAAATCAGAGTTTTCATTTTGTAATCATGTCACAAAGGGGTTGATCCAGCAATTTACACAAGCCTGTATTTTTCCTGTCCACAAAACTGCTTATAAGAATATTTCCACCTTGTTCAGGCAGGCTCAGTTGATACGATGTTCCCCACTGGGTTATTTTAACCTTGACTCCAATTTGGGAGACAGAAATCATAACGCTTCCAATACCCATTCCAACCAATTTGATAGTACTAAGTTTTATAAAAATAGTGCACTGTGTCCTCTTAGAGCAAGTGGAACAGTAGCAGATGCTGAGAGCACACACATCACTCCTCTCGCTGACTGGTTTTCTCTTACTCATCGCCTCCTGACTCAGACACTGCTGATCCTGATCAGTAACGTGGGGATTTAAGTTTTTGAAGTACAGTATTCTCCAATCCCAAGGGAAACTGAAAATGCAACAAAACAATCTCCTTCAACTTTTTCTGAGGAAAAGCTACTTAAAAACAAAATACGAAAAGTGAAAACAAAGAATTCCCAAATATAAACACGTCGGTCTAAATATGTAAAGAACAGACTCCTAAATGTAGCACCAGTTTTAAGCAACTTGTGTAAATTGCCTTCTCTACACAGCAGTTCCTCTTTATCTCCTTCAAATCCTAGAAAAAATTCACATGGAAATGTGATGCCTCCATGATTTTTTGATATAATTACTGATCCTTACCCAGAATTCTAGTACTTCCATAATGCTCCCATCCGCATGTGTTCATAAACTTCTCTCCTCAACAAGAGGAACAAGAATGGGGAAAAGAATTATAAAATTAAGTGGAAAAGTTACAAAATTATTCAGAGTGTTTAGTAAGGAAAGGAAAAAGGAAGGCCAGTGGGAACAAGATGACTGACTGGAAACACTGCTGGCCAGACTTCCATGGAGGGAGGATAGGATTTCACATAAAGGTGAGGGGAGAAGTAGGCCAGCTCAGGCAGAGAACATAGACAGAAATGCTGGAGCCTGGTGGGGACCTCAGAGAGGAAGCTGGGAAGCAGAGAAGGAAGAAGATAAAGGAAAACAGGTTTGACTATGGATCAAACCCAGAGATGCTCAGCCTAGTGATGAAGTAAAGGGATAGAGTCTCTTCCCTCTCCAGCACTCCTTTGGTGACCAAGGGGCTACCAAGTTTCTTGGAAGTTTTACCATCCCCAGGAGCCCACGCGCTGTGGCAAACAGAATAGTGCAGAGAACTTGTGTGATCCCAGAGTTTAGGCATTCAGTGTGAGTTTCCCCTCAAGGAGGGACCCAAGAGGCCAGACAGCAGGTGTCTTCCATTCAGACTCTCATTCCTCCCCATTCCTCCCCAACCACTGAGGCAAAGTAGTTTGAGCCAAGAATTTGGCGAGTGGCCACCTTCTGCCAGCTAGTGTATCCTGAAGTCAGAGATTTTCACAGAGAATGGGGCTACTCTTTTCCCGTTGAGGACCTGCAATATGAACTCACTTGATGACTTAATTATCTCTTTTAGGTGACATAAAATAATTAAAGTGTTTTCATTGACTTTTGTTTCTAAGTGTTTTGAGTGCGATACTTCTGGAAGCAACCTCCAGGATGAAGTCCAGGCTTCCTCTTCACGTCTCATAGTAGAAAATGGTTTTTCCTCTTCCACCTTTCATTTTTTCTGCTGTAAATCCTTTGCTGATTTTTTTTTAATTTTTCATTATAAGATGCATCTTCCCATTTACCTTTCCTCAGTGTCAGAACATGTTGGGCTCCCCCTCTTTCCTGAAGGGCTGTTCCTCACATTACTCACAAGCTCAGTGATGAAATTTCTCCTATAAAAACAGGTTATGTATCAGCTGGCATTGTAGTGGGCACCTGCAATCCCAGCTGTTTGGGAGGCTGAAGCAAAAGAATTGCTTAAGCGTTAGAGGTTGCTGTGAGGTGTGACGCCATGCCACTCTACTGAGGGTGACATAGTGAAACTCTGTCTCAGAAACAAGGGGGGGTATATACCTTTCTTCCACTCTCCTTCTTATCTAATGAGTAAAGCACGTAGCTGTCACAACTCAACTTCCATCAGCCAGAAGAATAATTTTTTCGACCATTTGTAGGACCATTTGTAAATTTCTAACATCCATAATACTGATCAGCTCTGTCCATTCTTCCCATGAACTTTGTAATTCTAAAATAACTGTTGGTTTTTCAAATTGAACAGGCTGTTTCTTCCTTTAACCAGTGCTCAATTAAGTCTGAGGGCCATAGAATGTGCTCAGCATCGTCACTAACTTCTGTCATGGAACGAAAGGCACGTCATTTTCATATCACATTGACAGGCACATAATTCATATTCCTGAAGTTTCTTCTTTTCAGATCACTCAGAAACTCCTTCATAGAAGCCATAACTCTTCCTGTCATATGTATGTTCATTTCATGCAATTCCTGGGCTCTGATAGCTGAGAGGGCAAACAAATTCAACAAACACAACAAAGACAAACGTGTCAGACATCTTCCAACATGACAGTGGAACAGGAACATTTTTATGTCAGACAAGGTCTGATATAGAATTAGAAGGGGTAAAACCAATATCACCTTGCCCCAGTTAGGATGACATTTATTAAAAAGTCCAGAAACAATAGATGCTGCCAGCCATGGATGCAGAAAGAAAGAAATACTTATACACTATTGGTTTAACTGTAACTTAGTATAAACTCTGCAGAAAAAAGGATAAAGAGTCCTCACAGAACTAAAAGTAGAACCTAATATTGAATCCAGCAATAACCACTATTGGGGTGTATACCCAAAGGAAAATGAGTCATTTTATCAGAAATGCCCCTGCACTTGAATGTTCACTGTATCACAATATGCAATGGCAAAGATGTGGAATCAACCCCAGTTCCCCTCACTTCATGAATGTATTAATGAAATGTGGTAATATATATACCATGGAATACAACTCAGCCATAAAAAATATTTATTAATACCTTTTGCAACAATTTGGATGGAACTGGAACCCACTAGCCTAAGTGAAGTATCTCAAAAATAAAAAACCAAACCCCCTGTGCACACATCATAAAATTGGAACCAACCTATAAGCACACAAGTGCACAGAGGGGAGTAAAACATAATAGAAAGATATGGAGGTGGGGAGAAGGGAATAAGCCGACCTAATGTGTACTATGCACACTGTTTGGGTGATTAACACACCTATAGCCAGGACTTAAGCATTACAAAATGATTCATGTAACCAAAAGCATTTGTATCCCCTTAATATTCTGAAAATTAAAAAAAAGAGACAGAGAGAGAAAGGAAAACAGAAGAATATAGGCCAGGCACAGTGGCTCACACCTGTAATTCTAGCATTCTGGGAGGCTGAGGGGGAGGATTGCTTGAGCTCAGGAGTTTGAGACCAGCCTGAGCAAAAATGATTCTCTGTCTTCACTAAAAATAGAAAAGTTAGCCCAGATCCATGGCATGCTTGTAGTCCCAGCTACTCAGGCTAAAGCAAGAGGATCTGATCCCAGAAGTTTGAGGTTGCAGTCAGCTACAATGACAGTATTGCACCTTCACACCCAGGGTGAAAGAGTGAGACTCTGTCTCAAACAAAAGAAAAAGAAGATATAAAAAGCAGATATAAATCAAGAAAAATTAATTACACTAGACCCAATATAAGCCCATGCTGTTAACAATAAAATACTATTTTTCTTTTTATATTCTTTCTTATTGATAGTAAGCAATGTTAATCATAGCAAATTTTTATAAAAACGAGAAATAAAAAATATTTTTAAAATTCCAATAATGATATCTCATG
>NW_003852399.1:42510490-42524894 GCF_000181295.1 Otolemur garnettii
AAAAAAAAAAAAAAAGAAAGTTTAAATTTTAAATGATAAGGATGGATATAATAGATATTAGTGTAACATAATATATTGTCATAGCATATCAGGGGTAGATTATCTAAATATTTTTCTGGATTTATCCATGAACATTTTCAATAGACTAGTTTTGAATGCATGCATAATTTAAGTGTCAAAAAATACAGATTAGAAATAACAATTAACATAATTTTTGAGGTTTTTTATTACATAATTTGTACTGTATATTTCTGATAATTACATAAACTAAGAACAAATCTTAACTTGGCAAGTATAGGCAACTGATAGGTCCCTGAAGGGCAGAGGAATATTGCCCAGTTTACCCAATCCTCACACCAAACAACTGCTTAGTTGCGGTTTTAAAAAGTAAGACAAGAATTGATTAATTCATGCTCCCTCTGGGAAAAAGATACCTGATAACCACACAGAAAAATGTTAATTTTCCTGCCCTCAGCTCATAACTAGTGCAAAAACATATGGCCTGCTTGATTTTTAAATACCATTTTAAATGTTCCTTTGCATTTGAAATTTCTGCCTAATACTTAACACAGCATTGTTGACTGATGAAGTAATAAGGAGTAAGTTGCATTTCACGATTTAAGAAATCATATCCCAAATGTAAGATTTTGATACATGGAAACTTTGAACACAGTATTTTCTTAGAGAAAAAATAAAAACAAAAATCAATTGGGAGTTAAAGGTTTAAAAGGATTTTCAGTGGGCCAACTATTTATTTGATATGAGATGACTTGTCTGTCCAATATAATATAACACAGAGAATCAATGACAGAAACACTATTTATTTTTCTTTTCCAAGCTTTTGAAAATACTGGGGTTTCTATATATCTTTTTTTATGTGTATATACAGAGGGCACACATGTATATACAGATATATGCACATTTTAAGAAAGGAAAAAACTGTATTAAAATTGTAATACTCTATATATTGATAAAATTGATTCTTGATGGACAAAAGATTTAAATTTAACACATGAAACTATAAAAATACTAGAAGACAGCACAGGGAAAATGCTTGAAGATACTGTCCTGGGAAAATATTTTATGAGGATGAAGCCCCTGGCAATTCCAACAATACCGAAAATAAAGTACTGAGATTTGATCAACCTAAAAAGCTTCTGCACAGCTAAGGGCACTACAACTAAAGTAAACAAATAGTCTTCAGAATGGGAGAAGATTTTCACATGTTATGACTCCCACAAAGGTCTGATAACTAGAATGTGCAGACAACTCAAATTAACCCACAAGAAAAGTACAAACAACCCCTTTTATAAGTGGGCAAGATATTTGAACAGAAACTTCCCTGAAAATGACAGAGGAATGTCCAACAAACACATGAAAAAATGCCCATCATCTTTAATCATCAAAGAAATGCAAATCAAAGCCCCTCTGAGATATCACCTAACCCCAGTAAGATTAGCCCACATCACAAAGTCCCAGATCTACAGTGCTTGTGTAGATGTGGAGAGAAGGGAACACTTCTACACTGCTGGTGGGATACACTAATACAACCTCTATGAAAGGAAGTATGGAGAATCCTCAAAGAACTAAAAATTGAGCTACCATTTGATCCTACAATTCCATTACTAGGTATCTACCCATAAGAACAAAAATCATTTTACCACAAAGACATTTGCACCAGAATGTTTATTGCAGCCAAATTCATAATTGCCAAGTCATGGAAGCAACCCAAATGTCCATCAACCCATGAATGGATTAACAAATTGTGCTATATGTATACCATGGAATACTATTCATCTATAAAAAGATAGACTTTATATCTTTTATGTTTACCTGAACGGAGTTGGAACACATTCTTCTTAGTAAAGTATCTCAAGAATGAAAAAAAAGTATCCAATGTACTGAATACTATTATGAAACCAATATATAAACACACATTCTTACAAATGATAAAACACAAATATAGTCTAACAAGGGGAGGGAAGATCAGGGAGAGGGGAGGGAAAGGAGAGAGGGCAATTGGTGGGAGGAGGGAGGCCATTTGGTGGGATCTCACCAAATGTGCACAATGCAAGGGTATACTTCAAAATAACTAAATTTTAAAATGTCTTACCACAAATAATAAGTGAAGTGATAGATATGTTAATTAGTTTGATTTAAGCATTCCACATTGTATATCAGATCATCACATTGTACCCATAAATGTATATAGTTATTATTTTAATTAAAATTAAATGAAAAATGAAAAAACATTTGCTATCTTGTATACTGTATAACTTTTTATAAATGGCAAAATCAAACATGACTTGAGTATTACAATTTTAATACAGTTTCTTTGTTAAAATGTGTATACATTTTTTGGCACCCTCTGTGTGTGTGTGTTTCATGTATTTAAATATTAAACACATATACCAATGTAACTTGTAGGCCATAATTTAAAATGCATAGAAATTGCATTTATTCTAGGTTTTCTGTGCACTTTCTCCTTTTTCTTTGGAAAATTCATTTTAGGAAAAGCTATGATTACTAGTATGAAGTCAATATGTTACATCTTCTAGAGGAATACCTATGTTTTTGTCACCTCTACTTAGAGTATAACAAATAGCTTGATCTGGGCAATCATAGATATCATGGTCTATCTCAAAGAGCACAGGCTTTGTTGTTAAATGAGTGTTTCTGTCTTTACTAGCTATGCAAACTTAAGCATGGCATATTACTACTCTAATCCATAATGCCCTAGTATGGACTGTTGACCAAAATACTATTCTTTTCGAATTACAGGATAAATTAACTTGGGGGGAAAAAGCACTTAACAGTGGGCCTAGCACATAGTAGGTGACAGCTGCCAAAGACATGTACCAACAGAGCCTTTGAAATGGACTGGTTATGGTGGTTAATTTTGCCACCTTGACTGGGCCATGGGATGGCCAGGTAAACATTACTTATGAGTGTGTCTGTGAGGATGATTTGGGAAGAGATTAGTATTTGAATTGGTGTCCTGAGTAATGCAGCTAGATCTCTCCAATGTAGGTGTACATCATCCAATCCATTAAGGGCCTAAACAAAATAAAAGGCAATGGAAGGAAGAAATGTCTCTTTTTGTTCTGCCTGAACATCTCATCTCATCCTCTCCCTCCCTCAGACTGGGATTTACACAACTGGCTCCTCTGGTTCCCAGGCCTTGGGATTCAGAATAAATTACACCATGATCTTTTCTGCTTCTCCAGCTTGCAAACAGCAGATTATGGGACTTCTCAGCCTCCCTAATCACATGAGCCAATTTCTCATAATAAATCTCTCTCTCTTTCTCTGTCTTCCCTCCCCCTCCACTCTGTGTGTGTATTCCAGGCTCATCTGATCCCAGTGACCATACTTTTAACTATAAGTGGATGAAGAAGGAAAATCAGTCCAGAAAGACCAAGAGTAGAGAAAGAATTTTGGTGGGAAGATGCACAAGTGGGGAAGTGATGCTTCCCTATCCCAAATTGCAATCCAGTTAGATAATTGCTAATCCCCGACCATATTAATTAACTTATGTTAAATGTCTATGGTACAAATGAACGTAACGTTACAGCTGAAAGAGAAAGACCACACATGTTCACCTTTGACAATGATGAGGTGAACATATTTACTTCCTTTACTTCCCAAATGCATTTTTCTTTTCTTCCAGTTGCTTGATAAGCAGTTGCTGCCCTGGGTTCTGTGTTCTACAAACCACAGATACTCATATCTGGATCACCAGGAAGTTTTAATGAAGTGGTATATTTCAGATGAAAAGAAAGCAACACTAACCCCAAAACACACACATATACACAATTACCTTGAGGAAGAGGAGGAATGAAGAGCATAATGTGAATAAATCTATCTCCTATTGCCTAACCTCTCCAACTTTCATCCCTTTATTGCTTTGGATGGGTGAGGGAACAAATTCCCTGCACAAGTTTTCAGCCATGTCCTTTGTTAGTCATGACTCAGACTCTATCTCAAATAGAATCTGCCTTCTCGGGGACTTGCCTAAACTTGAGATCACAAGAGTTCCATGTTAACATTTGTTGTTCCCCCCAAAACCAGAAACTTTGAACTCTTTCATTCAACAATGAATTCTTCTCCTTGAATCTCTATGCTTCATAAATTTCAGTTTTCACTGCTGATTATACCACAGTGGATCCGTGACGGGGGTAATGACTTCCATTGTGAAGCTATGCAAATGAATTCCAAGTGTGCTGTCAGATGATGAAAGGAAAAAATGATGACAATTTTATTCTACTTGTTCTACAGTAAACACTGGTAAACTAATTACATGATACACCTTCACTGAATATCCATGAATGGAGGAAGAATCTCTGATTACTGGTTTTGTCTTTATTTCTATTTGATAAATTACATTTAATTATACTGTAATTAGGGAACACCTTTAGCATTAAAGAAAAATAAGCCATGTAATAAGGTATAATTTTTGAGAACAGCAAAAATTCTAATGATTGTAAATAAAGATACCACATGATAACTCTGAATTCATCAGAATAGTTTGGCTTATATAGTTTTTAAAAGATTGCTTTGCATAATGTGGAACTTTATTTAAAATGTCAATTCCAGAATTTTTTATGAAAGAGAAATTAAATAAACCAGTCTTATATATAAAAGCATTTTATAATAGATGAAATCTCCCCACTAAATGAAGCCTCAGAAATTTCAAAAATTACTCACCTAATTCTCCTCAGTAATTGAAAGAACTACAAATTAAATCAAATGTTTAACTAGTTAATCATAATAAAACAGTAAATTTCAAAGCATCTCCCAGTTGACATTTAGCCAGGAATTACCTACTTCTCTCTCTTTAGCCCCCTCACAACACTCTACTGCCTTCCTGAATTTTACATTTAAGACATCAGAGAAAGACAACTGGAAACCACTTTTGGCAAGGTCCATTTGCTCAAAAACAGTTCAATATCTCATTTTTAATCTCACTACAATAAAATAATGACAGTGATTGGTATTCATAACTGGCTTCTATATTCTTTGTGAAATGCCATCAAAGAGCAGACATAGCTATTGGCGATAACCTTAGTGACTCCAAATCTTGCTAGGCTGTCAGATTAAGAGCAAGGAGGCAGAGGAGGAAAGGACATCTTGACACCTTTCTCCAAACTGCTCATTGTATGTTTTTCCCACTTATCTATTGAGAAGTGGGAAAAAAGTTGCTTCATGTCACACTAATGTTTGAGGACCAATGACAAAACTTCCATAACATATCAGAGGTTATATCTTCATTAGCAAAGTTTTGCATGGAAATTCTAAAATTATTCTCCTTGATCACATACTAGTATGACTCACAGTAACTATTCTAAAATATTAGCAATCGTTATAATCACTGTTGTTAACCCAGCATGCTCCTCCTCAACTAACCTATCACAAATTCTTTCATTATTTCCTAAATATATCTTACTTCATTAATTCACTTTCAACCCTGCTACACCAGGCTATTCCAAATTACTCTATCTCTGCCCCAGCCCACATAAGAGCCTTGTAACTCTTCTTCTGATATCCACTCTTGCCCCTCCTCAGATTTTTCTTCACTTTGCTTTCAGAGTCACCTCTTCAGGAAGACAATCTTATGTCAACATTCCTTCCTCTTCCAGTGACATCCTGGAAAATATTCATCATCATACGGTCTACCTAGATTTGAATTATGTATATAGATTCCCTAATATCACTCTCCTACCTGTCAGTATACTCAAGTTGCACCAATCCTTCTCTTGATTGTCTCAACTCAACTATTTTTCAATTCTGGACCTCCCATCTTGTGTTTTCTCTGGCTAGAATATAATTGCACATGCTGTGCCTTGTTTCTAGCCATCTTTTACTTATTCTCTTATTCTAGGTTTACAACTTAAATTTTATATTTTCTAGGAACCTTTACATGATGCCTTTCAATCAGAGATTTCTAAACCATAAGTTATGGCCCACTGTGTGTTACAAAAACAATTCATCATGTCTATAACCAGTACCTTAAAAGAATGTAGTAGAAAATTATGGCATGAATTGGAGTGAAATGGGACATCTTGGTGTTGGATTGGACAGGATGGGATAGGATAGAATGGGGAAGGGATTGGATGGGATGGGATAGGATAGAATGGGGAAGGGATTGGATGGGATGGGATCAAATGGAATAGAATGCTTTAATGTAGTAAGGATTAGTAGTATGTTATAAGTGTGTGTGTGTGTATGTGTGTGTGATGAAGGAATTGCATTCATCTTACTCTGAGTCACATTAAAAATGTTTCCAGACACAGCCAGTCGAGAAGCTAATAAAAGATACAATTCCTTTTGCAGTAGCTTTAAAGAACATGAAATACTTAGGAATATACCTAACAAAAAAAGTGAAATATCTTTTCAAAGAGAATTTTGAGACCCTAAGAAAAGAAACAGGTGAAGACATTAAAAAAATGGAAGAAAATACCATCCTCAAGGCTGGGAAGAATTTACATTGTTAAGATGTCTACTATACCCAAAGCAATCTACTGATTCAATGCAATCCCCATTAAAATACCAGCATCATACTTAGAACTGAAGAAAATAGTTCTTCATTTCATAGGGAACCAGAAAAATCCCTGTATAGCCAAAACACTTCTTAGAAATAAAAACAAAGCTGGAGGCCATCATTCAACCAGACTTAGGGCTGTATTACAAGTCTACAGTAATCAAAACAGCATGGTACTGGCACAAAAATAGAGACAGACATATGGAACTGAAATGGAAAACCAAGAGATAAAGCCAGTCTCTTATAGCAATCTGATCTTTGATAAACCAAACAAAAGCATACACTAGGGAAAAGAATCCCTATTCAATAAATAGTGCTGGGATAACTAGACAACCACATGTAAAAGACTGAAACTGGATATGAAAATTTTACCAGTTACAAAAGCTCATTCAATATGGATAAAAGATTTAAATCTAAGACATGTAATGATAAAAATCTTAGAAGGAAATGTGGTAAAAACTCTTGACGATGTTAGCCTGGGGAAAGATTTTATGAGCAATCATTTTATTTTATGATTCTTGCAGCAATCGCAGGAACAAAAATAAATAAATAAGTGGTACTTAATTAAACTGAAAATCTTCTGTAAAGCTAAGGATGCAACAATTCAAGCAAACAGATGATCTTCAGAATGGGAAAAGATATTTGCATGTTATGAATCTAACAGAAACTTGATAACAAGGATTTATAGATAACTCAAATTAATCAACAAAATAAGAGCAAACAAGCCCATCTATCACTGGGCAAGAGACATGAACAGAACCTTCTCTGAGGAAGACAGACAAATGGCTAACAAACATGAAAAAAATGCTCATTGTCCCTGATTGTCAGAGAAATGCAAATCAAAACCACTGAGATATCACTTAACCCCAGTGAGAATAGCCCACATCACAAAGTCCCAGAGTTGTAGATACTGGCACAGGTGTAGACAGAGACACTTTTACACCCTTGGTGGGACTGCAAACTAATACAGCCTCTTTTGAAAGAAGGATGGATAATGCTCAAAGAACTCAAATTAGACCTCTCATTTGTTCCTACAATCTCATTACTAGGCATCCACCCAGAAGAAACAAAATCATTTTATCATAAAGACATTTGCACTAGACTGTTTATCACAGCTCAGTTTATAATCGCCAAGATGTGGAAATAACCTAAATGGCTCATCAATTCAGGAATGGATTAACAAGTTGTGATATATGGAGTATTCATATATCCATATGAATTGAGTTGTATACATGAAGTACTATTCAGCCATAAAAATGATGGTGACTTTATATCTTTTGTACTAACCTGGATACATTCTTCTTAGTAAAATATCATAAGAATAGAAAAGCAAGTATCCAATGTACTAAATTTTATTATGTAACCAGTAAACAATCTAAGACACACCCACATAGTAGAACAACTTAATTCTATTCAACTTGGGGGGAGGGGTAATGAGGGACAGGGAAGAAGAGAGGAGATTGGCATGCTCCCACTTAAAGGGCACAATAGAAGGATGTATAGGACACCTTTTGGGTGTGGGACACAAATACAAGAGGGACTCTGCCTAAGAAATTTAAAAATTGTTAGCTGGTTGTTTATACCCTCACAGTAATCTGAAATTTTTAAAAAATGGGTAAGTTGATGTTAACAAATCAGTTATTTCTTTATTGACCTTTTTACCTGTTCCAGACTTTCCAGCCTTAAAAGGAAAGTAACTTTGAAATGACCTATCTGCTTTTCGTTCCATGCTTCTGCTTTCTTCATCCCTTCTCTATCTTAAATGTCAAATTTAAATATATATTTTCCACTTTTTTTGCTTAATTTTAAATACTGAATATTCACTGGACTGCAAAGTCTTTCAATTTGTGAATGACTGCATCTAACTGCACAATAAAATACTGGTTTTGTTAAATTGTGAATAATATGTTTCCTGAGAAAAATATACATGGGGGAAAACAATCCCTATTCAATAAATGTAGCTGTGAAAACTTGATAGCCACATGGAAAAGACTGAAGGATCTACACCTCTCACCACTTACAAAAATTAATTCATGATGGATAAAAGACTTAAACCTAAGGCAAGAAACCATAAGACTCCTAGAAGAAAACGGTGGAAAAACTTAAAGATATCAGCCTAGGGAAAGAATTTATGAAAAAGACCTCAAAAGTAATCGATCACAGCAGCAACAGAAATAAGCAAATGCGATCTGATCAAATTAAAATGTTTCTGCACAGGGAAGGACACAATTAATAAATAGATAACACAGAGAATGAAAGAAAATATTTTCATTCTATACATCTGAGAAAGGGCTGATAACCAGAATCTGCAAAGAACTCAACCAAATCAAGAAAAAAATCATAAAACCTCTTTAAAAATTGGGCAAAAGACAATAGAAATTTACCCAGTGAAGATAGTTGAATGGTCAAGAAACTCATGAAAAAAGCTTACCATCTTTAAACAGTAGGGAAATGCAAATCAAAACCACAATGAGGTATCACCTAACTGCAGTGATAATGGCTCGTATCAAAAAGTCCCCAAACAAGTGTTAGCATGGATGTAGAAAGAAAGAAACTGCTGGTGGGACTGCAAACTAGTACAATCTCTACAGAAAGTAGTATGGCAAAACCTCAAAGAACTAAAAGTAGACTTACGATTTGATCCAGCAATTTCATTATCACACATTTACTCAAAGGGAAAAAAGGTCATTTTATCACAAAGGCACCTGCACTAAAATGTTTATAGCAGCACAATCACAATTACAAAGATGTGGATTCAGTCCAAATGCCCATCAATACATGAGCGGATTAATAAAATGCAGTATCCTATAAAGTTCTATTTAGCCACAAAAAAATATTGTTCTAACATCTTTTGTAACAACCTGTGTGGAACTGGATACCATTCTTCTAAATGAAGTATCACAAGAATAGAAAAACAAACAACACACATACTAGATACCAAATTGGAGCTAACTGATTAACATTGATGTACACATATGGAAATAAACCTCAGTGGGAGTAAAGTAGGTGGAACGAGGGAGGAGGGGTTGGGTTCACTCACATCTAATGGGTACAATGCAAACATTCTGGGTGAAGGGTAGACTTATAATTCTGACCTAAAATGTACACCAGCAAATTATATAACTAAAATGTATGTGCTCCTGTAATATTATAAAATAAGTAAAAAAAAAAAAAAAAGAAGAAAGAAAAAGAGAGAGAGGACATGAGAAAAAAATAACCTAATGAAAAATAAAATTGTTTATGAAATTTGCCACAATTCCTCATTTAAGGAATCAAAACCAAAAATCTGAAATTTCTGCTTTAAAAAATATGTCTTTGAAAACTAATCATCAAGCAATATTTTTGTTTTCTAGCCATCCAATAAAAACATTTGAGTATCTTTGGCTATCTTCTCTGGCTTAGTATGCCTTGCACTATCTTTGATCAAAACCAAAATTCTTACCTAATTCCTATATGTCAAGCAATAAGAACTATTAAAAAGAGGAAGAAAATAACCAATACTAGCAAGGATTATAACTATGGGATGGGCTTTTGTTAAACATTCTGTATTTCTTATATGAATTCTCTGGTACTATAACAGACAATAAAAATTAATCTAGTAATATGAAATGTTTAACGAAATTTGGCCCTAGGATATCTCCAAACATGAGTCCTTAACCAACTGCAGACAAACTCACTACATGAATCATTTGAAAGCCTAATTTAAGAGTATACCTTTGGGCAATGCCCATAGCTCAGTGGATAAGGCACTGGCCACATACACGGAGACCGAATAGTTTTAGCTCTGCCCAGGCCAGATAAAACAACGAAAATTCCAACAACAAAAAAAGTAGCTGGGCGTTGTAGCAAACACCTATACTCCCAGCTATTTGGGAGGCTGAAACAAGAGAATTGCTTGAGCCCAAGAGTTTGAGGTTGCTGTGAGCTGTGACGCCATGGCACTCTACCCAGGGTGACAGCTTGAGACTCTGACTAAAAAAAAAAAAAAAGAGAGAGAGAGTATAGCTTTGAAATAAATTGCAAAGTCTCAGCCAATCATAGCAGCCAAGCTTCAGTCAATTCCAAGTTGCCAACTGTTAAAACCATGTTCAAATAAGTGAAAAGCTAAGCTATAACCATCCAGCTGTCTCTGAACCACCCTTCCGTTTTCTGTACCTCATTTCCGTTTCCTGTCCATAAGACAGACCAGAGTTATTTGAACCTGTTTTTCTTCTGAGGACTGCCTGACTCTAGAATTATGAATAAAAAACAATTAATATCTTTAAATTGAATTTCTTGTAATTTTGTCTTTTAGTAGGGACAATAGTATTTTTTAAATCATTTGCAAAGAATTAAAGAGTCTCATCCTAGATTTTTTTAATTGTAATTAAGATCTTTTATTGATCATATTCCTTTATTGACTCTACATTTCTAAAATGCAGTCTCTCAATGTCATTTCTATCACTGATGACATACGTATTTTGAGAGTCACACAATATGTAATTTTTACTTCTGATCCTCAGCAGCACTGAAATGTGTATATTTTAAATTGTATTTCAATTAATTTTAATTGGTGGCTTCTTTTCAATCACAGTGACTGTAGAAAATTAATTAACTTGATAACAAGCTACAAAAGCTGGTTTGTGTGGAAGCCCCATATCTAAGGCTACAGAAGAAATCAAATGTCATCTGTCATTTTAATTTATGGTCCCTTATCACTTAACTATCAAATGATATAGTTCTGACATTTAGAAGAAAGATGATGTGCATAATAAATGTCAAGGCTTTTTTCCATCCAAATACAACTTTATTTTGAAAAACCATAACAACAAAAATGCAGGTGTCATGTAATTTGTTCTTCTTTTCGCACTATAAGCTTTGCCTTGAAACACACAACAGCCAAACCTGATATCTGTTGCCTAGCAACCATCTGACAATTGTATGCCTTCAATGACCTGGTTATATATCTGACTATTAACCCTTTTACAACTCAGTTAATTAAAACCATAGCAATGCATAGGGTTTCTAGGTAAAAGAATATTAAACTGGAAATGAATTTTAATCTTGAATTATTTAAATAGGGCAATTTTCTTATTAAAAAATGAAGAATTGGGAATAAATATGGTAAAGAGTTTTAAAAATAGGGATAAATTTTAAGAAACATGGGATAATGGCTGGAATTTTCTCACACAGTATGCTTAAGAAAAAAGTGTACCAAATATCTCTTGTGTACATAATTGAAGTTTCAGCTTCTACTTTAACATCTAGTTTATATACATGTACATTTTGTCAAAATTTCAATATCACAACAAATTCTGGAAAATAAGATCATTGACATTTGCTCAGTTTTGTCAATGACAGACTCCGTCAGTGTTTAAAGCAAAAATCATAAAACTAAACAAAGAGATGTTAATCTGCCAAACATTCAGGCAAACATGTTAAACTCTAATGTAAACATGGAGCGATAAAATTAAGAACAGCATCTGTTGAAAACAGTTACACTTCCAAAAAATAGGGGAGAAAGACACAAAGAAGAAAGAAACTTAAAGCCCTTGTAAAATAGTGACATTTAAGCAAATAAAATTTTTCCATTTCTTGAGGCTGAAAAGTAATCAGATATGTCACTGCACTCTCTGATGTGTATCTTTATAAAATGTTAATTTCCACATATAGGACCCAAGTATTTAAAGTTCTTCTGAACACTAAAGTAACTATGAATAGAATAATTTTGTTCCCCTTACTAAGTTATGCATAAACTTGATATAGGTTAAAGTAAGCCAATAGGTATTTGTGTGTGTGTGTGTGTATACAATAATTAAAAATAAGTAATCAGAAAAAACTAATTAGATGTTCTTGATTTAAAATGTTTAATTATCAACACTTTTATTAAGAACATCTTCTAACTATAATTGAATACATCTATTATAAAGATCAACTTATTAATCCCTGAGTAAAAAATCAGATTTACTTATAAATAGGCTTAAGATGTGCAATATTGAAAATTAGTCTCTACTAATTGCAAAGGAAAATTCTTGATTGTTTAGTGATAAAATATAGCACAGTACTGCTACAGTACACACTCAACTGTGAGTATCTTCTTGATAACATGACTCCTTTTCCTTTGGGTCAACCCAGTAGTGGGATTGCTGGATCAAATGGTAGGTCTACTTTTAGTCTTTCAAGGAATCTCTATGCTGTTTTCCATAGAAGCTGTACTAATTTACAGCCTATCAATAGTGTATCAGTGTTCTTTTCTCTCTGCATCCCTGCCAGCATCTATTGTGTTTGGACTTCTAAATAAAAACCATTCTAAAAGCAGTAAAGTGATATCTCATTGTGGTTTTTATTCCATGTTAGTGATAGGAGCACTTTTTTATATGTTTCTTGGCCATTTGTCTATCTTCTTTAGAAAAACTTCTGTTCACACCTTTTGCACATTTTTTGAGGGGATTTCTTTTCTTGCTGATTTGCTTCAGTTCTTTATAGATACTGTAATAACCAAGACCCCAGCCCTTGACCCCCCTCCCTAAGACCAGTGGGGAATAAGCCCCCTACCCTTGAAAAGGAAGCCTTTCCTAAGCTTTTAGTTCCAGCCCTCTCAAGGGTAGAGAATCAGCCTGAAATTGAGGAAATATGGAGGGAAGGGTTGAGAAAGGGAGGGGTGGATTCCAAATAAAGCCCCGGGTGAAAAGGTCCTGAGTTGTTCTCGGGAATTTACCCAACACTTCTTTTGTACCCCTGAACCATGAGCTAATGTACTGTAAGTAAACATGTACCTCCACCCTGAATTGTGTACACCCCTATGACATACCCCATCTTATGATCATGAAGAAATGTACTTGTGATATATCTTGTGATATATGAATCAATATTTACCCCTACCCTGCAACCCTGTTCTAACCGCTATGATTGGCTTCTGTATTGTGCTAGCTTGCTAGTCACCATGACTATGCAGAATAATGGTATAAAAAGACTTCTCCCCCACTATTTGAGGCTTCTTGTTGGCCACCACAAGGGCACCCTGCAGGTGCACCTGTAGGTATATCAAATTATCAATAAATTTCTATTACTTAATTATACCTGAAGTGGGGTCCATCCTTCTCTCGCATCTACTATCCTATTTCAGATACAGTTTATCGGCTCTTTATCGGATGCATAGGTTGAGAATATTTTCTCCCAATCCCTAGATTATTTATTTGCACTGTTGATTGCTTCCTTAGCTGGGTAGAGACTTTTAATTTAATCAAGTCCCAATTATTTATTTTCTTGTAAGTATAATTGCCATTGTGATATTCTTCATAAATTCTTTGCCTAGGCCAGTATCTACAAGAGTGCTTCCAACATTTTCTTCTAGAATTCTTATGGTTTCATACCTTTTATTTAAGTCTTTCATCCATTTTGAATTAATTTTTTGTTAGTGGTACAAAGATGTGGAATAAACCCACATACCCATCAATTTATGACTGGTTAACAAAATACACTATATGTACACTATGGAATACTATACAGCCATGAAGAAGGATGAATTTAGGCCTTTTGCAAGAATTTGGACGGAACTAGAGTCCATTATGCTAAGTGAAGTAGCTAAAGAATGGAAAAACAAACACCACATGTACTCACTATTAAATTGAAACTAGTCAATGAGCACAGATGTGCACAAAGGGAAGTAAAGCTGGAGAAGGCTGGAGGAAGGAATGGGCAAAAACCTACAATGGAAATTCTCTGGGTGATAGGCATACTTATAACCCTAACTCATGTGTAACAAAATTGATTCATGTAACCAAAAACATTTGTACCATCGGCTCAGTGCCTGTGGCTCAAGTGGCTAAGGCGCCAGCTACATACACCTAAGGTGGCAGGTTCAAATCTAGCCCGGGGCCTGCC
>NW_003852399.1:42525132-42728630 GCF_000181295.1 Otolemur garnettii
AAAAAAAAAAAAAAAAAATTCAGATGGAAAAGCAACAGACTCAAGATAACCAATACAATATTGAAGAACAAACATAGAGGACTAATTCTACTCAACTTCAAGGCTTACTATAAAGCAACACTAGTCACCACATTATTATACAGATTTTTTTTTTACTTACACTCAAACACATATATGTCAAAACTCATCATATTGCCCACTTAAGATATGTGTTCTTTCTTATGTCATTTATACCTCAACAAAGCTGAAAAAACAAATGTCATGAAGCATATTAACAAAGCTGAAAGAACAAACATCATGAAATGGAGGAAAGAATTAGGAAAGCTGCTTAAGTTAAATATAGACTGTTCCTCAGACTTCAAGTAGGAAAAAATGTTTACCTAAGGAAAATGTGGTAAGCCTACAATGTCTTTGAATAGAGTGATAATTTTAGGCAAAATATGTGAAAGAGATGGAAATGAAGAGGAGTCAGAGCCCAAAGAAATCAAGGAAGGTAGAATCACAGTAGAAATAATATCACCAATAATCCGCTTCTAATCTGGTCCCTTTGAAAAATGCCGAGCACCATTTAGACGAAGCAGGAAAGAAAAGTGGGGGTTTTTTTGTTTTGGTTTGTTTTTTGCTGTTATAAAAAAATAGTGGCATGGCACTTTTTATTTTCTTTAATCAGAAAAATAAGCCCTGCATTTCTGGGCTGGAGGCCCCAGGTGAGCAGTGAGGAAAGATCTACCCAGGCGTGGGCAGGGGCAGCAGGGAGCCTCCTCTCTACCTCCTTTCAGCCCAGGGACCTGCAGGTGGCCAGTGCTACTCTCCAGAAATGCCTGCCTTTGTAGAGCAGCTAGTTGTTAATGACTTAAAAACTTCTTATGACACAATGGGTCATTAGAATGCCAAATCTGAGAAGAAAAGATTTCCTGGGACAAAAGAAATTATTTTCTGAAAGTATACTTGCAACTCTATATCTATTTAATAAAACAAAATTTATTCAGATATAACACAGAGAAATATTGGTTAGTAATTCGTGTTTCTTTTTTTCTTTTTCATTAATGTTAACACTGACTCCCCAATTAAATTTTCAACTACTTGTGGTTAAAAAAAAAGTTTAAAAACAGTAAAATCACTTTTGATCATTTTGATGGATGGTTTTTTAAATTCATCAGAAATGACTTCAGAGTTCTTTTAACAAAATTTAAATTGTAAAATTTGGAAGATAACAGGAGAAAAATTAATTTAGTCACATATTCAAAGCGTTTTGCACTAAATGGGGAAAAAAGATGGTCACTAAAAGAAAAATTATGGTCATCAAAATGTCTGTTGTTATTTTTAGTATGAGGAAATTATTCTGAAGGTGGAGAGGAAGTAAAAGGAAGTAATAACAATGTAAAAAGGCACTACTGATATGTGTAATACACATAACAGGAAGACAGTAATTGTAGAAGTAAATACGAGAAGAAGGAAGAGAAAGATTCTAAAATACAGGTGGAAGCCAGGAACATGTGCCTATGATCTCAGATATTCGGGAGGCTGAGGCTGGAGGATCACATGAACTCGAGAATTTGAGACCAGCCTAGGCAATATAGTAAGGCTTCATCTCTTAAGTAAAGGAATAAATGATGTACAAGTGAAAGAACATCATCAGGCATCAGGACTCAGGGGTGAAACCTAATATAGGGACTCAGTTTATATATTGAAATGAACATTGGGCAGGGATGGGCGGAGACATCCTACATAAGGTAAGATTCACCTTCATATTTTCCCTTTCACTGGATGTAGCCAGCTGGGTATCTCCTTATATTCTTTTTTAAGATGAAAGACAAACTTCTCATCATCAAATAACTAGAGCAGTCTGGGAAACTCCAGAGTTTGTCCAGGGATGACTTCCTCTGTGGCAACCACAGCTATGTTCCAGCTCTGCTCTGGGCATAGATGCTCACATGTGGGTGGGAGAGGCAGTCATTATAGCTGGGACGGAGCCTGGAGCAGTTGGAGCAAGCATTTTCCCAACCACCCATGACAGTGCCCTACCATGCTCTCATAATGACATACTTTGTGCTTGTGCAAATACAAAAGACATGAACAGTAGAAGGCTAATACTGGAGGATAAGAAGAGGGAAGAAATCAGCTTCTAATGAACATAGATGTCATTCCACACTTTTTAAAATTGTACAAGGTTATGATCGTTGAATTTTGGTACCAGATAAACCCAAGTATCAGTTTGGGGGTTGAAACTCCATAGTTATGTGATATTAGGCAAGTTATTGAATCTTTATGAGACTAGACTTTATTTACCAACTGAGGAGAACAATACCTTATTAAAATAAAATAAAATTATATACATGAGACTCTTAGCATAATGCTTAGAACATGAAAAGCACTTATAAGCAAAGGGTGGAAAGTGTGAAATTGGGGGCTGCAGGACAGAACAAATATTTTATACTTATAAACAATTCATAGACAGTCTGATACTATGAAAATAAGAAATATGAGATATTCATTTATCTACTATATTCAATTTGAGCATGTTAACTCATAATAGTCTCAAAAAATCTTTGTGAAGTAAGAAAATTAATTACCAACACTTACCAAATGAAGACTGCAACTAAACTAATTTTTGTTACTTATCAAAGTTCACTCACCTAACAAGTTTAGATCCTATTTTGTGCCAAGTAGTCGTCTAGGTGTTCAATATACAGGAGTCAGTAACTAAGACAGAATGAAAGCAACCAGCCCAGTCTTCTACCCTGAGCTGTTTTTCATTCCAAAGCTTCTTTTCCTTTCATATGCTATTTCTAATTTGAAACAGCTAAATTGAATGCCCTTTTCCCTGGTGGTGAGCAACAAAGAGAATTCTAACAAGGTAGCCTCAGCTTTTATCAGCATAAAATATCTAAACCACAGATTGAACTGGGTTTAGTGCACAAATCCCAAAAGAAAGTTAATGAAACCAGGATCTTGAATATTGTTACATATATATTTAGCCATAATTGGCCAGCAGTAAATGTTGATTTTATGTAAGCAATCAAGCTAAAATAATTATTTTAATGTCAGTAAGGATTCAAGTTAAAGGTTAATCAAATATCTCATGCATTCAACAAACATTTATCAAACACTTCCTAAGCACCAAAGAATAATTCCTAAATTAGGGATTACAAGGCTAAGGGTAAGCAAGACAAATGTGGGACTGCAGTATGTAGAGCCTTTTGTGGAATGTAAATAAGCGGGCAATGAGGATGTAGTGTGATAGGTGCCATGATGGGTGTAAACAGTATATTGTGAGAGTAGACACGGTCATAAAAATGCAATCCCATGGAGTTGGGGGTCATGAAAACTTCCTTAGAGAGTGAGGTATCCCTACTAAGACTAGAAGAGTCTAGAGTTTTGCATATCAACTGGCTGGACCATGGGGTACCTGGATATCTGACTAAATTTTATTCGGGGTGTGTCCATGAGTATACTTGGATGAGAAGAACACTTGAATCTGTAGAATGACTACAACAGATTACCCTCCCCAGCATGGGTGGACCTCATCCAATCCACGGATGACCTGAATAGAGCAAAAAGGTGAAGTATGGAAGAACTCAGTATCTGTTGCTTTAGGCTTCTGGAGTAGGAATGAAACGGAACCATCAGCTCTGTGTGTCTTTTTCTTGCCCACTGCAGATCCTGGGACTTCCCAGCCTTCCTGATCATGTAAGTCAATTCCTTATAATAAATCTATATTTGCCACTTTGATATCTATACACGCACACACAAGGATGAATAATAAAGATGGAGTATAGAGAGAAAAGCCTCAGAAAAATAAAATGGTGGGGCAAAATCTCTGAAGCAGGACAGTGAATTAGCAATTCCAGGAATAGGAAGATGTCCTGTGGAACTAAAGCAGAAAAGGCTGGAGAGGAAGAATGGACAGATGGGACTGGAGTAGACAGCTGAAACCAGACAGATCATGATGGTAACTGTTTTAATTTTAATTTTAGGGCAAAGGAAAACCTGCCTTGTTTTAATCAGTTGAGTGACATGGTAGAAACAGCTCTACTCATAGCTATATAAGAATCAGGCAAACCAAAAATGTTGATGTTGCAGTAGACTGGATAAATGAAGCTGATGGCCTAAAGGTGGTACGGCCATGGGATGGAGACCGGGAAACGGATTCAGTTAAGGCAGCAGAATTCGGAAGATGCAGTGATTGGGTATAAGGGCTACTTATGGAGAAGGAGGCATTTAGATGATTCCCAGTAAGCAGATAAGCCAGTATGAGTGGTGGTGCTTCCTTTCCATGTGCACATAGAGGAAAATCAGTGAGTTCAACTCCATAACCGTAGCTTAAATGTCACCACAACTTTTAAGTCCAGGTGAAATTTTAAATTCCCATTTCAATAAACATCATACCATTCATGAAAAACCTGCATTTTGTTGGTAATCATACAGGATATTATGTGCTTCAAAGTACGTTCAATTACTGCTAATTGGTCAAACAACAATACTCAATACAATGGACTCATCAAAAGGTCAAAGAATGAATCTAAAAATGTCAATATTATAAGAAGCTTACAGTGTGTATTGCTATTCAAAATTGTCTTTTCTAAATACTATCCAAATAAGATAGATATAGCCTCATTTTTTGTCCGTTCAAATTTTTCCTTCTTATTTAAATTCTACATCTTTTCTTCCCCTTTACGTATTGTTCACTCTTCACCTTTAGGAAGCCTACTGAAAGGGACACCAAGAAGCCAGTTTCTAGAAAAGAACACTTTTAGCATAGATTTAGAAGAGAACTATGAATATAGTTGCTATTCAAAGCATAAAGGACTTTATGGGAAATGGAATAAGGAAAAGTTGGGTGGAAATGTAAAGATAATAATTTTAATAATAACTAATATTTTTTGAGTGCTACTATATGACAGATACTCTGCAAAATACTTTATTTTCTCATTAAAACCAAACATTTGAATAATAATACAGATATTACAGAAGAAATAGTGTATAGAAATAAAGAGAAAGGAAATAGCATTTATCAAACACTAATATTATGTCAGAATCTTTGCATATATTACTAAATTGAACATTGTCAGGTGAAACTGGGAAGTCAAAGACATATCTGTTTGGCCACCAATACCTCATGCACAATTCCCCCAGATTGTGCTGCTTTTATCTAGTTCTTATGGCCTCACAAGAGTGAGAGTGACTCTGGTCCTAAGGTTGCTCAAAATCATGCTACTGAGGAAAACATGAAGAGAGAAAAAAGCTTTTGTTAATTAAAAAAAAGGTTTGATTTTTTTTTTAATAAAGAAGGCAAGTATTTCAAAACTGATGGCATAATCAAGGAAAACAATAAAAAAGGGCCTGGCAAATGATTCCGTTTATCGATATCCATGTTAAGAACCAAGGAGGAATTCTCAGTAGTGAAAAATGAGGTGCTACTATTTTGAACAGAGAGTGAATGCATTCATACAAGTAGGGACAGGGAAAGCCATACTTTTTATTTTTATTTTTTATTTTTTGAGACAGGGTCTTGCTCTGTCACCTCGGCTGGCATGCAGTGGAGTAATGATAGCTCACTGTAACCCACAACTCCTGGACACAAGGAATCTTCCCATCTCAACCTTCCAAGCAGCTGGCACTAGGGGCACAGGCCACCATCCCCAGGTAATTTTTCTATTTTTGGTAGAGATAGGTTTTGCTCTCTTAGGCTGGTCTCAAAGCCCTGGCCTCAAGCAATCTTACCCTTGTGGCCTCCCAAAGTGCCAGTATTACAGGAATGAGCCACCACACCGGGTCAGCATTTCTGAGCAAACCAGGGTCTACAAAAGGGAAGTACCTAGGAGTCATATTCCTAGCTACTCACTTTCCAACAGAGTCAAATACCGTTAATATTACGAAATACTGAACCTTTCAATAAAATATTCAATTTTTAAATGATCTAATGTATATTTGAACCATGATATGTATATATGCTTATGTTTAGTCTCATGTAAAGACTAAATAGTTGTAGAACTTGCTGTAAAATATATATACAGAGTGTGCCCCCCCAAGTGTACACACATTCTACTCAAGTCACATTTGACTTCTGCAATTACCAGAGGTGCTCAGTGTGACTGTGTTCATCTTTTGTTATTGGTATATATTGAGTATCACAATTATAATACAATGTTTTCTGTTCTTAAAATACGTACACATTATTTGGGCTGGTGTGTGTGGGTGTGTGTGTGCATGTGTAAAATCAGGAGAAGGCCAACTCTTGTTTTATACTCATGTAAAAATAAACTACAAAGCTATAATTCCAAGATTCTGAGGAAACAGACAAATAAGAGGTCACTAGGAACCAATTTCTGTTTTGTACGTAGATCAAGAAAAATTCAATCTTTAGATCCATTATCTTGTGGTAGGATTCTCAAGAGGAGAGATTATTCCAATTTCATTTAATATTACCGGATTTTTCACAGATGTCCCACAGCACAAAAGCAGAGGCCAAGACCATTTCCACAATGGTTGTATACAGAATGGGGGAGGAGCATGAAGGACAGAGAAAGAGATGAATAGGATTTCTCATCAATGTTAGATAGAAAATGCCCAGAAATTTTGTCAGGGTGTGCCTTTCAAAGGATAACTGGGAGAGCACAGGCACTTCATTAAGTCATTATTCTTCCATGGGGGCAGAGAGGGATAAACACTAACCTGCACATCTCTCATCCTATTATAGTCACGATAAGGTTACCACTGGGATTTGATTTTAAAAGATAGAAATTGAAAGATCAAAGGACAAGAAAAGAAATTTTGCTTGACTCCTGATCATTCAGAGAGCTGGAGCACAATGTTAAAAGAGAAGCAAAATACAGGACTAGTTCGAGCTGGTTCTCTCCATTGACTTTTAGTATATAAAAATCAGAGCCACACAACAATCTACTACCCCCGATACGTTAAGTTGAAGAAAAAGAAGTCATTAACGGTGAGACTATTAAATTGCAATCTGCTCTTCCATTATTCCATTAATTACCTCTAAATGTATAAGAGCTTCATTTAGCTAGCCTTAAATTTATAATCTTACTTGAATACTAAAGACTTTTTAAAATGCAAAAATAAAACATCATTTTTTTTAAGGTTGTTATAGTTTTTGTTAAAGAAACACAAAGCCGTTATAATAGAGAAGAGATTTAAATAGCCATGCCTATCCACATTTGTGAAAATACAGAGCTGCATACATTTTATATAATGAATTAATATTCACCCTAGCTTGCCCTCGTTTTAATGCTTTCCATGTTACTTTCCCGACCAGCTAATTCAAATGCCTAGCTTTTACTGTTTTGGTATGAAAGATCTCCTGATACTGTGCTTTTGTGCTTTTGACTTAATGACATGCAGAGCACACAGCCTCAAAAAAAAAAAAAAAAAAAAAAGAAGTCAAAGAACATGATGTCATAAAATCAAAGCTTAATATCTTTATGATAATTTCAAAATGTTAAACTCCATGGAATTTGCTGTAACTCTGACAATTTAACCTTGTGAACTAAAAGAGTATGTTGTTTTTTTAATGAAAATTTTGAAACATACATAAATGTGAACAAATTAGTATAATGTATGTCCATTTTATCTATTATTTAGCTTATTAATGATCAACATTTACCATTTTCAACATGTCTTTTAGTTATAGGCCTATAAAAAATACACTCTGACTACAAATCACTATTTTATTTCACATTATGATTTACTTTAAACTGGATCTCATAAGCCAAACTGTTTAATGAAAGAAAAATTATACACACACACACATATATTATACACACACACACACTGTGTATCTGTGTATGTCTGTATGCACATTATGTGTGTGTAAATGTACATATACACTGTACCCTCTCTCTTAAATAATGTAATACTTAACAACTACTGAATTTCATTGAAATGTTGGTTTTCAATTTCATTGAAAAATGTTGGTTTTCCTTCTGTTAAAAGATGCAAACAAATTGTTCAAATGTCTAGAATATATGTTCAACTAAAAGCAAAAGTTAATGATAAAAAATGTTACACATACTATTGAAAATTAAATCTTTTTTAATTTTAATTTCAGTGTGTTGTAAGGAGATTTCTTCAGAAACATGGGAGAAATTTCTGCCAACCCTTCACTTAGTAGTGTGGGACTTGAATGTCTATATAAATGTGTAAGCTTGATATTCAGAACATGAAACAAATCAGTGAATGAGTGTTCAAATATAAGGACAGTAAAGAGCATTCTTTTCAGATTAGAAGAAAAGATTTCAACTTAAAATCCCATTACAGTTCAGAACTGGATAAAGAATGAAGCAGTTTTCTGTGTTGCAGCAACCACAGAGTTTGTGGCTAAAAACAATACAATATGTATTTTCTCACAGTCTTCACAGGAAGACTGATAAGATCTCTCTCTTACGTGGTCAAAAATTTTTCTCTGATTTTAAAGACTCTTGATAACACTGGGTCCCATGGATAATCAAAGATAACTCTCCCTCTCAAGGTTCACAACCTTAATCACATAGCAAAGTCCCTTTTACCATGTCAGGTAAAGAATTCACAGGTTTGGGTATTAGAGTACAGGCATAATTGGAGGACCATTGTTCAGTGTACAACATAATTTCAAAAACAGCAGCAAATTGTCTACTCCCCAAATTTCTAACTCAAGAAAGTCATCCTGCATTGCATACAAATTTAAAATAAGCCTCTAAAATGCTGAGCCTCTAAAGATTAGAAAGAACAATTTAGAAAACATTCTGATTTCAGGGAGAGATTTTTACTCTTTGTCTATTAGTTCATTTATTCATCCATCTATTAAGTGTTTATTTTGTAATAGCCACTATACCAGATGATAGGGAAGCAACTATAAATAACAAAGGCTTCATCCTCCCTGGTCGGGAATGTAAGCATAGATCTTTGTACATGTTTGCAACCAATGATTATGTAATATTAAGTACCATGAAAGTGCTCAATGAAGGAAAACATTAGGGTTTTCTAAGGGCACATATAAAGAATCTAAGAGAAAACACGATATCTATGAAAACCTTGAGGATGCAGCATTAAGTTAAGAAATGAAAGACAAAAAGGGGTTTACCGAAGGGCTGGTGACAAGGGAATTAATAAAATGAGAATAAAAATAGGCATGCAAGACAGAGAGGACAGAGTAAACAGCATGTGAATAAGCTCTGCGGTGTGACGGAATGTTCAAGAATAAGTATGGGATAAGAGAAAGAATACAATGACAAGGCTTCCCCGGTATCTGCAAAGTCCAGGGAAGAGCACCAGTGCAGGCCCTCAACCACCTTTGCCCCTGCCTACTTCAGACCTCACATGTATGTCTTATGAATACCCTAGTCTACCTAAGTTCCTTCCATACTCTCCAAAATAGCCACCCTTTCCAATTAGAGCAGAGGGGTGTACACAGTGAACTTGTCCAGGCGGACTTAGAAATGAGTTCCCTAAAGGTCCCCAAAGTAAGTCAGGCCTATTTGCTCAGAGTGGAGTGGGGGTTCCATGTAGATGCATCCCATTGGCCTAAAGATTCCTTGCCACATGAGGAAGGGCAAGGCTGAAGCAAAGTCATCATTCATAATGCACATCACAACCCTTGCAAATTCAGAAATTAAATTTCATAAAACATATTTTTCTGTTTTCATAAAATGTGACTTCAACAACCAAAACTTATATTGTCAATATTGAATGTGGTATGTAATTTGCTAAATCAGAATTCTATGTGAAGTCAATGATAGGCTTTTCATTAGAGTGGAAGCTTAATGAATAGCTATTGATTGAGTCATTATTAGTAAAAATTAAATGGACATATGTGAAACTTCATGAAGATAGTCCATTACTGTAATTACTAAGGGGTATGTATCACAACCTGCTGACCTCTGTATTACCATAGAAGTTAGTTGTGTCTCCAGCAAGTTATACACAAGTAATAAATGTGTGTCAAATTCAATTACTTAAACTATTCAACCAAAGGCAATTTTCTCCAATTTTAGTTCATTGCTAATTATTCAGTGAAAGCTACTAGATACTGAGTATAAAATTTTGCAATCTTAAATTTGGCGTGTCCTCTTTCAGCATAGAAATCTCTTCTGAAATATTCCCTGGTTTTAAGTTCCTGCCTACATCATCCCCATAGAAATTCTACCTTCAGTTTGTTCCCCAAGACCTCATTGTCTATAGCTGACTTTAATCTGATTCAACTTCCGTAACTTCTTCATGGGGATTGAATTCACACTAATTTTCTCGTGATAATTCTAAGAACTATTTAATCTTATAGAAAACAGAATGATATACATACCCCCTATCAAATTAGATGTCCTGATTTAACTATTTACATTATTCTCTGCTATGATTGACTTTGCATGCTTTCTTCCACAGGTAGAACATACACTTATTATCCCCAGGGTCACCTTCACTAGCCATTATCATGAGAACACTTAGAAATATAAAAGTCTTAAATTCCACATTTCTTTAACCATATTAAGTATCATTTTTATTTCAATAACTTTTCATGGAAATCAATCTATGAAATATATTTATATTTCTCATTATAAAAATAGTACTTGCTCTTTGAGAAAAAATTATAAATATGAATAGTAACTTAAAATTTTCATTGAATATCCTTTCAGAACTTTTTCTATGATATTCAAAATAAAAGTTTTTATTTTATTTTGTTCACAATGAGATTTTGATTAAAGTTTCATATTGCCCTGGATCAAAAGAAGATGAATGCAGGGGCAAGTTCAAACTAGATAAAACCAAGATAATAGAAAAATACTACCCTTTCCTTGAATATTCCTCCCCTTCGTTAGCTTGTTACTTAAATGGAAAGTCAATAACAACCAGGAGGCTGCCTTATAAAATATACTATTTAATGCAAATGACCTTAGACAATAATTCAAATTCACATGAAGAAACAAAAAACTCCAGTATAGCTTATTATGTAATATTAAAAACAATATAAATGCATATTTACTCTTCTTTCTTCATTTAGGAACAAATTACATAAAACAATATATTTATAATTATATCATATACTCTATAACACATATGAATATATTTGAATTTAATAGGAGACAAATGTGAGCAAAGCTGAGACTAAGAAAATAACCCCAGGTTAAGTCTGCAGAAACAATGAAGAGAATTAGAAATATTAAGATATTTAAAAGCTTAATATAATATCTCCATAATTATGTACTATTCCTTATTTCTTTTGTCGGTTGTTTTTTGTTTGTAGGTTACAATATATAGAGATCTAATATATATAATAATAATAGAACTAGAATTGTTTTATATAAATATGAAATAGATTCTGAGAAGTTGAAATGTGTGAAGCCCCACACCAAGCAATAAAAATAGTAAAAATATTGTTCACATTCTTATACTAAAAAACATTTATTTAATGCTAAAATCTGGTAAAATGGAAAGATTGTAAAATGGTTAAGAAAATAATTAAAATCTTTACATATAAAGAGACACCTTAGATACAAAGACAAACAGGTTGATAGCAAGAAAATAGAAAATATATATCATTAAAACAAAATCATAGAAGGCTATAGATACCAAAATATGAGACAAAATAGACTTTAAAACAGAAAATATCACTAAACAGAAAAATTACAAAGTAGGTGAAAAAGTAAAATGAAATAAGAAAATTGTTAATCCACCAGCAAAATATAAACATATACATGTATTACAGACTTAACAACCATATAGCAATGGTATTGCTATTTGCACCTAACAATAGACTCATTACACCTGAAGCAAAATTTGCAAAAACTAAAGGGATTAAAAAAAAAAACTGAAGGGATAAATAGAAAAATCAACAATAATTAATGTAATAGAGAATGGAAAAATTATAGAGAATATCAATGAAACCAAAACTTCTATCTTTGTTAAGATTTAAAAAGTGACAAAAATTTAAGCAAACTAACCAAGAAAAAAAATAGAAAGCTTAAATTATTACATGAGTAATGAGTCATTGGGGATAACCCTACCGACTTTACATATATGAAAAAGTTTATAAGTGAATGCTTTTAACAACTAGATGGCATTAAACTAGACAAATTGCTAAAAAACCACACCACCAAAACGGACTCAAGAAACCATAAGAAATTCAGAATACACTATAACAAATAAAGAGACTGAGTAAGTGATCAAAAACTTAAGAAAAAGTGGAACTTAGGCCTACATGTCTTTCCTGGTGAGTTTTACCAAATATTCAAAGAAAATATTAACAGCAATTTTTTGCATTCTTTACCACAACCAAAAAGGCATACTTCCAAATTTATGGCATGAGGGCACTATTATCCTGATACCAAAAATCAAGAAAGGAAAACTATAAATTAATATTTCTCATGAATATAAAACCGAAAGGTCTCAACGAAATTTCAGCAAACTGAATCCAGCCTATAAACCTATATGTTTATATAGGTAATTCTATAATGGTATATAGAATTAGATACCATTACCAAGTCAGGTTTACCCTAGGTATTTTCATTTCTTTCAATATCTGAAAATCAGTTAGTTTAATACATCGTAACTGAAAAAAAAAAAAAAAAAGACAAAACTCATACTGTTTCTCAATAGAAATAGTAAAAGCATCTCACAAAATCCAACATTCAAGAAACTGAGAAGAAACTTCCTCAACCTGATAATGGGTATCTAAACAAACACACACACATACACACACACACACACACAAAAAAAAAAACCCACACACAATTAACATTATATTTAATGGTGAAAAATTGAATGCTTTCTTCCTATGATTAGAAACAAAAATTTGTTCCTACCCCTTCTGCTTGAACATTGTATGGGAGGCTTTTACCTAGTAGAGCAACTTGGTAAGAAAGACAAAACAGAAAACATCTAGATTGGAAAGGAAAAGGCAAAATTATCTTTATTTTTAGCTGATATGATATGATATATATATATATATATATATATATATGTAGAAGATTCCTAAGGAACCTAAAAAAATCATTAGAACAAATAAATTTGTTCAAAATTACAGGGCACAAGATCAAATTAAAAATCAATTGTATTCACATTGTATATAATTTAGATTATCTACCAATTATATTTATATATAACAGCAATGGATAACTCGAAAACAAAATTTTTAAAAAGTTGTCATTAACAATAGCATCAATAAAATATGGAGAAATAAATTTAATAAAACTATAAAACTCATATCCCAAAAACTAAAAAAAGAAAAGTAGTAAAAAAAAAAAAAAGATAGACAATATGTATAAATCGAAAGTCATCTGTATCTAAGACTCACAATGAAAACTCAATATTATTAAATGTCACTGCTTCTCACGTTGATCTTCATATTCAACACAATCACTATCAAAAGGCTAGGTGGAAGTTTTTGCAGAAATTAACAAGTTTATTCTAAAATATACATGAGAATTCCAGGGACCCAAAATAGTTGAAACAACATAGAAAAATAATCACAGTTAGAGGACTCATATTTCCAGATTTTACAATTTTTCATAAGGTTTCAGGTATCAAGATGGTGAGGTAATGCCATAAGGTAGACATGTAGATCCATGGGAAAAGTGTTTAAGTCCCAGACATAACCCTTATATTCCTGGTATATTAATTTTTAAAAGAGATACCAAACAAGTCAATGTAGAAAGAATTGTTTTCTAAACAGACAGTGCTGTGACAATTAAATATCTGTATGCAAAATAGTAAATTTGGACAGCTTCCTCATACCATATAAAAAAATTAAGTTGAAATGGATCATAGAACTAATTGCAAGAGCTACAACACTGATATTCTAAAAACATTGTAGTAAATCTTCATGACCAGGGATTAGGCAATGGATTTTTTAGCTATAACCAAAATCTCAGCAACAATAGAAAAAAATAGATGAATTAGGCTTCATCAAAATTTTAAGTGGATGCTTTAAGGAACACCATCAAGAAAGTGAAAATACAAAACCATAGGATGGGAGAAGACATTTGCAAATCTGATATTAAATAAAGGACTTGTACCCACAATATATATATAAAACTCTCACAACTAAATAATATTTTTAAAAACTTTACCATAGACAAAAAATAAATAACCAAATGTATCATATACTATTGACCATATACAAAAAGACCCATGAGCATATGAATAGATGTACCTTCAAAAGTGATCACAGAAATGCAAACCATTAACACAATAAGGCACTGCCTTACATTTACTCTATTGGCTGTAATTAGAAAAAGAAAGATAATAACAAGTGTTGGTGAGGATGAGGAATCATAAATCTTGTGTATTGCTAGTGAGTATGTAAAACACTATAGCTATTTTATTTTTTTATTGTTTGAGATGCATTGAGTACGCAAAGAATTAGGTTACAGTGATTGCATTTGTTAGGTAAAGTCCCTTTTAGAATTGTGTCCCACCCTTGCTACTATAGCCACTTTAGAAAACAGTCTGGCTGTTCCTCACATTGTTAAACTATTTGAGTTAGAATAACCACGCACTTAAAAAGCCATTATAGCATGACCAAGTATACTATACTATTAGTCAAGAAAAACAAAAGCATACATCTACAAAAAAAGCTTGTACGGGAACATTCATAGCAGGATTATTCATAATAGTCAAAATGTCATAACGACCTAGATGTCCATCAATTAATAAATAGTGAAAGTTGGTTTATCTATATAGCAGAATATTATATGGCAATAAAAAGTAATTAAGCGCTGATATCTACTCTAACATAGATGGAGGTCAAAATCATCTGTGGAAGACATCAGTTATAATAGACAAAATATTGTATGATTATATGTATATGAAATGCCTATGATAGGCAAATTTTAGAGACAGAGATATTCCTGGTTGCTTAAGGTTAAGGGTATGTGGAATGAGGGAGACTATTAATGGCACAGAGTTGCTTTATATATTAATAAAAATGCCCTGAAGTTAGATTATGATAATTATTGCTCAACTGTGAATATACTAAAATTCACTGATCTGTACAGTTTAAATGGGTGAATTGTATGGTCTGTAAATTACTTCTTAGTACATTTATTTCAAAAGGTAAATACTACAGATTTATGTATGCTGTTTTCTAATTATCGTTCCTTTTATTACTTTTTATCTTACTAAGTTTGCTGGGATCACTAACCTGATATTAATAGTGTCATGAGGGGCATACTTGTCCCATTCCTCACTTTATAATAGGAGAGTTTCTGGCCCTTCATCATTAAATATTGTATCTGCCACAGTCTTTGGAAGTATCTAACTCATATACACGATTTGCCTCTTCCCCAAAGAATTTTCATCCCGCTTAGCTTTGAATCATGCCTTCCTCTTTGACTTCCTTTAGTGTTTCTCGTCTGCCTTACCAGTGTAAAGATAATCTTTCTAGCATTGCTCAACACTAAACAACCTTCTATGAGTAAAATGCACACCCATAAACCTTCCCAGACCACACCAGCACAGAAATTCCCAAACTAGTCATTTAGAATGGAGCTTTTGCATGAATATTAATAGCTATAAAACAGCATTTGCATGATAGTCAGCTTATATTTTATGTATAATTTGTGACTGGATCTTATTTCTCTGATTAAGCTCTTGGTGCACAAGGAGTATGTTTATTTGTATTTTCACAAAGATTCACACATAAGTCCTCAATAAACATTGGTCAAATTTAGATAATAAAGCCCTTTAAAGATTGTACTATTTTCATCACCCTGTGTTTGAAGTTATATCTGGCATGTCTTCTTTGGGGTCTCTAGAGAACACAAATCTTTTTCAAAGCTGAGGGAATGTGAATTGAGAGCCTTGGATTTGTCACCATGAGCTTGGGATGGGAGAGTTCACTGTACCTGTCCCTTAGTACAACTGCAAAGTTAGCATCAAAATAGTCTAGGTCAGCGGTTCTCAACCTGTGGGTTGCAACCCACAGGAACTGTATTAAAGAGCCGTGGCATTAGGAAGGTTGAGAACAACTGGACTAGGTGATGAGGGGCCTACAAAATGCCAGGACATCTGGGAATGAGGTCATGCCCTTATATTCTTTGTTATCCTTCTATTTTTTATTAATTTGACCATTCTGTTTTAATGGTCAGCTGCTTCAGTGCCAATTTTGTGCAATCACAAAATCAAAGCAATGTTTAGAAGCTATCTTTGAGGTCATTCAGGCTTATCCTTCTCATTTTGAAGGTGAACAAAGAAAAGAACAAAATACCCAACAAACCCTTGCAGTGGGCGGTATGGGTCTAGTCGTTAAACATTTACAATCGTGTTCTATTGATTGGGGAACTCACCTGTAAGTTACCTACTTTGCTTTCTCTTTTCTCATACAAGACCTTTCACTTAATGGACTGGTTCGCGAGACGTGAATTGTTGCTATTCCTTGGGCTACAGAGTTGCAAATAATCCACGCTTTATCAATAAGAATTATAAAACTAGATTTTTTCAACTCTGCCAGTATCATCATAAAAATGTGAATAACATCTTTAGATCAAATAGTACATAAAAGAAACTTTAGCCATAAAAATTAATAGCGTATCCATTTACTGCCTTATGGTCTGCTGCTTATTGAATTAGTCCAGTTGCCGAGGATAAAACCATAAAGCTTTCTGAAGAAAAATAACATAAAAACGTGTTTGTTTATGATCTTTCAATACCAAGAGAGGAATCAAATCTGGGATTTGAAAACCATTTTTCAAAAACATAACAGAATACCGAGAACAAAACAATTTACCTTTACTCAGTAGGGTATGTTAAGACTGCAGGAATAAAGCAGAGAAACTCTCCACTCTGTACAGTTTTTCAAGGTGAAAGAAAATCCTTGTCATATCCCAGCACTGAAAGGAAATGAGGAAGGATAATTAATAACTCTGTTGGCAGGAGAAAATAAACCTTGAAACCTAAACAATCGTCCATCCCACAGAAAGCGCATGAATCTATTATCTCACGGCATTTTAATTCTGGATTGGTTATTTCTACAGTATTATGGAACTGTTTAAATGTGTGTGAATATTTTTTGGTATTAAAAGTGGAATTGTGGAAATCCATTAGTAAGTAAAATAAATACCTAACATCTCCTATTGCTCGTATATATCTTTTAGCTCCCTGGATAGTCATTTAGCAATTCCTAAATCAACATTGCTCACACACTTTGTGGCACAATTATAGGCGTAAGTCAAGATTCTAGCTACATAAACTACATAGAATTGCTAATTGAAATGCCTATTTTTAGTTTACTACGCCTATCATTGAACCAATGACTGCCAAGCACAATCAAAAATATCCTCCCCTACAATCTTGTACCTGAGGAATAAACTCCCAGATAGTTTTCTTTTTTACCTTTCAGTTAACAGTTTTGTGGGTGAAAAATTGTGTTCTCTCTAAAGGAGGATACTTCTATTACATTTGGGATTGCTCAGATTTGAACATTCATTTTGCCTAAGGGGCTTATGCAAAGAATTTATGACTGAGACCCCACAGGCAAATACAGTAATAACAAAAATAAGCAAATGAGACTTAATTAAATTAAAAAGCTCCTACACAGCAAAGGAAATAATCAACAGAGTAAACACCCTACAGAATAGGAGGAAATATTCACAAACTATACCACTGGCAAAGAACTAATATCCATAATCTACACACAAAAAAAAATCAGCAAAGGAAAAAAACACATCAAACATGGGCAAGACAAGAACAGAATGTTTTTAAGAGAAGACAGATAAATGGCCAACAAATGTGTGAAAAAATATTCAGCATCACTGATCATGAGGGAACAGCAAATTAAAACCACAAGGAAATAACACCTTACTCCTGTCAAAATTGCCATTATTTAGAAGTAAGAAAAATAACAGATGCTGGCATGGAAGCAGAGAGAAAGGGACACTGATACACTGTCGGTGGGACTGCAAACTAGTGCATCCTCTCTGGAAACAGTATAGAGATGCATCAGAGGGCTAAAAATAGACCTACTGTTTGATCCAGCAATTTCACTACAGGCTATCTACCTAATGGGAATACATATTTGGATTAACAACTAGTGTTTCTCCCACAATTATAACTTACATCTTTGGTATTTTCAATTTGATGAAAAATCGGTGTTTATATTCTAAAGTCTGAATGATTTTGTCATGAAAAAATTCAGAATGCTTTTTCTGTTGTAATGTATTTTAGTGATGCATTAGACCCATATTTTAAAGAAGAGACTTGACTCAAGGAGTTATGACTTAATAGAAAGTCATATGCCTACCCCCTTTTTAACTAGCAGTTTATCTATTTCATGAAAAGATTTCAGGTTCCTCACTGAAATATAAAGAATACTGACAAAGTAATTTCTACTTTGTAAAAAACCTATGTATGGCTTTGTGCTCCCATGAATTCCTCACGCTAGCTTAGCTCAAAACTTGCTGTTAAAGTAATAAATATATTAAGGAAAGAATTGAAGAACATGTGCGAGAATGTGACCAATATTTCAGACACATAATAGGTGCTCAATTAGTTTTTGAGAAAACATTTGCTCTGCCAAAGATGCTTTTAAGGAGAAAAAGAAAAAAACAAGTCACACCCTGAGACAAATCATTTGCAAATGACATATCTGACAAAGGATGTATAACCAGAATATAGAAAGAACTCTCAAAACTCAACAAGAAATCAAACCACCCAAATTTTAATAAATGAGCAAAATATTTGAACAGAAATATCTTCACTACAAAAGATATGGGGATGTCAACTAAGTAAAAAAGCTGTTCAGAGTTATTAGTCATTAGGGAAATGCAAATTACACCCACAATGAGCTACCCTACAGGTCTATTAGGATAGCTGAAGTCAGGAAAGCTGACAATACTAATTACTGTGAGGGAGAAGAATGCAAATGGGATAGCTACTTTGGAAAACGGCTTGGGGTTTTCCTATAGAGTTATACATATCCTCGCCAGCTTATCCAATAATACAATCAATTTTCATCACTCACAGATTGCGTAGTTATGATTTTCCTACTTAGTAAAGTTTATTCGTAACCCCCCAATCAATACACTTTCTCAGTTGCTTACTTAATGTGCAGAACAGCAAAAACTTTAGTGGCATGATTTGCAAATTTCCAGCTGAAATTGAATCAAGGTGATGCTCTGGCTTCTGGTTTTTGTTCTCATGCTGTAAATAAGTGTCCTTGTATAGTGTATTCGGTTTTTTGTATCTCTGTGCTTTGTGCTTTTTTGTTGTTTTTTGGTTTTTCCTGTTTAAAATGGCCCCCAAGTGCTTCAGTGCGGTCCAGTGTTTGCAAGTACAAGAAGGCTGGGCTGTGTCTTGCAGAGAAATTCTGTGTGTTGGATAAGCTTTGTTCAAACATGAGTTATAGTGCTGTTGGCTGCAAGTTTAGTGTTAGTCAACAGAATATACTACTAAACAAAAACACATAAAACAAGGGTATGCATTGTTTGTTACTAAACAAAAACACATAAAACAAGGGTATGCATTTATCAGTTGACGAAAATGTTATGACCAAAGGCTCGCAGGAACTTGACCCCTCATGCCCCAAGGAACGATGCCTCATTACTCGCTAATTCAGTCTTCAAGGAGGCTTCACAGAATGTAATTACCACAAACAATGATAACTGATGGTAACATTTCTAGGTACTTACCCAAGATAAATAAAAATATATTCAAATAAAGATATTTATATTTAGGGTAGGTTTTATCATAATTGTTCAAAACTGGAAACTACATTAGTTTTCCACTGGTGTCATAACAAATTACCACAAAAGTAGTCACTAAAAGCAAACAAAAAATTATTATCTCACTTTTCTTATGCCAAAATTTTGGCAAACTCAGCTTAGTTTCTACTAGAATCTTGCAAGTTTGAAAATCAAGGTAATGATAGGGCTATATTCTTTTCTGGAGGCTCCAGAGAAAAATACGGTTTTTTGATAATTCAAGTTGTTGGGAAAGTTTAGTTCATTGCAGTTATAGGACAGATTTTCTTGCTCTCTTGTTTACTGCCAGGTGAGAGGTTTTATCAGCTTCTAGAAGCCACCACATTTTCTTGGCTTGCATCCTTCTTTTTCTATCTTCAAAGCCAACAATAGCCAGTTGCCCCCACCTCACATTGCATCTCTCCATAGACTCTTCTGCCTTCCTCATTTCCTTTTAAGCACCTGTGATTGAGCTCACCAGAATAACCTCCTAATTTAAAGTCAGCAGATTATCAACCTTAGTGCCATCTGCAATCTGTATCTGTAATTCCACCTCCCATCATAATTCCTGTTTGCCATATTAACATAACACATTCACAAATGGCAGGATTTCTTTCTTTTTCAAGCCTGAACAATATTCTGTTGCATGTATATACCACACTTCCTTTACTGATACATCAATTAAAGTTGTGGTCCTCAACCCCTGGGCTTGGGACCAATACCAGTCTGTGGCCTGTTAGGAACCTGGCCAAACAGCAGGAAGTGAGGGACAGGTGAGCACAGCTGCATCTGTCACTGTCTCCCATCACCCCTAGAAGGGACCTTATTATTGCAGGAAAACAAGCTCAGGGCTCCCACTGATTCTGCATTATGGAGAGTTGTACGTGTATAATGATTCCATTATATATTACAATGTAATAACAGTGGAAATAAAGTGTACAATAACGCTAATGCACTGAATCATCCCCAAACCGTACTCCCCCCTCCTCCCCAGTCCATGAAAAAATTGTCTTCCCTGAAACTGATCCCTGGTGCCAAAAAGGTTGGGGAACCACTACATTAAAAAGCATTTCAGTTGTCTCCATATCCAGGCTATTGTGAATACTACAAGGAATATAGGAGCACAGGTATTTCTTCAAGATGACAATTTCTTTTTTTTTAAAGATAAATACCCAGAAGTAGAATTGCCGTATCAGATCGTAGCTCTAGTTTTAATTTTTTTGAGGAACTTCCATACTGTTTTCCAAAGTGCTATCTCAATTTACATGCCCACCAACAGTGTTCAGGGTTCTCTTTTCTCCATATTCTCACCAGCATTGATCTTTTTCTTAATACTAGCCATCTCTGCAGGTGTAAGGTGACAGCTCATTGTGATTTTGATTTGCATTCCCCTAACAGTGATGTCGAACATTTTTTCATGTACTTGTTGGCCCTTTTATGTTTTTTATGAATAACTGTCTATTCATATACTTTGCCCATTTTAAAACTATTTGTTTTTTTGCTATTTAGTACTGGAAGTTTCTCATAGATTTTGGATTTTATACTTTATCAGCTATAGATATAAAAGGTGGACATAAAGTTTGTGTGCAACTTAAACAGTAAACTATTTACTATTTATATACATCCTGTATGATTTGAAAATATTTTCTTCCATTCCAAAGCTTGCATTTTTTTTTTGCTGATTGTTTTATTTGCTATGCAGAAGATTTTTATTTTGCATGATCCTTACTTATCTGTTTTTGCTTTCGTTGCCTATACTTTTGATGTCATATACACAAAATTATTGCCAAGGCCCATTTCATGAAGCTTTTTCAGTAAGTTTTCATCTAGGAGTCCTACAGTTTCATTTTTAAGTTTAAGTCTTCAAACCATTTGAGTTGATTTTTGTGTGTAGCATAAGATAAGGATTCAATTTTATTCTCTTGCATGTGGAAATGCAGTTTTCCCAACACCGCTTACTAGAAAGACGATGCTATCCCCACTGTGGACTGCTGGCCCCTGTGGAAGATCAGTTGATTTTCTATGCATGAGTTATTTCTGGATCCTCCACTCTGTACAAATGTCCTATATATCTATTTTCATGCCAGAATCATACTATTTTGATTACTGTTCCTTTGAAATATATTTTGAACTCAGAAAGTATGATGCTTCTAGCTTTGTTATCCTTATTCAGAAGTTCTTTGCCTAGGGTGGCACCTGTGGCTCGAGGAGTAGGGTGCCAGCCCCATATACTGAGGATGACAGGTTCAAGCCCGACCCTGGCCAAAATGGCAAAAAAAAAAAAAAAGTTCTTTGCCTATTTGGAGATTTTTATGGTTTCATACAAATTTTAGAATTATACATAAAAATACCATTTTCTTTTCTTTCTTTTTCTTTTTGCAGCTTTTGTAGTTTTTGGCCAGGGCTGGGTTTGAACCTACCACCTCCAGCTTATGGGGCTGGTGCCCTACTTCTTTGAGCCACAGATGCTCCCAAAAATACCATTTTAATGAGACGGCGTTGCATCCGTTGATCACTTTAGGCAGTATGGACATCTTTAACAATGTTACTTGTGTTCAGTGATAAAAGCCAGGCACAAAAGGACAAAAACTACATGATACCACTTAGTAATCTCAAATAGTAAAATTCAGGGTAGTAAATAGTAAAATGGTGGTGATCAGGGTTAAGGAGGTGGACAGGATAACTTAGTCAAAGGGTACAAAGTTTTATTTATGCAAGATAAATAAGACCCAGACATTTACTGTACTGTATAGTACTTTATGATAATGTAGTTAATGATACTATATTGCATACAGAAAAATTTGCTAAGGATAAATCTTGGGTTCAGTGTTCTTATCACAAATAATAATATTAGAATAGTAATAGAGGGCAGGAGAAAACTTCTGGAGGTGATAGGTATGTTTATGACACATATTATCGTGCTGGTCTTGCAGATGTATACTTATCTCCAAACTCATCAAAAAATGCTTAGCTATTTATATTTAAATCATACCTCAATAATGTGTTTTATACAAAGACAACATATTCACCAGCCATAACACCAGGGGTCAAAGATCAGAGGACCTCAAATCCTACCTGTCATACTACTCAGACATCTTCCAACTAGTGAATGAATTAATTGGAATGCTAGTCAGTGTTAATCCTGGCCGGTATTTAACATACCCAACAGTATGAATGACTCTCAGTGTGCATGTATTATTATAAGTAAAAAACTCAGGCTTAGAAAAGTGACACACTGTATCCATCTGTCTATGGAAAGCTGTGAGAACAGATCAATAGGTGTCCTACGTTACCTAGAAAAGAGCAACAGAGGGAGCTATTTTAGGGGGTGAGGAAATTGTGCACCTTACCATGATTTCATCAAAACTCAAAGAACCATAAACCAAAAGATTAAATTTTACTATATGAAAATTTTAAAAAGTAATTTTTCTCAATATTATTCTTGTTGGTTAGTGATACTTTTACTTTGATTTCAAACTCCTCACTTGACTTAGTAGACAATATACCAATATAAAGACTTGTCATATAACATAGGAGGGAAAGACACTAATAAAAGGAAAAGGGCCATCTTTCCTCAGTCTTTTTTTTTCCTAATCTCAACATTTTCATCCTTTTCTCCACCCTTCATTCCCATCCTATGCTTCAAACCGGCTCCACCAAACGGTTCCCAAATCTTACTTTCAGGATCATATGTATGAAATATTAATTCTAATAAACTTTGGTCTTCTCCACTTTTCTTTCTTTTGATCCATACATTTACCTAGGCTTGACCAGGAACGGCTCTGAGCAGCCAGATTCCAAGGACTCTCTAAAGCTCAGAGAGAACAAGTGGTAGCCTGTTCTGACATTTGGTGGCATCCATGGCCATCAAAAACCTTTCTGAAAAGTTTCTTCTAATTTATTCTAAAAGTAAATAAATCATTCAGATAATTTTTGAAGTAGTTTCTGAAAATTCCCACACTAGGTTGCTCTGTAGGTGTATAACTGATTTGATTTCTCCACCATGAAGCAAAGGTTGTTAGATTTTAGTTGGGAATTAAGAGTTAAGTCCTGAAATTCTCACAGAGTATGGAGGGCACCATAATTCTGATACTACAATCCTGTGTATAGTGTTTGTGCTTTGTGCTAGAGACAGGATTTCTAGACCCAGGTGACAGCTAAGACATTGTGTTTGTCTTTATGAGGAGAAGAAACAAAGAAGTGAAGATTCAGCTACAAGTGCCCATGATTGAAATGTCTTTATTATTATTAAAAGAGTGTTGTCCTCACAAAGAAAGAGAGCTGAAACTGAGTTCTGGGGTTATAATGTTTACATATTTATATGGCTGCTAAAGGAAGTTTATCTGAAACCTCCTAAACCTTGACTATTTCTCCATTCAAAGTTTAACTCACTCTAAAATTTCTTACATTTTCTATAGCATTTTCTGCATGTACATAGGTAACAGAGATATTGGGTCTCTAATTAGTTGCTGCTTCGAACTTGCAAAAAGGCCAAGCATATCAGGAACTTCAAAGATCCAGACTGGCTTCTAGCATCTACATCCCTCCTTATTCCTGTATAAGAGGCCAAAGCTTCTACAAAAGAATAGTCTTTAATAAAGACTATTTATTTATTCATTAGCTAGTTTGAATTCACTAGTTTAATTACCTTGGCATCAGCATCTTGATAATCTCTGTGTGTCTCTTGTTTCCAAGCTTCATTTTAGCTAGGCTGGCTTGCTTTCTTATGTGCATCTTTCTACCTTGGTTGCTGTTCCTAAATTCTTCTTTGGTTATCTTCCTCATACTCTAATTGCCTACTGAGCTAAGGGTATTTTTCCTAAAAACTCCAGTGTTAGGTGGCGCCTGTGGCTCAAAGAAGTAGGTCACTAGCCCCATATATAAGAGGTGGCGGGTTCAAACCCGGCCCTAGTCAAAAATTGCAAAAAAAAAAAAAGAAAAAAAAAGAAAAGAAAAACTAGTTCAGTGTTCATTAGTCAGGGACATTTATTTTTGATGTTTGTTCCAAGGACTTGTGGATATTGCTCTTGCCAGATCTTAATTTCCATATCTCACTCATAGTGCTCCCAATTGACCATCTCTCTTCTTCATTTTGCCCTTTTTCTAATTCCTTTTCCAACTGCTTATCAGAAATTTATTATTACCTTGACATATCATCTATTATCCCAGGGTAAAATTAGGACAGTTCAGTATTTGCTTCAATTGGGGAACCATGGGATATGATGAATCCAGCAAGATCACTACCAGAAGGGGCTCTGTGTGCTGAGTTTGGATGAGATGATGGCCAAAGTGAATACACTTGATCGGGCACTGAGCTGAGGATTTAATCACGAGCCATGGACAAAGCAGCTATTTCTGAGGCACAAGGAAATTTCATAACTGCCCTTCTAAATTCTGTAGAAAACTACTCAGACCAATGAGCGCTCACCTCTGCTTTTGTGGATAAGTTCACTTCCCATCTCTAAAGAAGTCAATATAAAAATACGTGTTTTTCTATCCCTTTTTCTCCAAATCCTAACTTCCATAAGAACTTAATTAATGTCTACTTAAATGATTCCACTTCCTCAATATAAAAAACAAAGGAAGAAGAAGAAGAGGATCAGGAGCATTGTGTATTTCTTCCCTTGTCCGTGGATCCAGTTTTAGTAGATAAACTCTGGGACCTCAAACGGGGAACATGCTCAATGTAAACTCAGAGTTGGCTAGAAAACTCGCCTCCAAGATGATTTAAACTTCACCTCATACCTACAAGCATAACAAACTTGACCCCCAGATAAAAGTAGGTACTAAAGTAAATCACAGAAAACTAAGAGGAAAGGTTCATCACTGATATCTAATTCTGTGATCATGTTTAAGAATTTATAAAGTACTAAGCCCTAGTCAATTTCACTAGGTTTTCAGATAGTTACCACAATGTAATAACAGTTATGCTATAGTATTTATTGTATATGGAATATTTCACTCAAAGTTCAGTCTTAACAATTAGAGTTTAGGAGAAAACCTGAAATTTCCTTCCTTGTCTTCCTCCATGCAACTAGATAATCCCTTAGCATAGTTCCAAATACCAAGCAACACTTTCAGTTGAAACTCTTTACTATTACCTTCACCTGTTTAGAAATCAGTCTTGGCTGATTTCACTGACCAATTGACCCTCTGGACTTTATTATTTCTAGCAGCTTTACTATTTGTTCATTTAATGAGACAAACTAAAATTCTTGAATTTTCTTATTCCTCCCTTTATTTCGCTTATCCTCCCTATAAATACCCTGTAAACTTTTCAGAAATGTTTCTTAATCCACCCCATTATTTTTATTCCCATCGTCACTACCTTGGTCCAGAGGTTTTCTACTTTATTCTCTGACTAGTGACTTATCTCTAAACCAGTCTCCCTGGTTTCCATTTTATTTCAGTCCCCTATCAATTATCCCCGTTTACCTCAGTCAGATTGCCTTCCCCAAAAAGTGGGAGTCTTAGTCTCTACCCTTCAATGAAGCTTTCAGTACTTCACAGTAGAAAATGCTCGATATATACTTGTAAAACAAAAGAATAAATATTAGTATTATGTAGGTTATTTCTCAGACCACATTGCATATATGAGAGGCACTCAAGTGGAATAAATTTTTCAAGTGAGGTTATGTTTTAATTGATCTTAAAATATCTGAATGCTGAGAAATAAGAATATATTCCTCCTAAGGAGGTTAATCAGAATTACCCCAAATTGATCTTAACAATGTTCCAGCATGGTCCTTTAAGCAACTTAAGTTCTAATGCTATCACTTCCAATTAGATTATGCTTTATTTGGTTTTATCTCAGTTTTTTCACAAAGTGAAGCTTCCTATGGATTCAAATGTCTCCTCCAAACTCCTGATCTTTCTCTGCATGCATGCATATGTATGCATACACAGACATTCTACGTGCACACACACATGCACACACATACATTTAATAGATGAATTAATTTTAAAAACATAAAAGCAATACTTCATGTTTAATATTTTATTATTAGCATAAATATTTCTTAAAATTCAAGGAGAGGAGCTTTATTTATTTTTGGAGCAAGTTAGAACAACCAATTAGAACAATCAATATGCTCCCTTAGAATTCTAAATGTCTTAAATTCAAACCATAGAAAAATGACTCTAAACCCTTTAGTCTATTAGGCAGATTAATAATTCCCAAAGGAAATTAGAAAGCCAATTACTTGAGTAATATAAATCCCTACTGAAAAAAGAAAAAAAAAAAAAGCCAAAAAGACCAGTCTCAAGCATAGAGGAAACAATAATCCCATATATCAAGGATAAACTGACTTTTTAAATCCTGTTTCTTCAATTTTTATGGTTCAAGTTATGCCAGTCATGTCCGATAGTTATATAATTTTATCTCTCTAACCAGCAATGACCATTTTTGCAAAGGAGAATGAATTCTGTACAAGGTCAAAAACAGTGTAAATGGTTCTATAAGGAAAAGTTCTTTGCAAAAAGTTCATTGGCCATTTTCTGCCACAAGAACAGAAAACTAGTTCCATTATCCACATAAACCAGCCTTACTGCTGTAAGTCCAAAGCACAGCTGCCAAGAGTGATGTGAGTCATTAAACGTCCAGCAGATGCTAAAACTCAGAAGGTCTGAGGCGCTGCACACCGTTCCAGTATAATGCAGTCCATAACATTTGGGCAATCAAAGATCAAACAAAGAGACCACAAGTCTGTCATTATGGAAGTTTGGGGCACCTTCCCTGGTGGTCAATAGCATTATCCTGAAATGCTATAAATTTTATACAGAACTTGCCACAGGAAGCATGATTCCTTTAGATAAAATTCAAAAGTGAATTGCCCATACCATGAGTAAATTGTTATTGAATGCCAATTTACTGCCTTTGAATGACTACTAATGGCCTATTTTGAGTGAAAAGAGACCTAAAATTTTTACAAGTCTCCATCTTTACATCGCTGCACTCTGATCTCTGCATAATCAAACTGAAGAGAGAGACAAAGTCCAGGAGAAGCACAGCACCTGGTAATTGTCTCCTAACGCACACAGTCAGAAGGGGCAGGAGACAAAGGAGAGGATCATAAATTTGCCTTTGAAAGCTTCATCTTAAACATAAGCTAGAGAAATGCATATTTATTATTCTAACTTTCAAAAGGAAATATTTAAAATTTAAGAAATAATGGCAGAAGTAGGGCTGTGAATATACTAAAATCCATCACATAATTTAATGGTTTTTCAATATCCTCTGTCCTTCCCTCTCTAACTTCTTCTCCTTTTCTGCCATCAAACATATTAATTACAACTTTGTTTAAAAGAATAATTGCAACTCGTGCCACGAGAAGTACAAATCGTTTTTTCTCAGTTTCTAACACTCACTTTTATCGTGCCGTCATCCCTCACTGTTCAGATTTGGAATTTCATGCTCCAGTCATCCGGTCCAATAGTTATATAATTTTATCTCTCTAACCAGCAATGACCATTTTTGCAAAGGAGAATAAGTTTTGTAGGCCAGTCTCCAAGAAGGAACTATTCTCTCCTTCTGGCCTTTGCAAAAGCTGCTCTCCACTCAAAAAGTCTTCTGTGTTTGCCTTCACTTCCTGACTTATACTTAATCTAATTACTTCCTCTTCCAGACTTATAATGATCAACCAGTTAGCTGCAACTTTTGTATGCTCCTGTTGGACTTTATTTTTCTATTTTATCATTTTTCATGTTACATTTTGTTATATTATTTAACTGAAGATAGTACATTCTCTTTGAACAGAGGGATTGTGTCTTTTATCATTCTGTGTCTGGCCTAGGCATAGTCCCCAGCACTCAACAGTTACTGAAGAAGTAATTATTAAATGAGTGTGAATAAATAAAATGTATTTGAAATAATGATTTCACTGTGCTTTTGATACAGTAATTCATTCTCCAGGAATTTATCAGAAGTAGTCAATTAGACAACTATATAAAAATATCAGTACATAGAGGAGAATCAACTCGATGATGATGTCTTAACTTGTGTGTATGGTGGTGAGCACACAGGTGTCTAGTACATGCTCCTTTATACATTTTTGTATGCCTGGAATATATATTACTGTATTTTAAAAATAAAAATTTAGAGATGTAGTAATAAGGCTACATGTAAAAATACTATTTGTAATATGAACAACTGGGGAAAATTTAGTGTATATTTCAATAGGAGATGGGAAAAATACATTGTAGTCTATGAATATAAATTGAAGTCTATGCAAGCATCGAAAATGATAGATCATTGAAGAGAGATCTTCCCATTCACGGAAAATTAAACATGATATGTTAAAATGTCCAAAAACAATGGATGCAGAGAGAAAGGAATCCTTATACACTGTTGGTGGGACTACAAAGTAATACAGTCTCTATGGAAAACAGTAAGGTAATACCTCAAGGAGCTAAAAATAGACCTACAATTTGATCCAGTAATCCTGCTACTTCTTTCGAAAGGGAAAGAAGTCACATTTTCAAAAAGACACCCATCCTAGAATTTTTATTACAGCACCCTTCATAATTGCCAAGATGCAGAATCAACCCAAGTGCCTATTAGTTCATGAGTGGAGTAATAAAACACATATATACATACATCTAATATGTATACATATACACATATGTACATATATCTCATATACACACACATATATACATATATCTCATGATATAAACATATATATGTTTATATTTATATATATCATGAAATAGTAATAAGCCAAATTAATTTGAAACAGTTTAGATGTTTCTAAACTAGAGACAGCACATGTACTCACTATCAGATTACAACTAACTGATGAGCTGAAATGTACATAGAGAGAAGCAAAACTCAATGGAAATCAATCAGGGAGGAGGGGAGATGAGGGTATGGGTGAAAACCTATCTAATGGGTACAATGAACAGTATGTGGGTGGCGGGCACTCTGATAACCACAACTCTAACACAATTAAAGTGATATATATAACCAAAAATATTTGTACCCCTGTAACAAATTAAAATTTTTTAAAAATATATACAACTATTTTCTAACCCTAATGATTAAAAATAAAATAATATCACTATTTTAATATTGGAAAAATAATATCTTCATTTGAAAATAATTTCTTCAAAATATTAACTCATTCTTTTGTATTTCTTTTCAAAACCAAAAGAAATCCAGAGGGTATGTTGTTACTGTTTATTTACTTGTTTTTTGACTGGTTTATTTGTTGATTTATTTATTCTTTGCCTTAGAAGAGCTAATGACCTTTTATAAGAAGCAAAGGAAAACATAACTAAATACCTTTACATTTTAAACTAAACAACTTTACATTTTAAAGAAAAAAATATAAAATGTCTCATCATTTTTCTTGATGATATAACCAGAAAACAAATGTTTTCTATGTTAATAAAGATTTACTTCCTATCCCTATCATGGAAGAAAAAGACAAAAGAGAAAAGCAAAAATGAAGAGCCGATGAGACGAAAATAAAGCTGACTTATAAAAATGAAACAAGTGCTCTCAAATTTATTCATCTCATTTCTCTTTGAAAATCTAACAAAAAATGCGGGTCTTCACCAGAAAAGAAAAATGCTTATTCATACAGCATATGCATACAATTCCAATGAGTTCATAGATTCCGTAAAACACGCACATACTGTTAAAGAAAAATGTTATTCAATGAAACTTTATGAAGTGTCATAGGAAAGAAGACTTTATTCAGGGTCATTAAAAAGAGCACAGGACCACTGCAGTGGGATTCGTGCAGGAGGGAGAGACTGGGTACCACTCCGAACACAGCATGAGCAAGTGGGAATTAATAGCCAAGAAGTAGGATGATGGTCAGTGAAAGGAAAAGTACGAAAATGAAATAATAAGGTTTTTGCAGCAAGCAGGCCAGAGTGAGCAAACATCACCTGAGGAACAGTGAAGTAAGAAATGTGATCAGATTCAAGGGTGATAAAATATTGAGGTGGGAGGTTCTTGCTAAGACTGTATTTTACAAGTGCACAGATGAGCCTAGGAAAAGATTTGGCAGCCTGACTAAAGATTGCCCAAGTAAAGAATCTCTGCGATATCTCAGAACAATAAAAAGAAAAACCTAGACAGACTAAAGAACTGAGAGCCACACAGAATTAAACACAAAATTAAGGAAAAATAAAACCCAAATGCAGATTGCCTGTATGACGAATCTTTCTTTGTCTTTTAAATTTAGTTGCTACAAACAAATTTTAAATAAGGAAAATGTCTCCAAGTTTAGACAGAAAAAGGAAGTAACATTTCTCATCACTTGCCTTAAAAACTTTCTTTAAAAAAAAAAAAAAAGATGAATTCTAGGATCCAGACGCAAAAATGCAGATGTGAATACCTGCACCCATGCCTTAACAATTACAAAGCTATGAACACAGTTTCACAATAGGTGAAGTTCTATAAACACAATATCATAAAGCCGAGCATTGTGATCTTGAGGGCCTAGTTTCTCCTAATTTGGTACTGAAAATGTTGGGAAGAGAATACGTATGTGAGGGTGAACAGGATCGGAAAAGAAGGAAAAGACAGTTCTTGAACTGTCTTCAGCTTTAATTAGAATGTTTTTTAAATCAGAAAGAAAAAAGATACAGAATGACATCTGAGAACTAACTTCAAGCATTTACATCCAAATCACAGTTACAGTTTTTACTCATACGCGGTCTGACAATTAAGTTCATGATTCATCCTAAAAAACTGTTCCATACCTCATTACTGAATATCACTAAAGTCATCTTCAAAATACTCCCCTGTAACTCAAAGAAGTGAAAGTTTGTTTCTGATATAACAAATTTTTTCATATATATAGTCTGTTATTTGTTTGTTAGTAATCTATTCTTTCTACTGTGCCCCCATTATTTGCATAAGTAAATACCCAAGGTTATGTAAAGTTTTGTCTGATAGAAAGAAAGAGCCCGTTAGGATATGTTTGGTCTCTTAGATAAAAATTCTCAGTCTTACAGATAAATTCCCTCCAACTGCTTCTCTCCTTAACACAGAAGCAGTGGTGCTGCTCCCACACTGTGGACTCAAGACAGAGGGGAGCAACTCAGGGTTCTTGAATGCAAGTTCCCTACCAACCTGTTGTTGGACTCTCCTGGTCTCCAGTACACAAGCCCAGTCTTCGTAAACTTTTGCTGCCATTCTTCCTGGACCAAACCCAGGTTTCTGTCAGGGTCCAGGCCCAGAAGATCTCATGGTATCTCCCACTGGTACTATAGATAATTGTAAAGTTTGACTTTGATTTACTACTTCCCAGTACAGACAGTGCACCTGTGGCCACTGCTAAAGAGCCACTCTGCCTGACTGACAATTTCTCCAAGATATATTTTCAGTGACATGGTAAGGTTCTAAAATTGTGTGCGTTTTTCCAAGGTACAAATCTAGCTTCTTTCCAGGGTCTCTCTAAGAGGTGAGGAAGACACCCCTCTGCACGGCAGAATACTCATTTATAAGACTCACTACTCCCCAAGGAGGAAGTCTGAAGAATAGCAGTTGGGACCCCTGCATTTGGCCACGTCACACACCACATGGTCTTTCTCCTTTCTACCATCTCTCACGACTGAAAGGGAAGCCTCCCCCTTTTCCTCTTCCTCTTCTACCTTTCCAGATTCCCTGATTTAAAATTCAGTGACCTAGCCTGAATTTTAGCACGATTTCTCTGAAAAGGCATAAACCTTCAACAACAATTCATCAAACAATAGCCTGGCATATATACAGGTAAAGTACAGATGCAAATGAATTTCAGAACCTGAAACCTTTTTGGATTCATGTATTCCTAGGTTGGTAAGAATGAGGAAAGGCTCAGAAAGTCAACAAGGGAATCATACTTTAAAAATTAATGTACCAACATTGTTCTGTCCTATGTCAACTCTCCTTTGCCCCCCTCTATGAATCGATCAAGCACTCCACAACTAGAAAATTTACAGGAGACATGGATAACAAGTAGCAGAAATAATACAAATGCCTGCCTCCTTCTCTATTTTCCTACCCTGACTTTGACGCGTGCTGAGACAGCTGCAGTGCACAGGTAAAGCAAAGATCGTAACTCCTGAATCACACTTCAGCCTTCAACACTCTCAATTATGGGTTGGGGTGTGTAGAATTCAGTGGAATTGTACTGAGTCTCAGGCATCACCTTGACTGGATGCAGGGGAGCAATTAACACTATTTGAATTTGCCTCAGTCCATGTACAAAATTATATAGTTCCTTTCCCAATGTCTGTCCATCAGAGCACAATCAGTTTTTATAGTTCTCTTTTTCCCAAAGCTCTTGCGGTAGAATTGTTTCCTTCTGAGACTCAGGAAGAGGAGACATCAGTTGCCTATTAGCTCAACTACTCTATCTTACTTAGAAAGACAAGTTTAATAAATCAGAATATTCTATCAAAATCATGTCTATAGGTACTAGGTTATCTTTAGTTCATGAATACATGTACTATCTGAGCTTTCTGTCTTTTTTCAATTTAATCTCTAGGGGAAAATTCCCACACGCAAATTAAAATTTTGTTTCTCAACCCTAAAGTTGATATATTTCGATCCAGAGTCTTTAGAAATTAAAAGAGATGAACGCCAAAAGCAAAGGCAAAGTTCAATTCCACTTTTCTAACTATCCTGGAATAATTAGATGTTCGGTGCTGAATGACATTTGAGACCACAGTAAGAATGAAATAACAATTTGCAGGTGTGGGGATGCTCTAGCATGTAGTGAAAAGTGTGTGCAGAGGAGAACGTTATTCTTCATCAGGGTATACTGCAAAATACTTTCAGGGGATATTCAGAGAAAAGAGATCCAATGTGCTGGGAAAGGGTTTGCAAATTGATCATTATGCTAAGAGGCTTTGCTCCATAGTGACAAGGTTGTCATGTAGTAAGGCAAGTTTCCGAGCTTCTGCTGAAGTATTTTGTCAAAACATTTAAGCTTCTCACCAACTTTCTCAGTAAAGCCAGGCAAGAATTATTGAAGTTAGACTTTACAAAGTACTATTTCCTAAAATTTGTGAAAACACCAAATCCAAATATTTTAAGGGCAAATTTTACTTTATGTACTATGTACTCTGCCAGGTAATTCTGAGCTCATCGAAGGCAAATGAAAAGGTTTCATCATCTCAGACAAACCTAAGTTTTAACACCTGATACAGAGCAGATACTTGAAAAAGGGAGGAGAAAGGGAGAGAAAAAGGAAGGAAAGAACAAAGGAACAGAGAGGGAGGAAAAGCAAGTACGAGTCAGACATAGCCGTGCCCTTTGCCTGACTGATGTGACAGTAAATCACGTGTGTCGCTGACAGAGAACTCCCCAGGGAGTAACCGAAGGAAAAGGGAAACAAAATAAACAACTTTCAAGCCAGAATGTTCTGAATATCTGAGGAGACTCAGATCTGGGCCTGAAGAAAATTCCTCAGGTTATAGATTCAACCATGGTAGACGAATTCTCTCTTCCCCAAGTAGTCACGGGGCCTTTGATGCTTCATGGTAATGGAGAAATGAACACTGAGATTACCCCAAATAGTCAACATGTGCCAGACATGCAATGGCTCTGGGAGCCTCGTTAATTCCTGGTGAATGTTCTGAGAGTCAATGTCACAAAGCAGAGACTCTGGTGTGTGTGTGTGCCGCGTGCAGTAATGTGGTACGTGCTCACGTGAGGTGACACCTGCAGAAGAATCAGTCTTGTACTGTCATCTTTTCTGTATGATACTTGGTAATTCAGATAGCTTCTTCTTATTACAATATAAAACAATGATTTCTTAATTTTGAAATGTTGGAAAATACAGAAAATCACACAAAAAAGAAATGAAATCACTTATAATACTACAAGAAATAAACACTATTCTGGTATATATTTTCGAAGGCTTGTTCTGGGATTATACTATGCATAATATTTTATAAACTATTCACATAATAGTAACACACTCTGAATGTTATTGCATATCATAAAGCATCTATTTTCTTTGTGATTAATGTCTACAAGTATTCCCATCACATGGATAATAAGGTTCTTGAATAATAGTACATAGTAATAAAGATGGGCTACTTATATTTTGTTTTATATTTACTTTTAAATATTAATTCTGTAATTCACATCCATGGTTATTTCCTTAGAGTAAATTTTAGGAAAACAATTATGACATCAAAAAATATTTAAAACATTTTGACACATATTACCAAATTTTTGTACACATATGTTGTATCATTTTACTCCCTTTTTTTTTTTTTTTTTTGAGACAAGGCCGCATTCTTTTGAGGATGCCAAACACTGTTCATGTGTTTATTGTCCATTAGACTATCTTCCTCTGAGAAATTTCTGCTGATATCTTTTGTCCACTTTTTCCCTCCACTTTTTAATGGGTCATCTAATGTTTTCTTGCTGATTTGCTTGAGTTTTTTTGTAGATTTTGGTTAACAGCTTTTTTTCAGATGGATATCATGCAAATATTTTCTGTCATTTTTTAGGTTGTCTCTTTACTTTATTGATTGTGTTCTTAGCTATGCAGCAACAAAGAACAAAATACCTAGGAACAGATTTAACTAAAGATCTGAAAGACCTCTGTAGAGAGAATTATGGAACACTGAAAAAAGAAATTGCAGGGGGTGTGAACAGATATCAAAACACATCATGCTCCTTCATCAACAGAATCAACATTGTTAAAAGGTCTATACTACCCAAAGTGATTTACTGCTTCAATGCAATCGCCATTAAAATACCAAAATTATTTTCAAAGATCCAGAAAAAATACTTCAATGTTTTATATGGAACCAGAAAAGACCCCAAGTAGACGATGTAACCTTACATTAAGAAAAAAATCAGGAAGCATCATTTCACCAGACATCAAGCTATACTATAAGGCTATAGTAACCAAAACAGCATGGTTCTGGCACAAAAACAGAAATGTAGACCTATGGATCAGAACAGATCTTTGATAAAGCTTACAATGGGGAAAATACTCCCAGTCAATAAATGGTGATGGGAAAATGGGATAGACACGTGGAAAAGACTGAAACAAGACATGCACCTCTTACCAAGCACAAAGGTTAATTCACAATGGATAAAAGACTTAAGTATAAAGATATGTAACTGTAAGAATTCTGGAAGAAAATGGTAGAAAAATTCTTTTAGATATCAGTCTGGGAAAGAATTTAAGAAGACCCCAAAAGCAATCACAATAATAATAAAAATAAACAAGTGGGACCTGATTTTCTGAATATTAAAAGAAAGCGTTTAATATTATTTAAAACACTTAAATGTTTCATTTTATTTCTTCCCACTTTAATATGGAAGATTTTAAAGTTTTGAAGTTTTCCATGACTATAAGTAAGGATATATCTTCTTAAGATGGGTGTTTAAGATGACTGAATTTTTTAATTTAAAATGATAGATTTAATTTCTGTTTATCAGCTACCAATCTACTTGATGTAAACAACTTTATCAAGTTTCTTTCTGTTCTAGACATTATACTGGTGGTAATATCTACTGTTACACTAGTAGTAATGGTCAAGGAACCATGTCTCCCAATATTTATACCATGAATAGTTCTCTCCCATATTGATATGGGGTTTGGACCTGGTACTTAATAGCCATAATGTAAGCAGAGAGTTGATAAGCACTTGTACATTGAGTCTTTCCCTTTTGGAAGCCAGTCTCCATGCTATAAGGAATTGTAGGCTTTTCTCCAGAAGAAAAAGGGTGCATAGACAGACTCTGGAGGATAAGATGCCATGTGGAGAACCAGAGACAAGCTTACTGGGAAGATAAACAAGTAAAACAGGGGAGAAAATCAATAGCTTTTGAAAAATAAAAAAATTTTTAAAAAGCTTTTGTAGTTGTAGGTATGCTGGCCAAGCTCCCAGCCTAAAGCAGCTATCTGAATGACCCCAGGTGTTACAATAAGGAGAGAAGAAACACCCAATTAACCTATAGAGTCATGAAAAACAATAAATGCTGCTGTTTAAGGCCACTTAGTTAAGAATGTTTGCTATGTGACAACTTATATGCCCACCAACCCAAGAATGCATTAACAAGCTATAGTATATGTACTATGAAATACTATTCCACCATTTAAAAAGATGGAGACTTTACATCTTTTGTATTAACCTAGATTGAGTTGGAACACATTTTTCTTAGTAAAGCATCATAAGAATGGAGAAGCAAGAATCCAATGTACTCAATTCTAATGTGAAGGCAGTAGATGATCTAATAGAGGGGAGAAGAGAGAAGGGTAGGGGAATGAGGGAGTGGATAGATGGGGATTCATGGTGTATGGCACACCTCTTAGGGACAGGAAACAATTATAAGAGGGACTTTTATAACAAATACAAATGCAAAAAGTGTAACCTAATTTTTTGTACCCTCAATGAATTCCAAAGAAAAATAAATAAACAAAAATAAAAATAAAATGATACGGTTGGGGTCAGGAAGTGCCGATGCCAGCTAAGAGCAAGTATAGGACTAGGAGAGCCTGTGTTTATTTAAATAAAAGTAAATAACATGAATCACTGTGGACAGTGGTTTATCCTAAGACAGCAAATTATCTGCTGCTTTGAAATTAGTTGGATGACCACGTAGGCCAGTACGTCCAGGTCTGACCAGGTTTATGCCTGAAGCCCAAGTGTAACTACGTAAATCTTCTCCTTTTATTCACAAAAGGATTCCACTATGGACGATAAAGTACATGTTTATCCAAATAAGGCCCTGATTCTCATCAGGTTTGTTTGTGAGCACAGCAGTATTGACATGCCCTTGATTCTCCTTAGGTCAGGATGTTACATCTTAATGGGTCCCTACAGCAACAGCAACCCAAACAAACAGCCACCAGTGTGATGGATACATGCTTCTTAAATAACCAAAAGTTATTAGATCAAGAGAAGAGGTTTTGTTAAATTCACAAAATTATCAGGAATTTTTTCACAGTATTAGGTTACTACTATGGTTTAATAGAAATGCTTTACCTTAGAAAGAGGAAAAAGCAAATGATCACATTCACCTTTTCTTCCACACAAGTGAACTGAAAGTTCTAAAGCCTTTAAATATATCACCATTTTAAATTCCATCCTGTAGGATTATATCTTCACACTTTGCTTCTTTTTCCAATTAATGGTTCATTTGTGGAATGCATATGTAGTTATTTCAGTTCTATACGGCTCATTAGAGAGCCTTCTCAGTGGCGGGTTTCATTCCTCTTGGTCTAGTATGAATGTATTCATTAATAATAAACTATAAAAAAACTAATAAGGCAAATTTTGAACATTTAAAAAGAAGCCATAAAACACAACTTACCTTCCTTGAACGATAATATGTTGTGGATGTTTTAAAGATTTCAAATCAGGAGGAAATCCTTTATGAGTAGTTTTTTCATAACCTGGACCTGACTCCTCATTCAAATGTGCATATTAATGTGTGCTGCATATCAGAGTAACTCCAGTGGGAAGGATGAATGTGTTAGATTGTGAATGTTTAAAGAATGTAAGAATAAATATGAAAACTGGTAGTGGGCTAGATGAGAGGAACCTCCATTCTACTCAACCTTCCCTGAGTAATTTCCCAATTTGCATGAAACTACCACCCCATTTAAACAGTGGAGCTAATGGTGATTTCACCTTACTTGTGGGTAAAATCCTATGTAAATGTGTTGCTCATGCTACTCTATTCATTTTTTTTTTTTTGATTGTGCCTTTCCTTTCTATTGTTTCAGGAAGGGACAAACTGTAGTTTCTTTTTTAAGAAGTAAATTTGTTACTGCCCAACTGGGTCCCTTGTCTGTACCCAGATGGAGGTCAGCAGAAGTTACAGGAGAGAAAAAATTTTATATCACAAGGCACTGAGTGAGGAGATTGCAGAAATTTCTCAAATCCATTTCCTTGAGAATTTGTGAACTAAGATTCTTAAAGATAGTTTGGTGAACAAAGGTGTAAGGAATTGGGTCTGCTGATTGACTGGGGATGAATAGTTGTCTTCTTGGCTGAGACAGTTCCTAGGTAGATCCTACTGGATCACTTCCCATGCAAGACCACTAGTCCAGTTAATGTCATTTATTCCCCTAAAAATGTATATTCTGGAAGATACTTCAAGATAATTTGTAGGTTTTACAACAGTGATATCCTCTGTAGAAGCAAAGGAGAAGTCACAAATCTTACCCCTATGAAAGATACATGACCCTGAAGCACTAAGTAATCACAGTAGTAAAGAATTATAGGAAGACAAGTTAGGGAACAATGTCTGGTTCATTTTTAGTTTTGTCTATACTTCTGTAGAAAACAGACTTTTATCACAATTCCTGCATTATTACCTATATTATTTTAATATAGTAGCTTTTAATTTCTTGAGTAAAACTCTACTGCTTCAGAGATATTGACAATTTTACACTAAGAAATAAAATTCTAGATTTTTTACTGGCAAATAAAAATTACATTTTTTTCTTTTCTTCTGGCTTAACAGGAACTTACCAGTAATTAAAAGTGAAATATTGAATGTTTAAAAAGTAAACATTTTCATGCAATGTGAATTGTATCTAGAATGTGATCCAAGAGAAACACAGGGGATGATTTATAAACAATTATGTATGACATAGGGAAAATGAGACCAAGTATTTTAATTGATACATGGTGAGATGTTCACTTGACCACCAGCACTATCATTTACAAATAAATAATTCAACTGGGTGCCAAGATCTAGAGCTCCCCTTCACTGATTTAAACCAACAATGCGCCACTTGGGAGGCAAGTCCCCTCAAAGTCACATACATGCTGTTTGATCCAGCTCTATTTTAACCTAGTTTCATAGCCATATTTTACACACAAATTCAATACCATATAGACAAAAGTAAATAAAACCAGTATGTTATCCTTCACTAGCAATGCTAACAAATATTTCCATGTTCATCTTATCTTTTTCTGTTTTACTAGTAAGGTAGGTATATTTAAATGAATGTTTCAGTGTTGATTGATTTCTATGGGGAGACCATGGCTCTGGCTGGCTCTATTGCCCAGCTTAAATGCAATTTAAAGAGGGTATAAGACATAGTTAAAAACTAATGACATTATTCTTAGCCACATATTATGATGGCTATATATAAAATAACAAAACATGTCACAAATTCTGTGATTCTTATGGAATATGCATTAAAACTCAGAATTCTGAAAGACTGAAGTAGACTATCAATTCATGAGATGAAACAGTTTTCACAAAGAACATTTAAATTTGATTAAATGAGATTAGGTTTCTAATTGGCAGGATGGGTAAGTGATAAAGTCAATTTAGGAGGAAGGTAGGCCAGCCATTTAAGACAGTCTCTAAGCTTGTGAGTTTGGGGTTTTGTTTTGTTTTTGTTTTTGCCTTTATCTTAACTCTCCCATCTCCTGCTTTAGCTATTTACAATAGGCATATAGCCTTAAATAAGCTAGACTGTCATGATAAAGCATACCCCCATGAAAAAATTATGTAATTTTTACATGGAAGCATATTGATAATATATTTAAGATATCTATATTCTTTTCTGGTAAGAACACCAATCAATGGATGTCAAGGTCAGGATTACTTGATGAAGTGGGGTCACTCCCATTATTAGCTACCTGAGATAACATGAATGCAATGGGGAGGGCCTTTGTTAAAAAGGGAGGATTATCCATACTCAGTGTGCTTGTAGAAACAGAAAAGTGACCAAAAAAAGGAAGAGGGGAGGAGGAAAAAGAAGAAGAAGGGGCAGAGGAGAGCAGAGAAAGGAAGGGAGGACGGGGGAGAGGATGGGAGCAAAATAAAAAAAAAAAATGATCAAGAACTGGAATTTGGGAGGCACCTGTATCCCCAGCTACTCAGGAGACTGAGGCAAGAGTTTGAGCCCAAGAGTTTGAGGTTGCTAACAGTATCCCCCACATAACTCCCCAACACGCAAGGAGTGTGACTTTTCAAGGCTTTATTCTGCTATAAAATATGCCTTCAAAATGGGTATATAACTACTAATAACTGAATTTACCCCATATAAGTTATCAATATTAACTGAGGTAATAAAGTGTATTATAGCTATATTTAACCCCTATTCCACTTGAGAAAGTCTCAACGTGATTTTCTTGATCACCTTTATGATCACCTTTATATTCAAGGTGATCATTTTCAAGGAATATGGCTATGGAGCACAATTTTTAACTCTCAGATTTTTTACTTACAAGCATCCTGAGGATTTGTAGTAGGCAAAATGTGGGGGGCAAAGTAAAATACTCAGACAGAAGCAAAGTGAGTTTCTCCTGCTGGGCAAAAACTCCAGGGCAGCCTGAATATGAAACAGTGAGGTCCTCACAAGAAATGATAGTAAGAATTGCTGGGGCAGATTCCAGGTGGATGCAGTCCAAGCTCGGTGTGTGCTGAGGTGAATGAATGGGGAGCAGTCTGCACTGGCTCAGCTTCTCTGTGAAGCCAGGAAACCCAACAGTCACTCTGTGCGGATCATTCCAAGTCCTCACATCTGGCTCTTCCCAGGTATCAAGGCTTCCTTCTTAGGAAACTTCTCTTCGGTCAGTTAATAAAAAATATGCTCTTTGTAGAACCCTCTCCTTTATATTTTTCTTGCCCTCAAGTCTTTTATAAATAAATGTGAGAAAATATTTTCTTCTGCCAAAGAAATGTCCTATCTTCTGTCTGTTCTGCAAACTTCTTCTCCTTCCTAATTCCCAAGCAAACTCTTCTTTCTTTTCTCATATCCTGTGACAATAATGCTTTGGGGACTCTTAAATATTTAGGATGTGAATGAAGGAAAATAAATTCCCTTTTGTCTTAATCTTTTATTTAATCTTCTAATAAAATTAACTACTGAGGTAAAGAAAAAAATGTACTCTTCTAATGCAACCAAAAAAGGTGAAGAGAAAAAAATCTGAACACCTATATCCTGATACATATTTAGAGAACTCTCCACTGCAGTTATGTATATATTAAGCATTCAATAAATACTGAAACATTAGATGATAATTCTGTGTTTAAGAATCGAAGGCTTATTTCCCTGGGCTTTCAAATAGAATAGGGCAGGACTATGGTCTTGGCAATAAGTTGCAAATGTTAAATTCAGACACTTTTTTTCCAAAAGTAAAAACCTGTTTGTATGTTTGCATATCATTTTATCTCCCTGCTGATCCTTTATCCTGTAGCAAAGTGAACCACACTTAGGACGAATAGTATGCCTGTGAGAACAAAAAGTGTCCTGTGTCCACTACATGGAATGGTAGGGGCAATAATAATTGAGGATTTAAAACCAACAAAGGGCAAATGAAACTTAGAAGCCTGAGCTAGAGACTGTCCTTCTAACCTATATTGCAATTCTGAGCATTTGCTTTTCGGCCATAGTCAGAGAGATGCCTCTAAGACAACTTATCAAAGCCCTTGCACTGTCCAATGGCAAGTTTTAGGAAACTCTTTGTACATTCATGACAATATTTCTCAAACACTAAAACCATTTGTATGTCTTCCTTAGAAAAGCAACACTTACTTGATCCCTGCTTTCTGTGCTTCTTAGATGAGCAAGGCTTTCATTCTTTTTTTTTTTTTTCTTTCCTTTTGACCCTTAGAGTCCTCAAGCATTCATGGTCCAATGGCTCCATGCCCCCACTAGTTTCTAAGCCAATCCTGTCACATTCCACCTCACCCCCACATTATCTTAAATTAACTAGACTTAAAAGCTCCATCATTTCACAAAAGTGCACAACTCCCATGCCCCACCTACTGTATTCCCCAGGAATCTCAATATCTGCTAGGAATCCTTTCCTAGGATTTGGCAAAACCCTAAAGGAATTTGGTCTGTGAAAATTGTGACCAATGACAGATTCTGCTTCTACCTTCTCTCCTGTACAGTCTCTGTCACTTCCATTAACTCTCCTTGTTTATGTCATATACTTTTGTTGCCATAATACTGATATAAATGTCTTATAATAGAACAGGTATGACAGCTATCACTTCCTTGGTTTACATTTACATGTTCAACTGCTAAGTGGTTTAGTCATCTCTCAACATACTTCCTCAAATCTAAAATGAAATACTGAAAGTGCATTGAACACTTGAAAAAATAATGAAATTAAAATCTAAAATATATGAATCATAGATTAATGCTTAACTGATTTTCTATCAATTTATTATGAATATTTATCAGCTTGTTTTTAATAATTTATTAATAAAAATATTCCTTTTTACTTACCATGAATCTCAGTGTTTTAATAAGATCACTCCTAAGCTTTAATATAGTTACCTTGACTTCAGGACCCAAGTAGCCTTGTGTCTTTAATAGATACATAGATATATCTTATTGGGCCACTCTAAGCTCTATAATGTTGCTATCTTTCTAAGAGAAATATAAATATATGCATAATAATAAAAATGATTATAGACATTGCCAAGTGTTACAAGGAAAACTAAGAAGAGCAATGGAGTAGACAAGAAAGGAATAGTAGGTCACAGGGAGCAGGGGGAAGACTTTGGCCTGGATGGTAAGGAAAAGCCTCTCTCTGGAACTGAAATTGAAGCTGGAGGACACAGCCATGCAAGCATATAAAAAAATAAATAGATGTCACCAGAGAAAGAAAATGTTAATGAGAAGAAGGACACAAACTTGTCGTGTTCAGGGCAACTGAAGCACAGTACATGAGAAGGAAAGTAGTGGGCCACTGGGTAGATGCGGAGGCAGGAAGCTCAGCTAGGAGACTGCTCAAATATTCTATGAGACACGATGGTGGCTGAGACTCAGACCACAGCCCCGCTGTGGAAGAAGTGACTAGATTCAGGGTGTCCCCCATACGTAGCACTGACAGCACTCCCTGGTGGATTAGATTTGGGATGTGAGAATGAGAGGTGGCAAGAATGACAACTAGATTTTGATGCAGGTGGATAGATGGTAATTCCATTTACTGATGTGAGGAAAGCATGTTTGGGGGTGAGGGACAAAATCAATTGTTCAGTTTTTAGATACATTATATTTGAGACATCTGATAGGAATCTCAGTGGAAGCTGTTGGGGAAACAAATCTGAGCTAAGCAGAAAATTAAGGAAAAAAACAGGGCAGCGCCTGGGGCTCAAAGGAGTAGGGTGCCGGCCTTATACCCCAGAGGTGGCAGGTTCAAACCCGGCCATGGCCAAAAACTGCAAGAAAGAAAAAAAACAAGCCTTCTATTGCCTCTCTGCTTTAAGTCCACTATCTACACTTGGCTCTGGGAGGCTGGGACTCACTCTCTATAAATTATATTTTCCATCACCTAACCCTTCTGGTTTTCTGTTTAGACTTTATTTATTATTATTATTTTAAAGATCTTCAAAAGAAGGAGAAAAGGATAAGGAGTTACCAGGTTCACCCCAGGATTATTGTCCCAGCAGCACACTGGCCAGCACGTCAAGCTTCTTCAGCAATGGAAACATCCCCCTGCCTCATGCCCTCAGTGGTGCCAGAGAGCCCAGACCTCACCCTCCCAGCAGTCTGAGGAGCTGCACTGGGAGCTCCAAGCACTTACTTGGCCAGGGCTCTCCCTAAAGACCTACACTCCTGCCCTCTTTTCTTTTTTTTTTTTTTTTTTTTTTTTTTTTTTTGAGACAGAGCCTCAAGCTGTCCCCCTGGGCAGAGTGCCGTGGCATTACAGCTCACAGCAACCTCCAACTCCTGGGCTCAAGCGAGTCTCCTGCCTCCGCCTCCCAAGTAGCTGGGACCACAGGCGCCCGCCACAACGCCCGGCTATTTTTTGGTTGCAGCCGTCATTGTTGTTTGGCGGGTCCGGGCTGGGGATTCGAACCCGCCACCTTAGGTGTACGTGGCTGGCGCCTTAGCCGGTTGAGCTATAGGCGCCGAGCCCCTGCCCTCTTTTCTAATGTTAGTTGTTCCTTCTTCCAGTTACAAATTTCTAAGATGCTAGAACTTCCCCTCTTACTCTTTGGGTCTTATAATACATGTATGCATAATTCCCTGAATTAAATCCTCTTTCTTTAAAATTCTAAATGCAGTTTCTGTTTTCCTGACAAGACCCTGATTGGCCCAGGAGATAAGTAGATGATAGATGATGATAAGTAGATAGAGTGATGGACATAATTTTTTTCTTTCTTTCAAAAATTATGGTCTATTATCCTTGAGGTGGCTAGTCAAAAGAAAAGCCTTAAATTACTACTCTCACGTTACTAGCTAGTAGAAATACTAACAAATTATCTGTATTACCTATTCATATCTCTTCATTCTAATTTTTTTTCATTTGTCAATGAGTATATATCAAAGCAGTTTGCTGTTTAGGATGAAAATTCCTCTTCCCTTTGCAAGAAAATTTCTCTGCAATTTATATTTGCAATTTTGGATGCAGAACAGAAGAGATAGGACTCCCTCGGGTAATTAATTAAAGTTTTTTTAAGGGATGTCTCTTAACCATAATAAAAATGTAATATCTAAATGGTTATAACTTAAAGCAGTGAACCACATTTGTCACTGAAAAATCAGAAGTATACAAGGTATAAGAGAAAATAATAATTGGCACTTTCAATACTATTCAAGTTCCACTTAAGAAACCATTACAATCATCATTAGTATAATAAAAAAAATTTAAAACTCCATTAACATACATGTCCACAGTAGAAAGTATTAAGAATGCCTAGATTGAGGCGGAGCATGATGGAGGACAGGAAGGACATTTAGCTCAGCTCTCCTGGAACGACAGGTGAGAGTGAGTGGGCTAGATCATTCCCAGTGTGGCATAGTGGTGTGGAGTGGCAGTTTGGGGGTACGCAGCAAGGTGGTGGATTGCTGGACTTGGGGTGTAATCCAGAGCTGCGGAGACTGCCAGGAAAGGTTCTGCCCCGTGGCTGCCGCGGTTGCAGGCAGCAGTGGCGGCAACCAGCCCCACCAGGGAGGATTGCAGTTCCCAGTTTGTGGGGAAAGTAGGTATTGTGTGGAAAGATTGGTGAAATGTGGGCTCCTGAGAGGAATTAGGCGGCCAGAGTGGGGTGCCATTTGGTGTGGAACCACTGCGGATAGGCGGAGGGCCAGACACTCAGACGGGAAAGATCCCAGATAGGAAGAGGCCATTGTTTTGGAATGGTCGCCGCAGGTACCTTTCCACAGGGGCCAGGCGCAGCAACTTGAGTCTCCCCCGAAGACAGTCGTCATACACTGGGAACTGGGCCAGGATATCCCGCACGTCACAGGAACTATTGAAGGGAGAATTTGTGACCCTGTCTGTGAAGATTTTTTGAGATCCGTGGAATCAGTAGTTCAGCAGGGTCTAGGAGCCAAGAGGGTATTCAGGCAAAGGCCAAGAACAATTTAAGTGTGGGAACCACTCATGGCGCCACCTGGTGTCCAGAAAGCATATTGCAACAGAAATATATTCCCACAAAAGTTAATCCCTATGGCATTTATACAGTCTCATTATATATATATGTTTGTCACCTTTTTTTCTCTCTTTGCTTATTCTTTTGGCTTTTTTTCCTTTTTTCTTTCTTGTAGGACTTATTGTTAACATTTATTTTAAATTACAATTATTTTTTTCTCTGCTTCCCTTTTTTGTTTTCCTTTTAGACATCCTCCCTATGTCACCCTCGGTGGAGTGCTGTGGCGTAACAGCCCATGGCAACCTCTAACTCTTTTAAGCTGAGGAGTTCTCTTGCCTCAGCATCCCAGGTGGCTTGGGGCTATAGGCACCCATCACAGCACCTGGCTGTTTTTTTGGTTGTGTTTGTTATTGTTGTTTGGCAGGCCCTGGGCTGGGTGGGTGCTCTGGCCACTGGACTAATGGTACCAAGCCCTCCCCTTCCTCTTATGGTTGCTGAGAGTGCTTACATCAGGCTATTCAGGGGTTTTTTTGTTTGTTTTTGTTTTTGATTGTTTGTGTATTTGTCTGGTTGTTTCTTTGTTTGTTTATTCATTTAGTTTCAAAGTGCCTTGTGTTCTGCTAAAACCTCAGGTTGGCTATTTTCCCTAACTCCAAATTTTACATTCAACAAGAGCAAAGGGGAGTGGGGGATGATAGCCAACTGAAGCCAGCTTTCAACAGAAGCTCCCATCCAGAGGGAGAGATAACAGTCAGAAAGAACCCAACAAATTTGAAGGTTGGGAGCCGAGCTGAGTGAAGAGATTGATAATTGTGCATATTCTCTGCTGAGGCAAGCTGCAACTCCAAGGAAATAAATTTCAGGTACAGAACCCACCCCAAAGAGAACATGTGTCCATCCTCTCCCCCAAGAGAGTTGCTTGCTTGCTTTCTGTGAGATCTCTAGTAGTGAGCAGTGAACTGAGGTTTTCTCTCACCCCACAGGAGTGCGTTGCTGAGAGCTGGCACTCCTTCTCTAAAGAGTCCCTGCTATGAGCTTGGGCATTCTCTTGTCTGGCATGAAGGTTGGACAAATATTTTCCCTGCCACTTTGAACTCTCAGTCCACCCTTCCCCCTGGCCTGGCAGTCTAGAAGCCCAACCCTTGCAGAGACTAGAACATTCGCGGTCCTTTGTCAAGACTGGGCATTGCATGGTCTGAGGTAGCACAGCTACACTGTAACTGTAAATCTGGTAGCAGTGCAGAAAGAGGCATGGGGGAAGGTGTCTGGCTTGGCTCTGAGAAAGAGCAACTCAGCAGGAAGTGGAGGCTTGGGTCTCTATACGACGGGTGGAGGCTTGGCAACTGCTGAGGCATGGGAACTCAAGTGGAGACTCTTCCCACCTAGCAGCAGCATGAATAGAGTGATACCACTGGGGTTAAATTTCAGAGAGACACCTCCCCAATTCTATGGACTGTGGGAGGGAGCTAGATCTCACACTACAGGGATACCAGAGGAACGGAGTGGCCAGGACAGAGGCATGGTCTCTGAGAGTAAAAAACATTTGCTGCTTTGTTAATCTCTGGTTTAGAATGAGCTCAGGTGAAACACTTCCCAGTTTCCATTGAGCACCTGAGATAATCAGACTTCAACTCTCCCAGCCAGCCAGTGGCAGAGTGTGGTCGCTTGGGTGACAAGGCATTGACTTCCCTCTGACTCTGGCAGGCCCAAATCCATGGTACATTTGCTCATTGGAGGGAACTGAGCCACAGCCCCATGGGGCTACCAGTGCCTGGGTGTGATGGAGGTGCAAGGTGGGGAAGGAGGCACCAGCCCCCCCGACTATTTTGCTGGGTGGGCCTTTCTGAATCCACAGAGGACCAGAGTGAGCTATACTCAAGCTGCCAGTGGACACTGGCTGCCTAGATGCTGAAGACCTTTTGAACACTCCCACTTGATTGGTGCCACCTGACCAGGACAAATGGTTTGGAACTCTTGACCTGGGCCAATCACCCAGGGACCCACCAAAGTTGTACCCTGGTTGTGTTGTTCTGGGATTGTGGGAATCTTCTCTTCTAGTTGTCACCTGTCGGGGGCGAGGTATCTTAATTGCTTACATATCTCCACAGCTAAAATTTTAGCCCAAAGCCACTGACTGATTCACTAGGATTGGACAGAGACTAGCTGAATACAGGTCAGAGCCATCTAGCCCAATTGAACCAAGCAGGTCCCCAGAGTTTCAGGCTGTAGTACTGAATGGGACCTTTGTAGAGCTCTATGGGAAAAGCCACCATCACCAGTCCCAGTTCTTTGGTAAAGGGCTGGTTAACTACAACTCCAGGAGCCCTCAATTCAATTTCACCTAACCAGCTTCTCCAGCCAAATGATGAAAAATAATCATGGGGTGGAATCAGTGGAAAAACTCTGGCAACATGAATAATCAGAGTAGATCAACTCCCCCAGAGAATGACAGGTGACACAACAAAAGATCCCATTTATAAACAAATGGCTGAGATGTCAGAAATTGAATTCAGAATTTGGATTGCAAATAAGATTAACAGAATGGAGGTAAAGTTGGGAATAGAAATTCAAGGAGCAATTCAAAAGTTGTCTCAAGAATTCAATGAATTCAAAGACAAAAGTGCCAAAGATTTTGACACATTAAGGCAAGAACTTGCAGGCCTCAAAGATCTGAGAAATACAGTAGAATACCTCAGCAACAGAATGGAGCAGGCAAAAGAAATGATATCTGACATTGAAGACAACACTTTTGAATGCTCCCAAATGCTCAAAGAGGAAGAGAAGTGGATTGCAAAAACAGATTATTCCCTCAAAGAGCTGTGAGGTAATTCCAAAAAACCTAATATTCTCCTTATAGGAATTCCTGAAGGCGATGAGGTTGCTTCAAAAGCCCCAGATGCTCTACTCCAAGAGATAATTGAGGAGAACTTTGCAAACATGGCAAGAGATTCTTAAATTCAGATAGCAGACAGCTGCAGAAACCCAGCATGACTCAATCCAAATAAAATATCTCCCATTAAATTATATTATATAATTACATTATAAGTAACTTCACCAAAGTTAAAATGAAGGAGAAAATTCTGCAAGCAGCCAAACATAAAAAAAAAAACCCATAACTTACAAGGGGAAGAATATTAGAACGACTGCAGATCTCTCTGTTGCAACTTTTCAAGCTAGAAGAGGATAGTCATCAACTTTTAATCTCCTAAAACAAAATAACTTTCAACCCAGGATCTGTATCCAGCTAAACTGAGTTTCATTTATGATGGAGAAATTAAATACTTTAATGACATTCACATGTTGAAGAAATTTGCCATAACTAAATCAGCTCTCCAAGATTTCTCAGACCTATCCTCCACAATGACCAGCACAATGATCTACCACCAAAGTAAACTCACTCAGAAACTTTTGATCAAATTCCAACTTTCACACTGGTGAAAGGATTAAAAATGTCCACTGGACTTTCGAAAAACTTAATACCCAAAATTCTATGAGGCTTATCAATAATCTCAATTAATGTGAATGGCTTAAATTGTCCTCTAAATAGGCACAGGTTGGCTGACTAAATACAAAAACTTAGGCCAGATATCTGCTGCATACAAGAATGTCATCTTACATTGATAGATAAACATAGACTTGGGGTGAAGGGATGGACATCTATAATTCAGGCAAATGGAAATCAGAAAAAAGCAGGTGTTGCAATTTTATTCTCAGATACAATAGGCTTCAAACTAACAAAAGTAAGAAAAGATAAAGATGGTCACCTCATATTTGTTAAGGGTAAAACTCAACACAATGAGATTTCAACTATTAACATTTATGCACTCAACCAGAATGAGCCCCAATTTATAAGAGTGACTCTAACAGACATGAGCAACTTGATTTCCTCCAGTAACATAATAGTAAAAGATTTTAACACCCCTTTGGCAGTGCTGGATAGATACTCCAATAAGAAACTAAGCAATTAATTTTAGACTTAAACTTAACCATTCAACAATTGGATTTAACAGACATCTACAGAACATTTCATCCTAGCAAAACTGAATATACGTTCTTCTCATCAGCCCATGGAACATCCTCCAAAATTGATCACATCTTAGGTCACAAGTCTAACTTCAGCAAATTTAAAAGAATAGAAATGATTCCTTGTATTTTCTCAGAACATCATGCAATAAAAGTTGACCTCACCAATAACAGGTATCTGCATTCTCATACAAATACATGGAAACTAAATAACTTTATGCTGAAAGATAGCTGGCTCAAGGATGAGATTAAGAAGGAAATTGCCAATTTTTTGGAATAAAACAATAATGAAGACAAGAATTATCAGAACCTGTAGGACACTGCAAAGGCAATCCTAAGAGGGAAATTTATAGTGTTGCAAGCCTTCCTCAAGAGAACAGAAAGAGAAGAAGTTAATAACTTAATGGGGCATCTTAAGCAACTGGAAAAGGCAGAACATTCCAATCCCAAATCCAGCAAAAGAAAAGAAATAAATAAAATTAGAGCAGAATTAAATGAAATTGAAAACAAAAGAATTATTCAAAAGGTCACTGAAACAAATAGATAGTGTTTTGAAAAATTCAACAAAATTGATGAACTTTTGGCCAACCTAACCAGAAATAGGATATTAAAGTCCCTAATATCATCAATCAGAAATGACAAAGGTGAAATACCAACAGACACCTCAGAAGTTCAAAAAATCCTTAATGAATACTACAAAAAACTTTATTCTCAGAAATATGAAAATCTGAAAGAAATTGACCAATATTTGGAAGCACATCAACTTCCTAGACTTAATCAGAAAGAATTGGAAATGCTGAACAAACCTTTATCAAGTACTGAAATAGAATCAACTATACGAAATCTCCCAAAAAAGAAGAGACAGGGGGGCGGCGCCTATGGCTCAAAGGAGTAGGGTGCTGGCCTCATATACCGGAGGTAGCAGGTTCAAACCTAGCCCCAGCCAAAAACTGCAAAAAAAAAAAAAAAAGAGAGAGAGAGAGAAGAAGAGTCTGGGAGCAAATGGCTTCATATCAGAATTTTACCAACCCTTTAAAGAGGAACCAGTACCTATATTACTTAACCTTTTCCAGAACATAAAAAAAGAAGGCATATCTCCCAACACATTCAATGAAGCAAATATCATCCTGATCCCCAAACCAGGAAAAGACCCCCCCAAAAAAGAAAATTATAGATCAGTATCTCTAATAAATATTGATGCAAAAATATGCAATAAGATCCTTCCAAACAGAATCCTGCAACATATCAAATGAATTATACACCATGGCCAAGTTGGTTTTATCCCAGGATCTCAAGGTTGGTTCAATATATGTAAATCTATAAATATAATACATCTGTAAATCTATAAATATAATATAAACAAACTAAAAAACAAAGACCATATGATTCTCTCAATCGATGCAGAAAAAGCTTTTGATAATATCCAGCATCTTTTCATGATCAGAACACTTAGGAAAATAGGTATAGAAGGGACTTTTTTTAAACTGATAGAGGCCATCTACAGCAAACCCACAGCCAATATCATATTGAATGCAGTTAAACTAAAAACATTTCCAGTTAGATCAGGAATTGTTGCCTGTTGTCTCCACTGCTTTTTAACATTGTAATGGAAGTCTTAGACATCACAATCAGTCAAGAGAAGGCGATCAAGGGTATACAAGTAGGGTCAAAGGAGATCAAACTTTCTTTGGAGAAGATATGATTTTATACCTGGAAAACCCCAGGGACTCAACCATAAAACTCTTAGAAGTGATCAAGTAATACAGTAGCATCTCAGAGTATAAAACAAATACAAATCTGTAGCTTTTATATATACCAATAATAGCCAAGCCAAAAAAAAAAAAAAAAAAACAGTCAAGGACTCTATTCTCTTTAAAGTTGTGCCAAAGAAGATGAAATATTTGGGAATTTACCTAACAAAGCACATGGAAAGATCTCTATAAAGAGAATTATGAAACTCTGAGAAAAGAAATAGCTGAAGATGTTGACAAATGGAAAAACATACCATGCTCATGGCTGAGAAGAATCAAAATTGTTAAAATGTCCATATTACCCAAAGCCACTTACAAATTTAAGGCAATCTCTATCAAAGCACCACCATCATACTTTAAATGTCTGGAAAAAATAGTACTTAGTTTTATATGAAACCAGAAAAAAAAACTCTAATAGCCAAGACATCACTCAGAAATGAAAAAAAAAAAAAAAAATCAGGAAGAATCACACTACTAGACTTCAAACTATGTTATAAATCTATAGGGATCAAAACAGCATCATATTGGCACAAAAATAGAGAAGTAGATGTATGGAACAGAATTGAGAATGAAGAGATGAACCCAGACACTTATTGTCATTTTATCTTTAATAAGCTCATCAAAAATATAAATTTGGAGAAAGATTCCCTATTTAACAAATGGTGCTGAGAGAATTGGCTGCTGACTAGTAGAAGGCTAAAACTGGACCCACACCTTTCACCATTAACAAAAATTCACTCTCACTGGATAAAAGATTTAGGCTTAAGATATGAAACTGTAAAGATTCTTGGAGAGAGTACAGGGGAAACACTTAAAGAAATTGACCTGGGTGCTTGCTTTGGTGGCACATATACTAAAATTGGAACGATACAGAGAAGATTAGCATGGCCCCTGCACAAGGATGACATGCAGATTCGTGAAGCGTTCCGTATTTTTAAGAAAAAAAAAAAGAAAGAAATTGACCTGGGAGAATACTTTACGAGGAGGACCCCCTAGGGCAATTAAAGCAACACCAAAAATACATTACTGGGATCTGATCAAACTTAAAAGCTTCTGCACTGCCAAGAACACAGTTAAGTAAAGCAAGCAGACAGCCCTCAGACTGGGAAAGGATATTTTCAGGTTATGCTTCTGACAAAGGTCTAATAACCAGAATCCACAGAGAACTCAAACTTATTAATAAGAAAAGAACAAGGACTCCCATTTTATTGTGGGCAAGGGACTTGAACAGAAGCTTTCCTAAGGAAGATAAACGCATGGCCTACAGACATATGAAAAAATGCTCATCATCTTTAATCATTGGAGAAATGCAAATCAAAGCCACTTTGAGATATCATCTAACTCCAGTAAGAGTGGCTCACATAACAAAATCCCAAAACTACAGATGTTAGTGTGGATGCGGAGAAAAGGGAACAACACTTCTGCACTGCTGGAGGGAGTGCAAGTTAATACGTCCCTTTTGGAAAGAAGTATGGAGAATACTCAGGGATCTGAAAGCAGACCTGCCATTTGATCCTGCAATTCCTCTACTAGGTGTATATTCAAAAGACCAAAAAATCACTTTATAACAAAGATTTATGCACCAGATTGTTCATTGCAGCTAAATTCATAATCACCAAGTCATGGAAGAAGCCCAAGTGCCCATTGATCCATGAATAGATTAATAAATTGTGGTATATGTATACCATGGAATATTATGCAGCCTTAAAAAGGATGAAAACATTACCTCTTTTACATTTACATGGATGGAACCAGAACATATCTTACTTAGTAAAGTATCTCAAGAATGAAAGAAAAAATATCCAATGTACTCAGTACTATTATGAAACCAATTTACAATTACTCACACTTTCACAAGAAGAATAGATCACAACTATGGCCTAGGATGAAGGAGAGAGGAGGGGGGGAAGGCAGGGGAGAGGGGAGGTCAGACTGAGGGAAGGTGAATGGTGGGATCATACCTATGGTACATAATGCAAGGGTACATGTTGGATCTACTAAGTACAGAGTATAAATGTCTTTACACAATAATTAAGTAAACAAGATGAGGTATATATTAACCAGTGTGATGTAAGTGTTCCTAATTCTATATGAAATCATCACATTGTACCCCATAAATGCATGATCTATGTGTTTATGATTTAATAAAAAATTTAAAAAATGTATAATCAAAATATGAATGACAAATTTAATGTTTTCAGGATCCAATTATTAAAATAATCCCAAAACATGAAAGTTTTTCTTCCAACTGATTTACATTCATAAACACACACACATATACATGTAAAAAGGTTGTTAAAATTATAATATAACACCTCTTTTCACTGTTGACATTTCATTCTACCCAGTATGACTAGGCTCAGACAACTTTAAAGCATAATCATGTTATATTCGAGTTTTTAAACTATCATCACTCTTCTCTTTTAATAAGAGGTTGAATGGACAGTTAGGCAATTTGAGAGTCACAAACAAGTGTTGCCAAGCATTAGTGTTGGAAAATATCATTTTATTAGTAACACCTGCAAAGTTTACTTTTATTAAATGTAACACGTTTAGTAACACCTCCTATGAGTGCTATTTCTTTCCAATAAGAAGATATGTTTCAATTAATCCCATATAAGATCAGACCTCTGTCAACATTTACAATGAAGGTAAGCAGTTTGCTCGTGGCCCCAGGACACATTGTTAGTAACATAATGTCCATTGTCCACTGTAGCCTGGGGAAGCATTTGGACATCTGGACATAGTTGTCTCCACATTGCTGCCATGGACAGCATCATCTTGTTTTATCCTTTGGCTGTTCTGGGGTAATATATAAAGCTGGTTGGTACTGAGTTATGGAATACCAGTTGGAAACATCTCAAGAAAATGTTCTCAAATACAGTTCACTTTTTTGGAAAAAAGGATTATCATTTCTTCCAAAATGTGATTTAATTATGCACTTACATAAAATGTCATCATCCTAGTACACTTGACATTTTAATACATATTCTATTCCTGTCATCTGTATCAATGACAAATGACAGAATAAAGGCCTAGTTAAAATTATATCGTTGGAGAAATTTTGTGTAATTATGGGCAATTAGAATTTGTAAAACATTTAAATGAATTTAGCTTTTCTTTTAAAAAGAAGTAAGCTCATAAAAAGGCTTAAGGAAGCACTGAACACTGACTCTAGCAATCAGCAGGCATGGTGAGGGGACCCAGGCATGGGACTGGGTCAGCGCACAACTCCCACCTCACCCTTTGGCCTTAGACGAGCACTTCATCCTCTCCAAATCTGTTTGCTCATCACAAAGATTAAAGAGCTAAATGAAAAACTTTATAAGGTTCTTCCAAGCAATAAATTTATCACCTCTTACTATGTATTGACTGTGCATACGTTCAGAAGTCATTAGATACTGTAGGGAATCTAGACATAGCTCTTAACTTGAGACGCTTATAGTCTACTTTTATAAGACACAGAAAAAACATTTAGAGCATACTAAACAAATAAGAAACAATTAGCAGGTTTACCAAGGAATGTGTGGCAGCTAACCAGGATTACAGAAACTGAGGAAAGGGAAAGATAAATAATAGAAAACTCTATATTTAATTTTAATAAGAATATCCATTAATTATTGGATATAGTTATTAGGTTAATTTTAATAACTTGAGATTCTCTCCAAGTTAACTACAACCTGCTTTCCTTATACCCATAATCAGATAAAATTGTACTCAACTGAATATATATTACCACAAACTTTCTATACAACTAGTTAACAACTTATTTTACTATATAATTTTCCATTCTTACTTTGTTTCATCACTGTCAACTCTTCTCCTAAGCTTCAAATCCCTGAGCTCTTGGAATAGTTTTTAATCTTTGGTCCAGGAAGTAACTTAATATTACCCAGCAACAGAGTGGGGTGGGAGAGTGGGAGACCATGTCTTCTGACTATTAGTATAATTTTTCCCTGTGCTATTTGCATCTATCACACCTCTGGAGTGAGCGTCCTCTCAGCATATACCCTCCACACCTCGCCAGAACAAGCTTCCTCATATCACTCCCCTCCTAAAGATCTGCCGAGGCTATGCTAACCACACAGGCAGGGAGAAACCTTAGGAATCGTCTCGCTCTCTTTCTCTCCACCATCTGAAAATGTAACTTTCAGCAACAGCAAAATGACCTGGTCCAGGGCTGTAAAGTGATAATGCATGCCTTACCACACCTGAGTAAAACAAACTCTAGGTACCCTTAAAACAGATACACGTTAACATTCTGTTTCCTGACCCAACCCAAGGGCTGAATATCTTTCTTTAAACTTAAGTCCAATTATGACTCCTAGAATTCTTTCCTGCCTAGTCAAATGACAACCAAGATACATTAATTTACCAATATCCTGGCTTTCTGCTCTGCCACATTTCCAATGCGTACATTCAGTCTTGCAAAGGGTGACTTACGGTATCTGCAAATGGGTTTGTTATATCCCAAGTCTCTCCTCTCTTTGGCCTAATATTCTAGCCTACTGTCTGGCTTTTGTCCTTTGTGTGGGTAGGTGGGTGGGTGTGTGCACACATGCCTGCACATGTGTGTGTCCTGAAATAAGTAAAACTTGATTTTGATCTCAAGACTAGAAACATCTTCTATGTAAATACTCCAGAACCTTCACTTTGTCCAATCTAACCTATCAACACACCCAAATATGAAAAGACACAATTGGGTTAAGAAAGAGAACAATGAAGGTTTGATTTTAAAAATAATTATGATAGTATCTGCAGTTCTTAGAAACATTGCTTAGCCTTCCTGGGCCTCAATTTTTATCTGCAGAGTTAAAATAACAATAATAATAATATCACAGAGTAGTTATAAAGATTAAAAGAGAGAATACACATTAGGTGCCTGATATACAATATGGTCTAAAAATGGTAACTATTTTTACTGTGATTTTAATTGCAGTTGTAAAGATGGTGATGTTGGTAGTACTTTAGTTTTTAAAAAAGAAAAGAGGTTATCTCTAAAAGTAGACTTTAGAGGAAACTTTAAAATGTTTATATCTACCATCCTTAAAAAGTATGGTTCAATACTTGGTTTCAAATAATACTGCATATTTTTTGCATATGAACATGTATATTTAAAAATAAGTCCAACTATTTAAACATCTATGATCTCACAGACTATGGTTATTGGATGAAACTTGGTTTTTAAAAGAATAAACACCCATTCGTCGGAGGTGTGTACTGAATACACATTTGTATAAACACACATACCTGAAAATATATAAAACAAACATAAACACTAAGTCTGTTTTTGTGTAAGTTTACATAGCATAAATTTTTCTCATGTTTTGCCATTTCAGCCTTAAAAAATTCTAGTGATATGAGCACAAAAAAGAGGGATACAGGTATCGAAGCACTATTATCACTAGTTTGCACATGAAGAAGTTGAGGGAGGGAAAAATATTTAAAATTAATAGAATACCTAACTTCAGATATAAATGATTTTCTTACTAACCCGGACAGCCTCACTAAAACTACTCTTGTCAAGGAATAACTGACTGAATAACTACAAATTAGCAAATTCAGCAGTTAACTTTTTGTCTTTATTATGCAAAAGCATTTGACCAAGTTGATCTCTTCTTTCCTAAAATCTTTCTTTGGGGTGGGCATTTTTTTTTCTTTTTGTTCCTTTCTTTGGGATGCTACACCATTTTCTCACTCCTTTTCTGTATTTCCCCTCTGTCTTCTTCTAAAAATTTAAAATAAACTTATGCTTTTATAACCTTAAAAAAAAAGATAACTTTCTTTACTTCACTCTGATTTTTGTTTGTCCCTATACAACTGCTCCTTTTTGTTCGATGCACCTGCTCTTCTTGGTGTTAGAACTTTGGAGCTACCCCATCTTCTTGTTTCTGTGCTTTCCCCTCATACAACCAACCTCCTGCACGTCCACTGCCCTAAATGCCCTCTACATATTGACAACACCAGATTTTCACAGTAGCCAAAGCCCCAAACCACAAGAGCTCCAGACTTGGGTAATTCCTTGCAGTGCATCTCCACAGAGGACTTACAGACACCTTAAAACTTATCCAAAACAAACAAATGTATTTATGACTCCAATCCTAACACAATCTCTTCTCCCAATCTTTTTCATCTCTACAACAGCTCCTCTCATCCAGCCAAAGTCAGAAGCAAAATCCTCACCCTTCCTAACTTCACAAAGCCAATCTTTCAGAAAATCTTGCCTGCAACTTCTTTTTCCCCAGCTGCCTGTCAAGTGCAGGTTTCATTATTTCTTACCTAGACAGTAGAAATCTGTTCTCACTCTTCTTCATTTCATTCCCTACAAAACAGGTAGAGTAATCTTTATAAAACACATATGCATTATGTCACTTATCTTCTTAAACTTTCCAAAGGCTTCCCATTATGCATAAAACAGAACTCACTATTATTCCCCAAATGTTTCTGCATGACAAGTTTCTTGCCTACCTCTCTGATCACTTCTGGGACAAGCCTCCCCCTCTTACATGACAGTCAGACCTTACTGAAGACTTTTCTCTGTTCCTTGATTCTCAAGACTTTTCTTTCCTTTTCCTGGAATGCTATTGCCCCATATTTTCATATATTCAAATCTTTGTTCAGATGTACTCAGAAAAAGGAAGAGTCCATAAACGTAGGAAAGAATGAGTGGAATGCCACCTTCCCAGAGAGAATTGCCATGAGTATCTGAAACACCCCACCTAAGTGTCCAACTCCATCATTCTCTAGCATCACACTGTGTTTTATATTTTTCACAGAACTTATCCCTCTTGGCATTATTTATCTTAGAATTAACTGTAGGGTGGCGCCTATGGCTCAAAGGAGTAGGGCACTGGCCCCATATGCCGGAGGTGGTGGGTTCAAACCCAGCCCCAGCCAAAAACTGCATTAAAAAAAAATAGAATTAACTGTTGATTATCACCATAAAACACAAAAATGAAGTGCCATGAGAGCAAGGATTTCCCCTGTGTTGTGTCCCACTGTGTTCTCAGTACTAGAATGGTGTCCAGCTTCAAATAAGATCTCAATGACAGACATTTTGTTGAATGGAGAAAGAGTAAATGTATAAATGAGTTATCCCATTTTATCAATGAGGAAAAGGAGGCTCAATAAAATTAATTTTCTATCCTATAGAAAATTATACGGATTAGTGGCTAAGCCCACATTCAAAGTTCAAATTGTTTGTCCCCAACTTCCATTCTTTTGTTCATATCCCATGACAAATAACAACTTAATGTCCAAAAAAATATGTTAAGGTATTGGAGACTCATTTTTCCTTGCTTCTCCCCATTAACTATAACCATCATCCCTGAAAATAACAAAAGATGCAACCACAAAAAAACACTGAAAGGTTTGAGACCCCAAGACTAAAAAAATAACACACTAAGAGGGCATTTTCCATGTCCTCCCTTCCCAATGGACAGAAGAGGGCAACACAGGTTCCTAACCCTGAACCTAGTAATAAGGGGCAGCAGGAAAAGGTTCATTACTTCCCCCATATGGAAAAGGGGAGTCCTGGCACTGCTAGGTGGGCCCAGCCCCACTGGTAAGAAGACGAGAACCCCACCAATAATTAGCACCCACAGAGAGTACCCTTTCCCTCAGAGCCCAAGAATTCCCCTCTCCATTAAGAGGTACAGGGCTTCTGAGTCACATTGGTGAGTGAGATCTCACCACAAAGCCACCTGGCCTGGGAAGCCACATATTTCTCTTTTCTACCCAGAGATGCTGTGTCCCCAGCCTCAATGAACTCCTGTGCCTCCTAGGTCAGCCAAGTGGCAGGGACCAGTCAAGGTCTCTTTAGCACCAGATAAAAGTGAAGAAAGATCAAAATAGCACTGCAGATATTCTGAAAATTAAGCTAGTTTAGGGACTACAACTGTAAACAACAGAGACTGGGTTGCAAACTTAAATAGGTAATTAGCTGCTAAATAAAACATTGAAGTAGGATCCATCATAATGGGTGAAACGTCACCCTCCTCATAATAGGTGAAATGTCCAGACCAGGATGCAATTAAAAATAACCCGTCAGGCCAAAAATCAAGACATCACAACTTGGATGGGAAATGCAATCAATTGATGAAATGCCAACAATAAGATGAATCAGATTTTAGAATTATCAGACAAAAATTTTAAAAGCAGCCATCTTAAGAAAAATGTCATAACAGTCAGTTACAAATTCTCTTGGAACAAAAGAAAATAAAACAGAAAATCTCAGCAAACAAATGAAAATAATAACAATAAACTGAATGGAAATCACAGAACTGAAAAACAAAGTAATAGAAATAACAAACTTGCTGGATGGTCTCAATGATGATAACGATGACAAGTTGGACAGAACAATTCTAGAACAATTCATACAGTTTACTCACTCTAAAAAACAGGGAGAAAATAGACTGGAGAAAAAAATAAACAGAGACTCAGAGATGTGTAGGATGAGAACAAAAATAGCCAAATCCAACATTCATAACATAAGAGTTTCAGAAGGCAAGAAGAAAGAGAGTGAGGATAAAGGGGTCTTCTGAAACGGATCGGCTGAATACTTCCCAAACTGGGCCAAATATAACAAACCTACAAATTCAGAAGCTAAGTTCATCTTAAACAGTATAAACTTAAAAAATAAAAAGTCCTTGCCAAGAGTCATCATAATTACACTTCTGAAAACCCAAGGAAAGAAAAAGTCTTGAAAGACTTTGGAGAAAATTGATGTTTCACTTTCAGAATCTGTTCTCAGGATAGTGGATTTCTCACCAGAAACTGTGGAGGCCAGGGTGGGGGGAGCTAGTTAAATTCAATATTATGATTATAATAGGAAGGACCATTAACCATCACCAAATACTACTTACCTAGAAGCTAGGTCACTAGATTGAGTTTCGGTGTGAGAAGCAGCTTGTGCAGATAAATCCCTTCAGTTCCATTGGCAGCATCTCTCTGAGGGGTCTTATGTGTCTCTAAGTGAATTCCGTATTTGATATGTAGCCTACATTCTAAGACAAATGAGCCTAAGAAGGCTTCCTAAAATTTAGGAAATCTATCCAGCCATTTTTACTAGCTGCAGTAACCATCAGAGAGAAGCTTAATTTTATTTACATGGATTAGTCTAAATAGCAAATTCAAGGTTGGCATTCAATGTATTTTATAGGCATCTGCTCAGTTTCACTGTTGCACTAAAAGCTTAAGTATAGGCTTCCAGGTATTGCTTCCCCCAAAAGGTCACTCCGAAACATGCTCAGTGTTTACTTTTGTGGATACACATCAAATACAGATTTTAGGCTTTATTACCGGAGTAAAATCCCACTGAGCAGCTGCAAATGTTCAACATGTAAATGGTAGGAAACTACAAGGAAAGACTGAGGGGGAATTAAGATTGCTGATTCTTTAAAAGTTACTGCCATTATTTGACCTTGGCATTTCGCTTTATTTAGAATGTGCTTGTTTCTTACACAATTTTTTTTAAATGAATATTAGGTGGTTAATCAGTCTTTTGAGGACCAAAAGCAGTCTTTGAAGTATGTAAGGTATTCCAGCTTTGCCTCTGATTGTATATCCTCCACGAAATGTAACTTGAAAATGGATTTTCTTATCATCCGTGAAAAAGTATAAACTTAATCTAGTTTCTATTTCTTTATCTCAATACCCTTTTAATTGACACTTTGCCTCACCTAATGAAAAACTACCCTCTCCACCATCGCAACTATTAGAATCTTATTTTGGCCTTGTCAAGACTAACTGACAGCAAGTGAAAGCTTAAACACTGATAGTCGAAAATCTTCTAATCCAAAAGCCAGTAAAAATCTTCAGTATCCTGACTGAACACATATCTATTATTCTTTGTACCTAACTTCAAGAGGATTTAGAATGACAGATAACAAGACTCAAGAAAGCCTTAATGCACTTTAATTCTAGCTCTAAAACTGCTAGGTACTGTGATTTTTTTCCCCACTGAAACATATTTAAATATAGAAAAGGAGCTAAAGGTAAGTTATATCGACTTCTTAAAGTATACCATTTATTTCCTTTTCTAAAATAATTCAATTTGTCCACCATCCATGAAAAATATTATAAGCCCAAAGATATGACTTGGTATATGAAAATCCCATATCCCAGAAATTCTATACTTAAAATATAGAGTATATTTAGTGGGATAGAGCTGATCACAACTCTAACAGCAAAAAGCACAGTAAACCCAGAAATGGGTAAGTCTATAAGTTTCTTAAAGTCCCAATAGTACTTTATGAAATACTATAAAATTCTGACATTTGTAGTCATGTAGGAGTTCTGTTAGTGATTAAAGAACTTATTAAATAACATGTCTCATTCATATGGTATAATACCATATAAGTATTATTACAAATTAGGTCCTCATATACAAAGGTAGGAAAATGCTTATCCTATATTTTTAAAGAGAACATATTATGTCATTTTAATGCCAAACATATACAGTCAACTAATTTTTCACAAGGGTATCAAGAAGACACAGGAAGGGCTTGTCTCTTTAATTAAGAGTGCTGAGAAAAGGGTGCTAGACTTGGTCCTTTCCAAGTCCAAAATAATAAAATTGGACTCTTGACCTTATGCCATTTACAAAAATCAACTGAAAATGGACCAAAGACCTAAATATAAGATCCCAAACCACAAACCCCTAGAGTAAAATGTAGGAGAAAAGTTCCTTGACTTTGGCCTTGGCAATAATATTATGCATAGCACAACAAAGGTTCAAGTTATAAAAGAAAAATAAATAAATGGGACTACATTACACTAAAAATCTTCTATACACCAAAGGAAATAATTAAAAAAATGAAAAGGCAGCTTAAAGAATGGAGATAATATTTGCAAATAATTTATCTGGTAAGACTTACTATCTAAAATTTATAAAGAGCACACATAACTCAATAACAGAAAAACAAATAGACATATTTTAAAAATAGGCAACTGTTCTGAATAGACATTTCTTCAAAGAAGGCATAGAAATGACTAACAAGTATATGAAAACATGGTCAAAATAACCAATCATCAGGAAATGTAAATCAAAACTATAAGATACCACCTCACACCTATTAGAATGTGCTGTTATCAAAAAGACAAAAGATAAATGTTGGGAAGGATATGGGGAACCCATAGAAAGGGGAACCCATGTACAGTGTGGGAGAGAAGGCAGATTGGTGTGGTCATTATGAAAAATAGTATGGAGTTTCCTAAAGAAATTATCTGTCAGAATGTCCATTACTAAAATGTAAAAAAAATAATGGACGCTGGCACAGATGCAGTGAGAAAGGAAAATTGACACACTGTTGGTGGGACCGAAAATTAACACAACCTCTATGGAAAATAGTAGGGAGATTTCTCAAAGGAATAAATGTAGATTTACAATTCAATCCAGTAATCCTACTACTGGGTATGTACCCAAAAGAAAAGAAGTAAATATATCAAAAGGACACTTTACCTAAGAGTTTCTCACTGCACAATTCAGAATTGCAAAAATGGGAAAGCAAACCAGGTAGCCATCAATTTATGAGATGAAGAAAATGTGATATGTGTATATACTGTATATGACACACACGTGTGTGCACGCACCATAGAGTACTGCTCAGCCGTGAAAAGGAATGAAATAATGTCATTTCCAGCAGCAGAGGTACAAGTCAAGACCGTTATCCTAAGTGAAGTACTGCAAAAATGGAAGAAAAAAAGAAACACACGTACTCTCTCGTAATTGAGAATAATTGAGATCTAAATGATGAGCACACACAGACACAAAGAGTTGTAAAGGACACTGGAAACCAAGAACGGGGAGGCTGGGAGGGACAAAAGGGATAAAAACTTACCCATTAGGTGCAATGAACACTATCCTGGTTGTGGGCATTCTAAAAGCCCTGACTTAACCATTATAGAATGAATGTATGTATTAATATTTTGAAATTTTTTAAAAGGGTAATTAGAAGAGTAAAATTAAGAAGAGAAGAACTGCCATATGACTAAGCTATCCCTCTTCTGTGTATATATCCAAAGGAAATGAACTCAGCACCTAGTAAAGATATCTGCCCCTTAGTGTTCATTGTAGCATTCTTTGCAGTGGCCAAGATACAGAAACAAGGTATTCATCAACACACAAATGCATGAAGAAAATGTGTCTATAATGTGTCTATAAATGAATAATTCAGTCTTTAAAAGATAGAGACCTTGCCATTTGCTACACCATGTGTGAGTCTGCAGGACATTATGCTAAGTGAAATAAGCCAGATGCAGAAAGAAAAACAGTCTGATCATATGTATATGGGGAATGTAAAACAACGACAATAATGAAGTAGAATAAACAGAGATAGCGAATAAAGCCATAATTATAGGGGGGGAAAGGGGGGCAGATAAAATTCAAAAAATAAAAATCAGCTGATATGTGGAAAGGAACATGCCCAGACATCTAACGTACAACATGAGGACTACTGTTAACAATATTATATTCAGAATTTTTGCTGAAAGAGTAAATCTGAAATTCTCTTGCTACACAAGAAAAAAATGAGTGACTGTGAGGTAATGGATATGTTAATTTGCTTGATTCTAGTAATCATTTCCCTCTTTATTTCTATATCCAAACATCATTAAATATATACAATAATTTTTTAAATAAGGAACAGAGAAAGATGGTAGTGATGAATCCACATTATGCGTGTATTTAATACCACTAAACAGCTCACTTAAAAATGGTTGAGATGGTAAATTTTATGTGTATTTTAACACAATAAAAATTGGAAGAAATGAATTTATATTTATTTTCTATATATCTTTCTCACTTTCAGTTATTATTTTGTATTCACATATGATTCAAATATGTATCTATAAATACACATGTAAAACTTGTAGACTCACAGTGGAGTTTACATGAGTTTAGCCAACTGACCAGCTATCCTATTTTTATAAGCTTATCTGATGCTACTCTAGCTTCTAAGTGTGATGCTTTGCTTTGGGGCAATTAAGAAGATATATATCCTTGTAAGGTCAGAAGAATAATATAGCTGTCTAGTATGGTTATATTGTTATAAGGTAATAAACTAGGGAAATTCTTAGTCTTAAGAGGTAAATTTAAACAGTAATTACAGTTTGAGACAAGCCTATCTTCAAATAAAGGTAAGAAAAACATCAAAGTCTTCAATCATTTTAGATAAAATCTATGAAAATGAGCATAAGTGACAATCTTGACTGGTGCTACCATAAATGCAAGAATCATATTCTGCAGTGAGAGGACAGAGGGTAGCTGGGGTAGGTTTGGCTTCCTATGTGAAGAATTGTGCTCTTATTGTCTTCAGGTCCCCTGCTGTACACAAGCAGGAGCTCATCTAATTCTTAGATCACAAATTAGCAATTTGAGTTCACAAAATCTGTGTAAATTTCCCAAAAGCCCAATCTGGGGAAGGACAGAGCTTAGATGTTTCAACAACTCTGTTCACCACACAAGACTGATTGTGGGGCCCCCTATAAAAACATGGGGACAGCTGCTGCATCTGAGTAAATAGCCTTACCATTCCTTCAGTTGCTCCATAAGACATACATTTATTCTTCTCTTTCCTCAATAGCCTTACCAATATATCAGCAAGTTTTATGTACCCTACCTTGAAATCACATTTCAAATTCCTGCACTGCTTTCTGTCTGTGTAACCATTACTCTTGTCCAAAGTATAACCATGTCTTCCTTGATCAATGTAATGGATTCCTGTCTAGTCTACCTAATTTCACTTTAGCCTGTTATAGCACATTCTTCACATGGCAATCAAAAAAAAAAAAAAGGAAATTAAATAAAATAATACCACTTCTTATTTTGGCTTGTAAGTAACTCCTACAAAGCCTTACAAGATTCAGCCCCTGGGAAGCCACTTCCCAACACTCTCTTCCATTACCTGCTACGCACCTGACACACTGACCTTTCTCTGGCTCTTCAAAAGCACCAGGCTTGTTCTTCAGCTTAGGGCACTGGCATTAAGCTCCTCCATTCTCTTAGAATATTCTTCCTCCTGATCTTTGCATAGTTGCCTCTGTTCATTAAATTCCAGGTTATGTTACCTTTACAAAAGGTCTTTCCTAGCCTCTTACTACAAAGAAACCACACAGTTACTTTCTATCACATCATCCCCTTAAATTTCTCTTTCTGACACTTATCAGTCAGCATTTATTTAATGGATTATCAATTGATTATCAATTATTTCTCTGTCTCACACAAGCACACATCTGATCCAGATGAACAAAGACTCTGTCTCCTTTACTCACCCCTGATCACCAGGACAATCTGCAATAGAACAAGTGCCCATAAATAATGGTTGAAGTAATCAATAGCCCTCCTCACCTTTCAGCAACAATGCCTTCTTTTCTTCTCATCCTGTAGTTAGTTCCCTGGAAGTCTGAAAAATTCTGAAGCAGTTCTTTTAAACTTCAAACGTTTTATTTATCACAGTGTCTCCCATTGTTACAGTCAGCTAACCTACAGCAGGTTTCTTTCTTTTTAGCATTTTAGTAATATGTCTTCTATATCTGTTTAAGAAATCTATTTGATTCTTGCTAACAAAAAGCTATCCATAATTTATGAAAAAATAAATTGAGATCAAAGTAGATATGACTATAGAAGTAATGATAATCTCAATCTCAGAAATTAATAACTCAAAACAGCAATAGGGTTGTGAGCATGGGAAGCAGGCATATGCTTAGAATATAAAAGCTCTATGAAGCAACATTGCATTTTTGACTTAAAACACATTAGCAAACAGAACAAATAGCAAGAAAAATGCAAACTAATGAGGGAGGGTAAGAGGAAGAAGAGGTAAGATACTACCAAAAAGAAACCTCTCAACTGTAAATGAAAAAGTAAAAAAGGCATTATGGACAGATTGAAATACCGAAAAATCATAGTCCCTGTTTCGATGTCTTCCAAACCTAAAGAACCTGGGACGTATGTTAGAAACGCACAGTCTCAGGTCTGAGGCCCTGAGATTTCAAAGGATTGGAGTGGAGACCTTGAATCTGTCTTTTTAACAACTGCCTTGTGCTATTCTGAGTTTTCAAACCTCCACTATAGTACCCAGGCTTCAGAAGAAGCCAAATCCACAGACATTCATTAACATTCAACCCAATAACCAGTGAAGATTATTCTTAGGAATTTGTTTTAAATACTAAAAGAGCTCTTTAGAAAAGTTTTTAAAACTTCAGAAAAACAGATGAGCAAAGTGGGCTGTCAGTGTGATTAATAAGGAAGCCTAAATGTGTCAAATGGATCTGTTCCCCAAGGGGGCATTTTAGTGTTTGAAGCACCTCACATCAAGCGCCACTCTATAAACGGAAAGTCCGTTTCCTTTACTTGGGTTCAAAGTTGAAAAACAAGTACAGAGAATCCATAGACATCAGTTACGGAGTTTTGTACAAATTAAGAGAGAAGTGGTCAAATCTTGGACTCATGGGACTACTGGACGGGGTTACAAGGGTTGAGTCCAGCATAACTACAGAGGCTCCAGGCACACGGACTGCAGTACAAATCATACATCTCAAATGCTATGAGCCAAAGCCATGTACTAAGGTGATGGAAAGGTAGGACAGGACAGAGCGGAGGGAGGGACAGAAAAAGAAGAAGGCAGAGGTAAATAGCTGAAATGAAGATATATTTAGGACATAAAATGTATATAATTTATATATGATGAGTTTATGTGAGTTTGCCATTGCTAATATTATACTTTCAAGGACAATCCTCTATACTTTTATTTAAATTTCTCTGTTAACCTTAACATAAATCATATCCTAGATACCTAACTCAGATAGTGGAAATAAAAAAGGAAGAAATCTACTTATTTGAAAAATTATGCTCCTTTTTAAATAAATGTACCCTGACATACTCTTTAGAAATTCCTATAGAAATAAAGATAACCTATATTTTACTGCCTTAAATTCTACAACACTTTAAAAATTATTAAATTTTTAGTAATTAACAAATATATCAGTGGGACAAACTGTATATTCAAATATTTTAGAGAAAAAAGCATTTTTAAAGAATCTTTCTCAAAAAAAGAAGTATTCGTCATGTAGTTCTTTGCTTAATTCCAAATATAGTATATTCCTCATAATTGTACTTAACTTGACTTGGCAAAGAAAACCCAAAAACCTAATAATGTAAATATTAGTCTCCCTTTTAAAAAAAAATACTGGAGAATATATCAATGTGCAGACAGAAAAGCAAGAGGAAAAAGTTGTTATACTGATGCCATTACCATTAAATTGGTTTATGAGCCTCTGTTTATGTAGACTAGCTAAAAGAGAAGCTCCAAATTAAGTATACACAGTGCAGCCTCTGCAGTCTCTAATTTAGTATCTCTAGGAAAAACAACCATCAGGTTTGCATGCATTGATTTTTTTCCACTAGAATCTCACGTAGTTTATCGTTCATGACTTAATTATCCATAGTTCTATAACTTTAATAAAACCTAACTCAATTAAGGAAGCTTAAATTTATTTCAAATCCATTTTTAACACTTAACAAAAAAGAGTTTAGTGGAAAGAAAAAAATCTAACAAGGTAAAGGTTATACTGTAGGAAGACCTTCTGATTGTTAATTTAAAATTTTAAAAGAGGTAAATTAAATGTCACTTAGAAAATAAATCACCAAGTACAACTTTTGGATACTTGGGAGAATGAGCAAGTGTTATGAACAGCTAGTCAATGAAACACTGTCAAGAACAGAATGGATTAAATTCACATTGTGTGCTAACAACTACATGCTTAAAGAGCCCCAGTAGTTCTACTTTTGACAGTGTTGTCATCTACCCAGTAAGTCTGCCACAAAGTTGAGTCATAGTCTCTGAACAGAACACTGACTATGCTGGATCTGGGTTTACAAAGATAGGAAAACAACAGCATTTCCGGCCTCAGGAAACTCAGGGAATATGGATTTATTTTTCCCTTCCTCCAGATCCCACTTGCACTGGGTTGCTAGAGCTGCTAGCAAAGTACCAGAGACTGGATGGCTTAAACATCAGAAATTTATTTCTTCACAGTCCTGGAGGTGAGAAGTTCAAGATCAAGATGTCAGCAAATTGGTTTCACTCAGAGGTCTCTTTCCTGGGCCTGTAGAGGGCTGTCTTCTCCTGGTGTCCTTATGGTCTCCCTTCTGTGTGTCCTAATTCCCTCTTCTCATGTGAACACTAGTCTTGTTGGAGTAGGGTCAGCCCCAAGACCTCAGTCAACTTTAACTATTACCTTAAAGACTCTATCTCCAAATGCAGTCATATTCTGAGATACTGTGGCATAGGACTGCAATATATGAATTTGGGGGAAAAAATTCAACCCTTAACACCATCTGAGCCCCTCTTCCACATTTCTATTACCATGGTGCTTTAGAGAATCTACCTATTCATCTTGGTCTTGAATTTCAACTGCAGTCTAACTACCACCTCTCTTTCCTCTATCCTGCCTTCATTCTCACCTCACATATACTAGAATTTTAAAACTAGATAAAACTTGGAGTCCTTAGAATATATTGCCCATGTGTAAGCTCCTGCCTAGAAAATAAATAGGTTGATAAAGTATGCTATGAAAGCTTTAAAAGGTCCACCAGCCAAAACAAAACAAAATCTTTATTACTAAGGTTTCAGGAAAATATAATAAATTTACTTTCATTAAATGCTAGTTGACTCACTAGGAAGCTTTTACATATATCAAAGACCACACCTGTTTTTCCCAAGTGCTTATATTGGTACTTTATACTTAGTAAACATCTCATTTCTTAGCTATCAAATTTGTGAAAATTTAAACAAATTAGATTGCCTGATACAACTCAAAATGCAGCATTTTATTTTGTTTACCCCTATAACCTAGGGCCAGAATCTCAGTAAACTTATCAAACATTCTTATACATTCCTGATAGAAGTGGTAATGATGTAGCCCTTTGGAAAGTAATTTCCTAACATAAATTCAAAGCTTTAAAAATGTTCATTGAGCCAGTAATTTCAAGAGGATTCTAACCTAAGGACATTATTCTAAATATGGAAGGCTTATGTACAAAGATACTTATTGCTGGAGAAAAGTGTAACCCTGAAGAGAGAGTTTACATGTGTTTATAAGCAGGTCAAATGCTGGATAAAATAACAATAAAAAGAATGATTTAATAATGCACCACTGGCTGTGTGTCAGATATCAAGCTAAGCATTTTACAAATATTACCTGAGTTAATCATCACAACACCACCATGAATTAAATATTTATTATCCCTCTTTTACAGATGGGACGTCTTAGAGTTCAAAAGATTAAGCAATTATTCCATATTTAAGCCACTATCAAGGGACAAAGCCAATTTACAAACTTCATAATGTAACTGAAATTGATTAGTTGCCCCATTTCCCACTCTTTTTTCAGAATGTTATAGGTGTAGACATGTTTTAGTTACATAATTTGCTTTTGTGTATTTTATGTAAAAGTTATAGGTATACCCTTCACCAAGAAAGTATGCCAGGTACCATGCAGTGTACCCACAGGGTGAAAATTTACCCATCCCCTTCACCCCCTCCCACCTATTTGAACTGCATTAAGTTTTGTTTCTCTATAGGAAACACATAGGTGTTGATCAACTAGTTCCAGTTTGGTACTGAATACATGTGCTGTTTATTTTCTATTCTTGCAATACTTCACTAAGGAAGAGGTCTCTAATTCCATGTAAGTTGTTAGGAAAGATACTAGATCACCATCTTTTTTTTTTTTTTTTTTTTTTTTTTTTGAGACAGAGCCTCAAGCTGTCCCCCTGGGTAGAGTACCATGGCATCACAGCTCACAGCAAACTCCAACTCCTGGGCTCAAGCGAGTCTCCTGCCTCAGCCTCCCAAGTAGCTGGACCACAGGCATCTGCCACAATGCCTGGCTATTTATTGGTTGCAGCCATCATTGTTGTTTGGTGGGCCTGGGCTGGATTTGAACCCACCACCTTAGGTGTATGTGGCTGGTGCCTTAGCCACTTGAGCCACAGGCACCAAGCCAGATCACCATCTTTTTATGGCAGAATAGTATTCCATAGTAAACCACACTTTATTAATCCATTCATGTGTTGACCGACACTTCAGTTGTTTCCACATCTTTGCGAACGTGAATTTTGCTGCTATAAATATTTGAGTGCACATGTCTCATAGTAAAATAAGTTTCATTCTGTGGGGTAGATAGCTAGTAATTGGATGGCAGGATCAAATAGTAAGTCTACTTTTAGTTATTTGAAGACTCTCTGTACTTCTTTCCCCAGAGGCAGTGTTAGTTTGCAGTACCACCAACAGTGCCTGAGTGTTCCTGTCTCTTCCTATCCACACCAGGATCTGCTGCTTTGGAATCTTGTGATGTGGGCCATTTTTACAGGGGTTAGGTAGGGAGGGGCAAGGAATATTTTTTTTTCATGTGTTTGTTGACCATTCATCTGTTCTTATGAGAAAAGTTTCTGTTCATGTCTCTTGCCCATTTTTTTAATGGGGTTCATTGATCTTTTCTTGTTGATTTGAGTTCTCTATAGATTCTAGTGATTAGCTCTTTGTTGTACTCAAAGCATGAAAACATCTTCTTCCATTCTCTAGGTTACCTCTTTGCTTTGTTGATTGCATCCTCAGCTGTGCAGAACCTTTTTCACTTGATCGGGTCCCATTTATTTATTTATTTATTTATTATTTATTTATTTTTTGGCCGGGGCTGGGTTTGAACCCGCCACCTCCGGCATATGGGACCGGCGCCCTACCCTTTTGAGCCACAGGAGCCACCCCCATTTATTTATTTTTGTTATAGCTGTGATTACCAGTGGGGTCTTCTTCATAAACTCTTTTCCTAGAACTATAAGTTTCCTTAACTTTCTTCTAGGGTTTTCTAGTTGCATGTCTTAGATTTAAATCTTTTATCCATCATGAGTCAATTTTTATAAGTGGTGAGATTTGTAGATCCAGGTTAAATCTTTTACATACAGCTAACCAGTTCTCCCAGTACCATTTGTTGAATAGAAATTCTCTCCAGTGTATGTTTTTGTTTGTTTTGTCAAAGATCAGATGGCACTATGAGGCTTATTTCTTCTCTAGACTCTCTGTTCTGTCCATATATTTATGTCTCTATTTTTATGCCAGTATTCTGCTGTTTTGATCACTATCAACTTGTAGAATACCCTGAAGTCTGGTGCAGTGATGCCTCCAAATTTGTTCTTATTTCATAGAATTTCATTGGTTATTTTTTTCTATTTCCATATAAAATGTATAAGTATTTTTTCAAGACCTTTGAAGTATGCCACTGGTATTTTAATGGGAATTGTATTAAGACTATAGATTGCTTTTAGTATAGACATTTTAGCAATGTTAATTCCTTCAACCATGAGCATGATATGTTCTCCCATCTGTTAACATCCTCTGCAATTTCTTTTCTTGGTGTTTCATAGTTTTCTCTGTGGAGATCCTTCACATCCTTTGTTAAATATATTCCAAGGTATTTCATTTTCTTTGATTCTACTGTGAATGGTATTGTGCCTTTGATTTGATTCTCAGTTTGACTTGTTGGCATATATGAAAGCTCCTGATTTGTGTACATTTATTTTATAATCTGAGACATTGTGGAATTTATTAATCCATTCCCCACTTTTTTCAAGGCCACATTCCCTACAAGGCTACATGGCTTTCATTCTTTCCCTCTCTCCCATTCAGAAAAACTCAAAAATTTAATAAATTCACTAGAAGATTTTGAGTAAATTATGTTTTTTTTCCCTAATAGTCTTCAAATTTAAAGAAGATAGGTGAAAGAAACAATGATTAACCTGTATCAGTGGTTTTCAAAATGTGGCACAGGAAACTCTGAGAATCCCCCCGATACTTTCAGAGAAGCTTTGAGGTCAAGATTTATTCCATAACAAATCTAAGATGTTAATTGCTTTTTTCACTCTCATTCTTTTACAAGTATGTAGAAGAGTTTCCAGAGGCTATATGACAGATGATATCTCAACAGATTGAATGCAGAAGCAGATATTAAATTCTAAGCTATCTTCACTTAGGCCAAATAGTTATCAGATTTCAAAAAATGGGGGGAGATACCACCCCTTTTTTAGGAAAATGGAAAATATAGTACTTTTTCATGAAAATATTATTTATCTTATGTGTTATGGTCTAATACAACATTTTTTAATTTCTTTTTTTCTTTTTTTGGAGACAGAGTCTCATTTTGTCGCCCTCAGTAGAGTGCTATAGTGTCACAGCTCACAGCAACCTCCAATTCTTTTTTTCTTTTTTTGGAGACAGAGTCATACTTTGTCGCCCTTGGTAGAGTGCTATGGTATCACAGCTCACAGCAACCTCCAGTTCTTGAGCTTAGGTGATTCTCTTGCCTCAGCCTCCTGAGTAGCTAAGACTACAGGCACCTGCCACAACACTTGGCTATTTTGTTGTTGTTGCAGTTTGGCCGGGGCCAGGTTTGAACCTGCCACCCTCAGTATATGGGGCCAGCACCCTACTCACTGAGCCACAGGTGCTTCCCTTAGTTTTAAATTTTAATACAGCAATGTCCATAGATATAACTCAAATGAATAAGAGCTCATTGGAGCCTCCAATTATTTTTCAGAGTGAAAAGGGTCCTAAGACAAAAAGTGTAGGGAATCACTAACCTAGGTAAGTTATTTAGTAATAATGAAGTCCTACTACTGGGTCCAGGCTAGTAAAGAAAACATTTTGGAGGATGCCACATTTTCAGCAATTTCAATCTTTTCTACACATATGAACACCTATTTGACCTAAGCTCAAGTTCAAGTTCTAAAACTCTTTTGTTTTTAAATCTAATAAATATTTGTTGAATACCTACAAAAATCAAGTATTTAATATAACCAAAATTGGCAATGCTGAGATAAGTTTAGTTTCTCTAAGACCACTGCTCTTTCCCCTGAACTGCCACTAAATATGTTTTAAAATAACTAATTTAAGTATATCCGTGAAGGACCATCACTACTCATTTTGCTCTTTCTCTATCTCTTTCTCTCCTTCTACTCTTTTTCTATCTCTATCACACACTCACACACACACATATACCCCTTTCTGTTAACAGAAACTAACAGAGCAAGACTCTCCCATTTTCTGAAATAAAAAGATAAATCACTATTTTGATCTTTGCTTTCTTATGCCAAAATAGTTCCTTGATTATACCAATGACAGTAAAATTTCTTGATTGGTTTTCATTGACAATGGCATTACAAGTACTAAGCTATGGAGTTATATTATCCTATGCCATTTATTATTCTCGATATTTTCTGTTGAGTGTCTCACTTAATCTTTACAACAACCTATAAGTAAACTACTATAGTCATACTACTGCCCCCATTTTACAAATGAAGAAATTGATGCTTAGAGAAAATAAGATGTCCCAGGTTACACAACTATTAGATTACAGAGCTGGGATTCACACCCAAATTCCTCTATGTCATGTCTCATATTCTCAACCACTTCTCTTGTAGTTTTTTCCTAATTTATTCTCAATGTGGTATATGGAATGGAATTGCGTGCTTGTTATGTGACTTGATGGCCCACTTTAAAGAAATTAGGTGAATGTGGTACACATTCATGGGGCATGGGGGTGGAAAGTCAAGTTTTATTACTATTATCTACTAGCTGAGTTAACTTTTAAGATAGTTTCAGTTCCTACTGTATTATGATTTTTTAATACTTTAAATAACAGGTCATGAAACAAATGAAATGATTGGTAGCAGTATTTATTCACAGCTATTCTAAGTTCAGTAAAAAATAATAAATTGAGTCTCCTTTTTAATGCTAACTGAGCCACTGGAGAGACCTCATGCAATCTAAAGAGTATGGAAAGAAATATGGACAGTGGCAAGTACAATTAACTGAACATTTTATAGAACATTGAGAGAGTTCAGGGAAAGTGCATTTCCCATTTTTTATTTTCCTATATTTAATGAAAATCCACCTATTATGACTGAATAGAAAAAGAAGAAATAAAAGAGAATTATCATTTTTATTTCTACTTAGGTAACTCATCCAAGCATTTGAATTTGCCAAGCATAGAGGCAAAATATGTGGAGAGTCAGTCGAAAGACACAGGCAAGAGCAAAGATATCTGTCTTCAACCTCTATCGCCAAAATTAAAACTTCATTTTCCCTGGCTGTACAACTTTGTTTTCAAACTAAATTTTGGAATAGGCAAAGATTTTTTTTTCAATTCCCAGGGTTCCCGTTTCATTATATCTCTCTCTACTCTCCCAGTGGGATGCCCAACTCCATTTTCCCTTGGGTATCTAGTGCCCAAAGGTAAAACAAAAATAGTGCTTGCTCAGCTTTGATGAAATGTGCTTCCTGGCCTGACACCACTTATATTTCATTAATGATAAAAATCAATTGGTTAAAGGAATAATGCCTTACCAATGAAATTTACAAATGGTGATTATTAGTTAGCATCTACATTTTTGAAGCAAGTCCAGGTATAGGACCTACCTTTTTAATGGAAACAATTTATTTTTAAACCAAGTTATCAGTATAGAAGTGGGTATATATCCTATTACCGATTTTATTTTCCACATATTTACTCTCTGATGATTACATCTATAAAACTCTTCTTTGAAACTTATAAATGGAAATGTTGTTTAAATTATTTTCATATCTTATACATATTACACCTTCAATACATATGACTAAGGAAAAAAAAAGAAAGGAAGGGAGGAATAAGAAGAGTTCAGGGGAAGAACAGAGAAAAACTGAGCTTTCAACAAGAAATGATGCTTTCAAGAGATTTCACTGTTAAAGAATACTGAAAGCCACCACCTTCTCCCCAGGGTGCTAGGTCATAAAAGAATAATAAGGATGAAAAAAATAGGCAGAGCTACTACTGAATATAATAATTTTCTGGATGCTAGACCATAGTGTAGGAACTTATACATACAATTTATGAAAAAAAATGTTACTGAAAAAACATTTGAGTTATGTTCTGCTTTAGAGCATTTTCCTCATGTGTTTTCCTTTAAAATAATAAAGATTAATGCCACGAGGTTTAAAGAAGAAGGAGTTCTAGAACACCTTTAAGTCTGGAGATCAAAGATAGGACCTGCAGACCAGATTCAGGGCACCCCATTAGAGATGTGTTTCCCCTTGTATCAAGGAGACAGTCCTAGGAAAGTATGTGCCTTTTCATTACAATGAGACAGTGATGCAGTGATGGAGAGAAATGGAAGGAGGAGGCAGCGCAGGGAAGTGTGGACCTCTCATGAGGAATACTCAGCAGTGAACAGGACATAGGGCTGAGACGGACTCCAGAGGAGAAGCTTCAGTGGGAATGACTCCAAGTGAAGACAAGACAAAGGCTTTATTTCCCAGTAAACTTTAAAGCAGCAGTTCTCCACCTGTGGGTCATGACTGTATTAAAGTGCCACAGCATTAGGAAGGTTGAGAACCACAAAGCAAAGTAAACTATGGCAGTCTGGAGAAAAGGGAATAGGAATCTAGCAATCGAATAACAGAAGTTTTGTCATACATGATATTTGTGTGTAACCATGTTAGAAGAATTCTATTCTTTCATACTGAACAATTCATGATTTTCCATGAAAATACTTCACAGTACAATATTTTCAAGTAAAATGAGTGACTACAAAATTTTGTACATTTCCACCATGGAATATTATACAGCCTTAAAAAAGATGGAGACTTTACCTCTTTCATGTTTACGTGGATGGAGCTGGAACATATTATTCTTAGCAAAGTATCTCAAGAATGGAAGAAAAAGTATCCAATGTACTCAGCCCTACTATGAAACCAATTTATAGCTTTCATATGAAAGCTATAACCCAATTATAGCCCAAAAAGAAGGGGAAAGAGGAGGGGGGGAGGGAGGGTAATTGGTGGGAACACATCTACGGTGCCTTTTACAAGGGCACATGTTAAATTTACTAAGTATGGAGTATAATGTCTTAAAACAATAACTAAGAAAATGCTGTGAAGGCTATGTTAACCAGTTTGATGGAAATATTTCAAATTGTATATAAAACCAGAACATTATATCCCACAATTATATTAATGTACACAGCTACGATTTAATAAAAAAAATTGTGCATTTCATTTATGAGAAAAATCAAAGGTATGCATATTTAAGGTGCATTCCAAAAAGCCATGACTGGGAGTAGACATTATTCTAATGCCACTGGTTCACCAGAAGAGATGAGCTTATTAAGTGGTAACTCTGCAAGTCTGTGGAGAAATGCAGAGTTGTATGTTCTTTTCAACTTTTTTTCTTTTTAAATGAGTTTGTCACATTATAGACCATAGAGATTTTAATGATTTTAATTTACATACACACACACAAATGGACTTCTATAAATAAGTTCAACTCCAATGAAATGGACCTAGATCAAAATTTGGTTTACAAAATACAAGAAGATATAATTTTATATTTATTGCTTTTACTTCCCTGTCAATATTTAAGTGCTAAAAACTAACTTGTGTTATTCTGTCATTTTTTAATTTACCTTTCCAAGGTTAATAACTTTGTAAATTACTTTCAAATAGAAAGATGCAATGCTAGAAATAGCAAAGGTAAAGAGCCATCGTGGAACGTGGAGATATTCATGAGGACTAGAGGAATTCAATCATTATCTGGTTTTACCCCCAGAGCTCCACCAAATGAGCTTATGCCAATAGCAAAATAAATGATGGACTTAACACCACCACAATTTGTAAATTAGTAATAAGTAAATTTAAACCCAGAAGGACATCCTGACATACTTCTTTATAGTACTAGTTTTATTTCCAGGAGAAGTCAAATGATTCTAAACCTTGTTGCATCATTTACACAAAAGTCCTGCACCATAACATCAGAGGGCCTTCTTATGGTATCATTACAAATGCAGTAGCTACTAACTTTTAAATCAGATCATCAGAGTGCTGCCTTGATAGGCTAAAAATTAAGAGGGGTTGGAGTAATATAATGAAAATTATCTAACCCCAGTGAGAATGGCCTATATCAGAAAATCTCAAGACTGCAGATGCTGGCGTGGATATGGAGAGAAGAGAACACTTTTACACTGCTGGTGGGACTGCAAACTAATATAACCTTTTTGGAAGGAAGTATGGAGAAACCTCAAAGAACTCAACCTAGACCTCCCATTTGATCCTGCAATCCCATTACTGGGCATCTATCCAGAAGGAAAAAAAAAAAAACTTTTATTATAAAGATACTTGTACTAGGCTGTTTATTGTAGTCCAATTAACAATCGCTAAAATGTGAAAACAGCCTAAATGCCCTTCAACCCAGGAATGGATTGGCAAGCTATGGTATATGTATACCATGGAATATTATTCAGATATTTAAAAAAAATGGAGATTTTGCAGCATTTGTACTAACCTGGATGGAGGTGGAACACATTATCCTTAGTGAAGCATCACAGCAATGGAGAGGTATGAAACCTATGTATTCAACTTTGATATAAGGACAATTAATGACAATTAATGACATGGTGGGGCATGGGAGAAGGGGAGAGCACATAGAGAAGGAGGGAACGGGTGAGGGTAAGGACAAGAAAAAAAATAGTGACTAATTCTCACATAAAGTGGATTCGATTTTGACTAAAGTACACACTTAAACATTAACTTTTACTTTAACTTATTAATATGTTGTTTAGGATACAGGATACTGCATCCTCACTTAAAAGGGAATTATGTTTGTAATTTCCCCTTTACAATAATATATTTTTTCCAATTTTAATATCAGGTGTATCCAGATTAAGCAGAATGATTTTGAAGTATTTCTTCTTTTTCTATTGTCTATAAGATTTAGCATGACCTGTTTTTTGAAATTATCTTTTATTTTTATTTATTAATATTATTTGCCTATTTTTTGAGACTTCAGAAAAAAAATAACTATACTGAACCTCAGAGTCAAAGCATTCTATGATAGTCAAACTCTTATTTGACAATGTGAACGTTACTTTCTTTGCATTACTACTATTATTATTGCTTAATACTTCATTGCAGCAATCGTCTGATTTCTTTTCTGAATGTATTTATCATCATTCATTCTTTATGAGGTTTTTGTTTATAGTCCTTATCTTAAACATTGTTATTGTTGTTAAATTTTAAGCCTTTTTAATTCTGTGAAGGCAAACAGTGGAAACCTAATAATCACATGTATATGTAAAAATAAATATTACTTTATACTAAAGATATGAGACTACATATTAGAAAAGACCTAAGTTATTGATATTTAATATGGAATATAGAAGAATGAATGTTAAAAGAAGTGTGCTTAGCCTGAAATGTTGGGCTATTTCAGTCTAAAACTGTAGAGATTGCCTTCCACCCATTTCATTTGGCCATAAAGAAATATTTTTGTCGACGATTTTGAACATCAGTACAGGAGATATAAATCTGAGTTAATTAATATCCTATTTTTTTTATTGACTAGTTCTGTGACTTTGAAAATATTGACTTCTTTGTATCACAATCTCGTCATTTTCAGAAATAAACATCTAATTCACAGGGGATTGTTTTTATAATTATATATAACAGTGACATAAGAGTCAAAAACACATTTTCTCTATTCTTAGCAACAACTATGGAAGACAATTGTGGAGGCAAATAATACATAAAGGATATGGTGACTACTATATCAGAATAACTTCTGAACTCTAAGATAGTACCCAGGAGGGATGGATGAATTCAGACTGGGGATAAAGGAAAAGTTACACAGGGGGTACTGCTCATAATATAGGGTGTGAGCAGAGAAGCAAAATAAGAGCCCCTGAGTAACTAAATAAAGGTAGTCACATAATGTGAATGAGGAGCAGACTGTCAGGAGGTAATGAGAATAGAAGGACAGATAAGGATAACAGGTGAAGGTCAGGGCTAAAGTGTAGAGTTCCTACTGTGTCTTCTAAGGTCTTTGATTCACACCATAAAAGCAAAGTTCCAGTGGATACACTGACTCACGGAAAAGTGTATATTGCTTTCTAAAAGATACTCCGACCAGCTATCTGGAACATGGTGTGAAAGGGAAACTCAGGTGAAGAAAACTGCTGCAAGTATTTAACAGCCAAGACAGGAAATGATGGGAAAATTATATACAGCAATGCCAAGTATAAAACATTAGGGTGAAACCACTTTTCTAAAATTTAGGAATATACAAAAAGAGAAGGGAAAAATTAATTGTATGACAAAATGTACTAAATGCAAGTAAAGTAATACTCAGACAAAAACATTGCCTTAGTTTTTTTAGCAAGATAATTATTTACATGGAAAAAAGAAGAAAAATAGTGGATTTTAAAGGTAAAAGTGGGTGGCATCTGTGGCCCAAAAGAGTAGGATGTCGGCCCCATATACCAGAGGTCGAGGGTTCAGACCTGGCCCTGGCTAAAAACTGTAAAGGTAAGAGTAAGAATCAGTTTGAAACAAAAATGTATATCCAGAAACTTATAATTTTAAAAATAATAACATTAATAAATCCCTAAACAATCTCTGAGAATAAAAAATAAGATAATGAGTTAAAAATTTAACCATGAAAAATGGTCCTTATAACAAATAAAGAATTTTTAATTGCCAGTGAATTATATGTCAAACTGTATGTTAAGATATGGGGAAAAATTCATGAAATACATAATATTCTGGAAGAAAAAATGCATAACATCTCAAAATTGACTCAAAGGAAAACAGAAATCTTAAAAGAGCAATATTCAGGTAAAAAAAGATAAAATCTATGAAAATATTAATTTTTAAAAGCTCGAAAGCAGGTAATTTGACTAAGACGTTCATTATGTAATTAAAGTGATGTTTAATTTCAATTATTACCAAAAGGAAATTGCTGGACACACTCCCTGTCTACAAATAAATGACCCACCTACAAATAACAAGCAATTGGAAAAATGTGATGAAAAAAGATTTCATTCACAATATTTACCCAAACTGTATAAAACATCTAAGAATCATCTTAACGATAAATATATGGCCCCATAGGAAGTATACTCATAAAACTTTCTGACCTATAACCAAAGATGTGAATAAATCATTCTACAGGCAGCTGGTGAGATGAAGAACAACCAGGAGTAAGTTCAACTTTGCCAAATCTGCCTAAACAGAAATATTATATTTTTATATGAAATTTTCAGATTATCTGGAATGATAATATTTATGTAGTATTAAGTGCTATGTCACCTTTACATGGATTACTCATGTAATCCTCATACCTATCCCATGAGGTACAAACTATGCTTTCCTGCATTTTATGAAGGAGGAAACAAAAGCTCAGAGATGGAGATTGTCTAAAATCATATAGCTGGTAGATTTTGGAACCAAGAATTAAATTCAGATACCATGACTCTCTACCCTGAGCTCAGAGGCTATGATATTCAGTCTTTCAATGCCAAACATCTGAAAACTGGAGACCAGTCAAATAAATTAGTGTGTATATGTATATCTTTGAAAGTGGAAAATGCTTAGTTACATATTGCTGTTAAAAGGAATAAATAAAACGTTAAAAATAATATTATCCCAATTTTATTTAATTATTTTTGCCTCTGTGCATGTATATGCTCACAAAGACTGATTTACAAGTGGACAGAAATATAAGGAAAATTTTAATTGTGGTTTGAGGTAATATTTTGCATACATTTGATTTTTTATACATTCCAAGTTTTCTACAAGCAACAGGCAGTACACGGATAATAATAAAATAATAAAGCTGACCTTTCTAAAGTGTGAATTAGGTTAGTGACCTTAAGATAAAAAGCTGTTTAAAAGAATATTTTACTTAACTGAGATATTCAGACATAGGAAATTTCCTCCCTTTATCTTCACTTCCTCCCAGTCCAACTTCCTATTCGATCTTTTCCCCATTTCCCCGGACATATATGATACTACAAGCTAATAAGGTTTAAAGTTAGATACATAATACATATTTATTTTTACGGGAAAATCCCAGGAAGTCATGTATTTACACATTTCAAATAGTATGAAAAATTGTAGTCTTTTATTGTTCAGTTAATATTCCAGAATCATCAGATAACAACTGATCTAATTTGACTAAGATGTTCATTATTTGTTCAACTACAAATTGCATAACCCCGGGTTCCATGGCAGGCTTTTTCTAGCACATTTCTCTAACGTAAGAAACAAAGGAAAAGTAAAGCAACTTAAAACCTTTTAAATCGTTTTACACCTAAATGAAAATAACAAATAAGCTACAATAGTTTATCTTTGTTCAAATACATGAGTCTTTCATTTTTATTGTTAAAAGTGCAACGTTACTGAAATTATTTTCTAGTAAACTTACCATTAGGAAGAGAATTGATTTAATTTTCCCTTTAGTATCTCACCTACTTCTGAGTCTGTCCTCCCCCCACCCCCAGAAAAAATGGACGTTTAATTGTATCGTTATCTGTCTGGGTTTCTCTCCCAAGGCCCGCTTCCTTTAACTCCGAGGTCTCAAGTTTAACCTGTAGACCACCAACTATACTCCAGTTACAGAATCCTCCATAGTGAATATATCGGTGCCAGCCCTATCTGCACAGCCACTTTCAGCTTTCAGTTTTTATTTAAAAGGCTTAATTGGAAGTTTTTATTACTCCCAATTAGGCTTTTTAATTAAAAGGAAAAGTTGAAAGAGGCTGCAGGCAAATACTGCTGAAACCCATATCAGCATAAAATCAAAGGAAATAAAAACAAAATTACGTTACTGTAAAACAGCAGTGAGAGGCGCAGCTTTCAATAATGTTTACCTCTGGTCACATTTAATGTTATGGTAGCACATTGACAGTGATGAAATGGACATGACTGATTGGAAAAACCAGACTGTATCTAATGTAACAATAAAATTCATCAGAATGATACTTCCAAGACCACATTAGCATTCAAGGCAAAAATCTACCAAAATGCAGACTTGACAATTCAAGTAGTTAGCAACTCTAATTCACCCACATGGCACTAACTCCGCGCACTAATGCAGACTCTTAAAGACTCTGACAAGCGGAATACTACATTATAAACAAAGTGGGTGTTTATTGTTGTACATGATTAGCTTCTTAACTCCTAGAAAGATATTTCTTTCTGTAGAAAGCCTAACTTGTCATTATTGTCGAGTTTTGTACGACTGATGGCTTTTAAATTCAAAATGAAATTAGAGGTTGCATTCATTTATATTTTGGCATGTTTGAAATTCTATATAATGTCTTCAGAGCAAAACAGGGCTTCTTACATAAAGGTGAGCCCATCATCAAAGGTAATAAGAAAATGTAGAGATATTAGATCTGTACCAGAGATAATTTCATACCCAATAAACTTGTCTATTTATCTTGAAGTTTATAAATTATTCTGAGTTAGAAAAAGACACTGAAAACATCTCACATATAAATTGTGACAATGAAGAAGTTGTTTCTTTTTTATATCTTAGCTTTCCAACTCACAGCCTGAATTAATACCTGCCTTCAAATCATGCTACCAAATTTTGGGTAAAAACATATACATGTCTACACAGAGATAATAAATTTTAATATGAAATCAAGGCTGCAGAAATCTTTGATTTTTTTACATCCAGTTATGTAAGAAGTTCATACATAGCTATTTGAAATCTTGACTGAAGAATAACACAGATGGGATGCAGGCCTCTCTTTTTCTAGAGAGAATAATCTTGGATTTTCTGTGTCACAAGGAGACACTCTCTGTAGTACAAACTGAGTGGGGGAAACGAACAGAAGTCTTACTGTGTCATGGATTACAGTCCTTTCTCAATCTTACCTTCTGCAATCCATTCTGCAATCCATTCTCTGCATAACAAATTTTTATAAAGCATAAATCAATTTGCATCATTCTCTTGTCCTACAACACTTCATAGCATCTTACTGTGGCTAGAATATAATCTGAACTCTTAAATATGACCCTACCTGCCCTGACTCTTGATGCCTACCTCAAGTCTTCCTCCTAACGTACTCTCCTTCAGCTGCTGGGGTCCAATTTTAGTTCTGTGGACCGGGCAGTGATTTCTTTCCTTCCTCAGAGCATTAACATATGCCCTTTTCCATGTCCAACAGTCTTTCTACTTTCCTACAAGCTAGATTTTCCTAAGTCACTCATTTTATTTTTTCTTGGGGGAGGGGGCGGTTTCAATGTGTTGATTTTTTGTACAAATTGGAGCGCTTACATCCAACTAATTAACATAGCTTTCACTTCATTTACTTAATCAATGTGCTAAGACATTTATGTTCTATACTTGATAGATTTGACTTGTACCATTGCAATGTGCTCCATAGGTGTGGTCCCACCATTTACCCTCCCTCTATCAAACCACCCCTCTTCCCTCCCATTCTTCTTCCCTTCCCTCCTTCATCCTGGGCTATACTTGTGATTTATCTTTCATATGAAAGTGTGAGTGATTATAAATTGGTTTCATAATACTACTGAGTATATTGGATTTTTTTCCATTCCTGAGATACTTTACTAAGAAGAATACTTTCCAGCTCCATCCATGTAAACATAAAAGAGGTAAAGTCTCCATCTTTTTTAAAGTCTGCATAATACTCCATGGTGTACATATACTACAATTAATTAATCCATTCATGGGTCGATGGGCACTGGGCTTCTTCCATGACTTGGCGATTATGAATTGAGCTGCAAATAATTGAGAACATAATTGAGAACAATCTAGTGCAAATATCTTTGTTGCAAAGTGATTTTTGGTCTTTTGGAAGTAGTAGAAGAATTGCAGGATCAAATGGCAGGTCTACATTTAGATTTCCGAGTGTTCTCCAAACCACTCGAGAAGGAACGTATTAGCTTGCATTGCCACCAGCAGCACAGAAGTGTTCCCTTTTCTCCACACCCACACCAACATCTGTAGTTTTGGGATTTTGTGATTTAGGCTACTCTTAGAGGAGTTAGATGATATCTCAAAGTGGTTTTGATTTGCATTTCTCCAATGATTAAAGATGATGAGCTTTTTTTCATGTGTCTGTAGACCATGGACTTGACTTCCTTGGAGAAGCTTCAGTTAAAATCTCTCACCCACAATGAAATGGGGTCACTTGTCCTTTCCTTATTAATCAGTTTGAGTTCTCTGTGGATTCTGGTTATCAAACCTTTGTCAGAAGCATAATTTGCAAATATCCTCTCCCAGTCTGAGGTCTGTCTGCTATGCTTTACTTCCTGTGTTCTTGTCTGTGCAGAAGCTTTTTAGTTTGATCAGATCCCAGTAATATATTTTTGGTATTTCTTCAATTGCCTGGGGAGTCCTCCTCATAAAGTATTCTCCAGGCCAATTTCTTCAAGTGTTTCCCCTGCACTCTGTCCAAGAATCTTTATGGTTTCATGTCTTAGGTTTAGGTCTTTTATCCACTGAGAGTCAATTTTTTTTAGAGGAGAAAGGTGTGGATCCAGTTTCAGACTTCTACAAGTCACCAGCCAATTCACCCAGCACCATTTGTTAAATAGGGAGTCTTTCCCCCAACTTATGTTTTTGATAGGCTTATCAAAGATCCAATGACAATAAGTGTCTGGGGTTATCTCTTGGTTTTCAATTCTGTTCCATACCTCTACCTTTCTATCTTTGTCCAGTACCAGCCTATTTTGATCACTATAGATCTGTAGTATAGTCTGAAGTTTGATAGCATGATTCTTCCTGATTCATTTTTATTCCTGAGTAATCTCTTGGCTATTCAAGGTTTTTTCTGTTTCCATATAAAACGAAGTCTTTGAAATATGACAGAGGTGCTTTAATAGGGATTGCATTAAACCTGTAGATTTATTTGGGTAGTAAAGACATTTTAGCAATGCTGATGCTTCCCAGCCATGGGCATGGTATGTTTTTCCATTTGTTAAAATCTTCAGCTATTTCTTTTCTCAGAGTTTCATAGTTCTCCTTATAGAGATCATTCACGGCCCTTGTTAGGTAAACTCCCAGGTATTTCATCTTCTTTGGCACTCTTGTAAAAGGAATAGAGTCCTTGACTGTTTTTTTCAGACTATTGTTGGCATATATAAAGGCTACAGATTTGTGAGTATTGATTTTGTATCCTGAGATGCTGCTGTATTCCTTGATCACTTCTAAGAGTACTGTGGTTGAGTCTCTGGGGTTTTCCAGATATACAATCATATCATCTGTGAAGAGTGAAATTTTGGTCTCCTCTGATCCTATTTGGATACCCTTGATTGCCTTCTCTGGCCTGAATTCTATGGCTAAGACTTCCATTACAATGTTAAAAAGTAGTGGAGACAGTGGGCAACTTTGCCTGATTCCTGATATGAGTAGAAATGTTTTTAATTTTGCTCCATTCATAATATTGGCTGTGTGTTTGCTGTAGATGGCCTCTATCATTTTAAGAAATGTCCTTTCTATACCTATTTTCTTAAGCATTCTGATCATGAAAAGATGCTGGATATTATCAAAACCTTTTTATGCATTCATTGAAAGAATCATATGGTCTTTATTTTTTATTTCATTTAAGTGATGTATTATATTTATAGATTTACGTATAATGAACCACCCTTAAGACCCTGGGATAAAACCCACTTGGTCGTGGTATATAATTTGTTTGATGTGTTGCTGGATTCTGTTTGCTAGGATCTTATTGAATATTTTTGCTTCAATATTCATTAGAGATACTGGTCTATAATTTTCTTTTCTTGTTGGGTCTTTTCCTGGTTTGGGGATCAGGGTGATATTTGCTGCATTGAATGTGTTGGGTAGTATTCCTTCTTTTTCTATGTCCTCTTTAAAGGCTTGGTGGAATTCTGATGTGAAGCCATCTGGTCCTGGACTTTTCTTTTTTAGAAGATTTCATATAGTTGATGCTATTTTAGAACTTGATATATGCCTGTTCAATATTTCCACTTCTTTCTGGCTAATTGTAGGAAGGTAGCATGTTTCTAAGTATTGGTGTATTTCTTTCAGATTTTCATATTTCTGAGACTAAAGTTTTTTGTAATATTCACTAAGAATTTTTTGAGTGTCTGAGGAGTTTGTTGTTATTTGGCCTCTGTCATTTCTGACTAATGAAATTAGGGATTTTACACTTTTATTTCTGGTGAGGTTAGCCAAAGGTTTTTCTATTTTATTCACCTTTTTAGAAAATCAACTTTTTGATTGATTGATCTGTTGTATAATTCTTCTGTTTTCAATTTCATTTAATTCTCCTCTAATTTTACTTATTTCTTTTCTTCTGTTGGGTTTGGGGTTGGAATGTCCTTCTTTTTCCAGTTGTTTGAGATGTCCCATTAATTTATTGACTTCCTCTCTTTCCATTCTCTTGAGGGAGGATTGTAATGCCATAAATTTCCCTCTTAGGACTGCCTTTGTCATATCCCAAAGGTTCTGATAATTTGTGTCTTCATTGTAGTTTCGTTCCAAAAATTTGGCAATTTCTTTTTTAATCTCATCAATGACCCAGCTATCATTCAGCATAAGGTTATTTAGTTTCCATATTTTTGTATGAGTATGCAGATTGCTGTTGTTATTGAGTTCAACTTTTATTCCATGATGGTCCGAGAAGATACAAGGAATAATTTCTATTCTTTTAAATTTGCTGAGTTTAGTCTTGTGACCTAAGATGTGATCAATTTTGGAGGATGTTCCATGGACTCATGAGAAGAATGTGTATTCAGTTTTGTTAGGATGAAATGTTCTGTAAATGTCTTTTAAATCTAATTGTTGAAGTTTAAGTCTAGAATTTCTTTGCTTAGTTTCTTATTGAAGGATCTCTCCAACACTGCCAAAGGGGTGGCATAATCTCCAACTATTATGGTGCTGGAGGATTTCAAGTTGCTCATGTCTGTTAGAGTCTCTTTTATAAATTGAGGTGTATTCTGGTTGTGTGCATAAATGTTAATAATTAAAATCTCATCATGTCGAGTGTTTCCCTTGACAAAAATGAAGTGACCATCCTTATCTTTCCTTACTTTTGTTATTTTAAAGCCTATTGTATCTGTGAATAAAATTGCAACACCTGCTTTTTTCTGATTTCCATTTGCCTGAATTATAGATGTCCAACCCTTCACCCTGAGTCTATATTTATCTTTTAAGGTAAGATGAGATTCTTGTATGCAGCAGATATCTGGCCTGAGTTTTTGTATTTAGTCAGCCAACCTGTGCCTCTTTAGAGGTAAATTTAAGCCATTCACATTAATTGAGAGTACGGATAAGCCTGGTAGTATTTGGGGTGTCAAGTTTTTCGAATGTCCAGTGTACATTTTTAAACCTTTCATCACTGTGGAAGTTGAGATTTGATCAAAAGTTTTTGAGTTAGTTTACTTTGGTGGTAGAGCATTGTGGAGGATGGGTCTGAGAATATCCTAGAGAACTGGTTTACTGATAGCAAATTTCGTTAACATGTGAATGTCATTAAAGTGCTTAATTTCTCCATCATAAATGAAACTCAGTTTAGCTGGATACAGAATCTTGGGTTTAAAGTTGTTTTGTTTTAGGAGGATGATGACCATCCTCTTCTAGCTTGAAAAGTTGCAGCAGAGAGATCTGCAGTCATTCTAATATTCTTTCCCTTGTAGGTTATGGTTTTCTTATGTCTGGCTGCTTGCAGAATTTTCTCATTCATGTTAACTTTGATGAAGTTAATTATAATGTGTCTGGGAGATGCTTTATTTGGATTGAGTCATGCTGGGGTTCTAAATCTGCTATCTGAATTTTAGTGTCTTTTGCCATGTTGCGGAAGTTCTCCTCAATCATTTCTTGGAGTAAAGCTTCTCTGCCTCTTGGAACATCTTCTTCTCTTTCAGGGATTCCTATAAGGCGAATATTTGCTTTATTGGAATAGTCCCACAGCTCTCTGAGAAAATAATCTGTTTTTGCTCTTCACTTCTCTTCCTCTCTGAGCATTTGGAAGTGTTCAAAAGCTTTGTCTTCAATGTCAGATATTCTTTCTTCTGCCTGCTCCATTCTGTTACTAAGAGATTCTATTGTATTTCTCATTTCTTAGAGGACTACAACTTCTTTTCTCAATGTGTCAAAAATCTTTGGTGATTTTGTCTTTGAATTCATTGAATTCTTGAGACAACTTTTAAATTATTCCTAGAATTTCTAATTCCAAATTTACTTCCATTCCGTTAATCTTATTTGCCATCCAAATTCTGAACCTGGTTTCCGACATCTCAGAAACCAGGTGTGTCTGCTTCACTTTTCCTTGGGGAGTTGATCTAATCTGATTATTCATGTTGTCAGAGTTTTTCTGCTGATTCCTCCCCATGATTATTTTTCACCATTTGGCTAGATGGGCAGGTAAGGTGAAACTGAATTGAGAGCTCCTGGAGTTGTGGGTAATCAACCCTTTGCCAAGGAGCTGGGACTGATGACTGAAGTTTTTCCACTACAGCTTTGCAAAAGACCCATACAGTACTATAGTCTGACACTCTGGGGACCTGCTTGGTGTGGTGGGGTTACGTGGCTCTGTCTTGTATTCATCTGGTCTTTGTCTGATACTAGTGGATTAGTGACTCTGGGTTGAAGTCTCAGCTATGAGAAATAAAAGCAACTAAATCACCCTGCCCCCCACAGGCAACAATTGGAAGAAGAAAATCAACCCTTCCCACTACAACACAACCAGGGTACCACCTTGGAGGGTCCTCGGGTGATTGTCCCAGTCAGTACCAACTCTCAAGTGGGAGAGTTCGAAAGGTCTCCAGCAACTAGATAGCAGTGGTCTACTGACAGCTCAAGCATGGCTCACTCTGGTGCTCCATGAAGTCAGAAAGACCCCCCCAGTAGAAGAGTTGGACCAGGTGGGCTGGTGCCTCTTTCCCCACCTTGCACCTCTTTCACACCCAGTCACTGGTAACCCCATGGGGCTATGGTCCTGTTCCCTCCAATAAGCAGATGTGCCAGGTCTTTGCATCTGTCAGTCAAAGGAAAGTCAATGCCCCCTCAGCCCAGCCACCACCCTCTGCCACCAGCCAGCCATGGGATCTGAAGCCTGCCTGCCTCAGGTACTCAATAGCAACTAGAGAGTGTTCCACCTGAGCTCAGGGCAAATCTGAGGATAACAAGTCAGCAAATGTTTTTCTCCCTCAGTCACTGTGCCCCTTGTGGCTGGGATGGCAGCTGGTGCCTTGGCTCCAGGAGCATAGGGTGCATGGTGGCTCTGGTAGGGTGTGGCACCAGCTGTGAGGTGGCTCCAGCAGGGCAAGGCACATAGCTCACAAGCCTCCTCCCACCACCGATTTGCACTTTTGCAGAGCCAAGCCTGACAGCCACCCCCCTTTTTCTGTCTGCACTACTGCTGGGCTCACTGTTACAGTGCAGCTTCTCTACCACAGCCCTTGCAGTGCCCGGTCCTGGCAAAGAACTACAGACATTCCAGTCTCTGCAGGTGTTAGGCTTCTGTACTGCCAGGCAAGAGGGGGGAGGGTGGACTGGAAATTCAAAATAGCAGGGAAAATGTTGGTTCAACTTTCATTCCCAGCAAGAGAATGCTCAGGGTCACAGCAAGGTCCTTCTGGAGACGTAGTCCCCGCTTGCAGCAACTCTGTCCCGTGAGGTGAGACAAGTGGTCTTCAGTTCACCACTTGCCAGTAGAAATCCCACAGCAAGCAAAAAAAAAAAAAAAAAACTCTCTTGGAGGAGGGAACAGATACACTTTTTCTTTCAGATGGGTTTTATACCTGAAATTTGCTTTTTTGGAGTCACAGCTTGCCTCAGCAGAGGTGGCATGCAGTTATCCCTCTTCTCTCTCACCTCAGCTCCCGATCTTCAGCTTTATTGGGTACTTTCTCTTCATTATCCTTCCCTCTGGGTGGGAGCTTCTGTCAAAAGCTGGCTCCAGTCGGCCATCTTGCCCCCTCTAAGCCTCTCATTTTAAACATAGTTTCAACGTAAATGTTACCTCTTCAGGGAAATCTTCCCTGAAGTAAGTCCATGATGTTTACTATCATAATTTTATCAAAATTCACATATTTATGTACTCTGTAACTCTTGCCATAATTTTAATTGTGATATTTGGATGATCACTTGCATGTTTTATTTAAAATATATTAAAGAAAAATATACCCTCCAAAAGCACATATCAATATATCCCACCAGCAAGTCGGCACTTAGCCCAATGCCTGGCAGATAGTAGGCACTCGCTAAATGTTTTTGAATGAATATATAAATAAGTAAGAATGTATAAATGCAAAGTGTTAAATGGTTCCTTTTAAGTTTCTAGTAATAAAGGCATCTCATGTATTATAAAAGTATCATAACAAGGTACTAGGCAATATAAACAGCTCTAGCCACTCAGTTGTACTCTAGTCAGCTAAGAAGTATTATAATACCTTTAGCTGGCATGTCTCATTCTTTTTTTTTTTTTTTTTTTGAGACAGAGCCTCAAGCTGTCCCCCTGGGTAGAATGCTGTGGCATCACAGCTCACAGCAACCTCCAACTCCTGGGCTCAAGCAAGTCTCCTGCCTCAGCCTCCCAAGTAGCTGGGACCACAGGCGCCCGCTAAAACACCTGGCTATTTTTTGGTTGCAGCCGTCATTGTTGTCTAGCAGGCCCAGGCTGGACTCAAACCTGCCACCTTAGGTGTATGTGGCTGGCGCCTTAGCCACTTGAGCCACAGGCGCTGAGCCATATATCTCATTCTAAACAAGAACTGAGCTTCTGTCTTCTGTGCAATTCTGAATTTTTAGTTTTCATATTTTTGTTTTTGTTATTTGTTTATTTTCTAATCCTAGTTCCCCTCCCCTCTTCTTTCCTTCACCCCACTTAAAAGGTCAGCCATGTGTTTGCTCTAAACTTTAAGTATAAGAGATGCCACTTAATCCTATAAAATACATGCCCCATAGTTGAGAATAACAAAGTATTCCACTTATCAAAGGTAATTTCCCACAAACTTATATCCTAAAGTGAAAAACAAAGTAGAACAAAGTAAGAACTTAAAAGAAATACAAGAGAAAAATATAGAATGACAAGGAGTTTGAAGAGAGGGCAGAACCAATTTAATACTGTAGCCATTAAGAGAAACAATTGTGGATGGGCATGTCAGGAAGCATATTCTTCAACTGTCCTCACTAAAGTCTCACTTAGGGAGTAGAAAGAAAATAGGCAAGCTTCACAACACCACCAGCCTATGCTTTTATAGCTCCTGCTAGACTAGAGATGAGTCTGAGTGTCTACAGCCTCTTGGGAGAACTGCCCTTCCAGAATGGAAAGGTCACCCAGAATCAGATCTAGGAGACTGCAAGTCACATGTAAGCAACTGTCAAAGCCTGAGATAATCTGAGAAGCATCTCCTACTTTAGAGAGAAGGCTAAAACCAAGGAAACTATACCCAGGCATGCAAAGCATTCACGTTGTCTTGTTCATTACATAAAACTACATGGTAACAGCCATGTCATTCACTTTACTTTGTGCACAAGAGGTTTGAGATCAGATAGGATAAAGAATTTTGCAAGAGTAAGCCAGTTAATAAGTGTCATAACCAGGATATACACAGATTTCTCTGTCTCCAAAGCCCTTTTTTAATTCAGGAAGAAAGAACCTTCAGACCATTTGCTTTTTACCTCTTTCTTTGAACTGTTTCCTTGGTTTGTGGTATTCAACCTCCTGTTTTGTTTTGGGTTTTGCCTCAATAGACATATCTGTGTCATCTACTTTAGAATAATTACAGTATTTTCTAGAACCAAACCTTAATGTCACTGGCCATGTTTAAAGAGATCTGGGACCTTTGCTGCTATTCTAGGTTCTAAGCTGGAGTTGAAGGAGGGACTAGGATGGGGAATTTCACAAGAAGGAAATTGCAGGGAGATTAAGGGCTCTAGCTGCTGAGCTTTAATCATAGTTCTACCACTAAGAGCTGTATCCATGATCAAAAACCATTATTACATTAATTTTCTATTTTTATCATAACAAATTACCATTAATATAGTGTCTAAAAACCATACAAATTTACTCTTACAGTTCTTGAGGTCAGAAGTCTCACGTCAGCCACACTGAATAAAATTTTAGTTACTTCTAGGGCTATATTCCTTTCTGAAAGCTCTGAAGTAGAGCCTTTTTCAACTCCTAGAGACCACCAGCATTCTGCAACTCCTGGTGCCATTCCTCCACCTTCACAGCCAACAACATTGAATCTTTCTGATCCTTCTTCCATCATCACATTTGTTACCTTTGACTGTAGACAAGAAAAGTTCTCCTTGTTAGGACCCATGTGAATCAATTGGACCTGTCCAAATAAACTAGGATACTCCCCCTATCACAAGGTTCTTAACTTTAATCACATCTGCAAAGTATCCGTTGCCAGATAAGACAACAGATTCCCCAATTCCAGAGATTAAGGCCTGGATATCCTTAGGGAAGTCATTATTCTGCTTAACAGAAAGATCCTTTGGAGTCTCAATCCTCACACCTATAAAACAGGAGAAATAATAGTTCTTACTTTATAGGGTTATGAGGATGAAATGTGAGCATACACACAAACTGGTTGGCTTAGCATTTAGCATATAAATGTGGCATTAAAAATATTAGCTACTGTCATAAGTAATAACCAGTTCCTGCTACCCTCAGTCCCTTCTAGCAAAATCCACTTCTTGCTACCACAAAATGGTCAGGGTCATTGATTTTGAACTCTCCTATATCCCAGACTCTTCCCTATATTTCTCAGAGGACAAAGTTTATTATTTCTGTAAGTTAACCTTAAACCTTTCATGAGTATTTGTCTCCCCTTCAAATAAACAAGAGAGGTGACGCCAAGGGTTATACCTGCACAAATGACATTTTCAAAACTGCCACTCACTAACAGGCCCTAACCCCCTGCAAAACTTCCCTTATGGTGACCATGGTTACTTTTCAGTCTAAATCAACCCCACACTGAAATTCATCACAAACACTCACATGTCTCTTTCTCCGGGGCCCCAGGGCTGCAAGTGGTGAGGCAGCTAGCCAATCACCTGCCACTTTCAGACGTCCTGGCGTTACAGTATAACCAGATTGTCAAGGTTCACCTGGAGGATTACTTGCTAAATCACAAGTTTAAAGAAAACAATTTGGAGTTACCCAAGAGGAAACAACACACTTACTTATCTCCAGACTCTCCACACAGACTGTATTAAATTTTCCATAACCAAATTTACTGCAGGGCTGAGAACAAGCATGAGATATTTCTGCTGAAAGTTTTTGATATTTCAAACTGTCTTTTAAAAAGAAGCTTAAAGCATAAGTGTAATTCTTTCTCTTTGGCAAAACTCATTTTTTCTCCATTTGGGAAAATAGCTTGGCCATCTAATTGTTGTAAAAATAAGTTCAAAGCACAGGATCTAAATTAAGGCAGATAATACCTTTCACTATCATTTTATAAACACTATATTTGATGTCATCAAACTACCCAAGAGCTCTTTTAGCACCAACTTCTGTGACATTTTTAAATCAATAAAATGCAAGCACTCCACTAGTTTGAAAAGAAATCAAAAATGGCATAGAAGTTACTTTCTTAATTTCTAAACTAATTATATATTCAAACACAGTAATCCCTGAGCCAAAATAGTAATGAACTGTTAGAGAACTATTTAGCATTTTTCCAACACTTGGCTATCACTGCACTAGACACACAAAATGAGAATTTAGAAATCAGGAAGATTTCAGCCAAATAGATTTGCTATAGTCACCATTCACAGATGCTGAAAAAGAAAGCTTGTTTTGTTTGAAAAGGGCACCTCAATTCCCATTCCTGCCCATCAAGTGAAAGGAAAAATATATGAGGATATCAACTGTAAAATGTCAGCATACTAAGTAGGATATATCGCCCGTGTTTCTTGATATGAAAGAGAAAGATCTCGGTGAATGCTATTTGAAAGTCCATCTGCTGCAGAGCTACACTGTACTTCCCGTGTTCTATAAAGCTGCTCAGAGGGGATGCTCACAGAGCTGGAGCGCTATCTCAATCCATCGCCCCATCACCACCCACAGCTGTTCACAGGAGTGCCGCAGAGAATTGGATGCACTAAAGAAAATGAATTTGGAAATAAAATAGAAGACCTTCAGAATTTAAACAAGAAAAGAAAAAGAACTGAAGCAAATGATATGGTTACCTTATCCCATGAGGCAAGCATGCTTGAATGAATGTTATAAGATTTTTTACTAAGCTTAAACATAACTATGAAATGTAAAAAAGGGTCTAGATCTTTTGTTGTCGCTATCAAAGGGGGAAAATGAGCTAGTCCAGAGTGACAGTGCTACAGGCAGATAATGAAAGCTTGAAATTGAACTAGTGATAAACTCTATGTACAAGTTCTGCAGATTAGATGAATATTTATTAAAGCTACATTTCAAATTCTACTGAAAGAGTATACAGTGACTTAAAGAATAATTTTAAAAGCCCTTGTCTCTTTATTTCGAAGTAAAGGAAGAAAGAATGAAGGAATGTAATCAATATGGATGAATCTGAATTCATGAATGGCAATACTCAAAATATCTTGGCATGTTTCTCAAACCAAAGAATCCCCTAATCACTTCCCAGATTTAACAAGGTATCATCAAACTATGAACTGGATCACTGCACACTCAACAACACCCCAGCCACCTCTGAGGAGAAAGGGGAGCAACATTAACACGGCTTAAAAGTGCATATGAACAGGCTAGTGCAACCAAACTACCCAGAGTCTACAGTGAACATTGTAAGATTAATGTCGTGTGAAATTTACTCAAAACCCTGCAGCCCTAGCAGGTATTTCAGCCTTTCTTAGAATTTCAAGATGACTGGAAACTTTTAAAGACAAAATATCATTGTTTGAAATGGATTCTTTATTCCAAAGATGGTTCTGATGTGTCACTATGCAGCTACAAAAGTGAACAGGCACCCAAGTGCAACAAGTGCCCTCAGGAAGACACATTTCTATACTGATATGGCCAAGTGCAAGACTGTGGAAGATATATCAAGGTTTGGTTTGATGGTTGTCTTGGGGAGAAATAAAAGAGACAAAAATAAATCCCCTCCCACTGCATCAACAAGAAGATAGTGGCATTTATTTTTGTATAGCCAATGGAGTGACTATTTGTATTATAGCATAAATCTCATTAATCTCTCTTATTACATCAATGATAACTTGGACTAAAACTTAAAGAGGACAAAATATAGTGATTTGAGACAGCATAAAAAATCTACCTAGTCTGTGAAATACAAAACTTCCATTTGTTTTCCTTTAATCATCTGAATAATTTGTCAAAAACATTGCCCCTTGCTACGACATCCTTTTAAATAGCACTGCCTGAATAAAGTTGATTTATTTGTAAATTGTGTCTCCACCACCATTGCACATTAATCAATCATCCTATTTTTCAGAACAGAGACACTGAAATGACACACTAGATTTTAATGATACAAAATGATGGGAGAAAACATCAGAAAGCAAACTACACTTTTTTTATCTCTCTTTCTTTTTTTGTCCCTCTTTGAGCTAGTTTAGGGAAAGAAGATAGAATAAGATTATTTTGCTTGAGCTTTTAATTAGTTAATTTCCCAAACACGTAAATCAGTTCTTTTAAGTGCTGCTTTGGTTTCAAATAACTATCTGAAAATGAGTGCCTGGGGTTGGATACAGGCCTCGTCAGCATTCATCTATAAAGCATGAAGACTGTAAATAATAAAATGAAAGCAGGAAATAAAACTAAGAAAGCAAAGAGACACAATTTTTAAAAAAGGTTGGCTTTGATCATCTCTCCCCAGATATTATTCCACGCTACATATTGTTATGGTCACACGATAGTCACATTCTTGCAGCACATATTTATCTGGCACCGTTTTCTCGTTGTTTCAGCTTTCCAGCCAGAGACTCTCACACTTAGTATATACCAGAACCATTCACGGGGGAGCTTATTAAAAGTTAACATTCCTGGGACTCAGAAGATTTTGATGCAGTAGATACAGTTTGGAGCCTTAGAAATTTTCAGGCACACCAGGTTGATTATCACTCAGAAACTTCATGGATGGTACTTGAAAACACACCACCCTATAGGTTGTTTTCTGTATCTTTTTCTACATACCCAAAGAAGAAAAAAAATGTTTCCTGCATATACCATACACCCTGAGAAGGCATACATTCACCCCAATTTTGTCTCACTGCTCACTGTGTGAATGAGGCTGATGCTACTAATTAATCATCTGGCCCACAATAAACCTTCTGTTGAGAAGCCTTCTGTATCTCAAGAAGTAGTTCATTCTGTCTTTGAGCAACTCTGTCCTCTGCTCTCTGTATTTAGATATAGGTCGTTGTTCTAACCTTTGGAACCACATTCTATAATGGCTCTTTTTCTTTCTCATACTGACAGTGGAGGCACAGTGTAGATGGTCCCACCCAAGATGGTTGGTTAAGCTATTTGATTTGTATACCACTGAGTCCTGTTCAGCCAGTACAAAAGATGGAGATTTTACATCTTTTGTATTAACCTGCATGAAGGTAGAACACATTCTTCTTAGCTAAGTATCACAAGAATGGAGAAGCAAGAATCTAAGGTGCTCAATACTCATATGAAGCCAGAAGACGATCTTATACACACCCACTTAAGAGAAAAACTCAATTCAAGGTGGGGGGGCAAGGAAAGGAGGGAGTGAGGAGAGGCAGGAGGGAGAAGGAAGGATGTGCTCCCACTTAAAGGGCACAATGTTGGGTGTATGGCACATCTCTTGGGGGAGGGGCCAATTATAAGAGGGACTCTACCTCAAAAATGCAAACATTGTAACCTAATTCTTTGTACCATCAAATTGACCTGAAACAATAAAAAAGGTTCAAATAATGAGAAGAGATGATGAAAACACAAAAAGGAGAGATTATTTTTCTGAAAATGTAAGGTACACACACAAAAATACATTCAAACAATATAGAAGTCAAGAATAAAAAGGCAAAATCTCTTTCACAGCATTCTATTCTCCTAAAACAAGAATTTTGACACCTTTTAGTTATTTTACTGGCTTCCATCACCACAATGTGTATAAATACACATATCTCTTTATTCACAAATGCCCACCATTTCCTCCCTGGAGATATGAGGAATTTTGCCCGCCTTCTCCTCTCTCTCCATTCCTTGTACTATTAATTCAAGTTATCCTAGTGGTAGTGGTTAAAGTCATGCTTAATGACTTTAATGTAATGTGGTCAAATTTCTAATGCTAAGTGCATCATCTTGGGCAACATCTGAAGATGCTACAAAAATAAATAAAGCAATACATTTCTCTTTCCTAAAAATAAAACATTAAAATATTTTCTTAATCACTAACTTATATGTTAGGTGACTGACCTGAACCAAAGCTATGGAATCATTCGTCTATTCAAGGCAGTAAAATGTTGGCATATTTCCAACATGTGTACTGTGGAGAATAGTTACAATGTTGCTAAAACCTCACACAGTAGAACCTCCATGGTTGACCAACTTCTTATGTTGGCCTTATTTTCCTACCACCTGTACATGTACAATCAACCTAGTTCCTTATGTTTCTCTTCTCCATATGTTGACCAGTGTTTTACAGTCCCTTTGGTGCTTAACTAACAGGGGTTCTACTGTATTTGACATAAATATGAATTTACAGAACTCATACACCGTAGACAGACTGTCCTCATGCACTGTGATCCTAACAAAGATCTTACCTTCTTTTAACTTTGATAAATGTAATGTTAAGACTTTTTTTTTTTCAGTTTTTGGCTGGGGCTGGGTTTCAACCCACCACCTCTGGCAAATGGGGCTGGCGCCTTACTCCTTTGAGCCACAGGCGCCGCTGTATTTTAAGACATTTTAATGTGATTTTTCTTCTTTTTTTATCTCTACTTGGGTACAAATGTTTTTGGTTACATGGATCACTTGAGTCAGCCTTCTAACTGCACCCATCACCTGGATCATGTTCATTGTGCCTGTTAGGTAAGTTTTCACCCATCCCCTTTGCACCCCTCATCCCTTACCCCATTTGATTTCTACTGAGTTATACTTCCTCCTATGCATATGCGCACTCATCATTTGCTTCCAATTTAATAGTGAGTACATGTAATGTTTGTTTTTCCATTCTAATACAATTTTTAACTAATACAACAAAACTGTAATTTGTTCCTAAAGAGCCGATTCTCTGTCTTGAGGCTCCCTGGTACTATATTCTATTTCAGCCTTTTAAAAACACTTTCTGATTTGACAGTCTCCTTGATTTCTAATCAAGTTTCATTGACATCACCCAAGAGCAATAAAACATCTATTCTAAAGAAAAATAAGATCAAGCAATGTCCTACTACAAAGCCAGTTGTTCTGATAGAATGATTTCTTCTAAACAATGTCACTAGGTTAATTCTAGCTGGAGAATAAGTGACAGATATAAAGTTATTCAAGGGTAGTGCCTGTGGCTCAAGGAGTAGAGGACTGGCCCCATATACCGGGGGTGGCAGGTAGAGCCTGGCCCTGGTTAAAACTGCAAAAAAAAATTTTTTTTAAATAAAATAATAAGATAAAACATGGTTTAAAGTTATTTTAAAAACTAACGTATAATGGAAGAACTGGAAAAGTCATAAGCAGGTCATTAATGAATCATAACAGTAGAAGTTAAAGGCATCATTATAACATGGTAACAAACCACAATGGCCAACTCACTTGTCATTGTTATGTCCAATGAGAGAATGGATATTTGGGCTGCTGTTTTGAATGGTAACACAATGAATTAATAGACAAACAGCACTATCACTACAAACCAAAGAACAACTTTTGCAAGAATTCTATGCCATATGCAACTGGACATACAGTTGCTGTTTCCTCTACCACACTTCTCCTACACAGAACAATCATTTCTAGTGTTTAGGTGAAGGCTACCCTGCGTAGGACTAGTTTTGACTTCCTGGAATTGATTCTTTTATTTTTCTAGTAGAAAGCTACTATCTATCTCTTAGAAAACATACAGCATTAATGAATTGTACACTACCCTTAAAGAATGTAGGGCTTTTTGAGAAAATGCAAACCTGTATGTATATTTATAGCAAAATTCATGGTAATGGTGACATCCACAACGATATGCATAAATAAATACATCTTAAAGGACAAGGCTACTCAGTATCAAGGTGATTATTAGAAAATTAATAAGATATATTATAACATAGCATGATATCATTATATTAAAATGCAATTAGATGTGTTTATTATCTAAAGAAAATCAGTCTATAGAATGGTCAAATAGTAATAAGACTAAAAATAAAAGCCAACAACAAAACCAAAAATTTTACAGGCACCCAGCCAATGTATATAATGAGAAGAAGAAAAATCACATCAGTGAATGAACAATCAAGGCATGTAGGGTAGGAAGAATGAAAGTAAAACTTGTGTTTAATAAAAGAACCATAATTAAGTCCAAAATATTTTAGAAACAAAAGAAACAGTCATTAAACATAAATTAGATAGGATATGTGAGATCTACCACTTAATGCTAAATCAGGCAGAAATGAAAAAGGTTTTATAAATTGTTAGCTGTGTAGGCAGAAGTTAAGGTTATACATAATATTATGCATAATAATCAAAATTTTAAAGTTAAATAATAGTAGCACAGTAACTCCCGCCTGTAATCCAAGCACTCTGAAAGGCCAAGGCAGGTGGATCGCTTGAGCTCACCGAGTTCAAGATCAACCTGAAGAAGAATGAGACTGAGACCCCATCTCTACTAAAAAAATGAAAAACTGAGGCAAGGGGATTGCTGGAGCCCAAGATTTTGAGGTGGCTGTGAGCTATGATGCCATGGCACTCTACCAAAGGTAACAAAGTGAGACTCTGTCTCAAAAACAAACAAACAAAAAAAAAAAACAGCTTAAATGACCTTAAAGGTGAAAATTCCATTAAAAAGTATAATCCACACCTTATGTTTTTGGTTTAGCTACTATGTAAAGAGGAATGTCATAATTATGTGACAAAAATTATTAAATTCTGTCTTTGTCATGGGTTATAGATATTCCCAAGAAGGAAGAAAAATAATGGCCACCAAAATCAAAACCTTAGTCCTAACAGAATCTTCTCACCTCTCAATCTATTCAGAAACCAGAAATCTATTCTGAGAATTTGAGGAAAAATACTCCTCTATTCCAGAGACTAATTAATACAATAGTTTTTCATTATTCATAGCAGAGATACCAAAAAGTAAAAAAAATCTCTCAGTTGCACATATTGTTATCAAAAGTACCAAGAAATCACAGCTCATAATATTAGTGATTGTGGCTGAGTCAACACTTTGTCAGACCAATTATTATAAATGCGAAAGTGCTAAAAACGCTCTTGTTTACCATAGTAGAATTTGTACTAGTTCCTATTGAACAACGTTTGAATTTTTAGATGCTAATGTTCTTGGTTTAAGCAATTTTCACTACATCTTTCATATATTATTAACTTGTAAAAAATATTATACTTGGTAACTAGCATTACTACTTACTGTGTAATGTAACCTTAAAGCAGTGGTTCTCAACCTTACTAATGCCGCAACCCTTCAATACAGTTCCTCACGTTGTGGTGACCCCCAACCATAAAATTATTTTCATTGCTACTTTATAACTGTAATTTTGCTGCTGTTATGAATCGTAATGTAAATATCTGATGTGCAGGATGTACTTTCATTGTTACAAAGGGTCATGACTCACAAAAATAATTTTATGGTCGGGGTCACGATAACAGGAGGAACTATATTAAAGGGTTGCAACATTAGGAAGGTTGAGAACCACTGCCTTAAAGATTAGGTTAGAGTTGCCACAAATATGTTCAAATGAATGAATAAGATGTATTCATAATTGTTTCATGAGGTTTGAAGTTACCTTCCCCCAGAGGTAACTATTCCAATTTCTAGTACTTCTAAGATCCAATTTTCCAATTCTTACTATTTTCAATATGCACAGGAAAACATAGAAGGTCCAAAGAATAGAAGAAAAAAAGCAGAATTCTTGGAATGATGAAGGTGTCTAATTGGATTCCCTCACTTCAACTCTGAAGAGTGAGCATATACTTTCCAAAGCTACCTTTAGCAGAAACCTCCAAGAATCAAGATAGTGTGCTAATCCAAGATGTGACACTATCTCTAAGAACATACATAATTAAATTTATCTAAGCCTCAGATATCGCTACATCTTGGTTAATTCTATCCCCCTTTGACCCACAGCATGTCAAATTGTATCTATCTTTCATGGGTCAAAGAGTACCTGAACTTTCTCCATTAAATCTTTTTTGATTATTTAAGCCAATTGATGTATTCTTACTTTTAAAATTTAGAGTGTAGATAACTCAACTCATTGTAGAATTATGCACTCTTCTTTTGTTTTTTATTATTTCAAATTAATATGGGGGTACATAAGACTAGATTACATAGTTTGCTTTTGTGAAGACAAAGTCCAGGTTGTAGCTGTGCTCTTCAGCTAGGAAGTGTACCATATACCGTGTAATGTACCCTTTGGGTGGGAATTTACCCAATAACTCCCCCCATTCCCCTTTATTTGAATTTAATTGAGTTTTTTTCTCATGCGAGCATGCAGCTATCAATCTACTGGTTGTAATTAAGTACTAAGTACTTGTGGTGCTTGTTTGTCCATTCTTGTGATATTTCACTTAGAAAAATGTTCTCCAAATTCATGAAGGTTAGATTTTGTATCACAAAAGATACAAAATCCCAATCTTTCTATGGATGACTAATATTCCATGGCATACATATACTACATTTTATTATGCCATTCACAAGTATTGAAGAGCATGTGAGCTGTTTCCACATTTTTGTAACTGTGAAGAGTTCTGCTATAAACATTTAAGTGCAAATGTCCTTATTATTTCTTTGGATAGATAGCTAGTAATGGGATTGTAGGATCACATCTACTTCTAGTTATTTAAGGAATCTCCACAGAGATTCTTCTTTCCACACAGGTGGTACTAGCTTGCAGTCCCACCAACATGTATGACTGTTCCCTTCTCTTCACACCCATGCCAGCATCTGTTGCTCTGGATTGTTCTCCCAAGGGTTAGGTGATTATCTCTAAGTTTATTTGTTTGTTTGTTTGTTTGAGACAGTCTTAAGCTGTTGCCCTGGGTAGAGTGCCATGGAGTCACAGCTCATAGCAACCTCAAACTCTTGGGCTTAAGCGATTCCCTTCCCTCAGCCTCCCAAGTAGCTGGGACTACAGGCCACAACACCCAGCTATTTTTTTGGTGTAGTTGTCATTGTTGTTTGGTGGGCCCGGGCTGGATTCGAACCCACCAGCTCTGGTGTATGTGGCTGGCACCCTAGCTGCTTGAGCTACAGGCGCCAAGCCCTCAAAGTGGTTTTTATTTGTATTTCTCTAATGACTGGGGACAATGAATATTTTTTCATGTGTTTCTTAGCCATTTATCTGTCCTCATGAGAGACATTTCTGTTCATGTCTCTTGCCCATTTTTTAATGGGGGTCATTGATCTTTTCTTGTTGTTTTGTTTGAGCTCTCTATAGATTCTAGTGATTAGCTTTTTGTTGGATTCATAGCAGGAAAATTTCTTCTTCCATTCTCTAAGTTGTCTCTTTACTTTGTTGATTGTGTCCTCAGTTGTGCAGAAGCTTTTTCACTTGATCAGGTCCCACTTGTTTATTTTTATTGTGGCTGTGATTGCCAGTGGGGTCTTTAAGGCTAAGGCCTATTAGATTAAGACTATCTTTTCTTCTAGAGTTTTTATAGTTGCAGGTCTTAGATTTAAATCCTTTATCCATAATGAGTCAGTTTTTGTAAGTGGTAGGAGGTGCAGGTCCAATTTCAGTCTTTTACATGCATGTGGCTAACCAGGTCTCCCAGAAGCATTTGTTGAATGGGGATTCTTTTCCCCAATTTATGCATTTGTTTTTGTCATGAGACTAACTTCTTCTCTAGAGTCTGTTCTGTTTCATAGATCTATGTCTCTATTTTTATGCTAATTCTATGCTGTTTAGATCACTACAGACTTGTACAATAGCCTAAAGTCTGGTAAAGTGATGCCTCCAAATTTGTTCTTAATTCATAGAATTTCATTGGCTACTTGTATTTTTTTTTTCTATTTCCATATAAAATGTGTATCTATTTTCTCAAGATCTTTAAAGAATTACACTGGTATCTTAATGGATATTGCATTAAGTCTGTAGATTGCTTTGGGTAGTATAGACAGTTTAATAATGTTGATTCTTCCAAGCCATGAGCATAATATTTTCTTCCATCTGTTAGCATTCTGTGCAATCTCTTTTCTGAGTGTTTCATGGTTCTTTTTGTGAAAATCCTTCACATCCTTTGTTAAATATATTCCAAGATATTTCATTTTCTTGGACACTACTGTGTATTGTGTCTTTGATTTGATTCTCAGCTTGACTATTGTTGGCGTATATGAAAGCTACTTATTTGTGTACATTTATTTTGTAATCTGAGCTTTTGCTATATATCAATTCCAGGAGTCTTACAGTTAAGTCCTTAGGGTTTCTAGGTGTAGGATCATATCATTAACAAAAAGCGATAGTTTTACCTCCTCCGTCCCCATATGAATATGCTTAATATCCCTCTCTTGTCTGATTGCATCAGCTAGGACCTCTATTGAACTATAATGAATATTAGTGGTGATAGTGGACGTTCTTGTCTGGTTCTAGTTCTAAGCAGAAATGCTTTCAGCTTTTCTCCATTCAATATGATGTTGGCTTTGGCTTTGTAATAGACAGCTTCTATCATTTTAAGGAATATCCTATCTACGCCAATTTTCCTAAGCATTCTTATCAAAAAAGCATGCTGAATTTCATCAAATGCTTTTTCTGTGTCCAAGGAGAGTATTATATGACCTTTGTAATTACCTCTGTTTACATGATGAAATACATTTATAGATCTGCATATATTGAACCAGCCTTGCATCCTTAGGATAAAGTCTACCTCATTGTGATGAATTATTCTTTTGATGTGTAACTGAATTCTGTTTGCTAAGATTTTACTGAGTATTTTTGCATCAATGTTCATTAATGACATTGGTCTGTAGTTTCCTTTTTTCTTGTATCCTTCCTGGTTTGTGTATCAGAATGATATTTGTGTTTTAAAATCATATCTTCTGGACACAATGATAATCATAACTTTCAATTTTGATTACCTAATATATGTCAAAAGCCAGGCTCAGCCAATGACATACACTATCATTTCTTTGCTCCACTAGTGAACATGAGCCAGCCATGATTGCACAGTGTAGCTCAGTCCCATGCAATCACTGCACTAAATGAATACATGTGTCACAGAAGAAAAGGAAAAAAATGTGCGTTTATTAGCAAGGATGAAATAAAGATACAATGGCAAGATTTCCATTTCACTAATTCTCTAAATCCATGATTGAATATCAAAAAGTTAAAGCTTAGTTTTAGTTAGAAACCCTGACCTGTGAGTTAACTAGTTGGTAAGTGTGAAAAGAATGACAGGGCACGCTCTGCTTACTTCCTCTTGAGAGGGAGCTTTCCTGCAGTGAACACAAATTTTCCTTTCTTACACACTATAAGTCTTACCTGGGCAGGCTTCTGGCACAGGCAAGCCCCAGTTTAGAGCCACTCGAAGTAGATAGGGAAATCTATGTGATTCTGAAGTTTACTATTAGCAAGCCTATTCAGGTGACTTAATGTTTCATTGAGTTTGTATTTTTCTAACTTTTCAGATGAGGAACTGGGACTCCATGGAGAAACTCATAAGCTCATTTTTATAAAATTCTACATGTACACTTACTTAAAAATCTGGAAAACAATTCAACAGAAATGATAGAATGGCAAACAATTTTGTTTTGCACCTTGGTATATTCTAAAAGTCTACTTTAGGAACATGTACAATAGTTAGAAAAAAACAGGTTAAATATAGGTGTATGTACATGCATCCATATATACATCTACACATATATGTTTTTAAATAGAATACTGACTTCTTCAGAAACATAGTTATCTGTAGTTCTTACAACAGATGTTGTCTGAAAAATGCTCAAGATTCATATTTTAAGTATTTCATAGTAATTTAATAATAAGCCCTGAGTGGATTGCACACTTAGAAGAAGCTTGCAAGAAGTCTTGAGCCTCCTATATTATTAAGAACTCTTTCTAATCAGTTAACAGACCCTTGGAATAATCAAAGAAAATCACCTTCTCTTAGCAGTTACTGATTCACATGACTCTCCAAAAACACATCAATGTATTATATGCCCACAGTAGACAAAATCCTTTTGGTCCAGTAGAAGCTATCGTGTGCTTTAATGGTGACATTTCCCTCTAAATATCACTAACTTTCATAGAAGCCAGCAGCTTCAAAGTGCTGGAGGCAGCAGGCTTGTAATCAGGAGACATTTATTCCCTCCTTTGTCACTCACTTAGCCTTGCTTCATTTTGCCTACGCACAAATAAAAAAAAAAAAATAACTCCTGCCTTTTTCCTAATAGTGATAAGAAGGAAATAAATAGACATCTATACACAAATGCTATAATGTAAGATACTTTCAAATAAGGAAAAACATATTCATTCAGAATTGCTCTTACTGTAATTACTTTAGCAGCCCATCAACTTAAGCTGTGTAATTTTTCTTTGGTTCTTTAACTCAAGATGCACATAAATATGTGACATTTTTTCTCCAAATATCGCTAACTTTCACAAAAGTCCATCAGCTCAGGTGCTAGAGGCCGGGTAGGTATCAAAATGGCAGAGGCACCAGCTCTTTGTCTCTAGCAAGAAAGCTGGCATCCTTCAATTCCACAGGAAAAACATCACCCTTGGGAGCTTCTTTCACCAATCACAAAATGAAAAATCACTTGTATGTGGCAAGGTAACCAAATAATAGTGGAAGAGTGCCAGTTCTAGGAAAAGACATTTTGATGGATGTGAAAGAAATGAAATGAGATGCCTGCTTTATTAAACGGCAGCTGATCTGTGTTCTACCCACAAGAGGAAGTTTATAAAGGATGAGGACAGTTGTGGCAGGGAATTGCGACCCACAATCACCACAGTAGTTTGAAAAGGACAAAGGCAAGAAGTACCTTCAGAGCATAAAGACAGGTGACATCTGATAAAACACAGCGGACTCGGTAGAAGGGCATTACAGCTCGCAGATAGAAAGCAGCAAATTAGGGTCAAAGAAGAGGCTTGTTTTTATAAATCTGAAAACAATGGGAAGAGTAGGGAGACAGAGAAAATCGGTTGCCACTTAGCAGAGTTATGGATGTCAAACAGCCAGGAAAGGGCATCTGAAGTCGTTCCATAAGATTTTTGTTTCGTTTTGTTTTGTTTTAATAGACCAAATTAATGAGCTGGATTTCAGGCCCCCTTTTTAAATGTAGGCAAAGGAAATAAGCCAATGTTGACAAACAGCATTAAAAGATGGCTAAAATGATCTGCGTTAGTTACGCTCACAGCCTGAAGCCAAGCCCAGCTGTTGACTAGGGGTGACAGCTGCAGAAAACACTGAGGGTTAAAAGTATAATTTGAAATTGGGGTGATAGGTTTTGAGAGTTTGTGTTCTCTTTCTGAAGTGATCATTTTGCCTGCTTACATCAGAGGCTTAAAGGAGATCAAAGGCTCCAGATGCTGTAACCTGCTTTGTTGGAAAGATTTCTAATTGAATCAGACACGGACAGAATATAATTACATAAAAAGTAATAAAGTCTCTGATCAAGATTTGGAGCTGCAATGTTTGGACTGCTCTAACACCTTTGCTGTCTCTTTTACAAGAGACATTGGTAATTAGAGACAGGCATCATTTCCCCAAATCTAATAATTCCTGTTTAGGGTGGGAGAAAAGATCAGAAAAAAATGCTTAGGGACTATTACTGGTTTTCATAGGAAAATCATAATCCCATATATAGAAGACAGACGCAGCATGGATGTGTGCTTATAATGACATGAGATAAACGTGGCTTCATACTAGAAATGATGACAGAGTACTTGGGCTTATCTGGCAAAATCTAATCCCCAACAAAACCAGATGGAACGACATATCACAGAGGGAAACTCAGAATTCAAAAACAAATACCTATTACTGAATATTTTAAAGACAGTATGTTTATATAGTTGTTCTTCGTATCTTGGCCAATACTCTGCAGATGACTTCTGTGCTCCCATTTTAAAAAACATAAAATGATAAAGCGGTTGAGATGTTTACTTCTGCCTCAGTATTGACAGTCAGTCAGTCAAAAAAATATTCCTTAACACCCACAGGGTTTTTAATCCTACAGTGGATACATGGAAGTACATATTAAAGAACAGAAAACATCTTTGAGCCAAAGAAAATGCACGGTAATTATTTCAATGATACAGGGCATGTATGTTCAGGATTCAAACTAGAGACAGGCATTAGAGAAACCAAATGCCAAAGATGCAAGAAGACATTTCTGACAAGAAACTGATTTTTTTTCCCCCTTTCTACTTTTTCTTCTTAAGAGATGCTTTGCAGTAACTATCACCGCCAACCTCTCCTTGCTACACACTGCCACCTACAGGACAGCAGGCAACTGCTAGATAATAATTTGTTTTCTTTCTCATGGCTGAAAATAAATGTCCTAATTAATTTCATGATGCCCCTATTTTTCATGCAGCATTAAAGTTAAGTACGCAAGAGCACACTGGATCTTAGGTCTATAATCATAACTGCCGAGAGTTTGAGAGTAGTTTAGGAAAGCGAAAAAATGTCCCTCCCGAAGTGTGGCATTTCATAACAAGGCACATTTTCACTGCTGTTCCCTTTCATTTTAGAAAGCAGATTATCAGGACAAGATGGTCAAAAGATTCTGAATAAGGACGCACAGTCTGCTAATGGTGATAAATGCAATGTGTAAATGGGGTATTTAATGAATGCTTTTGATAACAGTGGTGGCTGGCTACATGATTCATTAACTGTGACATAATTAGTCAGTCTCTCTCAAAGAAAACACTACCAATGTTTATATTTTTAAAATATTCAGCTTCTTTAAGATATTTCTTTGAGAAACACAGAACAAAGTAAATGAAAGTAAAAGGGAATTCAGCAACATACTTAGAAAGAAATAATTCAAGTATTAGTGTCTACTGACTGTGAACAAAGTGACCAAATTATCATGGTTATTAGGGGGAGACCATCATGAATCAAAATAAACAATTTGGTTCTTTCATTTTGGTAACCAGAACATTATGGCATTTTTCCCTTTGGAGAGAATTATTAAATTACTTGTTTGAAAAAAAAAATTGATCAAGTAAGGCCAGAAGAGCAGCTTCCATGGCAACCAATGCATTAGTAGATCACAGATGAACTATATCCACATTTAGCATCTTGACTGTTGTAATTTAGAGAAATTCAGTAGGCCCTAGATGAAGTGAAAGATAAATCTGACTGTAGTTGAAAACTACAATAAGATTACTGGTGAAAATAAAGGACAGATTCACAAAGATGGATTGAGATATTTGTTAAATAATTTACATTGATCCTGAACACAAATTAATCAGAAACAACATTATTATATTGAAAAAAATCCCTTTTCCTTTTTGTTCCACAATAGACATATGACCTCAAAGTTCTACACACACACCACATTTCTGCTATTCAATTCATTTTCTTAAATGCACCAGAGAAGTTCCTTGTTTATAAGCATCATGCAGTACATCATTTTGTAACACAGAATCTTTTTATAGTACGAACAGTAACAATTTTTTCTCTTCCTTGTATTTGGTAAATAATAAGCCTCCACTACTGAATTTTCTTAAAGTAAGAGAGCCATGATTTGCAAATAACAAAATATCAGGAAATACTTTTAGAAATTACCCCTTGAGAGCTGAGAATTCAAAGATATAACATTACTACAAGAAGGAATTTTTACAAGATGATTGTCATTCTAGGTAATAAGCATTTGTGAATTATTATGACACAGTAAGTGTCCTACAATTCACAATCTCGGTTAACCTGAGTTTAGCATAGCAAAAATATAATGGCCTATCTATATAATTTATTCCAACTTGGGGCCTCAAAGGGGAGAAAATAATAAAGCAATTTTTTTCTTACTTAATAAGCTATATGATATAAATTTAATTTCATTTTCTCCTGAAGACTAACTCAAACCTGCAATGCGCATATTTGTGTGTGATTTGCCCTTTGGACTTAACTATAGACCATTTGAAAGACTCTCAAGACAAATAAAGACCTCATTTTAAAAACTACAGATTGAGAGTCCATATTTGTGGTGAGGATTTTTCTCTCTATAATTTCAAAATCTGGTTTGAAAATAGATGTTTTTAGTAGAGATAAAATATAGTACAAAAATACTAACCTGGATTCTTCATTCTTTCATAGCATTACTGTATGAACGTAAGAAAGGCTAAAACCTCCCTCTTCTATTTCTCAACAGAGTGAGGGTATTTTACTCTAAATTACTTTACAGTATTTAAAAATATTGTTATGTCAGGCTTTGTAAGCCAAAACATCTTTTGCCTAAAATATTCCCATAATTGGAAAAAGGGTTTGACTCCTTTTTTGCATCAATTAGCAAGTTTTCTCCATCTTCTACTTAGGTTCATATTTGTTAGTAAAGCCTCAAAATAGTTGTTATTGCACTAGAAAATTTGTATGATATGGGGGAAATATATATATAATTAGTGTGATGACACCTGATAATTATGGTGCCTATGACAGGCTTGTTTATATTTTTAAGGCATTTATATAATATCCTGCTTTTGAATACATCACACAATTAGTATCATCTTACTCCCACTGCATCTCTAACTGACAGAGAGAATGTCTATCCCTAAACTAGTAGGTAAAAGAAAATGAAATAATTGGTAAAGGTCAATAAGATTAAAAATTACTGTAAGCTCGATTAGGAGAAGATAATATCAGATATTCTCATCTTGCTTACTGAGGACATTGATTTGTACAATTTTTAAAAATGAAAATTAATTCCTGGCCTTTGGGCCATCATTCCTCTTTGTCTTCACACGGTACCACATAATGCCACTATAACATAGTCTATTATCACATATTAGCATATAGGTAAGTTTCTGAAATAGAAGGAAATGTGAAGACTATATATATCATGAGTTTATCTTTCAGGTGGCTATTCTCTTTATTAAATAAGAGCAATTAATCTCATCAATTTTTGAAAAGTATGAAATAATTTAGAACTAAAGGTGCAATTTATATAATTATCTGAAATATCTGATAAAGATAATCAGAGTATGCTAATTTAGTGATGATGTATCTGAAATTTGCCAGAGGGCCTGGAAAGCCTTATATTCCCAATCCACGACCACTACTTAATTAATTTCCAAGGATATTACTCGTTCCCTCAGAAGAAACCTAAAATATTATACGTCTATGTGAAGACTAGGACAGGAAACTGAAAACTGTGTACAGTAGTAGCCCTAAGGATCTACATCTCTTGCTCTTCCCTCCCTTAGAGTCCCCTTTCACTTGGTATCAGAAATGGTCTGTGTTACCAATAATATATGGCAGAAATAATGCTATGTTACTTCTGAGATCAGGTTATAATCCATCTTGGGTACTCAGTCCCTTCTCTGTCACTTACCTCTTACTCTCTCTTATCTTTAATTATCCAACTAAGAGCTGGCAAGGAACCTAAGTTTTCCAACTTAGGTGACTTAGCTTTGAAGTAACTCTGCAGCCCTATAGAACCTTAAGATGACTTCAGCTTGGCTTACATGTTGGGTCACTCAAGAGATCTAGAACCACCCAGCTCGGCTCCCAGATTCCCAACCCTTAGATACTGCATAAGACAACAAACACTTCTTGTTTTAAGCTGCTGTGTTTAGAAGTAATTTGTTGCACAGAAATAGATAACTAGTGCAGATTCAGAGATATATTTAAAGATTTCGTATTTTCTACAAGTTGAAGAGTATGACAGTAGAAGTAAAATTTTAAAACCACAGAAAGTGAACATCTATCTATATAAAAGATAATGACCAGGATTTGGTTTTCCAGACTAAGGTTTGTAACTCCTAAATCATGAGCTACTGGGAAAGAAAAGAAATATAAAAAGCCTGTGAAGAATATATCTTGCTAAGATGAAAAAGAATTCTAAGACATGAGGGAGAAAATAAAATGTCCAGTTTAAAAGGTTAAACCAACAGTATTAAAAAAAAATGACCTAAAAAGAATGATGGAATGAACGTTTATGAATTCACTCAGAAGGGGTTTTGTAAGAAAACCAATACCTATGGGTTTAGTTGTAGTGTATTATCTGGAACAGTTAGGAATATGGGTGCATTACAAATTAAACTTTAAAATGTAACCTAAAGAAGTGAGTTTATCTTATGGAAATTGAGGAAAACTGGTGAAAGATGCACATGCCTGGAAAAATCAATGGATCTATATCACAGATATTATTGAGGAAAAAAGGTAACATAATGTCATAGACAATACACCTGCATGTCAAAAAATCCACATACCTAAGAGTAGCAGCACAGTTGGGAACCAAGAGGCAAGGTTAGGGAGAAAGAGGGAAAAAACACTAAACATTGGTAGGGATGTGACCTATAGAACACTTACCCATATCAAACTTAGAAATTTCAAAATGAATATGTAACAACATTGGGATGGTAGAAAGAACTTCCAGTGTAATGGTATATTATAAAGTTAATTACTTTATGTAAGTGTAGAATATTTAATAAATTCTTGTTGACATTTTTGTGTTTCATGTTTCACAATACCCAAAACACTTAAACAATTTAGCAGTGTCTCTACACTGGAATCTTAACACAGAGAGGGGCAAAGCCTAGTATATGAAAGAGAGTTCAAAAAATTAAAAAGAATCTCAATTACTTTCCAAAAAGAAGGAGAGAAATTATTCATTGAATAAACTAACAATATGGATTTCTGAAATAATTCTATAATCATATATAGATACTTAGAAAGCAAAAGTTTTTTCCAGAAACCAGAAAAAAGTCAGTAAGAATAGATGTTGTTACAATAGCTTGATCTCCTTTGTCTGAGAGTCTTATAAGACAAATTATTTGGAATATCACTTTTTGGAGTATATGCTGATTTCAGATATCTTTTAATAAAGTCTCCCCTGAAATACCTGTAGAAAAACAAAAGAATGGATGAGGGGAGAGAAGATGACTGATCAGAGACATAAGCTACCAGATCATCTTGGGAAGAAAAGTTTTAGATGAAAAAAAAACACACAAACAAATAAAAAAAACCCATAGATCAGATGTAATTCCAAGGGAAAAGTTCTGGAACCTACCAGAGAGTCCATGGAAAAAGGTATAGAACAGAACAAGAAGGAGTGAGAAATCACCAGGAACCAGCCCCCAAGAGGCTTAGAGCCAGCAAAAAGGGTAGGTAGGTGGTTTGTTCCCCTCTCCCTCACATTTCTGGCAGTCAGCAGGCTCCTGAAATGCTGGAAAACCTTTGTATCCTCATGAGCCCCAAAGTTGCTGCCATCAGTGAACTGGGAGCTTCTTGAGGACAAAACACCAGGCTGAAAGCTCCCTATGGGGCCACTTCCAGTCATCACACAATGAAGCTGAAACAGCAGCTGCCATATTGCTTTTCTACCCACTGTGTACTTTTGTCCTGCCCAGGGGGTGTCATCTCTCAGTTTTGTCTTATTCATTGCCACACAAACACTTCCTAACTCTGGGCTAGATGGCAGGAGCCAAGGGGTGCCAGGAAATGTGTGACCCCAGAGCCTGGTCATTCCAGGTGGGCTACCTTCCAGAGATAGGGACACAGACAACCACAGTGCTAGCTTTTGTCTATTCAGACTTTTTTCCTCCCATTCTTCTCCCCCACTTTCAGCTGCTGAGAGAGATGATTGAGCTAAGGCTGTCAGAGCAACTATTTTCCCTGTGTTGGTGTGTCCACCATACCAAGGCTTCTACAGAGAGTGGGCTTGAAACTTTCCTCTTAATAGCCTGCAGCAGAATAAGGGGTGCTTGCACTGAGAGATTCCTGCTTACCGTCCCTCCCCAATCCTGCTCACCTGGCTGCTCCATCATAGTGGGGAACATCCAAAAGAGAAGGAACATCAAACTTGCATAAGCACCCCATAGGCAACTCAGGACCAGCATGTATCTCATTAATACTGTCAGGGATTGACCTCTTAGGACCCAGAGACAGGCACACAGGCCACATGCTGTACCCTCAGGACTCAATTTTGTTGCTCAGGGTCATGGAGGCTAGATCTGTGAACTAATCTTGGGAGGCAAAGGAGACTTGTAGGAAAGAACTGAAAAACTAGTGCAGAATTGGTCTCAGCCACAAAGAACTCATGGAGCACCCCTTCCTCTACAGCAAGACCATGCTCCCAGCAGAGTAGAATCCTGAACAGGAAAACTTCCAGCCTTCAATGTCATTATAGTAAAACTGAGACACTTTTCGCTCCTTCCTGCTGTCAGATTCTGGAGAGAGACCACAGAGTAGGGGTGACACAAGACCCACTCCCACCAGCCAGATTGTGAATCTCAGAAGACACCTCCCCTACTAACAGACTTTCTGGCATTGTGAGGTGATATTCACCCTTCCTTGGTGGCTTTCCCAGAAGCCTGGAAGTGTACCTTTGACCACCCTGCCAAAAAATAGCTACTTTACTAGCATTTGTGGAGCCTGAGGACTAGCTTGTCCAACCTAGTACTGCCCAGCCACATTCCCCCACCCACTTGTGCTATGGTGGAAAATAAGGACTCTTGCAGAAGTTCTAGAGTACCATCTACCACCTGGACTATTTGAGTACTTCTCCTGAGGAACTACAGCCAGACACAGATCCCCAAAACAACCTTCTGGGAAGCACCACCTACTGACAGGGAGGCAAATTTTCACAGCCCTTTTCAACATTTCCTGACTCAGTTATACAGGGTGTGGTTGATTCTTACTTACAAGCAACGCTTACTGCCTCAGAGATTAAATTGGACATGCCAATACAATTCACATTGTTAAGAAGACCCCAGGGATGAGGAAAGAAAAAGGATTCAAAAGACTTCCTATCTCTCTCATTAAAGAAAGACAGGAAATCTTCCCACAGACACAACTCATCACTGCTACAGCTTACATAAAACTAACAACTGAGAAAACCATCACATAGGTATACCTGTAACTAAGCCATCCATCCAGAACCTGAACAAATATCAAACCTATCTTAAACAAAGCCAAAGTTTCTTATCCAAGACATGCTACAGATATACCCTTATGAGGCATGTCTATAACATGTGTTAAAGCCCCGTCTGAACAAAATGAAATCTGAAAATAATAAGTGACAGCTGCTCCAGATAAAAAGCAATCAGCACAAGAACTTGGGAAATATGAAAAATCAGAGTAAAAAGACACCTTCAAAGTGGGACACAAGCTCTCCAACAAGAAATACCTAAGAAAATGAAAATGTTGAAATGACCAATAAAGAACTCCAAATATGGATTGTAAGAAGACTCACTGAAATCCAAGAAAAATGGAAAACTAGCTCAAAGAAACCAGAAATCAATTCAGAAAATGAATGAAAAAATTCACTAAAGAGATCAACATATTGAATAAAAATATATAACTTCTAGAAATGAAAAATGTATTTCAGGAAATATAAAACACAGTGAAAAGTTTTGCTTGTTTGTTTGTTTACTGGTCCTTTATATGCTTCCCTTTTATAAATTCCCACCTCCATCAACCTTTCCCTGTTCCTTTTTTTTTTTTTAATTTCAGATTAATATGAAGGTACCAATGTTTAAGTTACACTGTTTCATTTCTAAGGTAAAGTTTAAATTGTAGTTGAGCCCTTCACCCAGGCAGTGTGCATGTTAGATAAGAACTTGCCAATCACCCTCCCTCTTCCACTGTTCCCTTCCCTCTCTCTCCCTTCCTCCTCATTAGAATATATTTGTGATTTTCTGTTTGTGGGCATGTAGATGTTTATATATTGGTTTCATGATAGTATTGAGTACATTCAATATTTGTTTTTCCATAATTGTGATTCTTTACTAAGAAGAATGTATTTCAGCTCCATCCAGGTAAACACAAAAGATGTAAAGTTCCCATATTTTCTTAAAGGAGAATAGTATTATATGGTATACATATACCATAGCTTGTTAATCCATTCATAGATTGATGGGCACTTAAGCTGCTTCCACATCTTGGCAATTATGAATTGAGCTATAATAAAAAGTCCAATGCAAATGCCTTGTGGCAAAATAACTTTTTTTCTTCTGGTAGATGCCTAGTAAGGGATTGCAGGATCAAATGGAAGGTCAACTTTTAATTCTCTGAAAATTCTCCATTCTTCTTCCAATAGTGGTTGTAGTGTTTTGCAATCCCACCAACAATGCAAAATATAGTGGAAAGTTTTAAGAACAGAACAGACCAGGTGAACAGTGAGTCTCAGAACGTGAAGACAATTCTTTTGAATTAAAGAACAAAGAAATAAGATAATCAACAAAGCCTATGAGAAATATGGGATTGAGTAAAATGGCCAAATATGAGACCAAAGGCATCCTGGGGGTGAAGGAGAAAACAGATAAGGACTGGAAAACATATTTGAGGGAATAATTAAGGAAAAATTCCCTGGTCTTGTTAGAGATCCAGGTATAAGAAGCTCATTGAACACCTAGGAGATTCATCACAAAGAAGAAATCACCAAGATACACAGTCATCAGATTGGCCAAAGTCAACATGAAGGAAGAACTCCTGAGAGCCATGAAGCAGTAATAAAAAAAAAAAGTCCCCAGAACAGATGAATTCACAGCCAAATTTTGCCAAACCTATAAAGAAGAGGTGGTACCCATACTGCAGAAATTATTCTATAACCTTGACAAAGAGAGAATCCTCCCCAAATCATTCTATGAAGCCAGTATCACCTTGATCTCAAACTCAGGAAAAGACACAGCAAAGAAAGAAAACTATAAACCAATAACCATTATGAATACAGATGTAAAAATCCTCCATAGAATACTAGCAAACTGAATTCAACTGGACATCAAAAAAAAGTCCACCATGACCAAGTCAGCATCACCCCAGGGATGTAAGGATGATTTAACATATAGAAATCAATAAATGTGATTCACCACATAAACAGAAGCAAAAGAAAGACCATATGATCATCTCAATAGATACCAAAAAAGCATTCATCAAAATTTAGCACCCTTACATGGTTAAAAACCTCAAAACCTAGCATGGAAAGAACATATCTCAAAATTATAAAAGCAATATATAATAAACCTACAGCAAACATCATACTAAATGGGGAAAAGTTGAAACCATTCCTACTAAGAATTGGAACAAGACAGGGTGCCAACTGTCACCACTTCTATTAAACATAGTGCTGGAGGTCCTAGCCAGAGCAATCAGGCAAGCGAAAGAAATAATGGGTATCCAACAGAAAGATAAGGTCACACCATCACTTTTTGCTAAAGAAATGATCTTTATCTAGTAACCCCAAAGACTCCACCAAGAGACTCCTTGGAATTGATAAGTAAAGTCAGCAAAGTCTGAGGTTACAAATTCAAAGTACATAAATCACTAGCCTTTCTATACACTAATAACAGTCAAACTGATAGTCAAGTCAAAGACTCAATACCATCCACAATAGCTACAAAGAAAACAAAATACCTAGAAATATACTTAACCAAAGAGGTGAAAAATCTCTAAAAAGAGAAGTACAAAAAACACTGAGGAAAGAAATTACAGAGGACGCAAACAAATGGAAAAATATAACATGCTCATGGATTGATAGAATCAACATTGTTAAAATGTCCCTATTACCTAAAGCAATTCACTGATACGATGCAATCCCCAACAAAATAACAATGTCATATTTCACAGACCTAGAAAAAGTAATTCTATGCTTTGTATAGAACAAGAAAAGTACCCAAATATACAAAGAAATCTTAAGCAAAAGGAACAAATCTGGAGACATCATATAACAAACTTCAAACTATACTACAAGGCTATAGTAGCAAGCTATAATAACCAAAACAGCATAGCATTGGCACAAAAATAGGACCTGGACCAATGGAACAGAACAGAGAACTCAAATATAACACCCTCATCTGCAAATAGCCACCTGATCTTTGACAAAGCAGACAACAGTGCAGAGTGGGGGGAAGAAGCTAATTCAATAAATGGTGTTGGGAAAATTGGATAGCTGCATGCAGAAAAATGAAAACAGAAAATAGATTTAAAAAGAAAAATGAAACAAGATCCTTATCTCTCACCACTCACAAAAATTAATTCGAGATGCATACAAAGAGTTAACTGTAAGGCATGAAACCATAAGAATTCTAGAAAAAAATGCTGGAAAAGCTCTTGGCCTAGGCAAAGAATTTATGTAGAAGACTCCCCCTGGCAATCACAACAACAACAAAAATATGATCAAAACTATGAACAAAAGCTTTGCAAAAGAAGATAGGCAAATGACAAATAAACATGTGAAAAAAAGCTCAATGTCACTAATCATCATGGAAATACAAATTAAAACCACCATGAGATATCACCTTACACCGGTTAGAATGACTTTCATTAAACAGTCCAAATCAATACGTGCTGGCATGGATGCAGGGAGAAAGGAATGCTTATATACTGTTGGTGGACTGCAAATTAGTAAACCCTATGTGGAAAACAGTACGGAGATTGTTCATAGAATTAAAAGTAGACCTACCATTGGATCTAGCAATTCCACTACTATTTACCCAAAGGAAAAGAAGTCATTTTATCACAAAGACACTTGCACTCAAATGTTTATTGCAGCATGATTCATAATTGCAAAGGTGTGTGAGCAACGTAAGTGCCCATCAATTCGGGTGTGGATTAATAAAATGTGGTATATTTGAAACATGGAACACTACTCAGCCATGAAAATGACAAATTAATGCCTTCTGCAACAATTTGGATGGAACTGGGGACCATTATCCTACGTAAAGTGCCTAAAGAATGGAACAACAACCACATGTTTGCTTTAAATTGGAACTAACTGATGAGCACACACATACACACAGGGAAACAAAACTCCGCAGAAATCAAGCAGAGAGGAAAGGGCAGGAAGGGATGGGGGAAACCTACTTACCAGATACGAGAGAAACACTATTTAGGGGATGGACACACTGGTGGCCCTGACTCAAACATTACAAAAGTGATCCAAGTAACCAAAAATATTTGTACCCCCATAATATTTTGGAATTAAAAAAAAGAAAAACAAAAGAATGGATAATTGCCTAGTTAGCGGAAATGATAACTAACATATGTTGATTACTAGATTGATGAAATGTTGCAATATGATTTTAGTGCCCTATTGCCCTCTCATTTGAAAGGATGCATTAAAGAAAAGTTTATACTATTGATTGATAACAGGGCCAGGAAAATTACATGTAATTTCAGAACTAAAAATTTTTTTAAAGAGTAAATTTAACAGAAAACATTCAAAGCCTTAGATTTAGATCAAATCAATTGCATACATAAAAATTGGGAGATAATGACTAATCATATAGGTCTTTAGAAAAATATTCTGGTGTATTTAATGGACTATAAACTGAATATGAGCCCACAGAAGGAAATATTGAAATAAAACCTCTATCCAATATTATGACTAAAATGTAGATTTCCCAGATCCTAAGATACAATAATCACTCGGTATTTTGCATTGACTAGTTTTAAGGGTACTTTATGTAATTTGGTGCACAACTTTTAATAGACGTACTGAAAAACTATAGAAAATTCACTGGTAACTTAGTCTTCTGACAACAGAAAAACTGTACTACTTAGAATTAAATTTTTTCAAGGAATTAGACTGACACTAGTACTAGAATTATTTTTTAAATAATTGTGTCCCAGGCCACAATAAGATGACACAATAAGGAAAAAAACAAACAGACAAGACTGTGGAACTGCAAAATTTCTAATGGAAGAATGATTTGAGAGAATTTGAATCCTCTGGCTGGAGAAGGGACTGGTGATATGATGTTCTGCAAATAGCTGAAGGGAACCATCAGATGCACGTGTAGACTGACTGTGCCATACCAGAAGGTAAGGAGAAAAACTGCGGGATGGCAAAGCTGGGCATAAGAACTTTACAACACTTATAAATGTATAGCAAGGGACTTCATCATAAAGTAGTGAGCCCTGTCTTGGGAAACGACTGATCAAAGTATAAGTGAAACGTGCCAGAAATATTGTTCAAAGGATTTCTGCCCTTGAGGTCTGCCCACTGTTGCTGCTTCTGGTGTGATGGTCATGGTGTGTTTTAATGTGTTTAACATGGAACAGAGAACTGTAGTAAAAATATTTGCTCTATTTATATTTTTTATTCCATGTACAATAACTATCAGTATCTTTATAAAACAAGATTTTTATTTTAGATTCCGTGTCAAAAATCCATAATGCTTTAAGTAAGAATCAACACAATTTAGGCACTGCATATATCTGAAGATAAAGATTGTCCCAAATTTAAGAGATTAATTCTTGTGCGCCAGGTCTAATGTGTTTCCGAAAATAGACCCACTTTTAGAAAAGGGATAGTTAATAGATTCATAGGCAGGAGCCTTCAGAACATAAATTTAATTGGATTTAAGATTATTTGGCTTCTCATATATAAAATTGAAATATGTTATGCTGTGTAGGGAGTGTATTCTTTTTTTGTATAACTCTTTTCAGAATTTCTTTCAAAAGATTTTCTTTTGCACAAAGTATAGTCTTTTCATCTTGTTCTCTGATTCTTAATACTGCCCAAGTTGTAAGAAGGTGACTAATATTTCCTTTTGAGGTTAGTTCAAACATCCCCTGACGGGATCAATATCACAAATTCTAAGAAACTTAGTACCTGCTCCCTACCATGTACAGCTAGTTCTGCTAGAGGACCTAAAATCTTCAAAACACATGAGTTATTTTTCTATTATCAAACACATTACTTTGAACCATGGTTTTGAAAGGACAGTGTAGTCCATTTACTTCTTGTACAATAGAGCCATGTTATGCAATCAATGAAAAAAACACAACCTACCCAGAGTCTTTCAAAATAAAGCTTAAAATCAGTATATTAATTTGTAAATACTTAAGCATCTATGTACTTGACCTTTAAGATAATATTTTAAATGACCTTTGTATTTTCTGTGAAACTCCACAGGCAATCCATATCAGTGTTTTCCTCCCAAGGAAAACATTGTCCATTGTCCCTTTAAACTTAGTCGTTGCTTGCTGTATATGCCAGGGGGTCAGACACATTCAGATTCTTCTATTTCCTCTCCTTCTATCCTCAAATTACTCATCCAGTAAATCTTCTCACAAAACATTGCTGAAAACTTCCCAGAACTCCATCTCTAAAAATCTGTCATATTTAATAGCATAAAAAGTGTTTATTTCAATAATGCAGATTAATAGCCTGTCTGTATCTAAGGTATAATATTTAAAAATCAACTGATACAAATAGACTCTCAGAGTAATATTTAATTCTTCTTGACTACTACTTTCTAGAAGAAAAATCCTTAAGTGTTAGGGGATACAGCTAATGAAAAAAAAAATCCTAAGAAATCACCTTATGCAAAGATGACTTTTACTCAAAGTCCTCCAGGGTCTTTCCATCTCCTGTATGAATTTCAGTTTAAGCTAAAAATAGACAAGTTCTATCTCAACTTGAAAGCTGTAATTTACTCCTGTGTAGAAAAGTTTAAATGGACTTTCCTTTAACTTAAACAACAATGTTTTTCATCACCATTTTCTTCTTATCATATTCACTAAATGTAAGAGATTGAGGAGAGCAGAAAGATAACTTCTGCATTTAATAAAAGAGTAGATAGTGTACCACTTCCGAAGACATCATGAATATCTTTCCAAAGTCTACTGAGTGATCAATAGTGACTTTAAATGGCTATTTTTGTCCTATGTAAAATAGCTTGGATCATATTCATTCAGAACTAAGTATAACTTTAAGGCCCATAAAGGCATTCCCATAAATGCCAAGAGAGCTAACACTGTATCTCATTATCCATCCCATGCTGCATAAAAATCTTAGGGCCACAAAGAATTTCAAGGGTGTTTCTTCTTTTGCACCACAGCTGCAGAGAAAGGTTTCATCACAAGTAAACTTTGGCCCCTATCCTTCCAATTCCTAGCTCCTAGATGAGAGAGGGGGAGAGAGAAATTTAGATTTTCACCTCAATAATTACTTAAAATTAGATACATATAGTAATGTCTAAAATTGTATAGTTATTTTCATTTGCAAGGTGGTTTAACAAACATGTCTCACGCAGGATGGATTCAAAACACTAGCATACACTTACAACTTATATTGACTTAGTTGTTATCAGCTTAAAAGAGCTTGTTATGATACTATTTTATGTAAGCCTCATGGTAACTGCAAAGCAAACACCTATAGTATTAGCAGACACACAAAACACACAAAAGATGAAAAGTCGGGAATCAAAGCATACCCCAGGAGGAAAGTCACCTAATCACAAAGGGAACAGCAGGAGAGGAAGAAAGGAATAAAGGAGCTACAAAACAACTAGAAAACAATGAATGAAATGACAACAGTAAGTCCTTACCTATCAATAACTATAGACTGACTTTGGACATACTGTAGGTTTGGTTCCAGACCACCATAAGAAAACAAATATCATAAGAAAACTTGACATACAAACTTTTTGGTCTCCCAGGGCATAAAGAAGTTATGTTTACACTATAGCAAAGTGTGCAGTAACAGTATGTCTAAGAAAACAATGCACACACCTTCATTTATTGCTTTAAAAAAAGCTAACAATAATCTGAGCCTTCAGCAAGTTGTAATTTTTTTGCCAGTGGAAGGTTTTGCTTTGTGTTAATGCCTGATGATGAATCAGAGTGGTAGTTTCTGAAGGATGGGGTATCTGTTGCAATTTCTTGAAAGAAGAAAGTAAGTTTGCCACATTGATTGACTATTTCACTTGATTTCTCTGTTGCATGCAGTGTTGCTTGATATCATCTTACCCACAGTAGAACTCCTTTCAAAATTGAAGTCGATCCTCTCAGTATCTGCCACTGCTTTATCAACTAAGTTTATGAGATAATCTAAATACCACTTCCTTACCTTGACCACCTTCTTAGGTTGACTTAATTTTCATAGACCAGACATGCACCACATGTATGTATTGGTGCAGTAGGATTAGTTCCTTATGTTGACTAGTTTATTACCATCCACTGAGTGGTCAACTAACAAAGGTTCTATTGTATATTATCATCATTTCAGCAATGTTCACAGCCTATTCAGCAGGAATAGGTTCCTTCTCAAAAATAACTCCATGTTCATTCATACAAATCAACTCACTTATTAAAGTTATTCTCATAATAATCTCATATTGTAACAGTTCATTCACATCTTCCAACTCTAGTTCTTTTGCTCTTTCCATCATATTTGCAGCTATTTCTTCCACTAAAGTCTTAAACCCTTCAAAGACATCCATGAGGGTTGGAATCAACTCCTCCCAAACTCCAGTTGATATTTTGATCTTTTCCTAAGAATCACAAATGATCTTAATAACATCTAGAATGATGAATTCTTTCCAGAAAGTTTTCAATTTACTATGCCCAGATTCATCAGATGAATAATTATTGATGGCAGCCTTATGAAATGTATTTCTTATATAATAAAACTGGAAGGTTGAAATTACTCCCTGGTCTATGGATTGCAGAATAGATATTGTGTTAACGGGCATGAAAATAATGTTAATAACACATACATCTCCATCAGAGCTCTTGAGTGACCAGGGACATTATCTATGAGCAGTAATATTTTAAAAGAATTTTTTTCTTCTGAACTATAAGTTTCAACATGGGCTTAAAATATTCATTTAACCATGCTAAAAATAAATGTGGTACCAGTAATTTAGAATTTGTTGTTAGATTTCTAGGATGCAAGCAGAATTGATTTTAACATAATAATTAAGGGCCCTAGGATTATCAGAATCTTCAATGAGAATTGGCTTTAACTTAAGGTCGCCAGCTGCATTAGCTCCTAATTAGAGAGTCAGCCTGTCCTTTGAAGATTTGAAACCAGGAGCTTGCTTCTCTTATCTAACTATAAAGGTAGATGGGGTATTTTCCCAATAACAGGCTGTTTGTCTACATTGGAAATCCATTGTTTAGCATAGCAATGGATTCATCAATTATCTCAACTGGATTTTCTGGATAACTGACTGCAGCTTTTAAATCAGGGCTTGTTATTTTACCTTGTACTTTTATGTTAAAGAGATGGCTTCTTTTCTTTCTTTTTTATTTTTGTTTTGTTTTTTATATTAGATCATAACTGTGTACAACACCGCATTTATGGGGTACAATGTGCTGATTTTATATACAATTTGAGATGCTTACATCAAACTGGTTAACATAGCCTTCACTTCACTTATTTAATTGTTGTGTTAAGACAATTTATACTCTACCTTAATATATTTCTTAAACCTCATGAGTCAACCTCCAGTGCCTTCCAACTTTTCGCTTGTAGTTTCCTCACCTCTTTAAGACTTCACAGAATTGAAGACAGCTAGAGCCTTGCTTAGGATTAGGTTTTAGCTTAAGAGACTACTGTAGCTGGTTTAATCTATCCAGAACCTTAAAACTTTCTGTATATCATCAATAAGGTGTTTGTTTCACTTACTTACCATCCATGTACTCGTTGGAGTAGCAGATTAATTTCATTCAAAAATATTTCTTTTGCATTTAAACTTGGCCAACTATTTGGCGTAAGAGGCCAGCTTTTAATATGATTTTCTCATTAAGCATAATTTTTCTAGCTTCTAGTTTAAAGTAAGAGATATGCAACTCTTCCTTCCGCTTAAATACTTAGAGACCATTTTAGAGTTATTAGTTGCCCTCGTTTTAATATTGTTTTGTGTCAGGGACTAGGAAGTTCTGAAGAGTGGGAAAGTGATAGGGGAATGGACAGTCAGTGCAATAATCAGAACACATACAACATTTATAGACTAAATTTGTCATTTTATATAGACATGGTTCATGATGCCCCAAAACAGTTACAACGACATGAAATATCATAGTTCCTACAGCACCGGAACAGATATAATAATAATTAAAAATTTTAAATACTATGATAATTATGAAAATGAGAAAAAATGAGAATTATTGCAAAGAGAAAAAATGAGCATACACTGTTGGAAAAATGGCAAACACAGACTTTCTTAATATAGGGTAGTCATAAAACTTCTTGTAAAAAATTTGATATCTGCAAAGCAAAATAGAGCAAAGCACAATAAAGCAAGGTACCTTGAATGTAAATGAATTAAATTTTCCATCAATAGACATAGAGTGACTGAATGTATAAAAAATAAGACCCAGGGTGGCACCTGTGGCTCAAACGGGTAGGGCACCAGCCCCATATGGCAGAGGTGGTGGGTTCAAACCCAGCCCTGCCCCCCCCCCAAAAAAGACCCAATTGTATGCTGCCTAAGAAAGAGTCAAGTCACTGTAAGAATACACACATTGAAAGAGAAGCATGGAAAAAATATCTTGGGCAAATGGAAACCAAAAGGGAGCAGGGGTAGTACTATCTGTGTTAGATAAAATTGACTTTCAGTCAAAAATTGTAAAATTATGCAAAAGAGATCATCTTATAGTGCTAAAAATGTCATTACATCAAGAAGATATGACAATTATAAATATATATGCACCTAATATTAAAGTAGCTAAATACATAAAGCAAATATCAATGTATCTGAAGGACAAATTAAAGGGTAAAGCAATATAATAGGGAATTTCAATACACCATTAAAGTCCATGAACCTCTTCATTAGTATTCGCCTGTTGAATGTAACTTTCCCAATGAATGCATTTACTTTTTCTTTTAATTTTTATAGGACCATTTAAAAAGAAATTGCGCACAAGTATGTAAGCACAATTGATACTTACTAATAGGTAGGAACTCCTATACTTTCACACCAAGTTTTTCAGAAAACATTCTTTTAGCTTTAAAATTTACACATTGCTAGCTCAAATTATTTATAAAGGTGAAAGTGTATAAAACAAAACAATTTGGTAATTTAGAGAATAAATGTCACCATAAATGATTCTAGGACTCAAAGTTTATTCTCATTTGATTTGTTAAAGTAATGTGGTTCAAACTGCAATGAAGTTTTATTGTGTTGGTTAACTTGGAAATAGTTCCTGAGCCACAGAGGTAAACTCTATGAGACTTGCGTATTCTCCCAATATTTTCAGCCATCCACCCAAAACATTTCCTTGAACATTTCCCTTTGGTTTAGGATATCAATATCTTTACCTTCTTTATCCCCATATCAAGTGTCTTCAAAAGAAATTTTACGTTATGTTTATCATGATTTTATGTCCACCATTATTACAATGCTAAAAATATGGAATGCATACTTAATAATCACTGTCAGTAGGTCAGACATTATATCAATTAGTTTATGAATAATATTTCATTTTAGCCAAACAGGAGGCCTTTTCCACCCACTTCATAGGTTAAAAAAATTGAGACTCAAGGCATTCATTAACTTATTGAAGATTACATTGGTGATTACAGCCAAGATTTCAATCTGTATCTGTTTGACTCTAAAGTTCACGTTCAAGTTCTTAACCACTAATATACTTTATTTCATGTACTTCATGTTATTGGACATATGCTTGAGGAAGGGGGAAATCAGAGATAGAAAATCCATATGAACTATTAGAGTTTTTCTATACTTTAGAACAAAGGGACAAAACAATTACAGAGCACCAAAACTGAGAAACCAAGTTAGATATCTCCAAAAAAAAAAATGAAAGAAAAAGAACATTCAATCCTCCAACAGTATCAAGAAACACATTCTTTTCAAATATACAAAACATCCTACAGGCCACAACATAAGTCTTAACAAATTTAAGAAGATTAAAATCATATCAAGTATCTTTTCTGACCTCAGTGATATGAAGCTACAAATCAATAACAGGAGGAATTATGAATAATTCATGAATATATGAACATTAAACAGCAAGCTTCTCAACAAAAAATAAGTCAAAGAAAAAATGAAAAGGGAATTTTTTAAAAATCTTTAAGGTAATGAAAATAGAAATGACACATTAAACTTTTAGGGTGCAGGAAAGGGACGGGAGAGGGGTGGAAGGAGAATAATTGGTGGGACCACACCTACGTTGCATCTTACAAGGGTACATGTGAAATTTACTAGGTGTAGAATATAAATGTCTTAACATAATAACTAAGAAAATGCCGTGAAGGCTATGTTGACCAGTTTGATGAAAATATTTCAAATTGTATATCAAACCAGCACATTGTACCCATGATTATGTTACTACGCACAGGTACGATTTAATAAAAAAAACTTTTTTTTAACTTTTAGGATGCAGTGGAGGCAGTTTTAAGAAAAAAATCATAGCAGTAAATACCAACATCAAAAAAAGAAGAAAGAACTCAAATAAACAACCTAAAGTTATACCTCAAGGAATTAGGAAAAAGAATAAACTAATCCCAAAGTTAGTAGAAGGAGGGAAATAATACAAGCCAGAACAGAAATAAATGATATAGAGACTTTTTAAAAATAGATAAGACCATCAAAACTAAGAGATGCTTTTTGAAGAGGTAAAAATCAATAAACCTTTAGCTACACTGAGAGAAAAAAATTGAAGACTTAAATAAATAAAATAAGAGGTGAAAGGGGAGACATTACAACTAGCTCCATAAGAATACAAAGGATTTAAGAGATGATTGTGAAGAGTTATACACCAACATACTTAATAATCTAGAAGAAACTGATAATTTCTGGACACATACAATCTACCAAGACTGAATAATAAAGAAATAGAACATCTGAATGAACCAACAACAAGCTATGAGACTGCAAAATTCTTCCAATGGAAGCCTAGGACCTGATGGCTTTGCTGCTGAGTAATACCAAACACTACGAAAAAAAGTAATACTAATCTTTCTCAAACTCTCTCAAAAATTGAAAAAGAGGGAATACTTCCAAACTTGTTTTACAGCTTTTCTATATACTAACAATAAATTATCTGAAAAAGAAATCCAGAAAATAATCCCATTCACAATCGCTACAAAAACAAATTAGGAATAAACTTAACCAAGGGGCTGAAATTACTGTACACTGATGTACTGTACTATAAAACACTGATGATAAAAATTGAAGAAGATAAAAATAAATAGAAAGAAGACCCATGTTCATGGATTGGAAGAATTAATATTATTAAAATGTCCCTATAATCCAAAATGCTCTACAAATTCAAAGCAATTCCTACCAAAATACCAATGCTATTTTTCATAGACATTTAAAAAAATTCTAAAATTGTTATAGAACAGCAAATGACCCTGAATAACCAAACAATCTGTATTAAAAAGAACAAAACTAGAGGCATCACAGTGCCTGAATTCAAAATATATTACAAAGCCATAGTTATCAAAATAGTATGGTACTGGCATAGAAACTGACACATAGTCTAATAGAAGAGAATAGAGAGCCCAGTAATGAACCCACACATCTACTGTGAACTGAGTTTTGACAAAGGTGCCAGCAACACAATGAGAAAAGGACAATTTCTTCAGTAAATGGTATTGGGAAAATTAGAAATCTACATACAGAAGAATGAAATTAGGCCTGTATCTCATACCATATACAAAAATTTAAAACAGGAATAAATGACTTAAATGTAAAACATGGACTATAAAACTATTAGAATAAAGAACAAGGGAAAAGCTCTATGAAATTGGTCTGAGCAATAATTTTCTGGATATGGTGTCCAAAACCACAGGCAACAAAAGCAAAAACAGACAAATGAGATAATAACCAATTAAAAAGTTTCTGCACAGCAAAGAAAATAATCAACAGAGTGGAAAGACAACATATAAAATGAGAGAAAATATTTTCCAATCATCCATCTGATAACCAGTTAACATTCAAAATATCTATGTTTTTATCCAAACAATTCAATAACAAAATCACAAATAATTTAAAAATGGGCAAAGGACCTGAATAGATATTTCCCAGAAAAATATATACAAATGACCAACAGGTATATGAAAAAATGTTCAACATCACTAATCATAAGAGAAAAGCAAATGAAGTCCACAATGAGATATCACCTCACACATGTTAAGATGACTATTATCAAAGATGAGAGATAATGAGTGTTGGTGAGGAGATGGAAAAAAGAGGACACTCGCCCCCTGTGAGTGGGAATATAAATTAGTACAGCCATGATGGCAAATAGTATGGGGCCTTTTCTAAAAATTAAAAATAGAGCTAGCATATGATCCAGCAATTCTACTACAAGGTACACATGCAAAGGAAATGAAATCAGTACGTTCAAAGAGGTACCTGCACACCCATGTTCACTGCAGCACTATTCACAGTAGCCCAAGATGGAGAATCAACATATGCATCCTATGAATGAGTAAAAAATAAAAAGTGTGTTGTATATACATAGTGAAATACTATTCAGACTTAAAGAAGGAAGGAAAACCTGTCCTTTGCAACAGCATGGATGAACCTGGAGAACCTATTAAAGTAAGGTAAACAACAGACACAGAAAGACAAACACCTCATGGTCTCATACATGTGTGGGATGTTAGTAAGTTGACCTCATAGCAGCAGAGGGCAGAAGAGTGGTTACCAGGGGCCGGGAACATAATGGTAAAATAATACAAGATTTAACTAGGAGGAATAAGTTCAAGAGAGCTACTGCACAACTTGGTGACTCTAATTTAAAACAACATATTGTGTTTCAAAAACCACAGAGAGAGCAGATTTTAAGTGTTCTCATCACAAAAAAAGGTAGGTGAAGCAATGCATATGTTAATTAGATCAATTAAGCCATTCTACCTTGTATCCATATCTCAAAACATCATGTTGTATACAATAAATATATACAATTTTACCATTTTTATTTGTTAATTAAAAAATAAACTTATTTAAAGTAATTGTAGATTGGTAGTTTTTTCTTAATGTGTTTGTGCGATGTCATTTGTTTTCGCTTTAAATTTTTAGCAACACTGTATATAAAAACTATAAATTTGTTTTTAAATAAATACATACATAGCATATATATACACACATTTTATATATTATATATATATATATATAGTGTATTTCTAAAAAAAAGTTGTGCACCAAGTGGTAAGACATTTAAAAACCATGCTCTTTATTTTGAAATACTAGATATTTTCGATTGAAAAATAAAAGTCTAAGAAGCATCATGATAAATGAATTAAAATAGGAGACACTGATCTCTTACTACACTGTTACAACAGTCACATACCATTGCCAATTCCATACCTGATCCACACCAATGGGGGAAGTCAGTCACTGACCCCATGCTAAATTGTACCATATCTCCTCCCTAAAATCTTAGAGAGAGAACTAAACCTTGCCCAGAAGCCAGGGCTGCATTTCCCAGAGAGTTTGAAGAGTATCACCAACATTTAAAATTTAGTACAGCTTTGACTTAAAGTGTCCTTCCATCTTTATGTCTTTAATTCCATTATGAATCATTCTATTTAAAGTGATCTGTTTGCTTTCTCATAAACATTCCATCTTTACTCGAACCACCTGTGTTCTCTCATCATGTCTCAAAGCCTCTGGACATACTGCTTTTTTTTATTAACTTTGCCCCTTGGAAAATCAACCATTTTCTAGACCAGATATCTAACCTTTTTTCTGTAAAGGACCAGAGAATAAGTATTTTCCTCCTTGCCAGCCATACTGTCACTGTTAAAACCACTCAGCTCTGCTGTGTTGTAGGATGAAAGCAGCCATGGACATGTGGGAAACAAATGAGCACGCTGTCTTCTCACAACAGAAAAAGACAAGGGCCAGATTTGGGCAGCAAAAACTACTGTTTTAAAAGCCCTACTTCAGACTCAGTTTAGAAACTGTCTTCTCTGACTCCTTTCATGAAACTTTCTTCCCTTTTACTTCCCTTAAGCAAGGATAGAATTTCCTCTTTAGTGCATGCTAAGAATATTTTTATTGAGGTACCTCTCTCACAGTACTATGTAAATTATTTATATGTGCAATTGCCCGTTTAAATGGTGAATCTATCCAAGACAAAGACCATGTTTTATTAATCAGTATCTAAGAAAACAGACAGCAGCCTGTAGGTATTCAATAAATGTTGACTTGTTGACTACTGAGTGAATAAATACATAAATGATTGGATAAATGATAAATACAAATGTTAATTGGAAGTGGATCTTAAAAAATGGATTTAGCAGATGATCCTTGAAATAAAAGTGTAAAGTATTTTTAAATCTAACGGTTTGTTTTTCGCCCTGAACGATCTCTTTCATTCATTCCACAAATATTGACTGAAGAATACCTGCTCAGGGCAAAGCCCTTGAGGATTAACATTCTATAAAGCAGTGCTTCCCGGAATTGAAGACTATAACATACACTGAGTCAGTGCATCCACTAAATGTGCCTATTATCGCCTGTGCATGAAAGTCCTTTTAAAAGTTAATGGGATCTGAATGCATATAGCAGAATAAAAGAGAGAAATGCCCAGACCAAATTACACAAGAATTTATAACACTCTGTCCCTGTATGTTGAATCGAGGGATTTGGGTTATTGAAGATAGCATTCTAATGAAGTCTTTTCATCTGTTCTACACATCACTGTCCTTTCATTAGCTGCACATTGGAGGGGAGAGCATGGCATCGCACCAACATGCTGATCCTTTATTTGAGAAGGTCCCTAGGTCTTTATGTCCTCTTTAAGTACCTTTAATCTCCTTTAATTAACGATGAATTTCTTAATTTGGATTGTTTATTATTCTGTACAATTGGCTCTCCTCATGGCCATCTGCTCTAATGTATATTTTATAAGTGATCCTCATATATTTTAGATGCCATATCACTGTAGGCAATGGCTTATGCAATTACTGCTAAAATGACAGAGCATCAATTTCCATTGCCTGAAAATATAATATTCGAATGATGCAAACCTAAAATTTTTCTTCAGACATTGGAGGCTATCACTAAGCTTTGAATGAACATATCTAATTTCATTAAATTCTCAGCTCCAGGGTTTTGGCAAGTGGGCTTCATGTATATATTAGCAGCCTGAGCCTCTACAGTATTCCAGTGGTATCTGATTAATTGTAAAAACTGAAATTTTGCTGACTCTGAGACACCTGCCAAAGCTGAAATTTGCCCCCTTAAAAAGTTCTCTCAGTCATCCTTGAGTATTTGAGGAATCCTCAGGAAATGCATTCCATCTTCTTAAAAGGAAATACACTCCCACTGGGTATTAACTGTACTCTGCCACTTCTTACTAGAAAACATGACTAAAATATGGAGTCCTCAAAGTCTATTACTATAGGAATAAATAGGAGGAAATAATGCCACCTACTTTGTTGGTATGGAGCCAATGTGGGAGGCGTTATGTCCCAACAATCTGTATATTTTAGTGAAACAAGTCTGTTTTTAATAAGTGTATTTTATTCTTCACACACAGAGACATGTCCATGGATCAGGCATGGGTTCAATGAACATTTGTGAAGTCCTCTCCTCTTAATCAAAAATTACATTCCCAGAAAAAGTTTATTGCCCTGATGAATTTCCTTAGGCCTAGTTTTTTCCAAGGTTCACCTTACTTCCTGAATATAATCTGATGCCACCTTCATTGGCCCCTGTCTCTCACTGCAATTTGCCATATTGAAATGCCAGCTGTGTGGAAGACAGAATCCTTGTTACATGTGTAATGGTTTCATCCTGAATGCCTTCTTACATTTAGTAAAGGTTGTCTGTGAAAATTAACAAAACACAGAATACAATTTATATAACTTGAATTACTCAAACCTCGTCAGAAAGGGCTTCCCTATGTGGAGAAGTGCATTGACTTTTTAATTTTATTTTAGAACTGAAAAAGATCTTAGATAATGTTCTATAAAAGAGAATATTTGGGTCTAGAAAAATCAAGGGAACTCTTAAAAATCACACACCTGGAAAGTCAAATATTCATTATTGTAGCAACTTGGAAAGATTAGAAAAATCAAACTATTGAAGAACAGGCTTGGAAATGCCCATCTTGAACTTCAAAGTCCTAGGAGACACTAGACCAGAAATGGCAGCATGAGTTGGGCAAACCAAAGAAAAACTTAACACATATCACAGTTTATATTTTTTCCCCAGAAAAGGCTTGTGGTCAGAAAACACTGCCCACCAAAAATAATATTGAGCCCTCCATGGCCTTATTCCATGCTCTACACCAAGTTTTAAAGGTTCTATGACAACACAGTTATTGTCATTCAGTAAAATATCTACATGCCTACTCCCTTTCCTCCAAAATGTGATCTTAAGGAGGTGTTTTGTTTCCTTCTATATTTATTATATGGTGCCAAAAGACAGGTCAAAGGACATCTTAGAAACTCTTGTGGACTAAGAAAAGAGAACATATTTCAGTGTCTTCTAAAAACAAAAGGACTTTGGGAATGGGAGCAATGAATTTGGTCTCTGACAGCTTCTCCGTTTGTGATGGTTATTGGTTACAGGGCTTTACTGCTACCTGGAAGTGTAATTGCACCCCTGAGATTGTTCTGCACGTAACCTTTAACTCACACTTGATAGCAAACAAATGAAAGAGAGGTAATACCATCAGATGTGATGATTTATTTTTAAAGCACAAGTTTTTTGTTTAATATAAATGTAAAAACATAACTTTCCCTTCAAGCCAGCCAGGTACTATAGGCAATTTATCAAACCAAGAGCACTGGAGCTCTGTAGTAAGAAAGGAAGAAAATGCATTTGTGCTCAGGTAATTGTCTTTCTCTTCCTGAACTCTAGTAAAAGAGAGTCAGGGCATAGGTAGTTTTAAATAAAGATTACGGTCAAACAAAGAAACTCCTTCATATAATTAGTCTACTTTCATCTCATCTTTAATTTTCAGAGGCACTACCACACAACTTAAGTTTCTTTTTGCTCCTTGAACTATTCTGTGGATTTTCCATGTCTTCAAAAAGAAAGGCTCTTGTCAGTTCCCCATTCACATAATGAAGACAGTCATTCCAAAAGCCATTTTTGTCCTTTTGTCTCCTTTGACTGAAGCTATTTTATAACCTTTCCACAAATCTTGCCCAAATACAAAGCTAATTCAAGGAGCCACTATGTAAAGTACAAGCTGTGTTGTGACTATCCATTTATCCACTCAAAAATGTACTCAGCACTTACTATATACTAGGAGCTGGAAATGCAAAAATTGACATAAATTACAAGAACCTTGATATCCTGAAATTTAAAATTAGTGTGAAGAGAAGAGTGACAAGACAGGACTAAATTCAAAAAGATAATTTTAAGCAGTTAAAGGGACAGAGGCAAGGGATGGCACTTATTTTAAAGTAGAGATATAAAACTTCTGGAAGAAAGTCATATTTGAGCTGTAACCTGAATGGTGAAAAGATCTAAGTGAAATACTTGGGGCCAAGGGAAAAACAAGTGCCAAGACGAGAGTGCTAAATCAGGCGAGAGCTCACCATGTATGGGCAATAGAAATAGAATCAGTGTGGTAGAGCACAGGGCATGAAGGAGAATCACAGAAATAAGGCTGAAGGGGCCAAATCAAAAAAAGCCTCGCAGATCACTGTACAAGATTAGATTATTTCAAGGGGCAATAGGCAGAGGTTGGAAGATTTTAAACAAAGAAGTGACACAGATGTCTTCAAGAGGAAGGAAAGAAGAGATAATACGATAAATATACTACTAAGTTTTATTTATGTGTTTACTTGTTTCGGCTGACATTTTAAAATGTACAAATTTAACAGAACGATGGTTCAGCACATTCATTCTACAAATTGATGCTCTCTTACTGTTTTCGCTAATTCAACTTGTTCTATGACCTTCTTTTGAAGACTGTGGCTGCCTGGTAACACTCCCAAATGTGCTTAGTGGAGACTGACGCTGAATAAAAGAGATAACCTGATAAAAGAATCTGGACCTCAGGAAGAAGGAAAGGAAGGATAAATGCTATAAAGCTGAAGGATAAGTAAGAAGTACCAGGGAAATTAACTTGGTAAGCAGACTTTCCATTCTCTGGCAAATATGGAAGCCGGTCTAGGCTGATCTTCATTGTCAACACCACAGTCAGATTTCAGAGCCATGTATATACTTCCAGCTGTCCTGCCTTCACTTTCTTTGAACATACACTCACAATAGAAAGCAAGAAAGCAAGTAAATTGAGAGGACTAGTACATTTGAATTAAAATTTTATATATCAGAAATAGTTGTAATGCTACAACATTGCAAAGCACAAAAATACTATGGAAATAGACTTTATATTAAATTTTTTCATCTGCAAAATACTGTACTATTTTCTACACATTCTCAGAACAACGAGAAAAAAATACACAGAAAATCATTCCCAGGATTAGATTACAAAAATTTAAGACCATTTTCTGTGCAATTTACCATGCATTTTAAAAACAACACTCTTTTTTTTTAGTTTTGTTTTTTGTTATTAAGTCACATACACATAGATCATGAATACATTTATGCATATGTGAGGTACAATGCATTGTTTTTTTTATACATTCTGATGTGGTTACTTAAAACCAATCAACATAGCTTTCACCTCATTTACTTGATTATTGTGTTAAGACATTTATATTCTACACTTGACAGATTTGACTTGTACCCTTGCAATATGCTCCATAGGTGTGGTCCCACCTTTTACCCTCCCTCTATCAACCCTCTCCCCTCCCCTGCATTCCCTATCATTGTAGGTCTCTAATAAACTTTGAGCTATACTGTAAAGGTAAATTTCTACTCAAAGACATAGCTAATCTGATATACATTGTGAGTGTTGACTGTGTCAAAGGAATTTGAGTATATAGAAAGACCAGCTCAAAGTAAGCAGAGCTGGTCTTTTGAATGACAGCTGTATCCAGTGCCAGAAAATATCTAAAAACAGTTCAAAATTCATCTTACCTGATTCTCCTTGTGAAACCTCCATATGTATTTACACTCAGAATATCTGTCATCTTTTTGCCCTTTGGGTCTTTTCAATTCTAAAACCCAAATATCTTAGTGGTTTGAATGAGACGTTTGTCACATCACTATCTCTGGTATATATGTTCAAAATTGGCAGGCACTGACCCTGTTAATTCTCTTTCCACTAATATATTCTGTTCTTCCTTTTGATCTAAAAGATCAGAGAAATATGCAAATACTAACCATTGGTAGTATCAAAAAATCCCACCATAATTTCACCATTAATTTTAGTCAAATTAGGTAGATTTGAATTGAATTTGAATTCTTACTGAATACCTGCAATAAAGGGTAGACCATATGTAATTTACAAAGTATAGATGCAAAAGCATCAAAGCACTAAAGATAATTTAAAGATTTGTTTCTGTTTCAGAAATTCTTTACTCAAATTCAGTTCATCTTCCACAATGTTTCTCTGATAGGTCCTGTGATTCTTTCTCATATCATTAAAGTGATATGTCTTTGAAGAGAGAACAATAAAGAGTGGACAACCCATTAAAAAAGAAGGGGAAGAATAGTGTAGAAGTTTGGCATGTAGACCTTGGAAGCAGGTCTCCTGGGCTTCATTCTGGATCTTCTACTTAGTCATCACTAACCTCTACTGCTGAAATTTTTTATTTGTAAAATGAATCATAGTCCTATGTCATAGGCTTTGGTAAATAATTAAATGAGGATATATATCAAATGTTGAAAACCATTCCTGGAATGTCATAAAACTCACAGATACCTACTAACCATTATATTTAAAGTAGGAGTTTGCAAATGTCAGAAGTTGTTCAACATCATTAAAAGTCAATGTGTGGAGTATACATTTTAGGAAATGAAAGTAAATTATATGGAAGGTTACTTTAAACATTATTATGAGACTATATCAAGTAAAGAAAAACAAATATTTTTCATTAAAATTATAATTGTGGAAGAAATGAAAATAGCAAGTAAACCAAATAAAGGGGCCTATTAATAAATTTGTTGATGTTAAATAATTAATAAGAGAAGAGATGCATTCCTAGCAAAATAATAACATGAAAAATCATTCATAAACTCAGAGGGAGCTGATTTTAAATCTAGGCCCCCATCTTGACTATGTTTTATAAGTGTTTTTTTGCTATAAAATAGGAACATTTTTTAATGTTCTCATAATTTTGGAGTAAGAATTGACATATGTCTGTAAATAGGCTTCAGTGCCTCTGGCACATATTAGGTATTCAAGAAATATTTTTCACTGTACTCCTTTAAGATTGATGTTCTTAAGGTCAGCCCCAAATCAGTCTTTGGTACCAAAGACAGAGGACACTGAAAGGACAACTGGTCAACCCTAGGAAAGCATTAACTGTTCCAAACATTTACAGATGTGTTTCACCAGGTGAAGGCAATAGGAATAAACTTAGTGTCCAAAACAATTAAAAAGATAAAAAAGAAGAGGAAGACTCTCCTTTCAAGGACCTCAGATTTTTTTTTCAAGACTATAAAGATGGGTGTAACTAGCCCCAAATCCACAAAGTTTAGCGAAATATGATGGCCCTTAGCAGATTGGATCGTCCTCAAGGATTGTCACAGACCTCAGATGCATTGAACTGAGACAGATCTGGCAAGACAGAGCAAGCATAGGCAATTAAAAATGAATCAGTAAACTGCAAAGCTGGCTTGAAAGCCTATCACTGGCTTTTCCCTCTTTCACTGATTGATTCATTTTAAGAAACGCAGCATCACAGTGCTCTTTATGGGGCAGAAAATAATATTGTGTGGGAAAACATGACCTCAATAATGCTAAGGAATCATTTGGAAGAATGTAAAAAGATTTGGGGAATATTTAACCAATTTAATTAGCTTACATTTTTCTTTTTATGTATGTAAAAGTTGGCTATAAGATTAAGATCATTCTCTAGCTGAAGCGGCCTATTTCAATGAGGTGGGAAAAGTTATAAGAAAATCTAATATCAAAAAATTTAGTACATGCTAAGTAGTCTAGTATCAAATAATAGTATATTTTCTAATTCATGAAATACAATAAAATCTACTATCAATTTGTAGAAAAATTTTTAAAAAATCAGTAAGTCTTTTTAAAATGTAGAAACAGCTATCTCTCCTTCCCATGTTCCCCCCCCCCACCGTTTGGTGTTGGTGGAAGTAAACACACATTTGTATTTACTTTAAGCAGATGCTTCTGCACTCCTAGGTAATGATATGGGGGATTGCTGGGGTAGGAGTATGGAAGGACAAACGTGAACCCCAACAAATATGCCATTTCACTGAGGACAGAGCCAAAGGAAATCTGGCAAATAGAATTTTCACTGGCCTACTCATCTGTGCCACTGTTTGTAAGATTGTTTAATCTAGAACAATACTGCCCTGTAAAAATGTGTGAGCTGCATGTTTAATTTTAGATTTTTTTCTAGCAGTGTCACTAAAAACTAAACACAATAATCAATATAAAAACTATTGAGATAATTTACATTCTTTTCTACTAATCTTCAAAATCCTGCATGTATTGTACACATACAAAACATCTCAGTCCCAACTAGCCACGTTTGGTTAGTGGCTAGCATGTGAACTCAGGAAATGAAATACTAATAGGTTGGATTTTGTAATCTTTCTTTAATGAACATATACTTGAGCCTAGCAGGAAATAAAAGTACTACCACTTGTGATAACAAACCCTACCTTATTTCTTTTGTCAGTTTTTCATATATTTCAATCCCTGATCACAAACTATCTTATATCCCTAGAATTAATTTTCTTATCTGATATCACCCGTGAGACTCTTGATGGAGTGGGATCTAATAGAACAAAGTACCAAATCAAAACCCCATAGGTCTACTTTTCAAATCATCCAGAAATGCTTTGTACGTGTTAATTACAAGGTCATAAGAAGACAGAGATTTGCTGAGTCACAAGAAAATGGATAATGTCAAATTTACAATTAAATAAAATTCACATTTTATACTTTTATAATTTGTATTCTTTTTAAGATAGTATTATAATAAGCAATTTCATGGCAATAGAAAAATGGCAAATAGATTGATACACATACCTAGATAGTTGCTGTGGATCATGTTAAAATCTTCTTTCAAGTGAAAATATTTAATTATTAATATCTATAATTACTTCTAAATCATTCAGTTAAGGGCAAGGACTGTATCGTCAAGACAGACAGATGTACAGAACAAGGAAGTCTATGACAGACAATGGAAGCTAAAAAGTAGACCCTTAAACTCAAATTTCTTCAAGATTGTGTAATTCTTCATGTTTTTTAATTATTCAAAACTATAGGAAAAAAGTTATTTTTACTTCTGATCGTATTCTACTTAAACAGGAAATGGTGAGACAATCATTCAAATCTCACTGCCGCATGTCTGTACTATTTCTTGTTATTGCCTCTGTTTTGTCCGCACAGTAGTTTATCCAAGACACTACTCTGAAGACCCTTACATACTTTCCATCATCCTATTCCCACACTCAATCACCTTCAAACTTTTTGGCATCCTAAATCTTCCATCAGTTCCCACACCTAATAATGTCTCTTGACTCACTTTTTTAACAGCCATTCCTCTTTATATTTCTACACCTTCTGTACCTAACAAATCATTTATGGCCAGAGTCTATGAGAAACGGTGGAGACAGACATGCCAAAGTGCTCTATGAAACTTCACTTTGTCCTTTCTGAGGCCAGCCAGGGCGACTGTGAATCAGCAGCTACTGACATTTACCCAAACCTGGCCAGGGAACGTCTATAAATGAAGCTGTTATGAACGAAGAAATTATGAGATCAAAAACACTGATATAGGCAATTTGATTTCATGGGATAAAAAATACGGAATGAAAAATCTGTTCAGCTGACATGTTGGAAACTCTTGTCAAAAACTGAGTAAGTAGCTAAGTTCTGAATCATTGCAGAACTGCCCGATGGTAAGGATTTTTAGTGATATTTGTTTTGTCAAAGTCAAGAAATATACCAAATTAAATTACCTGTCCAGCCACATGAATTCGCCTTGGGAATTTTAAAAAAAGAGGTTTTTTGACATACACAGAAACTTGTTAGATTATTCAAGTTCACAACTAGATGCTAATTCCTATTACTTTAACATAAATTCAGATCTTATTATTAGGGTGAACTCAAAAATATAATATAGACAACGTGCATTATAAGCTATGGAGCTACCTTTATTCAGAGAGAAGGTCTAACATCAGTCCCATAATTTAATAAAGGAGAAAATCTGTGAAAATAGGTCTGGCTACACTATAAGCGCCATGAAAGAAGGATTGTGTCTGTTTTATCCCCGGCTCAATTCCCAGTGACCAGAATAAGAGACACTCATCATTTTCCCTTCAACTCTTTGGGTCACTCCCAAGTGCTGAGTGAGCAATTTGGATAACAGAAAGTGTGCTGCTGAGTTCTAAGCCATCTGTAGGATTTGTCACTGCCCAGTGCATTACTCTGCTTCTTCATAGACAAAAGAACAATACTCCAGAAAAAGAGATTAGAAATGTTTACTCACATAGCTACAAGTTTTAATCAGCAAGGGAGTATTGTTTACCAGGAATGCCAGCATGCTGTGTGTCCAAACAAACTAAAAATATCAACATGTAGTTTTCAGAATTTTAGGCTAGCTCTAGGTAACTACATGCCTTTGGATAACATGTCATTTTCTAATTTAGAGTTGAGTTTTCCTTTCTTTTGAAATGATCAAAAAATCTGTACGTTGATTATCAGGGTTTACTACATGGAAGAGACTATATAATTTTTATTTGGTATCAGTTTTTTTCTTTCCCAATATAAAATTCTATATAAGCGAGTTAGTCTTTTACTGAGGAGGGAAAAAAATTATAACAGTGATGCTTTAAAAAAAAAAACAAAACACTCAAGTGAGTTAAATTTGGCAAATGCAAGGACTATTACAAGGCAATCACATTAGAATTCCTGGTATCCAGAATATAAGCATTTTTGTATATCTTATATAACGGAGGTCCAAAAAATTATATCAATTTATAGACATTTTTCTCCATCATTTTCTTTTTCTTAATATGCATTACTGATCAAATCCACCAGAATTATTTGTTATGAAATACTTCCGAAAGTTGACATACTGGTCAACCCAGTGTAATAAACATCTTTCCTCTCTCCCCTACATATTCACATGCACACACCTACATATACAAACACACAGGCACACACTTTATTACAGGAAATGGAAGTCATCAATTAATGGCTGAAACCTTCTATTATTAGGCATATATATACAGCAATATCGGGCTGTATTGTCTCGTTGACTCTTCACATAAAGGGGATGTAAGCATCTACTTTTATAGGTGAGGAAAGTGAGTCTAAGATACATAAGGTAATTTTTCAAGGGTCGTCATCTAGGAAGGTGGAATCAGGGTATTAAGCCAAGTGCTTTGCTTCTATAAGCTGTACCTTTCTACCTTATGGCTTTGCTTTTTCCAAATCTTTGTCCCTGAAACATTTCAGGAAATCACAATACTTTCCTTAAAATTAGTTCTGATACAGAAACGCACACGCACATATACACACACAATTATAAGTAAAGGATTTTAAAATTAAAACATCTGAATCATGTGTGCAATTCAGTCCCAATGAGAAAATCTAATGTGAGGGCTCTAAATAGTTGCAGTTGTTACAGATGTATGTTAGAGTCAGAGAGGCCTGATTCCTACCCTTAAAAGTTGTGTGACCATAAGCAAACTGTACTTTCTCTAAGCCTCAGGTTCCTTGCCTATGAAATGGGTCTAAGAATAGCACCTACTTCTTAAGTTATTCCATAGAGCCCTCCACTCAGAGCCCAGCACTCAGAGCCCAGTTAGGCCATCAGCAGGTTCGAAGAGAATGAACAGAAGAGCTGTTTTCTGGTCCTGAGAACTGCTGTTAAATTTTCGAAGGTATGTGCCACACACCTAACTACAGAGTGTTTTGAAAAGAGAATGTTATAGGTTTTTACAATGAAAAGTAATTAAGTTGCAAGCTGAGCTGGCGCATTTTGGCTACTGAGAGAACTCTGCGGCTGAAGAAGTTGCCAAAGTTCAAAAAGCAAGTTCCTTAGCTGCGCTGCATAATAGAAGAAAAGGTCACCTTTGACTCACTTTTGCTATTGGCCATCAAAGGTGACCAGTTTCTCACAGCATCTACCCCATGTGCTTTACCAGCCCCCTGATGGACTCTTTTGATAGCAGCTGGGAAGGAAATGTTAAAGAAGTAAAATGTCAAAAACAAGCTTTCTCTCTGCAAGAAGCTGTCTTCTATTGTAGCTACTTCAAGCTCCACCACGGGGCACTCTTGAAAAGGACCCCTTAAAAAGCTAAAAATACAAATAAAAGAATACAAAATCTATGTCACAGCTCTCAATTAAAATGCTTTTAGATTAATTTTGAAGATTCTACAAACATTTAGAGACTCAGCTGGAAGACTGTGCAGGAAGAGAGCCCTAGAGTTCAGATGAATGTTGATAAACGCACCTCCAACTAAATAATTCAGAGTCATAAGCATTCGCTTCCATGACATTTCAAAATGATAGAATTTGGGGGTTTAATACTGTGCAAGCAGGATGGAGAGTGCAGAATTTCCATAAACCAAAGCACTCTGCATGAAGCCATAATAACCAACTAAAACAAACAAACAAAAAAAAAAAACCAAAATCGACACAAGTGTTTTTTGATATGTATGAAGCAAAATAATTTCTTGGACCATACTGTTTTTCTAATTTTAAGGAATCAGCCAGTTGCTTTCTTGTCATGTGCAAAAAGCCAAAGCAATAGAGTTCCACATTATAGAAATATCCCTAACTACAAGGAATTAGCAATAATGTTTGGGGTAGAAGTCTAGAAAGTATGAGAGATCCAGCTTGGACACAGATTAAATGTTTTTAATTTATCTTATTCAAAGAGAAATACATACAAGTAAGAGAAGTAGAAAATATGTATTTGCATATCTAGAAAACTCAGTGTCATCAGTAGCCTTTTCAATCATGTATTAATGTCTAATAGTTTGCATTACACAGCTTTTCATTTAGAAACATGGCACTTCCAAACTATCATCAAAGTATAATACAGTTACAATGCTGCTTTTGAAGCAGTGATAAATTTCCTTTCAAAAGTAAAGTAGTGTGACATAGTATTATAGCAAATTGGGTGGTTGTTCTCAATTCTTCACTCCTTTCTTATTATAAAATTACAAATCTCTTCCCTTAGCCATGGAATTTTGCAGATGTTCTCACTATGGGGATTCTTCTTTCCCCATTGGTACTGGGCTTGAACTGTGACTTTCTTGGAAATGCATGTGGATATGGCATGATCAGAGGCATTAAAAATATGTGAATGGGCTGGCTGGGTACTTCTGATGGCCTTGGTAAAAGTGCACCCCCGGTGGACTCAAAATGAGACACACAGACCTGAACCCAACCCAAAGCTAGGGTCTCCCTCATTGACTTACAGCCTAAATAGAGCTGCCCCAGCAGACCCATGAATTCAGGAGTGAGAAAAAAATAAATGTTTGTTATTAAAAAGTCTCTGAATTCTGGGGCACTTAATTATATAGCATTATTGAAGCAACCACTGTCTTAAAAGTCAGGGAGGTCTAGATTTAAATGGCCACTCTGCAGTCAGCAGTAATCTTAAGCAAGCTTCTAAAAAGGATTTTTAGTTTCCTTATTTGTAAATGATGAACTGTAAACTGTAACATGTAAATGTTGATGTCAAAATATAAAAAGTCAAATTGTAAGGTGATGCTAATCTATAGTATTGCTGTGAAAATTAAATAGCACAATGTATATAAAATAAATCAAATATGCCCAAGATATTAGTTCATTAATAGTTATCATTTATTATATTTGTTTTTGAGGGGGGCTTATGGGCTTGTTTTTGTTTTGTTTAGGGGGCTTTTTTGTTGTTCTTTGTTTGTTTGCAGTTTTTGGCCAGGGCTGGGTTTGAACCCACCACCTCCAGTACATGGGGCCGGTGCCCTACTCCTTTGAGTCACAGGCGCCTCCCTGTTTTTGTGTTTTTGAGACAAGGTTGCCCAGGCTAGAGTCTTTATAATCTAGACCTTCCTTCTAGATCTAGTCTTCAATGAATTAATGGTAGCTTGTATCATCTATCCAAATAGTGCCTCACATGGAGTAAACCCAGTCAATATTTCTTTCCTAATCCCTCTTTCCCAATGGGAACATTCAGCTATTTGCCCCACAATTGTTGTTTCAGGAGCATTCTATGCTAAATAACCAAGGTGATCAAAAATATTGTTTTTGGTTTTGCGGTTTTTTTGTTTGTTCATTTTGGAGGGTAGTTTTTATTTTCAAAAAGCAACACATTTGAACCCACTCTTTTAGTCTACCCAAAACTGAAGCCAAAATCGACTCACTTTGATAGTAAAAACTTATACTTCTCTGGTTCTCAAATCCACCTAATATTATATACCTAATGGTCTGTGGGGTACACCCAAAGACACACACATAACACTGCTTTAAGACCCCAGTGGGAACGTCATACAAGTCTGGAGACCTACTGCCTTTGTCTGTTCCAGCTGCTATACCATAAACATGGTTACTTAAACAACATTTATTCCTCACAGTTCTGAAGACTGGAAATCCGAGATCGGAGTGCCAACATGGCCAGTTTCGTGATGAAAACCCTCTACCTCGTTGACAGTTAACTACCTTTTCTTATTCTCCCATGGCTGAGAGGATCATCTCTCTTAAAGCTCTTCTCATAAGGGCACTAATCCTATTCAAGAGGGCTCCACCCTATTACCATGACCTAACTACCTCCCAAGGGCCCCTACCTCCTAATAATATCACATAAGGAGTTAAGATGTTAATATATGACTTTTAGGGGGATACAAACATTCAGTTAATAACATCTATCTTGAGACTAAACACCTCCATATTTCTAGGCCTGCTACCACATCCACTGGGCACCACCATACCACAATTCCCAGGTACCCACATTTGACAAGCCTGGCTCTTTCCACATCATGGCCTTTTCTGGTGTTGCCAACGTGCAACACTGATGGACCAAAACTACTCAGTGTTCTGAACCAATGTAGGAAGAAACATATCCCTTCTTTTATCTGCAACCACATGCCATTCAATAATCTCTTAGTCTACCCATTGAATGAGATTATTCAATGGTATAATAAAGGAATAAACCATTCAATAATCTCTTTTGTCCTAATGTTGTATAAGATCTCATTGGAAGCAATTCTCTTACTTTACTCAAAGCCCTCTCTCACAATATCCAAAAATGATCCTATCTTAGAAACAAATAGGAAGAGAAGCCAGAGCTGGGACAAATTTGGGAGATGGATGCAACTCTGTGGCCAGAATTCCTCTCTGGTTTGACAGCTGAAGATTTACTATTGAGTTAAGCTTATTTTCCTTGCCTCTTCCCTTAAAATTAATTATTTTCTTTGCAGTCCTTCAATCTCTCTTTTGTAAATTTTCTTTCAGCACACCTAATCTCACAGATCTGTAAAACATAACCGCACAAGTTTAGACTTATATTTCCTTGATCCCCTTGCTATAAATAAGCTTCAATTTATTTGGGACCAAAAAATGAATAAATGATGAAAAATGTGTATTTGGATAAGTTATCCACATTCAGATACTCACCATTGTTTTATTTTTTTAATCACCAGGTTATCTAATAATTAGCATAAACTTAATATGCCACAAATTGAACCTTTGATTTTAGCTCATCCCCAACTTCCTGTTTTACGTATTCCCTCTGATAAAAGGCAGCTGCACCCTCCTATTTGCTCAGGCCAAGAACCTTAAAGTCACCCTTAACTCTTCTCTTTCTCATATCTAAGCCATCAATACATGCTTTGGACTCTACTTCAAAACATACTAAAACTTTAACTGCATCTCACCTCTTCCACCAGTACTCTGCTTTTAAAAGCTTCTTCAGTGGTGTCTCTGCTTCCACAATTGACCACAAGTCTATTCTCAGTACAGAAGCCTGTGTGATCCTTAGCTCTGAGCCTTTTACTGTTTCCTTTCTCATTCATAGTAAGAGCAAAAGTTCTTATATCACCTAATAAGACTCTACATCACCTAAACCTGATGCCTTAGTACCACACTCTGTCCCAGCGCGGTATCTTGACTAACTTTCTCTCTTCCTACAAGCATCTTCTCAGATCTTATTTTTTCAATGAGGTCTACCTTAACACTACTAACTGCTGTCCTTCCATTCCCTCTACAGCTCACGTCCCTTTTCTTTTCCCCTGATAAGTTTTTTAGGGTATCTATCAGCACCTATCATAGTAAATCATTTATTCATGTATTGTTTTTATTGACTTTTGTCTCTCTGTCCTCCTTCCCTATTTTCATCAGAATGCAAGTTCCATGAGGTCAAGGAACTTTATCTTCTTCATTCATTCAACGGTGCTAAATTATTTCATAATATAGTATATTTTTATCAAAAAGCATCTTTTACTTTATTTGAGCTCTGCAGAAAGCCAATGGGAGTTTTCCAAAACACGTGTTCTTCTTCAAGACTGGAGTTATTTTTAAAGTATTCCGCACATGCAATGCAGAATTTTTAAACTCATATGCAATGTAATTATGTTAATAATTTCAAATGTCTTACAGACACAAGATTCACATTTGTTAATGATCAGCCTAATTCCTTTACAGGAAAGTGGAAATTAGCCCAAATGGTTACATCATGACATAATTTTTAATAACGGGAAAATTTAAACATGGCTAATATGAAATCGACACAGATGACAAATGCCACAGAGAGAAAGTGAGAGTTATTTTTGAAGAAATGAAATGAATGCTACAGATCAGCTTCATAAATATGTTTTATTGGCATTTTCTCTGAAACTTTCTAGAACATGTACTTCTTCAGGTTCTCACAAATACCTCAAACACAAAAAAAGTCAAAACCAAAAAGCTTATTTTCCTATTTCCTATACCTTCTTCACCCTTAAGAAGAAAAACGGATATAAACATTTATCCAATTACTCCCCCTCACCTTCCATATCCATTGATTCTAGAAGTCAAGTTCCGTCAATTCTACTCCATAAACATCACTCAAAGCAACACCTTGTCCCGTGAGGTTATTATATTCTACTGTCCTCACAGTCAGCCCCTGTTGCTTGCCTGGACCACAGGAACATGCTCCTAAGTGGATATCCCCAAGTCTCACCTTCCTGAAACCCATCCTCCATAAAGTACACCTGATCTGGCCATTCCATTGCTGGAAAGTTCTTGAATGATGTCCCTTGACTTTAGAGATAAGTTAAAAAATAACAATCATCTCAACATAGCTTACCAAAAGCTTTGAAATCTTAATATCATATATCTCTTATGAGCCAAGGACAGGAAATATTTTATGCATGAGTGCAAAGCATACAGCAGAATATTTCAAAAGGGGAGATTAAGTAGGTTTCCCCAGAAGCAAACCAAAAGACTAGGTTTGAGTGCAAATAAAAAATATGATAGGTGACTACTCAGAAAGTACCAGACACAGAAAGTCCTTAGCTGGTAATGGCCGGTGCTGGCCATAAGACACGTGTTATTACTGGGAGCTATAGTGCCTAAGGGATGTGGGGAGGCACCAACAGCATCTGCTACCAGGGTTATAGAAAAATGAGTCTCAGAGAAAAATAATCAGAGCAATGAAGGATCTCAAAACTATGTAATGGTTGAAGAAAGTGTTCTATCTAAGTAAAAAAGAAATATATAATCAGAAATTTCACTCTCTGCTTAGAACACAGTTAACTGTGTTTGAAGAGAAATTGAAACACTAATCATTTGAACATAAAAGTTCTTTTGTTTAGTCAATTTTTATATTGTAATTATTTTTCCCTTCTTCAGATAAAAGGAAATATGAGACCTAGAATATTTATGACCTAGTAAGCAGCACAAAAGATGCACTTGCTAACAAATCAGGTCAAACTAAACTCTAAAATGACATTAAATTTGGATATGATCTCTTCTTTGTATAAAATGACAAATTTCTCTGCTGTATTTTTTTCCCATTCAGTGTAAAGATACACAGATGTCCTTGTGATGAAGGTATATATATATATACATGTATGTAAATAATCTGAACTTGTATATTTTTCAGAATCATAAGAGCCTGTTTTACTTAATTATGAAATGTAACAAAGCATGACTCATATGAAATGAATGCTATTTCTCGAATTATAATTTTTAATCACATCAGATATGTGTAAGTTCATGACACATGTTTAGGAAGTTCCTGGCCTTAAAGTTCTGCTTTTTCTTTCCCACCTATACTCTTCACCCCTCAAAATAAAGGAATTTAAGCATTCAGGACAGCTTTAGTTTCAGAGACAGCTGTCACAATTCACTACCTTTTTCTGCAGAAGTTGATTTAAAATAACAGTGCTTCTGCCAGTTTCTAAATTCTAACCCAATGGAGAGCTTTTATACTTTGACACAATTTATCTCTAAATCTTGAGATCCCAACCTGTGCAGGAGGGATTTGATTCTCTATATGGCTTCAGGAGATAGATTTAAGAGAAAAATGAGAGAACGATTTCAACCAAGAGGAGGAAGAAGAGGAAAAAGAGGAGGAGGAGGAGAAAGAGAAAAATACTTTAAACTAGCTAGGTTAGGCTGGGGCAGGGTGGCTCACAGCTGTCATCCTAGCACTGTGGGAGGCCAGGGTGGAAGGATCACTTGAGCCCAGTCTCAGCCCAGGAGGTTGAGACTGCAGTAAGCTATGATGAGGCCACTGCACACTAGCTCCTGTGACAGAGTGAGACCCTGTCTTAAAAGAAAATAGTAAAATAGGCAGGTTATTTTTAAAGACTGAAGCTAGCAATACAATTCTTTAAGTACGGATTTAGCTCACGATACAGAGGGAACCAAAGAGCATCCAGTTAATTGGGTCAGATCACTTTCAGTTCTGTTTCTAATCCTGAGATCTAGAATTTTAAGATTCTAGAGTTTATCTGGCATTCGTGTATGAGATGAATTCGATGAGCGGGTGCAGATAGAGAAGTCAGCTGAGAAGTTTCCCAGTAATACAAGTAAAAGGAAAAGCCAACCTTCAGCTAGAAATGGAGAAGAGCAATTCAATACTAAAATTTTGAAGAAGTGTTTATTTGGATGTGGAAAGCAAAAGAGGAGGAGGACTGAGAGATGACATGAAAGTCTGGAGCCCTTGCGTAGGGGGCCGGTAACAGGTAACAGGAGGAGGACCGAGAGATGACATGAAAGTCTGGAGCCCGTGCATAGGGGGCCGGTAACGGGTAACAGGAGGAGGACCGAGAGATGACATGACTGTCTGGAGCCCGTGCGTAGGGGCCCGGTAACAGGTAACAGGAGGAGGACCGAGAGATGACATGACTGTCTGGAACCCGTGCGTAGGGGCCCGGTAACAGGTAACAGGAGGAGGACCGAGAGATGACATGAATGTCTGGAGCCCGTGCGTAGGGGGCCAGTAACAAGTAACAGAACAGGGTGCTAGAAAAAAAGGAAGAGCGATCTGAAGGGAAACGCTACACCCACCGCGAGCTGAAGTCAGTACTCAATACGGTTAGATCCAATCGGCAGGTAACTGTAAATAGGACATGGGGGCTTGGAGGAAAGGTCAGAGCGGGGTGCACGGCAGTGGAATTCACATCATGGACTGTCAGAATCATGATATTAAATTGTCTGCCCAGAAAGTGACCATGAAGAGGACAGAAAATGCTCAGTAAAAGGTCTTTTGGTGATATCGAAGTTTAAAAACTATGGTGGGGGTGTGTTGGGAAGGAGATTAAAAAAAGGAGCAGAAGGAGGAAAAGGAGGGGAGGAAAGGAAAAAAAGGAATGAAAGAAAAAAGAAAAGAAGAAAAGAAAGAAGGAGGAGGGAGGAGAGGAGGCAGGCAACAGCAGCTCAACCTTCAGACAGTGAATCAGTAAGTTATATGTTTTTTTATGAAAGAGTAATAACAAAATTGCATGGAATTAATAATTTTGAAAACTTCATTTGTACAGTCAGTGAATATTCCAACTGAAAAAAGTCCCCAGTAGCATAACTTTTTTCTGTCATTCATATTGAATGCTTATAGCAACCCCCTAGGTATGTAAGGTAGCAATAAGCCTGAAAATAATGCCATACCTTATATTAATGAAGAAGCATTTATTCTTCATTTTAAGTTAAAATTAGATTATAGAAATACTGTTTTGGCCATCCTTGCTTCTTTGATTAATTCTTTGGATTCCTTACTATTGCATCACTCTGTGTCATCTAATGGCATCAGATTACAATGATACAATTTTTACAATTTGAAAAGCCTTTCCATATGTTCATCTCTTTCAACTCTCACGAATGCCCTGTGCACGAGACAAGGAAAGTCTAATAGCTGAGAGTTTAAATGACTTGCCCCAGTGAGTAGGCGACAGCCAGCCCACCACTCCTTCTCTCTACCACACAGACTCTCTGCCTCTGTAGGAAATTGTGGGCTCTTATGTGTAAATTAGATAGTTGTACAGCTGCAAGGACTTCCGAACTTTTATATTCCTAGAAACATGAAATGTCACAGTATCAACTGAGTCATCCCTTCAATTAACAGATAAAAAAAAAATAAGAGAATGAAATACGAGGACTTGTCCTGGGCACGATTTTTTAATTCCTTATGACAGCAGTAACCAGGCTGCATAAACTGTTATCTATGACCTATCTGTAAGAGTGACGATGGGACTAATTTGTATTAAAATAACCTTGGGTTTTTGTTTCTTGTATAACTTTTTACACCAATAAAAACATCTGGTGGCACAGAGAAATAAAAATATAAGGAAGTTTTCAGAATCTCCATTCTTACAGATTTTTAAAATAACATATTAAACAAGACTAAGTCTTCTGGTTTCTCAAGTCACTCTCCCTCTTCCCACTCTCCCCGCCCCTGTCTAAATACACTTCAACTAGACAGCGGAAACAGTAGCATCTCCCTGGCCTTCCTAAGTCTCTAATTTTATTATTTCCATTTACTTCCTATTTTCTTTAAACTACCAAAGCTCACTTCCTGCCTTCAGTTATTCCTCAGGGAAAATCTTTTGGTGCCCTCCTCTTTAATCAAAGGTAATCAATGTAATTTTTTATGGAAAAAAACTACCAGCAGGGATCTGAAGACATCTTCAATCAAGCACTTCTCAACCATTATGATTCTTTTAACAGATCAGTGAGTCACCACTGGTCACTGGTAGTGCTGTTTTATAAGTAATTTTAATAACAATGTATAAGAATTTACTCAACCTTGTAAACATAAACTGGATAACATTCAAAATTATTTCTAGAACATTTCACCTATGATTTTCTTGCCTTCTTATATGCTTTCTTAAATGGAAGATAAAAGGATGGTCGATGCTTAGAGGTAGAAATTGCAGAAATCATGCTGACACCTTAAGAGTGAGTTTCTGTAACTATTATCTGAGCCATATACCATGGTGGCAAGAAAGGCTTGATAAGCCCTCTTTCCCTGTGCATCAAAGGGGGTTCTTTTTATCTGTCAGGGGCATAATAATTACCACTAAATATTAAACATTTGTTATATTTCAAAAGCTTTACTACAGCTTTATGAACTGGGTCTCGTGAAACCCAATTTAAAATAAAGAAAATGGCTGCTTAGTGAAGTTCAGAGACTTGTACAAAAATCACACAACTACTAAACTGCAGAACTGGGCATCAAACCAGCTCTCTCACACTATAAAGTTTATACTCACTTCACAAGAATAATGATGCCATGGCATCAAAATATCTTTCCATGGGAGTGCCCAGAACTGTTCTTAGCTGTCAAGCTCTCACTATGCAGAGTCAGGTCAGCTGAGTTAGGAGTCTAAGTAGAAACGTTGAGATGTGGAAAGAAAGAAGTCAGGAAAGGAAAAAAGGAAGGAGGGAAGGAGGAAAGGAGAATGAGAAAGAGACGGGAGAAAGGAAGAGGACGCAGAGGACTCAGAAAACCAACAATTTCTCCCTCCCTTCCTCTACTCCACCATAGGTGCATTTCAAGTTCAAAATAACTCCACGGTGGCAGTCATTAAGTCCGAACAAATAAGGTGAGTGTGTTCTTTTTGGGTAAGTGCACAGGTGGGAGCCAATCTAGTACTTTAATTTCTCTCTTCCATTTTATTGGATGCAACATGCTGTGCATATCACAGTTCTTTAGGACAAATGCATTTTGAAAGAAAAGTCAGTCTTGAGCATTGAAACTTGCAACTGTGTATATTTTACCAGATGTCAATCGCCATTTACTGGGTAATTTGAGATAGTCTGATTCATTATACAATTCTAACCCAAAGAAAGGCATTTCAAATAGGAAAAATAAAATGACTTGTCCCAATCTTAGGCTACATGCAGTTTCCAAAAGTGCAATTTAAGCCATTATCTATAATTCAGTTATAATTTTGCTTTCTATTCCCCTGCTTCCAGCTAGGTTACAACCTCCTGACCATAAGAAAAATTGCTTCAAGTCTTATCTTAATTCTTTCATTTTAAGATAATTTCAGATAACAGCACATATTTCTTCAAAAGTCTACTGTTCCATTCTCCTTTCTCTTGTTAAATACCAGACTGGATTTTTTTTTCTATTTCAAGTTTCTCTTCAAAATATGATCATTCTGCAGTAATGAGTAAATGCAACATTATTTATGCTATTACAAAGAGATTTTTTCTAGGTTAAAAATGTCTCAAGATGAATATTTTTATGTCGTAATTGTCAAATTATTTCCTGAAAGTTGTTTTAAAATAATGTAGCAAACCAAATTGGTCTTGTTATTCTCTGCCACACAATAATCTAAATGACTACTATTAGCAGAGACTTTGGACATTATTATGGCCCACATTTGTACCACAATAACATTCATTTTGTACTTATATGATATGTGCCAGGAAATGTACTGTTTTAAATGAGTTATCTCATTTAAGTATCACAATAGCCCAAGGAGGACTCCCTTATTCTAGACTTCAGATTATCTCCTTAGCTAAAATTTCAAGATGAAAGTTTCCTAGGTCACTGACTAAGCAATTTGCAAACTCAATACACAATTGTGCCCACGAAGATTATGTTAATTTATGTTCCCATCAGCAATGCATGAAAATTGTTTTTCTAGACTTTTGTCACCATTAGGTAATCTGGTTATAATTCTTTTTCTAAAATCTCCTAATCTTACAAGTAAAAAAATGAAACCTCCCCAGTGTTTTAATTTGCATACCGGTAAGTTTCTTAGCCTATTTTATTTTCTAATTATCTATTAATGTCTCACTCTATTATCTATGAGATCTTCTTCCTGCTGTTGTTCTCAATTTGAATGAACTCTTTAAATACTAAAATGATTGATCTTCATCACATTTATTATAAATAGTTGTCCCAGTTTAGTCTTTTTGATTTGGGCACTGCAGCCTTGTTATGTTCAAATAATTAAATCTATTGATCTCGGTCTCCATAAATTCTTCCATTGTAAAGTGATCTTAAGAAAACATAAATTGTTTGTGCCACTTCCCTCTTTCTTTGACCTTAAGTGTCACTCCCCTCACATAACAAAAAAGACCTTTCATGATTTAGTTCCTGCTTATCTCTTACAAATCACCTTTCCTCACTTTCAGAAAAAGTGGAACTCAGCTATGAAAGACAGAACCAAGAAGTAACACAGTAATAAAAACTTTTAAGGGGAAAAAGGAAAGAAAAGCTAACATGAGAAATAATAGGCTGTGCAATAAAATGTCAGGTATAAAGTAATTTTAATGGGAATTAGAATAGGCAGAAAACAAGGCTCCATTTCACTAAATACATAAACCCTTTCAGAGCCAAGACCACAGATGAGAATTATGAGCCTTCCCTCTGGCTGCCAAGGAAGGTAGTCACAGATATTTATTTTTTCGGTGTGCTTCATGAATTCCAGCCTGATGAAAACTCTAATTGACTCTCTGAGTTCCATCCACAAAGCACTAAATAAAAAAACACAGCATATGGGTGGGTGGGCGGGGGAGAAGGAACCTGGGTTCTTTACTGTACCAAGTTTCAACTTTTAATAAAGTAGTGGTAAAATACGAATATTTTTCCCTAAAGAATAAAAGCGTTCTCCAGAAAACAAAATATTGACACTATCTCAGTAGGAAAAGCTATAAAGTCAAATAAGCATTTCATATTCTAACTATAAGGACAAAATCAGGATTCCTTTAGTGTTTCCATGAGACGCATATTTCTGGAAATAAGAAAGCAGAGACTAATGCCATGAACCTTTGAAAGGCGTCCAGTTTAACAGAGCACAATACCCAACCTATCTGACTACATATCTATTTATCTCCAATGGCTGTGCTCTGGTTTAATCTCAGATCTTCACCTCTTTTTCTCACTTAAAATAAATGTTGAATGTTTGATCTGAATAACATTATCGAGGACTTTAGTAAAGCAATTAGTGCACCTTAATAAGACATAGAATCTCCATAAGGATCTAATAGTTTAAGAAAAATATGAAAATAAAGCAATAGATGACAACTTTAAAATCCCAGTGGGGAAGAATAATGAATAAATGTAATCATTTTACTTCATTAAAACTAATATTATAAAAATTACATGACTCATATTAAAAATGTAAAGTGCCTATAACAATTTCAATAGTCCAAAGTGTATTGAACCTTACTAACCAAATGAATGAAATTTAAAACAAAAAGCCAGGAGGGTTCATCTGGCAGATTGGGAAAAAAGTAAAAAGATTGAAAATGCCCATGGTAAGTAAGAATGTGGGGAAAGAGATACGCTTTGATGAGTGAAGAAATTAGGATAATTTTTAATAAAGGATACCTGACAATTTGTGCTTTCAGCATAAATATCCTGCATCTTCAACTCTTTTTTTTTTTTTTTTTAGCACTTTTCAGCTTTTTGGCCTAATGGAAATATGACTTAATACTATTTATTTTTAAGTGCTCTGGAATAAAGTAGAGATTCTTCCTTTGAGAATTCCCCCCACCCCAGGAGCTAGAAGGTGGGTGGATACCATTATTTCCCTTCATCATTTCCAACTATTACTCCAGCCTCCTCATTAAAATACACAAATACCCCTGTATTCTTTGACCACCAAACTTTACTACCCACCACCCTATCCTGTTGCTGTCATCTGTTTGTGAAAGTGTCAAGAGCATATGCAGGTGAAATAAATTAAAATGTAAACCAGCCAAGAGGAGAAAAGGAAAGCCAAATATTTCTTTTTTTTTTTTTTTATTAAATCATAGCTGTGTCCATTAATGCAATCATAGGGCACAGTGTGGTGTTTTCATATACAATTTGAAATACTCTCCATGGCTGGGAAGAATTGACATTGTTAAAATGTCCATACTACCCAAAGCAATATATAATTTTAATGTAAGCCCTATTAAAGCTCCACTGTCATACTTTAAAGATCTAGAAAAAATAATACTTCATTTTATATGGAATCAGAAAAAACCTCAAATAGCCAAGATATTACTCAGAAATAAAAATAAAGCTGGAGGAATCACGTTACCAGGCCTCAGACTATACTATAAATCCATAGTGATCAAAACAGCATGGTACTGGCACAAAAACAGAGAGGTAGATGTATGGAACAAAATATTTCAACAGTAAGATCTCACCTCACATTTGCCAGTCTAACCACTATTTGTTTTTTTGTTTCCATTTCTCCACTGGCTCCCCTGGGTCGGAGGGTGACTCCTGAGTATAGGGTAATGTTTGCAGGGAGAGGCAGAGTTCACCAGAAAAAGAAACTGTCACTATTGCCACTGCAAGTTCATTTTGCTTCATTTCACAACGTCAGTAAACCTACCACACTCCTGACCAGGATGATGATGTCAATGACAGAATGTCAGATTTCCCTTCCCATACCTGAATCTAATCCAACTGACCTAACAGATCAAAAAGTGACTTATTGCCACTTGCTACATTTTTTCCTAAATCAAATTGTATATTTTGACTAACAGATCTCTACAGTCAGAATCTCATTATTGTAACGATTCAGCTCTTTACATATACCATTTCTAATGCTATTTGTGTCTATTTTATAAAACTGCTACAATATTTTCTCCATCACATTCTGCTGCAAATTGCAAATAAAACAAAAGCCTCATACTTGCACATATAGTGTGCCTATTGAGTCCATCAGTGTTTTTTCAAATTTTATGACCACAGTCATTCATTAAAAGATCACTCCTTTCACTAAACTACAAAGCATAAAATCATTTAAATTTTTTAAAAAGCCATGATTAAAGATACTCAGGAAAAGAAAAGTTTTCTTAACAGAAATGTTATGACCCCGAATTTATATTAAATCTTAAGCCAGCAAAGGACATAAAGTTGCTTTTCTTGGCTTTATTCTCCTCACTGCCCCACCTCCCCTTTGTAGCACAGAAAGGACCCAGTGAATCCGTCTACTGTTATATTGTCTCCTTTTTTCTGGGAAGCTATCTACTGGTCTTATGAATGAAAAATTCTACTTCATCTTTCACAGAGGTTGCTATAATAGGAGCTTTCTCCAGAGGAGTCTGTCTCGAGCACTAAGAAAGTTAAAATTAGGCTACAGCATTAAGTAAGCTATTATTTGATTCTGAATGGAAGTTAATAATCAGGTGACTGGAAAACAAACATATCTGAACACCTTATTCACATTATATATAATGAGAGTTAAGAAAATGAGTTCAAATCCCGACTTTGCTAACAAAGCAATTCCTACAGTCTGTAAGTGATTCCTTTCCTCTCCCTTTCCTCTTTCCTTCTAAAATATGACATAAACTTATACTTTTATATCCTAAGAGATAAACAAATAAAAACAAAGTATCTATGTGACACTTATTTTCCCCAGACTTAAATTTTTCATAGATATAATGAGAATAACGACCATCTCAAAGGTTTACTGTGCTGACATAGGATAACACAGTTTGTAGTACAGTGTCTAGAACATAAAAAGTCTTCAATGTATTTTAATCATTACTATGGATAATTTTTCTATCACCGCCACCATGTGTGTTTCATGATACACACAGAAATAAGTATGATGAAGGATACTAAAAAAGAAACTATTTAGAAACTGCATATTAAAGCTATGTTTTCTAAATTGCCAAAGAAACAGATTAGTTCACATACTTTGTGAAAGTTTCTAAACATTCAATTAGTCTACTTACAAAAGCAAATATACATAGGCAAAGCAAAATTAAGTGGGCTGACTTTTTTATATCCACGCAAGCCCAATTTATTTACTTTTCAGGTTAATAGGAAGTTGAGATTAAAGAAACTTTACATAAACCTTAAACTTGCACTATTTAGATAAGTGATATTTACCTATCTTAAATATTAGATAGGTAATTATCTATATACCTATCTAATGTATTTAGATATACCTAAATATATTTAGTATATCTACATCAAGTTAGGTGTCATGCATGACAACTTACAAGTAGAAATAAAAATTAATGTAATTCTTGGGATGGCGCCTGTGGCTCAAAGGAGTAGGGCACCGGCCCCATATGCCGGAGGTGGCAGGTTCAAACCCAGCCCCGGCCAAAAACTGCAAAAAAAATTAATGTAATCATCAAGTGTTTGACAGTTTATAGAGCATTTTTTTGGTGTAGGCATGGCTCATAGGTATTATGGGTTCAGTTCTTAACCACAATTAAGTGAATATCCGACTAAAGCAAGCCATACAAACTTTTGGTTTCCCAGTATATACAAAGTTATGTTTATACTTTAGTCTGTTAAGTATATAATAACAGTATATCTTTAAAAAGTACATAATTTTAAAATGTCTGAGCCTTCATCAAGTCCTAACCTTTTTGCTGATAGAGGTTTTTCCCTGGATGTTGTTTCCTGCTAACTGAGGAGGGGGGTGGTTGCTGAGGGTTGGAGCAGCTATGGAAATTTAAGAGAAGACAGTAATGAAGTTTGCTGCCTTGACTGACTCCTCCTTTCATAAAAGCTTTCTCTGTGGCACGTGCTGTTGCTTGATAGCATGTTACCCACAGTGGAGTATCTTTCAAGCCTGAAGTCCCCCCAAACCCTGCCACTGCTCTATCCGCTAAGTTTAGGGAAACTCTTAACACAGTGGGGTGGTTTCCACAGTGTTCACAGCATCTTTAGCAGCAGTGGATTCCAGGAAACCACTTGTTCAGTCATCAGAGCAGATTACAGCAACTCTTTTACATCTCAGGCTCCACTTTCCATTCTCACTCTCTTGCTCCACGTCTGCAATGACTACCTCCACTGAAGTCTTAAACCCCTCAAAGTCATCATGAAGTTAGGAATCAACCTCTTGCAAACTCCAGTTAAAACTTTCCAATCCAATGTTTCTGCCACCCACATATTCCCAGCTCTTATTTATTTGGGGTGGGAAAGAGGTTGGTGGATTACTTATAATTATCCTATAGTTTTAAAAGAGAAAAAAATATAAACTCATCTAATGCTTGTATTACCTGTTTTAGGTTATATACATTAATTAAAGTGTTTTTGTTTATAAATGCTTTGCATGTGACACTTCTTGAAGCAATCTCCAGGATGAAGTCCATGCTTCCTCTTGCATATCTCACAGTAGAAAATAGTTTCTCTCCTTCCACCTGTCTCATTTCTTCTGCTGCAAATCCTTTGTCGATTTTTCAAATTTTTCATTATAAAATGCATTTTCCCATTTACCTTCTTCTCAGTATCAGAACATGATGGGCTTCCCTTCTTTCCTGAATTACTGTTCCTCACATTGCTTACAAGCTCAGTGACGAGATTTCTCCTGTAAGAAAGGTGTGTCTCCATTTTTTCTCCACTCTCCTTCTCATCTAATGAGTAAAGCATGTTGCTGTTCACTACGGCAACTGCCATCAGCTAGAATAATTTTTTCCACCATTGTTAAGACCTCCTTATAAATGTGAAACATTCACCATACTGATCATCTCTGTCCACTCTTCCCATAAATTTTATGTATTCCAAAATAACTGTTGGCTTTTCAAATTAAAAACTATTTCTTCCTATAACCAATGAGAAACTATGTTTAAGGGCCAAGGAATGTACTGAGAATTGTCCCTAACTTCCTATCATGGAACGAGGGGAACGTCATCTTCCTATCACATTGTTAGGCACGTAATTCATATTCCTGAAGTTTCTTCTTTTTCAGATCACTTGAAAAATATTTAGAAGCCATAACTGTTCCTGTAACATGTATTTATATTTTTTGCAATTCCTGAGCTCCAGACATCTTCCAATATCAAAGCAGAACAGCAAAATCATTACATAGAGCAAGGTCTGAGACAGAATCAGAAATGAATGTTATTTTGACCTCCTCCCAGGAATCGTGAATGTTCTCTTCCATTAGAAGAATTACTATCTTTGAAATTTGAAACTTTATGAAATGTGTGCTTAAAAGACTTGAAAGGTAAAATTCCTCTTTGATCCATTAGGCTACAGAATGGATGTTGGGTTATCAGGCATTAAAATGGTACTCTTCTTGTATACCTCCATCAGAGCTCTTAGGTAACCAGGTACATTGCCAATGAACAATAACATTTTGAAAAGAATCTCTTCTGAGCAGTAGGTCTCAACATAGACTTAAAATATTCAGTTAACTCTACTATAAACAAGTGTGCTGTCATCCAGGCTTTGTTGTTCCATCTTTAGAGGACAGGTAGAGTCAATTTAACATGATTTTTAAGGGCCCTAGGATTTTCAAAATGGTAAATGAACTTTGGCTTCAATATAAAGTCACCAGCTGCATTAGCTCCTAACAAGGGAGTCAGCCTGGCCTTTGAAGTTTTGAAGTCAGGCAGCTGTAAAGCCCTACATGGTATCTTTTACCATAGAAAATGATTTCGTCTACACTGAATAGCTGTTGTGTAGAGTGGCCACCTTCTTATGGATAACTTGCTACAGCTTTTAGATCAGGAGTTGCTACCTTACCTTGCACTTTTATGTTACTGAGATTCTTTTCATGAAGCGACCTCCACCAGCTTCCAACTGTTCTTTTGCACTTTTCTCACCTCTCTCAGCCTTCATAGAATTGAAGAGAGTTACAGCCTTGCTCTGGATTACACTTTGGCTCAAGGCACTCCTGTGGATGGTTTAATCTTCTATCCAGATCATTAAACCCTTCTCCATATCAACAATAAGGCTGTTTCCCTCTCTTATCATCCATGTGTTCACTGAAGTAGCATTTCTAATTTCCTTTAAGACTTTTCCTTTGCATTCACAAGTTGGCTAACTATTTAGTACAAGAGGCCTAGTTTTTACCCTATCTCAGCCTTCATATGCTTTCTTGACTAAGCTTAATTTTTCTAACTTTCAATTTAAAAGGAGAGATGTGTGACTCTTCCTTTCACTTGAAAATTTACAGGCCATTGTAGGGTTATGAACTAGCCTAAACTTGATATTGTTTTATCTTATAGAATAGGGAGGCCCAAGGAGATATAGAGATGGGGCAATTGCCAGTTGGTGGAACAGTCAGTACACATGTAACATGTATAGATTAAGTTCATTTCTTGTATGGGTAAAGTTTGTGATGCCCCCCAAAAATTATTACAACAGTAACATCAAAGATTACTGATAATAACAGATCTACCATAACAGATATAACAATGAAAAAGTTTTAAATGTGTGAGAATTACCAAAACACAACACAGTGTGAGCACATACTATTGGAAAATTGGTGCCACTGGACTTTCCCAAAGCACGGTGCTCAAAAACCTTCAATTTGTTAAAAAGACTGTCCTTTAAAGCAAAGCACAATAAAACAAAGTATACCTAAATAAGTATCTCATATATTTCTCATAGTTATCTTCTTAAATAGGATTTCATTCCCATTTCCTTGGTTAAGAAACTGGTACTAATTAGGTATGTATTCATTTCTTTACTACTGGCAGAGACAGCTTCCTGAATGTTTTTTCATTCTCCTTAGTTTCAATATAACCTCCCAAGGTTTAGCAAGGTTCTTGGCACCCAGGCTAGAGACTATGTCCATAAGTTCTGGCCACTGGTTTATAAGGAGAAGTGAAGTGACCAACTTCTGAGTCATGTCATTAAAGCCCATTTCCCTCCACTTGTTCCCACTCCTTTTGTGTGGGTGGATGTGCTGATGGTGCCAGAGTCCATCTCTGGATGAGCACAGTAATCTAGGGAATAATGGAACCCCAAGACAGAAGGAGATTGGACCCTGCGGACCTCCAGAAGTAGAGCTGCCTCCCGACTTAGATTGTAACCTTCGTCTGGACTATCATGTGAAAGAAAAATAAATCTCAGTCCCATGTAATCTGAGCTCCTGTACTTTAGGTCTCTTTTCTGCTTTTTTCATTTTTACATGACCTTAACATTTTGCCTTACAAATCCATTACTTCATGAGTTAAAGACCACATGGCGAGAGATGAGACAAGGACTTGAACCCTAATCCTGACTCCAGAGCCCATGCCTTTCCTAAATATATTAGGTAAATAAAGCTCTTGTCATAATAAGCAAGAATTACTACACATTTACATATATATGTATTTGTATACATATGTATTTATATATTTGTATCTGTGTGTATATATACATATATATATATATGCTTCCTTTATCTCCATTTTATGAGGAAGAGAGGAAAAAAGGGGACCAGAGAGGAGAAAGAGAAAGGGATAAAAGGGAGTGAGAGAGAAAAAGGAGAGAAGGAGGAAGGGAGAGGGAGGAAGGAAGGAAGGAAGAAAGAAAGACTAAATAGTAGGATTCTCCTACTCCCACAGAAACAATCACATACTCATGGCCAATTCTACTGAGGGAGCCATAGCCATCTCCACAGCAAATCTGGCTTGCGTTCTGAACAAGGAGTTGAGCTGCAGAATTAGAAGTCTCTCGTTATTCTGAGGCATCCTCCCAATATAATTTCTTTTCTCAGTCATGAGCTACTTCCAAAGGCCATTTCTCATCCCTCATTGTTCCACTACTGCTTCCAACCCTGCACAAATTTTAATTTAGCCACGATAAACTTACTGAATTTTAATGCCTCTATTCTCTTCCCTTATTCTGTCTCTATCCACAAATTTCTGACCATAGTATTATTTTTTGTTTTGTTGATTTGTTAACATCTGTAAAAGAAAAACAATTTACTTTAAAGAAGTATACACACAAAAAAAGCAAAAATATATATACATACTCACACCCAAAATACTTTCTTCTTTCCTTAAAAAAAACTTGGCAAGTTTCACAGACTGTGTTCCCAAATGTCTTTTAAATTTTGAAAGTTTTACATTTTTATGTGCAAGAATATAATTACCCGTAACACATAGGATTTGTCATTTTCATCGAGTTTTATCCTTGATAAAATCATATTTGAAATAATGTTCATTTTAAAGTCTTGCACTAAACTACTCAACTTTGTCTCTTCCTGATAAAGCTTAAAAAAATCAAAGTTCGCTGATCAAAACTGTCGTGGCTTTGTACCTGTTACGACATTTCCTAGAATTTCCTTCTTGTCTGGTACCAACTGAGGGTTGCCCACAATGAAAATATGCCTGATATTTAGTAAACAGAAGGGAGGGTGCAGCCCCTTTCTTTCTCTTCCTTTGATTTCTCTCCTTTTTTCCTTCCATTTCTCTCCCCTTCCCCTTTTCCTTCCTTCCTTCTTTCATTCCCTTCCTCCCTCCCTCCTCCTTTCTTCCTGCCTTCCTTCCTGCCCTTTCTTTCCTCTCTCTCTCTTCTATCCTTCCACTTTGAAGGGTGGTATAAGAGTCGTTGGATACAGCAGCTCACATACCTCACTGCTGACCTGCTGAAAGCATATCTCATTGTTTAACAGCCAGGCTTACAGCATCTCCAGATTCCACTGGATCTTCCCCTCCTCCTTTGCTATAAGCTGGGCCAGGTATGTGTGTGGCTCTATGGCAAAGGGTACCGGCTTCTTTAGCAGGTATCATCAGAGTTAGAGGTGATGAGAGATCAACTAAGTTTCTGGTTTGTTCTTGCCCTTACCTATTGCATGTTCTACTCTCCTCCCCAGTAGCCAGTCTACAAGGTGGGACAGTTATGTTCACAAACTCATCCTAGAAAAAGTGCTACAAACCTCATTGCTGAATATCCCTATAGTCACCTTCAAAGTGTTCCCCTGGGGAAGCTGTGCACCAACATCAGCACTTAGTCCCCCCTTCAAAGAAATTTTGGAACTCTTTTCCTGGAATGACCACCAGAGCTGTTGTCGTACGAATTCTGACAATTAAGTTCACAAACACATCCTAGAAAAAGTATTTTGGAGGATGAACGAGGCCCTCATATAGGTGCATAGCTTCCTAAGGGAAGTGCTTTGAAGGTGACCATAGTGATATTCAGCAATGAAATATGTAGCACTTTTTCTAGGATGGGTTAGGACCAATACTAAACCTAAGAATTCTTATAGTTCAGGAGTCCTCAAACTATGGCCTGCAGGCCACATGCGGCCCACCTAGGAAATTTATCCGGCCCACTGGGTGTTTTTGCCACCACTGCCTGTCCTGCTTAACAGCCAACTCATCCCAGGGACCACAGTCCGGCCCTCCAACGGTCTGAGGGACAATGAACTGGCCCCCTGTTTAAAAAGTTTGAGGACCCCTGTTACATAGACATGTCCACTAGGATTCTTAATTACCTAGATCTAATCCATTTATACCTCCTTTATTCTGTATCACATCTACTGGTTCAGCTTTTCTGATTAAACCCTGAAAATAGTCCAGATTTTCTAGATGTTGACTATTTACATTCCCCATCAAACAGTTGAAAATGAATTCGCCTCTATATTTTTAATTCACCCTTCCCCTTTTCTTATTAAAAAATCACTGATTTAAAGGCAATTGTGCTACTTCATTTTAAATATTACATATATTCTAAACTCTAAAAAAGTTGTTTCATGTGGTTTTTTAAAAAAATGCATACACATACATTGAAACTAAGCTGAAAATGTGAACACTTTACCAACTGTGAGCCAGTTTCTCCTACATTTTATTTCACAATAAAATGCAAATTGTGTTAATATAAAACTAAATCATACACTATTGACGTCAGATTGATGGCCAGTATAGTGTTGTCTTTGTGAGCAGATTATAGAGCCAAGCAGCCTGGTGCTGAACCTCACTCCTCTTCATGATACTTGCTGTGGACTCTGGACACAATTACTTAGCTCTCTGCCCATCTCTTCATCTGTCAAATGGAATTAAGAAGAGTCTGGAAATCACAGACTTGCAGTGATGATTCGACAATGTATGTAAGTAAGGTTCTTAGAGCAGTCCCTGGCATAGAGTCGGGATCTTAGAAGCATTGTTATTTTTACGAGACTCCAATTCAAAAAGCCACTAGTAAGAAAGAAAAAAAAAAAAAATCCAAGCTCTTTCCAGCTAATGTTGCCCGTATAACATCTCTCCCACTACTTGTCTCACATCCCATCTGCAGGTGGCCCCAGCCCTGGTTCTAGTGTGCCCTCTCCTTGCTATGGAGCCCTATTTTGCACTCTACTATTTTCTATTCTTTTCTGTTTGATTTTTATTAAAATGCTGGCCATATAACTCTTCCCTCTAGAGAATAGTACAGGCTGCTTGACTGAGGCCTGGAAGGCTGAAATAATTATAATAGGAATTCTGGGGAGAATTACAAAAAAAAGATTGCTCAAATTAATCACTTTCTGCCCCTAGAGCTATGATAAATCTCCAAAACTGTGCACTGCTACATAACAGAGCAAGAGGGGGGTGGATGTTGAGAACACCCCAGTACCCGCTATTGTACATATATTATCACATACCTTTGAGGAAATACCTTAGGAAATTCTCATTTTCTGATCACTGGTCCTTAACATTGTTTAACTCCCGTGATATAGATTAAGACATATTTTAATAAAGTCTCCTAATATTACGCCAGCCCCTCCAAAATGCTGCTCGTAATCCACTATATTGACTTTAGGACCCTTCATGACCCACTAATAAGTTATAATTTACAGTTTAGAAACCTCGTACTACCTATAATAGCTGAGGCATCATCATTCTACGCCTACTTCCAGTTCAGCCTTTTCAAAAAGAAGGAAAATAAAAAACAATTGAACAACGAAGAGGCCAGGCTCATCTTCTAGAATCCTCATGTGTCCCTTCTCACCCTTCACCTATGTGAATGCCTCTGTCAGTACCTCGCCTTTTTGTTTATTTCCCTCTTTCTGTAGCATCACAGTGTGGGATTTAAGAGCACAAACACTGGAGTTAGAAGCCTGCCTTGGAGCCTCAGCTTTGCCTCTGATCAGCCTTGGGACCTTGGACAGGGCCACTTATAGCTCTGAATGGGCCTCAGTTTCTTCATCTGTACAAATAGGAATTCAATTATTGGCACATTATTAGAATGAGGAAAAAATAAAATAAGACATGAAGTTCCAAGAACATACAAAATGAACACATATTGACCTTGATGTTGCCGTAAAAGTTGACTCACATAAACTAATTGTTCATCGGTATAAATGAGTGTTCAGTGTTTCCACTCCCAGAGAACTAAGAAGGCTAAAACTAAAGCAAGACACTTCTAACTGTGGAATGTCAGAGATAAGGCCGCGGATGAAGAAGGAACTTTTATGGCCAAAGGGTGCTTTTCACATATCCTAAAGTCACATGACAAACCTATTTAACTCTGTTCTTGTTGAAAAGAAGCAAGCAAAAAGCACATTTTTCTCTAAAGAGCACTCTTCACAATCTCTCTTTGTCTCTGAGTTAGCTTGAAAATGTTTCAGATTGGGACCTAACAGGGAAAATGATCTTTCTTCTTTTAAAGCTAATATTTTAGAAAACAGACCTTGAGAAATGATTACACACTGAGCTCTTTCAGAAAACAAGTCAAGAAATGAATTAGCTGAATGAAAATTGTTTTTAGATCCATTAACAATCTGCATGACCCTCCAACCCTTCCCCAATGAATCTTCCAATTTGCCACATGCTATTTTATACTTTTGTGAAAATCTATTTATGCATTCACATTACTTATTCACAGCCAGGAGATCAGAGCCCTAAAACAGAAATCACATTAAATGCTGCAGACAGAATGGGAAAGGCTGTAAAATTACCCATCCATAGTTATGGTGCTGTCATTAACCCTATGGCAACAGGCCAATTTAGAGAAGTTATTTAAACTTGTCATTCAGGAAGTGTTAGCATTCCATTGTGGTCCCATATTTTTTACATCGATTACGTTTGATTTATAAGTTTTCGCTTTGGTAATGCCTAACATTTTGCCATTGGTAGTATGGCTTTTGCAGCTAGTTATAACTAAATAGAAATTATATTTTATATTTGACAATAAATGCATTGAGTAATTTTATCATCTTGTGTTCAATTTTACTTTGTTCCTGAATATTCAATTTCCAAAAAAATCAACTTCAATGGCCTCAGCTGCTGTCCGTGAGCTTGATTAGGTACTAAACTGAGGCCTCCTCTGCTTGGGTGTGGGGGAGGAGAACTGAAAGAGGAAAAGCTGAACAATCTCTAGAGAAACAAAGTGACTCAGAATTTGACCCTTTGGGTTCTTCCTCTTTTTGCTGATTTGATACAGGAGTACCTTATGGAAGGAATTGATTTTCAGTAAAAAGTCACCTCATTGTGATTGTTGTTCTTTCCACTATACTTATTAAAATTTTATTCATTTGGGGGGCAGTGCCTATGGCTCAGTGAGTAGGGCACCAGCCCCATAGACTGAGGGTGGTGGGTTCAAACTTGGCCCTGGCCAAACAGCAAGAAAAAAATAGTTGGGCATTGTGGCAGGTGCCTATAGTCCCAGCTACTCAGGAGGCTGAGGCAAGAGAATCGCCTAAGCCCAAGAGCTAGAGGTTGCTGTGAGCTGTGAAGCCACAGCACTCTACTGAGGGTGACAAAGTGAGACTCTGTCTCAAAAAATAATTTTATTCATTTTTCTTAATAAATTAAAACTAAGTTGAAATGAACAGTGGAAAAAATACAAAAATATAGGCAGGCAATTATAAATTATCCTTGCCTTCCAATGGGGTTCTATCCCTGTAAGCCCATCATAAATTGAAAATATCATTAAGTCAAAATGTGTTTAATATCCTAACAAAGCCTCTATACGTTGGGACAATTGTAAGTTGAATCATCATAAACCCAGATGTTACTTGACTTCCAGTAGAGTTACATCTCAATAAGCCAAAAAGTCAAAAAACTGTAATTCCAACCATTGTAAGTCAGAGATCATCTGTACTATGTAATTTGTATCATCAACAATAATAGCTCTCTAAAATGTTTTCACAATTTATCATGCTTTCATAACATCTCTTATAAGAATACAATTTTAGAAAGCTCAAAACCAAGGAAAATTAAACAATATATTATCTATCATACATGTTTGTCATAAACCTGTATTTTAAAAAGTAAATGAATGATACACATCTACGCAGAACTAAATAGCAATTTTAAATGTGCGTAGTGATTTCCACTGGAGGAAAGGCAGGGATATGAGCTCGAGGAAGAACACAAAGAAAGATGGCAGCTCTTGCTGGTGATTCTAGTTAGGTTTTAGTAGAGAATGGCCTACAGGCCAATTCCTTCACTAAATAAAGTTTTACTGATAACAAAACCATGTCTATTTGTCAGAGGATGCTTTTGTGCTACAACAGCAAATCTAAATAGTTGTGAAAAAGACCTTAAGACCTACAACCCCCAAAATATTTTCTGGCTCAATAAAGAAATTTTGCTGACTCCTGGTCTAGCCCATCAAAATTTAAAAGCCTTCTATTAACTGTTATTTTTACATGAAATGATAGGGATATACTAACCCCTTCATTCCCTTCAGCTTTACCAATCTTAACCCCTCAGGAGAAATTATTCCTTCAGCATAAAATTATATACAAGCAGTAGGAGAAGAGATGATCAATATTTTTTAAAAATCAAATTGTATTTGTCTTATAGGTTCTCCAATATAAACAAGGCAGAATCCAATGTGTTCCTCTTAGCATGCAGCCAGAAGAGCTCCCAGCATCGACTACAACAGAATGACAGAATAATTTTCTAGCCACCCATTCAGGCTTCCCTTCTATTAACTGAAGTTTAAGAACTTGATAGAAATAGAAGGGAATGACTTTATAATATCTAGATTCGAATTAAGTTCTTGTAAGATTCCAGTGAAAGCACATTGTTTCCTTTTTGTGCTTAGCTGTTCTTATTAAGTTCTCTTCCTAGAAAGCGCAGATCGGAAAGGCAATACCAGTGGTTCTCAACCAAGTACAGTGTTGGTACCCCACTACCCCCCAAATGAGACAATTAGCAATTTCTGGGAACATTGGTGGTTGTCACTACTAAGAGGGTATCTTGGCATCTGGTGGATATAGATCAAGATGATAACAAACATCCCATCAGGCATAGGGCAGCCCAACACAACCATGTCCAAAATTTCAACAGTGCTGAGGTTAAGAAACTCTAACATAGATTCTTGCATTGGTAGATGTTGACAATTAGTGTAAAGATTCTGATGATAAGGCCAAATTCCTTGTGGATTTGGTACACGTGTCACTTACACAGCTACCTGTGCAAATATGTCCTATACAGTCTAATACACACCACCTACATAATAAGAAAACTTCAATCAACTCTCCATAATTCAAATTACTTAGGTACATATCTTCCATTCAAAAATATTACTTAGTCTGAATTACCCACAAAAGTTGCCTCAGTTCCTTATTCTGCACACAAAGAGATAGTACACAGATTTTTTAAAACTATACTACTGCTTACCCTTTATCATTTCATCTAGATAATTGGCTATTTTTCAAAACTATGAATTGCAGAAGGACTCTTTCCTGAGACTTCTCATTTGTTATGCTGCTTTGAGTGGGGCCTCAGCATCTGCACATGCCTTGATCTACATCCAAATGATATTACTGAGCATTCTAAAAAGAGTGTCTGGAAAATTATATATCATAAGCTTAAACAGTCTGGCTGTCACCACCAGGAGGAAAAAAAATGGTTTTAGCAAATGTTTCACACATATTCCAAAAAGGCTGTGAAGGTTTCCATTGGAATAAAAAATTGATTTTATAATTAGTATTCCATATGTAACTATCCCCTTCTTAATTTTAGTTAATTAATAGATATTTCTATTTTTCACAAGAAGTTATATGACAGCTTTGTTGTTCATTAAGTGTCTCATTAGCAGACTCTGGAAAAGGAGGCTATAAACACCCCAAAATAGTAAATGTTAATAGTCAATTCTGAAACTTTCAAAATGCACGCTCTGATGTTTATGAGTACACCTAATATGTCCATCATTATTTATGTATAGATGTTGTTAGTAAAAATATAATAAAAACACGTATTAAAGAAAGTGAAATATTGTCTCTCAGATGAATTAATCCATGTCTTATTCTATGTGCTCTACTTTAAATGGTAAAAATTATTCGATTTAAAATGTGCCTTAAATTATGAATTTCAGAAAGTAAAATATGAGACATTCCCAGAATTAATGTTAATTGTACCTCCCATTGCTCGGTCCAGAACCAACCTAGTCAAAATTATGAAGCAAAGAACACACACATCAGCCTTTCTGCCTCATATATTTAGCAATTCAAGGGTCTCTTTTCATTTTCTTTTATTAATGCCATCTTTTCTTAGTTCAAGCTGTTGATGTTTTCAATAGTGCAATTCTCTAAAAGATGCTGTGTACTCTATTAGACAAAAACGACATCCATAAATCTAATCAGATTAATCCTTTTTTTACCTTGAATTGCTGCAAGGCTGATACAAGTTCATGTCCTTAGAAGTTCTATTGTTTAAAAATAAGGATTTTTAAACAAGAACATGAAATGCTCTTCAGATTCTTAAAGGTATGGGTTTTTTTGTTTGAGAAACCTCTTAAATTTTACATTTTATGTAGTAGCAAAATAATAATTTTAGGCACAGTGTAAAAAGTTAAGAATATGAGGCTAATTAAGTTTGTGGATTCATCTAGAAAAAGTGCTCCATACCTCATTGCTGAATGTCACTGTAGTGACCTTCAAAGTACTCACCTTGGGAAGCTATACACCAGTGCAGCTCCTAGTCTAACCCTCAGAGCAATTTTGGAACTCTTACTGGAACAGCCATCAGAGCTATCATCATACGAGTCTGATGATTAAGTTTGTAAATTTATCCCAGAAAAAGTGTTACCTACCTCACTGCTGAATATCACTATAGTCACCTTCAAAGTACTCCCCCTTGGCCATCTAGTGACCATAGTGATAACAATATCCACATTGTTGAAATGTCTACACTGCCCAAAGCAAACTACAGACTTAATGCAATACCCATTAAAATACCAGTGTCACACTTTAAAGATCTTGAAAAAATGGTTCTACATGGAATCAGAAAAATAAGCTGAATAGCCAATGCAATTCTACATAATGAGAACAAATCTGGAGGCATCACTTTACCAAATTTCAGGTTACACTACAAGTCTAGAGTGATCAAAACAGCATGTTATTGACATAAAAATAGAGACATAGATATATGGAACAGAATTGAGAATCCAGAGATGAAACCAGCCTCATATCACCATTTGATTTTTGACAAAACAAAAGCATAAACTGGTGAAAAGAATCCCTATTTAATAAATGGTGCTGGGAGAACTGGTTAGCCACACATAAGAGGCTGAAACTGGACCTGCACTTCTCACCACTGACAAAAATTAATTCACAATGGATAAAAGACTTAAATCTTGAAGACATGAAACTATAGAAACCCTAGAAGACAGTGTGGGAAAACTCTCCATCTTATCAGCCTAGGGAAAGAATTTAGGAAGAAGATCCCACTGGCAATCACAGCCACGACAAAAACAAATAAATGGGACCTGATCAATTTAAAAAGCTTTTCACAGCTAAGGACACAACCAACAAAGCAAAGAGGCAACCTACAGACTGGGTTGCGAATCCAACCAAGGCCTCATCACCAGAATCTCCAAAGAACTCAAGCAAATCAACAAGAAAGAGTGAACAATCCCATTAAACACTGGGCAAGAGGCATGAACAGAATCTTCTCTCACAAGGACAGATGAATGTCCAAACAACACATGAAAAATGCTCATTCTCCCTAATTATTAGAGAAATGCAAATCAAAACTATGTCTAGGTATCACCTCACTCCTGTGAGAATGGCCCACCTCCCAAGGTCCCAAAGCAACAGAAGCTGTCGTAGGTATGGAGAGAAGAGAACACTCATGCTCTGTTGGTGGGACTGCAAACTAGTATAGACTCTACAGCAAGAAGTGCAGAGATTCCTCAAAGAACTATAAGTAGACCTACACGTGAATGGATTAATAAATGAACTGTAGTAGATGTATACATGGAATACTGTTCAGCCATAAAGATGGAGATTTTTCATCTTTTATAATAACCAGGATGGACTTGGAAAACATCCTTGTAAGTGAAGTATCACAGGAATGGAAAGACAAACGTCACACGTACTCAGTACTAAACTTAATCTGGTAGATCAACAATTACCAGTTCACATAAGATAAAAACGCAGACAAATTCAAGGAGAGGGATTCTGAATCCAATGCATGGCTATAGGGCACACTTGCTGCATGAAGGACACAGCTACAACTTGAACTTTAAACTTACAAATGCAAACTACGTAATTTAATTCTATACCCTCACATTAAGCTAAAATTAAAAAAACAAAACCTATTTATGGGCTCGGCGCCTATAGCTCAACCGGCTAAGGCGCCAGCCACGTACACCTAAGGTGGCGGGTTCGAATCCCCAGCCCGGACCCGCCAAACAACAATGACAGCTGCAACCAAAAAATAGCCGGGCGTTGTGGCGGGTGCCTGTAGTCCCAGCTACTTGGGAGATGGAGGCAGGAGACTCACTTGAGCCCAGGAGTTGGAGGTTGCTGTGAGCTGTAATGCCACGGCACTCTACCCAGGGGGACAGCTTGAGGCTCTGTCTCAAAAAAAAAAAAAACCTATTTATGATAAAGTACTAATATCATCAAATTTATTAAATGCTGTACTGAAAGTGAAAAAAGGAAGTCTCAATAAAGCTGACTTCCATTATGAAAATGACAAGAAAAAATAAAAATTCTAAATAAAAAAAATAAAGGACAGACTGAAAGTAAATAGTTGGAAAAACACATTACCATGCTAACAGTGAGCATAAAAAGACCAGAGTGATGTCAAATTAATATTAGATAAAATAGACTTCAAGATAAAGTATAACCTATCTATGTCCTGAGTAGTGATAAAACTATTTATATGTAAAATAAGTGAAAGGCAGCTGAACTGTATAGCTTTAAAAACTTCTCTGAAGATGACAGGCAAATGGCCAACAAACATGAAAAATGCTCACGGTCTGTAATCATCAGAGAAATGCAAATCAAAACCCCTTTGGATATCGCCTAACTCCAGTAAGATTAGCCCACATCACAAAGTCCCCAAACTGCAGATATTGGCATGGATGTGGAAAGAAGGGAACACTTCTACACAGCTGGTGAGATTGCGAACTAATACAGTGTTTTTGGAAAGAAGTATGAAGAATTCTCAAGGGACTAAAAGACCTTCCATTAGATCCCACAATTCCATTACTAGGTATCCACTCAGAAGAAGAAAAATCATTTTACCACAAAGACATTAGCACCAGAATGTTTACTACAGCCCAATTCATTATTGCCAAGTCCTGGAAGTATCCCTAATGGATTAATGAACCCATGAATGGATTAATAAACTGTGGCATATGTATACCATGGGATACTATTCAGACATAAAAAAGATGGAGACTTTACATCTTTTATGTTTACCTGGATGGAGTTGGAACATATTCTTCTTATAAAGTATCTCAGGAATGGCCAAAAAAAATTATCCAATGTACTCAATACTATTATGAAACCAATATACAATCACTTACCCTCTCATATGAATGAAACAGTGTGGTGAGCTATAATCATGCCATTGTACACCAGCCTGGGGTACACTCTATCAAGAGTGGGACCCGGTCTCTAAAGAATGAATAAATAAAAGGATAATAAGGAAATATATTTAATAAATGTGTAATAACATTTTGAGCCACTTGATAATATCTATGTAAGGAGCTGTTTAAAATAATTGTCACGACATGTTGGGCTCCTATGGCTCTGGTCTCGGTTAGTGCAGGAAAGAACCAGGCAAGAGGCAGATTAGAAGTACAAGCTTGTGGAAGGCAGGCTAGCCCTTACTTTCCGAGTAGCCCCGAGCAACCTCCGCACCAGCCTTTTATTAAAATGGAATGATACAGGTGAGGGGAGTAATTAACAATGACTGCGTGCTGAGGGCACGGGCTCCTTCTCCATAAGGAGCATCTGTGAACAAGTCGCCTGAGCGTCCACCCCTCAGCTGTAAATCATCTTGCTTCGAGGTCATTTGTCTCTTGGCATCCTCTACAGATAATATACATAAAGATAATAACATATATAAAATTATGTTACGTTCTTGCCAACAATAACCCAGGCCTGCTGTATGTCGTATCTCATACAACCTTACAAATTCATGGGTAGCAATAATTTTCTCTGTTTTATGTTGAAACTGGAGCTAAGAAAACTTTTCAAAGTTTTCACAGACAATAAAGAAAAGAGTTGTTATTGGAACCCATTATCTACTTAGCTACAAAGATTATGCTTTTAAAATTATATAACGTGTTAATACATTGCTATAAAGATACATATATATTTTACCTTAGCTGATATTTATAAAATACCATATCTAGTATTTTTCATCCTCCCCCACATTCCCAGTGCCAAATTGTATCATTTGGAAAAAAAGTAGCTGAGCTTTTTCTTTAAATTCAAAACATATGATACAAAGTAATGGGATAATAATTTGTGCTCTGAAAGTTCTGAAAAAGTTACAGTGATTAAGGAAGAAAAAGTACATTTTAAGTAGCATGAGAAGAATGTAAAATCATCATAATCACCATAATCTCTGAGTTCTCTGGGTCAGGAAACAGATCTTACACAGCTTAATATTTGCTATAGGAACCACTTCAGTGTCTTTCAAATTATTATAACCAAATTATTTTTTAATTTTGTTAAATGCTATATCTAAACCAAAAATTATTATGTAATTTAAATGGACTTGACAGAAAGTAAAGTTATCAGCAAATGAAACATGTTGAAAATGTAATTAATTAGTAAATTAGATTAAAACTTCTAAAACTCAGACCAAAAATCATCTGACCTTAGGTTTCTTATCACCAAACTGTAAATGACAATAAAACAATTTTCAAATTTCTATAAGAAATGATGTTATACCCTCACTTCTATACCAAGGCATATTATAAATCAAATATAAGCCCAAATCAAAGGTACTTTCAAACATGCAAGGACTCTCTTTTTTCTAGGAAATTCATTTGAATAACTACACTTACATTTGAAAAGCCAGAAAGAAGATGGGATCTCAAAAGCAGTAAGTTCTCCCAGATTCCATCCAAAGAAGATAGATTCTCAAAAGCAGTAAATTCTCCCAGATTCCAACAGAAGGAAGTCCCAGGATGACAATCATGCAGCAATTATAGAAAATAGCTGGTCCAAATTAGAACAAGAAGTCAGCCGACTCCAAAAAGAAATTTCCTCATGAAGAATGCCAGAAGGAAAGCACAAAACTACACTGGATAAAAAAAACTCACAGACCAATTCTGAAGCAAATTTCAATGTGGAATGACTTTCAGCAATTAAGAGTGAGCTAAGCAGTGGCACCTGTGGCTCAAAGGAGTAGTGTGATGGCCCCATATACTGGAGGTGGAGGATTCAAACCCAGCCCCAGCCAAAAACTGCAAAAAAAGGAAAAAAAGAGTAAGATAATTCTTTTGACCTTAATTCTAATTTGATTCTTTTTTTAACAGTAAAGTCTTAACAATGGCCTTTTAGGTAGGGAATTCTAGCATAAACTTGGTTCTGAAACTAAAAACATTAAGGTAATCAAATGTATTTAGAATTCACCTATAAATAAGACTTGACATACTTAAATACAGACAAGCATAGATACTTATGTAGGTATGGATATAAATAACGCATGGGATAGTTACATCAAGTTATGAATTAACTGAATACTCATTTATACTTATAAAACCAAATGTAAATATTATCAGAATTAATAACGTGAAAGCAAAATTATAGATGGTAAAATTTGAAAAAGAATAAGGGCACACAAAAAAAGTCTTTGCATTAGTATAAAATTAAGAGGTACTGTCTGAATTTGATGAACTAATACGTTTCTATATATTATTTCAAGTTACAAAAGCAACTACCAGAAGAATAATAAGTGCTAATTAGTACTAATCTCAATAATTGAGAGGACATAAAGGGATTAAATAATATGAGTTAAATATTTACCTTTATAATAGAGGAAATTGAGTTGGCATTTCTAAAGTCGGTATTTCAAGACATGCCTTATTAAATAGTTATTGGATTAACCAACAAAAGATTGCTCCTGACACATGAGTATGCACAAGTGAATCTCGTCTTCATCATGAGCTTTTCTGTACTATTTGAATTTTTAGCATGTCCATTTTATTCTGATAAAATTTAAATAATTTTAAATAAAATATAAAATGAAGAGAGACAGTATTTCATATATGGTGGCATATAACCTTGACCAACAAAGGAATGTCCTAAATTCATTGACATTTGCATGAGAAAAAAAAGCATATAAAACCAAGAATAGAGCACAATTCTTAAGAGGGAAAAGTAGAGCATGGCTATAATTCAAGTAAAATTATCCATATCTAATTTCATTAGAAATAAGAGAAAAAAATATACAGGAATAATTTTACTTCTAAATATTCTGCAGGCAATTGTATAAATTATATAAAAAATGTAAAGAATCAAAATATTACTGCTCAGTTATGATGGTAAGTCACAGCTGAAAAGATCCAAGCCATCAATAAATCAAGCATTTGAATAAAATTCTTAAAAACCTAAGAATGTTTAATTATATTCCAATAATGAGATGTATAAATGAAGAATGAAAATGTTGCCCAGAATACTGTCCACCAGAATTTCTGCACTATTCACGATGCTTTCGTTAAAATTTAGCTGTCACCAATGAAGATAATAGAGAATATTTCTTCAAAAACATGATCTTACTGTGTATAAGCCTCTTTCTCTACTGGTAGTCTTTCTTACTGTTTGCCACCCCAAAAGCCCCAGACTATTTTAATTCAGGTTTAGAAATCTCAGACCTCAAAGTGATAAGAGAGATGTAACTTAAAAGTTTAAATTGTGTATCATTCAATGACCTTAAATCCTGAAAACACCAGCCAGTCTTGCAATCGTCTAAGCTTCTTTTTTCCTCCAAGTGGACCAAATTCATTTGTGAACAAACTCCTTAACTGACCAAGTGTGTTTTGCACACTCTTACACCTGTATCCTATGAGTACTCTATTTCTGACCATGACTTCAAAGAAATATATACATTTTCTGGTTCACATTTCCAACTTGATTTCACGAAGGATCTACTCTTCTTGCACAGCCACCGAGGGCTTATTCAATACCACTACAGCAATGGGAGCTGAAGGATCATTTTGCTCTGAAATGCATCGATGGATAATTACTATCTGTAAATGTGTATCCTGTTATAGTAGTGACTGCAGGACCATAGAACCAAATAGTTTATACTGCTTATGCTATAAGAAATGAGACAGGCAGTCTCCATCAGTATGCTTCCAGATTTAGGAAGCTAGCTATTCTTAAAATTTCTAGAAAGCAGCAGCAGGCAGAGCCTTATATAGTTGGTTGAACCATTATGTTAAGAGAAAAGAGTGGTAGCTCCTGGTAATCCAGACAGTTTTGTTACTTTTCCTAACCACCCTTAGTATAGCACAATCGCAGAGATCTGCCAAGAAGTGGAATGCAGAAATGTCAGAAAGGTTGGAAAGCATAGGAAGTCATAATAACAATATCAACTATAAATGACATGTATTTTACTATCTTTAGTGCAAGAGGTTGAGACCAGGGAGGCTGGCACTGGATTCAGACAGACCAGAGAAAACCCGAGGGCACCTGCCCTTGGACTTGCCCCTTATTCAACTTCTGGCAGGAGGCTGAGCAATGACAGGAAGTCCCCCATAAGAAGTCCACCTGAGAGGATCCACAGGCGGATAGCTTGGGAACCTTATATAGAAGACAGAACAACCATGTCTCCAAGGCAGGCACTAATTATGTAAAAATAACATCATATCACTTCATCACGGTTACTTAATATGACAATGGACCTGCTGGATTTCAGGCAAGAGAACCTAATCAATGCATCTTCCCCACACTGTCTCACTTAAACCTCAAAATATCCTGTAAATTATCCACTGTTAACAATCCTCATTTTATGGATTTTGAAATCAAGACTTAGAAAAGATGTCTAATTTGTGTACAGCTAGCAAATGAAAGAACAGGGATTTAAACCCAGACAGTCTGATTCCAAAGCCAACATGCTTGAGCATTCTGCTACATGCTCAAGACAAAGATTCACATCTGAAAGAGTTAAGGGTGGCAGGCACATTTTACTAAAGCTGAGCTAAAAGATACATGCTAGGTATCAAGCGAAAATAGGGGATTGCTGGCCCTATAACAGAAAATAAAGATAAGGGCAATTAACAATCTGTTGAGCTAGTAAGTGGAATTGAAAGGTGCCTTGATCTCTTCTGGAAACATCCTCCAAAAGTCAAGATTGAGAGAGAAGACAATTCAGCATAAACCACACTTCACTAGCGCACAGGAAAGGCAAAGCTAAGGGTCGTAGGGAAGTTGAAACTTTCCCTGTGAAAGTTTGAATTTGCTGAAACTAATTGATAATTGTGAAAATAAATGTAATTTAAAAGCTATCGAAACTCCAAAAACATTTTAAGCCTTGACAGAGATGTGGCTGTGATCTGAGTCATACATATATGGTTACAAATTCTGCTTTTCAAATTACACATGAACTTGCTTTCTTATTTTTTTCATTCTATACAATGACTAGAGAAAACTGAATGATGTCACGGACAAAATCCTCCTGTCTTCTTCATCAATAACCCTTGTTATCAATTAACTTCCCCTGTGTTTTCCTGCTTTGTTTTGACCAGATGACAGAAAACCCATGACTATTACACCCTTCATAAAAAGTGTTAAATGTACCCTTCCCAAAAAGAAATATTATAATCAAATTGCTATAACCATGTGCCACCGTTGTATGAAAATACGATCCTCCTGTTAAAACTCTTCTGTTTCTGTTCTAAGGAAACCTTTACTTCTCTCCTTCGCAGGCTCACCCCATCCCTGTGGAGTTGGTGCTCTCAGGTGGGCCAGTCTTCAAATTTTGTGTGAATAAACTCTCTTTAGATTAGATGCTGACCCTTTTAATTATTTTGGATTGACATAATAGATCAACAGGAGAAAAATAAAATTTAATGTGCATAGGCACACAGAGAAGTCATCAGGCTTCTTTGCACTCCTCTGTACTTCAGCAATGAAAGTCTCCCGTGGAAATCTCTCAAAGGACACTTTTTGAGAGCTATTCCTGGGTCTGCAGTGCCTCTGAATGGCCATCTCAAAATATGTCACAGAAGTATATTCTAGGGTGAAATATGCTGCTTTCCTTCAGGGTAAACATATTTTAAGAGTTTACTTGTGATTTAAATATATTGAGCATATTTTTATAATATTATATTTAAATAAATTTGTATACATAAAATAGGAAAAGAAAAAGAATGTTAAAAACTCACATGGATCTGAAAAAGATTGAAAGAGAAATTCACATAGAAAATGAAGGTGATTGGCTAAGGCGCCAGCCACGTACACCTAAGGTGGCGGGTTCGAATCCCCAGCCTGGACCCGCCAAACAACAATGACGGCTGCAACCAAAAAATAGCCGGGCGTTGTGGCGGGCGCCTGTGGTCCCAGCTACTTGGGAGGCAGAGGCAGGAGACTCGCTTGAGCCCAGGAGTTGGAGGTTGCTGTGAGCTGTAATGCCACGGCACTCTGCCCAGGGGGACAGCTTGAGGCTCCGTCTCAAAAAAAAAAAAAAAAGAAAATGAAGGTGATAGAATCATGGGGTCCTGGCAGCGCCTGTAGCTCAAGGAGTAGGGCACCAGCCCCATATACCGGAGGTGGTGGGTTCAAACCTGGCCCCAGACAAAAAAAGAAAAAGAAGAATCTTGGGGTCCGTATTACGTAGGTTTCAGAGGGTCATTAATATCCATTTCCATGTTCAAAGTGACATCTGTTTTTCTTTTTTTCATAAATGTTGTGGTTGCAATTACATTTTCCCTATTTGCTGACCCTTAAACCAGATAACTAATGAGACCCACCGTAGTCTGGTCTAAAGAAGGAATTATCTGGCCTTTGGGGAATGGAGAATAGAATCAACCTGATGGAATATAGCCTTAAAGAAAGATGGAGACTTTACCTCTTACATATTTACATGGACGGAGCTGGAACATATTCTTCCTGCAAAGTATCTCAACAATGAAAGAAAAAGTATCCAATGTACTCAGTCTTACCATGAAACCAATTTATAGCTTTCATAAGAAGCTATAACCCAATTATAGCCCAAGAAGAAGGAAAATGGGCGAGGGAGGGGAGAGTAAGGGGGAGGATGGGTAGAGGGAGAGTAATTGGTGGGACCACACTTACAGTGCATCTTACAAGGGTACATATATGTGAAATTTACTAGGTGTAGAATATAAAGGTCTTAACAGAATAACTAGGAAAATGCTGTGAAGGCTATGTTGACCAGTTTGATGAAACCATTTCAAATTGTATGTAAAATCTGCACATTGTACCCCATGACTGCATTAATGTACACAACTATGATTTAATTAAAAAAAAAAAAAAAAGGATTCTACCACACCTGGTTTACACTGGGATAGAAATTTTTAGGACTCTTTTGAAGAGTTTTGAAACACTATCTTTTTGAAAAAAATTATTTCCAAGTCTTGTGAATATACTTAAAAATTAGTTTTGTGAATAGATGGACAGGTGGAAAAGTACCTACCTCTCTCAGAGGACTTGTGAATATGCAATATAAACTGCAGTGTCAATGAATTAAAAATTCCATCCCATGTAATACACTTCAGAGATGCCATCAACAAATTATTTGCCCAAGTTACATACACCAAATGTAATATTCTGTTCTATGCCACGGCTCATAATCTTCATATGTAAAACAAACCTCTTTAATTTACTCTCTTACTCTCTAAGTTAGCTCAATTTTTCTGATATGGCCATTCCACACAGCATGATTGCTGCACGTAATATAATACAACAAGATTGCTCATTAGCTTGTTCTCTAAAATACCCTTAAGTAACTGACTTAATACAATATAGAGAATGGTGCAACCAGGTGGGAAAATTTGCTCTTAACTATGGTGACTCCTGAGCACGAAGATTACAGCAGTTTCCCTCCAACCTTTTATCCAGGAGCTCTTAGGGGCAATTTGTTCCTCCAGGAATCAAGTGCTCCGAATCAAATAAAAGTTTTAAAAACAATGCTTTCATCTTGCAAGAACAGATTTTAAAATATTACAGAAGATTCTTCTGCTTACTTTACTGTTCTTTTCCTGTCTCCATGAAAATGTTCTTCACACTCAGTCCCCATTAACTGCTCAACTGTGAAGTTTATTCAGAACTTAGTTAAGAAGAGCTCTTTATTTCAGAAAAGGATTTTCCTAAATGTTAGTCTTCCAAGAATCAACTGTTCTTTATCCAGTCAAAGTGCAACTGCAGGATTCATTGTTAAATGACATTTTTGTAACTACAACTTAAAGAACCAGTGTCTTCCAGAAATAGAACATAAACATTTGTGCCTATTCAGACATTATATATCTGGATAATATAATAGAATCTGCTGGATCTAAAAAAAGATTGAAATAAAGATTTGCATGGTAAGTGAAGGTGGGATTCAGTATTACACTGGTTTCAAAGGGTCATTAATGTCTATTTTTAAAAGCAAATGTCTAAGCTGTTGTTACTGGAGTTCTTTCTACTGAGTCCTCAGTTTCAGGAAATCAAAAGAGTGAATTCATGGACCCCACAAGTAAGTGACAGGATAGATCTTATTACAGATAACAGGAAAACAAAGCCTCTGGCACAGCAGAAGTGTCCCAAGTGGGTTGCTGATTTCGGATGCCGGTCTAGGGGTTTATACAGGATTTCTCCTTTCCTGGAGGCAGGAGGATTAGGGAAAATGGAATGTATGACTGAAATATGTCACAGGCATTGGCGCTAGAGGCCTGTGGGCTGAAGTTAATTTTAAAGCTGCCATTGTACAGGAGTATGGTCTTGTTTAGTATGTCCCATTCTTTCCACACCCCCCAGGGAGTGGTGGATTAGAGGGAACCTTGATCAAACTCCTTTCGGAGCCTGCTTAGGCCTAAAAGATGGAGTCTGTGTCCAGCCCTAGGGGAAAAGGACATGCATCATTGTTAGGCAGATTTACTGAACCAGAATCTCTGGGAATGAGGCAAGTTAAACCACATTGTATTAAGTGCCACAAAAGCTTTTTGGACATATTAAAATTCGAAGGTATTTGAATTATAGATTGCATAATTCATCATCTGGAATCCTATACTTATTCACTACAGCTTTATAAAGAAGTGAAAATAAATGCTCGCTATAGACATATGTACAATAAATAAGTTATCAAAAATTATGTTCAGATTATAAAATTGGACTTATTAGTTATATTTTTATTTTTAAAAATGAAGTAAGCAGCGGCGGAGCCAAGATGGCGGTCTGCAGCCAGCTTTTTACAGAAGCTCCCATCCAGAAGGAGGCTTAAAGGACAGAAGTTTAGCAAGTTAGCCGATGGTTTGGAGCAGAGCCAAGAGAGAAGATTGAAGAGCGCACTTCAACCTTCCTGAGGCGAGCTGCAACCCCAAAAATACAACCAAAAGGTACAAAATCCACCACCAAGCGGGCAGGAGTCCCCTCCCCCCACAACAAGGGCTTGCAGTTTACTCCATGCAAACAAGCGAGCAGAGTTCAAACTTCCTCCCACTCACAGGTTCAAGACCAGCCTGAGCCAGAAGGAGACTTCCTCTCTAAAAATAGCTGGGTGTTGTGGCAGGCTCCTGTCATCCCAGCTACTTGGGAGATTGAGGCAAGAAAATCACTTAAGCCCAAAAGTTTGAGGTTGCTGTGAGCTGTGACATCACAGGACTCTACAGGGGCTACAAAAGGAAACTCTGTCTCAAAAAATAACTAAATAAATAAAAAATAACATTAAATCCCTACTTTTGCAATGGTAGGTTGAAATATTTTTAATAATCGCTGCCTCACCAAGTCACCACAGGCACACTTAATATCTGATATGACAATGTTGATTCAACTGTCTGTGCTTGGAAGATAACACACTGGAAGCCACACAACACTGTAAAGCTGAAGCCACACATGCCAACAGCAAGAACCCACGTATGTATAATTTACATGACATTGGGTCACAACGTTGTCATCTACAAAGTTCACACTCGAGAACCACACAATCAAGTTCCACAAAATATCACAAAAAAACTCATTATGTTTTCCGTAAGTTTGCAATTTTGTATTGGGCCACATTCATAGCCATCCCTGGGCTTCATGCAGCCTGCAGCCCGTGGGTTGGACACACCTGTAGAATAAAAACAGACTCAAAACAGGTCTCAGTTAACATTCTGTTTAATGCAGCAGTCGAGAGACACAAAAGTAGTTTTTTCAGAAATACCAAAGAGTAAAGCTATCTCCAGTTGGGAGAGTATCTAGAAAGCCTTCTTGGAGATGACACATGGGTTGGGACTTAAAATAGAAGTATGAGTTAAATTGCGCAAGGGTGACAGGTCATAGCATCCTCTGCAGAGGCTGTAGAATGAACAAAGATAGAAAGATCAGAAATGGCACAGTGTGCATGATAGACTCTGAGCTATTTAGTGAACTGAAGAGAAAACTGAATGTCAGAAGTTGGTTTATATTTGAAACTTGAAAATCAGGCAACAGCTAGTTTATTAAACACAGAGTAAGATAGGTGAATTGCCTTAGTTTTTTTTTCTAGTTTTCCCTTCTCCTGGGATTTCAAATATACATTTGAGAGACTGACAATTGTCCCAAACTTCACTGAAACTGTTTCCCAAGTCTTTTTGTTCATTCTTTTTCCTCTCTGGGCTTCATTTTCTATACTTTCTCAATCCGTGTATTCAAGTTCACTGATTTCCTCTCATCTGCTGTCAAGTCCATCCACTGGTGGCTTTTTCAGATGCTGTATTTTTTTCAGATGTTATATTTTTTATCTTTAGAAGTTCCACTCATACAGTTCTCTAATGTCCATTTTCCTTCCTGTTGTATATATTTTTAAATCCTTGAGTATACTTACTTATAATAGCCATAAGAAATGTTTAATGTCATTTGCTAATTTCCTCATCTTTGTCATTTTTGTGCCTCTTTCTATGACTCACTTTTCACCTAATTATGGTCAAAACTTCTTTTTTCTTAGGTGTAGTCATTCTTGAGTAAGTGAGGGATAGTATGTATTTTACATTGTTGGAGGCTAGATTTTTGTCTTGCAAATTTACTTGATCTTTTACTTGATCTTTTACTTGATCTTTTAGAAGCATGTTTTAAGCTTTGAAGAGTAGATATACAATACTTCCTCTCAATTGAAGTTCCACAAGAAAATTAAGATATATCTAAGACAACATTGTAGTTCACGAATTAATTTATCTCTACTGTATTTAGAATAATACTAAACTAACCTTGGAACAATTAAGAAAAAATTTAATTAAAATTATGTTCCATGGAAGCTCAGCACCTGTAACTCAGTGGCTAGGGCACCAATCACAGACAACGGAGCTGACTGGTTCGAATCCAGCCTGGGCCTGCCAAACAACAATGACAACTACAACCAAAAAATAACTGGGCATTGTGGCAAGTGCCTGTAGTCCCAGCTACTCCGGAGGCTAAGGCAAGAGAATCCTTTAAGCCCAAGAGTTTGAGGTTGCTGTGAGCTGTGACATCATAGCACTCTACCCAGGGTGACATAGTGAGACTCTGTCCCCCCAAAAAAAATACGTTCCATGAATTATCTGTTGAAAATGACCAACAGTTTAGGCATAGCCCAGTTTTTTGGTTATTAATGGAAAGATTGGCAAGTCCAGTTCCAGTTCCAGTTCCAGAGTGAAAGTTTCATCTTACACTTTAAATGTAAGTTTTTAAATTATACTTGATTGAGAGCTGAAAAGGGATTTTAACTGGAATATTGACACTGTTTGTTCTATTTGTATTTCAGTTAACTCTAGAAGTTCTATGGATAAAAATGTGAAAAAGATTAGACTGGTAAAAGGGAGAAGATCCAGAAATATTTAGGAGGTAAAATTATAAGAACTAGATGACCTATCTAACATAGAAAATAAAAGAAAGCAAGAGAGAAGGAGTGACAGATAGCTCTAAGAATTCAAGTTTGGGCTGCGTGTCACCAACATTCCTGGGAAAGGAGATGTAGCACTGTGGCCATTTTAGTTTTGTCCATGTTGCCCCTGAACATCCAAATAGAGATAACCTTTGAAGAGATAAATACACAAACTTGAAACTCACAGGAAATTTTGTCTGGAAAGATGATATCAAGAGGAACCAGCATATAAACATTAGTGTAAGCTATCGAGAAAATAATACTATTAAATGAGAAAATATAGAATCATAATGATATGGGATAAAAAATTAACATTTAAGAACAAAAGGATGCATGGGAGATAGAATAGTAACTCTTGAGAGATGAAGAGAACCAGGAGATTGTAGAGTTATATAGTTAAAGGCTTTTGAAAGCAGGGATTAAACTATAATATTTCAAATACATAGGGAGTTTCGGTAAAACAAAGGCTAAAACTATGGTCACTGGCTTAGGAAATTACAAGGAAACTAGAGCCTTTCATTCCCTCAGTAGGTAAATGTAGCTAAAAGCCAAGTGCAAGCCGGTAAAGAAAGTAAGGAAGTATAAGTAACAATTATAGATTACTTTTAAAGGATAAAAGAAAGAAGAGATTGACTAGATTGAAGCTAAAGAAAGATACGGGTTAAGAGAGTGTGCCTTTACTATATGAGACTTGAATTCTTGCAAGCTGAAAAGAACCTAAAAGTACAGAAATAAGGGCAAAGCAAGGGAATTAAAGTCCCAGAAGACAGAGGTGAAGGTAGAATCAAGAACACACAAGGACTGTTCAGCCTTAATGAAGAGTCTTGACACCCACTGGCATCAGAAGAAAGAACGTCTAGGAATAAGTGTCTAAGGCCACAAAGAAGGCTTGCTGGGAGCCAGAGTTCTTATGTGGTCCCGGAGCCCTGGCAGGACCCTGATCTGAGGATAGAATGCCATTAGGAAGGAGGAGCAAAGGTGCTAGAATAAGCACAAAGCCCTCACTCTGAGAAATGGCATCTATCCAGAATCTTTAGCAGTGAGAAAGACCCTGGTTAGGAAACTGTCACGGAAGGCCTTTGTTGTCAATATGAATTGTCAAACAACACTGAGAGCATTCATATGAAAGGATGCCTATTATAATGATGATGATTAAAATAGATGCTCTGATGCACCCCAGGAGATACTCCCTTCAGGCTTGTATTCCCCTGGCTGCTGGGAGTGCTGCTGGCTGCCAGCCCTCAGCTGCCAGCACTCTCAGCAAATTAATCCCAGCTGAAAAGAACTGTCTTCTCCAAGGTCATGATTCTCCCTCTCCAAGCTAGAGTCTGCACCCAACGCCTGGTCGATTCTAGGGTATGGAATTCAGCTTCTTTGTCCCAACTAGTGACAAGATTGAAAAACCACCCTGGTTTCACAGTTCCCAAAAGGGTGAGCTACGGCTTTGTTTTTATTGAACAGTAGTCCGATTTCTCTCTGTATCCACTCCCACTGTCCTCCCTTCCTTCAGAGCTGTCACATAAAATATAAGACATCCAGTTACATTTGAATTTCAGATAATTACATCCCCAGTAGTGCATCTTATACTAAAAATTATCCATCATTTACCGTAATATTAAATTTATCTGGCTGTCCTATATTTTTATTCACTAAATCGGACAACCCTATCCACAGGTATTAATTCTGAGAGTCCTCCCTAGTAAACTTCCTTCACACTATACTCCATTTAAGAGTTGGCCTGCCAGAGAATCCAACCTATAATCGTTACTAAATTCTGAAAATTAATCACCTGCTAGATAGTCGGCAATGGGAAAGCCACGTCTAGGGATAGACGGAATAGGAATAGTTTCCAACACAAGCTAGAGGATAGCAAAGTAAATAAATGACTGGCAGTGAACTGGGACAACATACAGATAGGAGCTACCCCAGCACATGGAATTCACGGAAGGTGTGAGAAATGTTGGGAAGGTGATTAAATAGCAATTAAAAACTAATGCAAAAGACAGTGGATTTCAAGGAAATACTTGGTAGCAAGTTGACATCTTCTACTCTGGAAGAACAATGATTATGCCTACTATAAACTGTTTTTCCTTTTCTTTGGTTTTTTGTTTTTTTTTTAAGACAAAATCTCACTCTGTCTCACCTCAGTAGAGGGCCATGGCTTCATAGCTCATAGCACCCTCAAACTTTTGGGCTCAAGTGACCCTCTTGCCTCAGCCAAGGAAGAGATAATCTCCTTTATATCCTGATAAACCATGTGAAGAACTTTTGCTTCCTGCCTCATAATGCTGGGCTATTCAGGTTGAAAAGTCCTGACTCCCAAAGGAGGAATGCCTCTACCTGGGGAAACAGCCACAGTCTCCTTGAACTTTAGTCTATGACTATCAGCCCAGCACTTTGGGCTTCAAACAACAGACCAGCAGGCAAGAAGAGAAGCCACCAGGCTGAAGAGGTGAGTGATGGGACCATCAGAAGGAGGTGGGTAATTAAACCTGATCATGGGAGGAAAAAAGCTACTGTTACACCACAGAGAAATAAATACGTCTAGCACACTTAATTAGCATGGCTTGTTACTGCCTTGACAAATTTCCATGATAAATACAGAAGCCATGGCCTAAGAGGGATCTAATGATTGGGGACTTGAGTGTACTCCCTAAGAAGTACCCTGACAGAACAAGAGAAAAAAAGACATAAAATACAGGAAGAAAAAAGAATGAACGAGGGAAAGTTACAGAGGTCAAACAAGCTTTCTCTTAAATTCAGAGTAATATTCATTTCTGTAACCTTATCCTAATTTCTCAAGAATTATGAGCCGTTATCATTGAAAAAGAAAGATTACGTTACAGAGAAGGCAAATTAGTATTCACTCAGAACCTACTATGTGCCAGTTTTTTTATATTATTTATCTTTAATTCTCATAAAAATGATGTTACTTAAATTTTAATCGTCACAGATTAGGAAACTGCGTTTTAAGAAGTGAATAATGGAAAAATAGTTTCACTGCAGTATGTCCACACAGAAAACTAATATGACCTATGGGCTTCAGACAGATTGGATAGGACCAGAGCAATTAAAAACTGAACTGAGATGGCCACGTATAAACAGAAAAGCAGCACTGCACAACAGACTTTCTAGGATAATAAGAATGTCCAGTGTCTGTGCCGTCCAATATTCTGTATTTGTTCTGTCCAGTATGGTAGCAACTAGACACAAATGGCTATTGAACAACTAAAATGTGCCTAATGCAACTGAAAATTTAGAAAATTAAATTTCTAATTTTACGCAACTTTAACTAACTTAAATTTAAATTTACAATAGCCCAGATGGTACAACTCTAAAGGATCCCTGGAATTTTTCTTGTGCATCTAATAAAATGTACCCAGGGACTAAAGAAGTAGTTATAAGCAAAGCAAAGCAATTCTGAGTTTCCAGAACAAAATTTCTAATCCCCTGAACACACTTTTTCTTCACCCTCAAGTTATAACAAAATTGGACTCATTGCATGCCAACGTATAATTCTTAAATACTGCAAATGTATTATAACTTTGATTGAAGACTTTTAGCAGCCACTAAGTACAGGGAGACCCTATTACACAGAAGCACTCAGCTACTTTTCATTTTTCAGTCTGGGCAATTCTAACTCTCTCAAAAATAATGTAGTGATAGGTTAAGGTAAACAGCTGGGTTTTATTTTTTGTTTTTATGCCTGTTTTTGTTTGGAAGGGCTGGTGTTGTTCTGTTTTTTACTGTCAGACTCATTTGTAAATGTCTCCAGTTCACGGTCTACTGTCTGTGCAACCTCCATCTCCAGGGATTTAGACTAAAAATATTTTTCCTGCTTAGGTTGCTCATCATTATTTTCTGAGCTTCCAATTAAGTATCATCTGGCAATCTGGCAATTTTGTGAAACATTAAGGCAGGCAGTATTTCAATTTTTGCCTTTTATCTTTTAACTCTAATTAAAGGGAACCTATTTTGAGGCTACTGATGAATTGAGAACTCCAAATATTTCATAAGGTTTGACACCTTGCCAAATCCACAAAAACCTACATTCTGCTTAAAAGGATTTTTTAAATTGAGTCCCACAACAGACCATTTACCAAATTAAGTATATTTAACTAATTTTCTAGCTGCTCTCACTCAATCTAATGGGTCACATTAAAATACTTAAATTCTGGACATTGCACAACCCCCACAGATATTTCAGAATTAACACTATTTTTCTTCAAGGAAAGTATGAGATGAGAGAAATACACCTTATGCAAAGTTAACATTGTAGCTATCCCTATCTTCACATAAATAATTTTCTGACCTGCTTCTTTGCTGAGATAAAGAAAATAAGAGATTTGCAAAGCCTGGAGTATTCAAAAGGAAAATTTGCCATAGTGAAGGGGCAAACTTTTATTGTCAAGCTTACTATGGCTTTCTGGTAACTGGCTAAATTCTGGAGGCCATACAAAGAGGATCTAAGCAAATATTAAACTCTCTAAATCCAAAGGATCTGGGTTTAAATCCATTTCCTTGATGAACATTAGATAATTATTTAATATATCTGTGTTTCTGATTCTTTGCCTATAAATAGGAATAATAATAATACTTCATAATATTGTTGTAATAATTAAATTAGTTAATATTTATAAAGCATTTAAAATAGTGTCTGGCATTCAAGCAAACCAGCATTAGTTAGCATAAATATCACAGAATCATGTTTAACACAGATAGTTAATAGAAGTTCAATGTTATTCATTTTATGTATACATTTAACACTTGTATGATCTTAGAAATACTTTTTATACATACCTTTGAGATTTCAGTATTTAAATTATGGAAACAGCAAGGAAATTTAAAATATTCATTTAAAACTTGATATAAGCACAATTCACTTTTAAAAAGGCTATCATTCAATTTGAAAATTGGTATTATGATAGTTCTGACACTGATATAGATATGAACTTTATATTTGTAACAGAAATTATGTCTACAATTCTCATATGACAACAAGTTATGGACAATGATGTAGATACCATATTCTTGATTTTCAGCAGATTTTCTTATTCAACTAATATTTTAATCACTTTCACGTCAGACATTTTGCTAAGCATGGGAAATAAAATTATCAACAAAATAGCTTTTATGGTATTTACTCTAGTAAAAGATAAAGACATTAATCAAAAGAAATCACACAAATATGAAACTTCAGTTGATATATATGAATTTATTTGAACACAGTAGTTGAAGAATTTGACTTTGTCAAAGAGATCGAGGAATTTTCCCTAACAAAGAGATAATACAACTGAGTCCCAAAAGGTGGGAGAAAGTTAAATAAGTAAATAGATGAAAGACCATTCCTTGGAAGGAAAAAAGCAAGAGTAAAGTCTCATGGAGTAGAATGAGTAAAATGAATGAGCTCCTAAAAAAGGCTGGATGATATTCGTGGGTAGGGAACAGACTGTGTAGAAATTACAAGGCCCTGGTAAGGAGTTTTACTACATTCTACAGCCAATGGAAAGCCGCTGAAAGATTCTATCTAAGATGAGGGGAAGGGAAAAACACAGTAAAATTCACTTTTAAATAGGATCAACAGGGCTACAATGAAAAAATAGATTGTTGGAGAAGGAGGCAAGCATTCACAAAATCAGTAGGGAGGCTATTTCAACTTGATGCTATATCTAACAGGTTAATTTGTGAAGATAGAGAGAAGTAAAAACTCAAGAGATAATTAGGGATCTTAATGATTCACTGGATGTGGAATATGAGGAACAGGAAGGTATCAAAGATGATTTCTAAGTTTCTGAATTATACCAGATTTGGGAAGGGAAGATCATGATTTTTTTTTTTCAGAGGGGGGACATGTTGCATTTGAAATACTGATTTGAAGATATCAAATTGGCAGTAGGAAATTTTCTCATTTTTAACATAATAAAGAAACCAGTACTGAATGATTCCTCCCATTAAATGACTATAAAATTGGACAACATATATAGAGCAGTATTTTATAGGGCAGCCAGCAACTCTGGTTCCTGCAAAAGAAGATACACACAAAGTAAGCTCCTTAACTGTCCTGAATTTCTGTCTGGGAAATTTTTCCAGACTATAATGCAGGGAGGTAGAACATAGTATCATCAAGCTGAGGAGGCAGAAATCAAAGTTTAGAGCTACTGAGCAGGCTGAAATGTGTGTGACTAGATAAAGAAGATACACAGACAATATCTCACAAACGTATACAATGTTCCTCTTAATATTTTGGGTAAATACTAAAATTGTGCATGCACATGATGAGACTCAGAAAGTTTGGGTAGAGAGCAACTGCTAGGTATTTGTGTAACAAAATGAATATTCTTATGGTTGCAAACTTCTGGAAGTAATAGAAATTCTGAATACCCCAAATGGACAGACTTCTCTAAATACTAAGCACTAAATTGACACCTCTTAGATGTGTCATTCCTTAGAAGTATAGCTACTCTGGCTGTAAAATAAAGTCTACCCTAGATCCTTAATAAAGTGATAAATCTTAAAAACAAATTTCAAAGAATCATAATGATCCACCAATAAATTACATGCCTTCCAGTTCAAAATTTAACACTTATAAAGAAAAAATCAGACTTTCAAAAATATATTTTTGAAATGTCTAGTATATAATCAAAAATTACTAGATGTGAAGAAACAAGATCATAGTAACAGAGACTACTCCCCAACTCTATTAATAGAGTTTTTTCTCTCTAAGATATCCTAGCAGCTAAACATAAGCCCCAATAAAAATAATAAAAGAGCAATACACCCAGGACAAGGCCAAAAAATAATAATACCAAGTAACAATAAATGTAATAATAGAAAAGAGAAATAGCAAGTAGAACATCAAAACTACTAGATCAGACAGAAAACATGCAAAAATAATTAATTACCTGATTCAAATACACTAAGAAAAAGACTTCTGTAAGTTAAAAATAACTAGATATTTTTTGTGGAAATATCAATTTCAATTAAATAGTTTAATTGAAACAAAGAATAATCACTACTGAGAACCCACTTAGTGTCTTCAAAGATCCAGAGGAAGGTATATGTGAAAAGAGAGGAAAAAATGAAGAAGGTAATTATAAAAGAAAACAAAAGAAAATGGATGATGATCTAGGATATCTAGTAAATAAAATCACCAAATTTTAGAAGAAAAAAGTAACAGAGGAAAAATTTAAAAAATTACAGTAGAACCAACTGCAAGTTGACCACCCAAAGGACTATAACAAACTGGTCAACATAATGAACTAGGCCTACTGTACTGATATGTATGTGTGATGTATGTCATATGGGAAAGTGTGAAAATATGATTAAATTAAGGATAGTTAGATGAGATTATCCCGAATTATCTAGCTGTGGCCTAAATGTCAAAGGTCACCATCAGTGTCCTTTCAGAGACAGGCAGATAGAAGAAACAGACAGAGATTAGAGTGATGTCCAATCTCAGGGAATGCTGGCAATCGTCAGAATCTAGAAAACAAGACTTATTCCAAATGGTCTCTATTGTTTATCTATTTTGAAGGTTCTCTAAACATTTAGAGCAAATATAGCACACGCAGAAGCTGGAAGAAGCAACAAGCAAGATCTCCCCTAGCATTTCCAGATTGTGTGTCTGTAAACACCTTGATTTTAGCCCAGTGATTTTTAGAACTATAAGAAAACAAATTTCTTTTGTTTAACCCAGCCTGTTTATGATAATTTATTACAGCCACCATGGGAAACTGATACATGAGGGCTAAGAGAGGAAAGAGAAAATTTTTACAAGTTTTTGTGGAGAAAAAAACAAGTTACTCAAAATTAATGGGAATGAATGAAAAAAAATAAAATTCTATAAGAATGAAGACAGCAGGAAAGTAGAGAGAGAGCAACAAATTCTCATAGATACCTAAAACCAAATACTTCTATAAGTTAAAAATAAAACAAAAGCTAGCAATAGAGCAAGACTCATTAGAACTAAGGTCCCAAACCCCCATGCCACAGACTAGTGCTAGTCTCTGGCCTATTTGAAGCCAGGCCACACTGCAGGAGGGAGCAGCCAGTTGGGCAGGCAAATGAAGCTTCATCTGCATTTATAGCCACTCCCTCTTGCTCACATCACCACCTGAGCTCTGCCTCCTGTCAGATCAACAGGGGCATTAGATTCTCATAGGAGCACAAACCCTATTGTCAACTGTGCATGTGAAGGATCTAGGCTGTGTGCCCCTTATGAGAATCTAATGCCTGATGATCTGAGGAGCCACTGAGATATTATGGACACTAGCACTGAGACCATCTAGTTCCAGGAAAACATGCTCAGGGCTTCCACTGATTCTGCATTATGGTGAGTTGTACAGTTATTTCATTAAATATTACAATGTAATCACAATATAAATAAAGTACACAATAAATGTATTGTGCTCAAATCATCCCTAAACCATCCCCCAGTCACAGTCCATGGAAAGAATTGTCTTCCATGAAGTTGGGCACTGGTGCCTAAAAGGTTGGGGACCACTGCTTTAGAAATAAAATAAATTATAGAGGACAGATGTAAAGAAGTGAATGCAGTTCCTCTCTTAGTGACAGGATCTGGAGTGGAGAGGAGTGCTATATATAAGACCTTTTGTAAAGGTCTTAAACTGGTTGATTTTTTTGTTTTGTTTTGTTTAATCATTGAGGATTCATCGAGGGTACAAGAAACCAGGTTACACTGATTACATTTGTTAGGTAAAGTCCTTCTTACAATTGTGTCTTGCCCCCAAAAGGTATGTCACACACCCAAGACCCCACCCCCTCCCTCCTTTCTCTCTCTGCTCTCCCCCTTCCCCCACCCCCACTATGTCATGGTCATTAATTGTCCTCATATCAAAATTGAGTACATAGGCTTCATGCTTCTTCATTCTTGTGATGCTTTACTAAAAACAATGCATTCCACTTCTATCTGAGTTAATACAAAGGCTGTAAAGTCTCCATTTTTTTAATGGTTGAATAGTATTCCATGGTGTACATATACCACAGCTTGTTAATCTATTCCTGGGTTGGTGGGCATTTAGGCTGTTTCCACATTTTGGCGATTATAAATTGAGCTGCAATAAACAGTCTACTGCAAGTGTCCTTATGATAAAAGGATTTTTTCCTTCTGGATAGATGCCCAGTAATGGGATTGCAAGATCAAATGGGAGGTCTAATTTGAGTTCTTTGAGGGTTTTCCATACTTCCTTTCAAAAAGGTCATATTACTTGTAGTCTCATCAGTGTAAAAGTGTTCCCTTCTCTCCACATCCATGCCAGTATCTGCAGTTTTGAGATTTTGTGATATAGGCCATTCTCATGGGGGTTAGATGGTATCTCATGGTGGTTTTGATTTGCATTTCACTAATAATTAGGGATAATAAGCATTTTTCATGTTTGTTAGCCATTCATCTGTCTTCTTTAGAGAAGGTTCTATTCGTGTCTCTTGCCCATTGTAAGAACATACCATGCTCATGGCTGGAAAGAATCAACATTGTTAAAATATCTATACTTCTCAAAGCAATCTACTGATTCGATGCAATCCCTATTAAAATATCAACATGGTACGTTTAAGACTTGGAAAAAATGATTCTGCATTTTGTATAGAACCAGAAAAAAAACCTGAATAGCTAGGCAGTTCTTTGTAATAAAAACAAAGCCGGGGACATCAGCATATGAGATTTTAGGCTATACTACAAAGCCATAGTAGTCAAGACAGCATGGTACTGGCACAAAAATAGAGACATAGACATTTGGAATAGAATAGAAAACCAGGAAATGAAACTAACATCTTACAACCACCTCATCTTCGATAAACCAAACAAGAACATACACTGGGGGAAAGACTCCCTATTCAATAAATAGTGCTGGGAGAACCAGATATCCACATGTAAAAGACTGAAACTGAACCTGCATCCTTCTCCACTCATAAAAATTGATTCAAGATGGACAAAGGACTTAAATTTAAGGCATGAAACAATTAAAATCCTCAAAGAAAGCATAGGAAAAACACTGGAAGATATCAACCTGGGGAAAAGACTTCATGAAGAAGACTCCTGTAGCAATTGTAACAACAACAAAAATAAACAAATGGGACTTAATTAAACTGAAAAGCTTCAGTACAGCTAAGGAGACAACAACCAAAGCAAACAGACAACCTACACAATGGGAAAGGATATTTGTATATTTTGAATCAGACAAAAGCTTGATAACTAGGATCTATAGAGAAATTAATCCACATGAAACTGGTTGATTTTTATCTATCTGCATGTTGATTAAAGTTAAAACATAATAACACAACTACCAGAAATAACAAGAATCTACTATTTTCTAACCTGTCAACATAGTTGAGGCCTCTCTTCTCTGTCTGAACTCTAGGGAGAAATAAGCTGAAGGGGTATAAGGTCATTGTAACAGGAACTTAGTAAGACCTGATACTGCTCTGCCAGATAGTAGTCTTTCACCAACTGGGCTACTACAGCTGGCATTACCTATGCCTAAAAATGGACCCCTCTCCAACTCTCTCAAGACCAGGAAGATATGGATTCAGGCCACTCAAGGTCCAACAGGGGCCAATCTACACTGCAGCTGCCCAAGCTAATGTATCCCCAGGGATAGAATTCTCTCATCCCTGCACATCTTCTGCTCTGGAACCTGAACTGGAAGAATGGGGTTGCCAGGCACGGTGGCTCACACCTGTAATCCCAGCACTCTGGGAGGCTAAGGCAGGTGGGTTTCTTGAGCTCACAGGTTTGAGACCAGCCTGAGCAAGAGTGAGAGCCCATCTCTAAAAATAGCCAGGCATTGTGGTGGGTGCCTGTAGTCCCAGCTACTCAGGAAGCTGAAGCAAGAGGATCACTTGAGCCCCAGAGTTTGAGGTTGATGTGAGCTATGATGCTAAGGCACTCTACCGTGGGTGACAAGTAAGACTCTGTCTCAACAAAGGAGGAGGAGGAGAAGGAGAAGAACAAGGAGGAGGCCTGGAAAATTGCTCTTTCTTAGCTTTTCCTATTTAGGGCACATATCCACTAAAAGGGAATGAAGTGCCCTGTGTTAAGGAGTTTTGATGTACTTGAACTAGGAAAGTAGACTAGAGCAAAGTGAAGTAAGTAATGGTTAATTGATAAAGTCAGCTTTCAGAACTCTTCAAAGTAATTGTTTGCTATTCACAAAGTTTCCCTGGAGAGTTCTCCCAGCTTCTCATCTCTTGGCTGAAGTCATCCCAGATCTCTCTTAGAACAATAGTTCTATGAAGTCCTTTAAACATGGCCATTCAAACCAGTCCATGGGCCTGATTAGAAACAGTTACCAAACTACTCGCTTTCATTCTCAGCTTCTCTTTCAAAACATACAGAGACACATACACACATGCACATTTATCAATAAGTACAAATATTAGTACAAATAAACACTGGGAAAGGCATTTTTTGCATTATCATTTTGGGAGTTCAGCTCAATGATCCCAAAATACATGTCATGTAGAGGATTAAGAAATGAAGAGATGAAGTACCTTCCAAGTATAATAGTATACAGGGCTTACTATATGCAGGTCTTTGGCACCTATAAAGTACCTATATTTCACTCATATTAACTCATTTAATTCTTGTAATTACATGAGATAGTTTTGTGCATAAGCCTCATTCAAGACATCAAATTTGGGAGAGTAGAACATATAAGTAACTTGCTCAAGGTTGCATATCTAGGAAGAGAAGAGTTCAGATGCTCAGAGTCTGTGCTCAGAATCTATACTCTGTCTCTAACCACAATGCAATACAGCCTCTCAAACTATAAATTTCTAAAATTAGAGAGGCCATGCTTGGTTTCTCTCTAGTAGTTCCTAGCACAATAGGATTATACCCAGGGCTCACAAACAGAAGTATCTAAATGAGATCTGCTCAGGAGCCCAGATAATTTCTATATCATCAAAATACCTTGATGGTTTTCAAGGATTGAGGATATCTAGCGTGATATCCCCTATCAAGGGGAAGTCCTCATTACAGTTAGCTGGTGATGCTGCTTCTCCCTTTCTAGGAAAACATCAGCCAGTCTGAGAACCAACAGGCCTTTTTCCAGTTTCCCTCTAGGATAATCTATTTCTTACTCAAGGGCATCGAGGTTATGATTGACAATTATAGCTTTGTGAAGTTAGGGAAATGATAACTTTTCTTGATTTCTTGACTACTACTAGCATATAAGAAATAAAAAAGATGAGGTGAATCTGAAATTACACGCTCAGAGGAGATGGTACAGTTTATGACTAAAAGTGACAGAAAAATAGAGAGGATAGAAAAACTTGTAAACAGTAAAGTAAGTCTGCTTTTGCTATATTGAGACTGCCAACAAGGACATCTATTGGCTTAGTAGCTCTATGTCCTGGCACTCAAGTATTTATTGAATGCTTCTCGGGAAGATGTGTAGTGGCAAACATTCTAGGAAGACAAACACATTATATAAAAGCCATCAAACATGTTAGATTTTTAGCTACCACTAACCTCATCTGAGTAAATCTGAACAGTTCATTAACATCCAGAGAAACATCCAGATCTAAAATTCCAGTCATTTTAAATCTTTCAAAAGTGAAACATTCAATGAAAATAACCCCAAATAAAATGTTTCCCACTATTTTGATGAATCAATAGTGCTGTGTTTTTCACAAATATCTGATTTTAGCCAGAATTTTAATGTAGTAGTTTAAATAAACTTGGGAACTATATTTCATTTCCTTGAGGATATCCACTGGTTTCCTACATAGAGGATCCCTAGCTCATTTAATTATTTCTAACTGATCAAGAATACATGTACCATTGTAAACTAGACTATCTGTCTTTCATATATCACTTTCTTTGAGACATAAGAATTTAATTTCTACTGGTAAGGAAATAATACCTGAGATTTTACTTATTAGAAAAAATAGAATTTAATAAATTATGTCTATTTTCTCAAATATTAGTCATGTTGTAACAAGTTAATGTCTATATATATACCCCAATATACTCCATGTATGCACTTATATGCTTCACCCAATTAGGTATTGATTTTCTTTTTTTTAATCATTAGTATTATTAAATAACATGGATTTTATTACAAAGAATGTTTTCAGACACACAGGTCACTATTTCATAATAATAAAGGGAAAATTTACCAGGAAGACATAATAATTATAGATGTGCCTAATCATAGTTATACTATGCATGAAACAAAAATTGACAGACTTGGGTTGAAAAATAGACAATACCACAGTCATAGTTGATATTAATACTTCTCTTTCAGCAATTGATATAATTACAAGACAAACACAGTAAGTAAATATATAGATAATTTGGACAACACTATCCACCATTTTGACTTGACCTAAGTGATGTTTATAGAATATACTCAGAATACATGGTCTTTTTAACTGCATATTGTATGTTCACAAGACTACATTCTGGAACAGTTAAATAAGTTTCAGTAAGTCAATGATTAAATGAATAAGGAACTGACATCACCTTGAGTATATTTTCTTTCCACAATGGAATTAAATGATGTAAATAACTATTGGATGTCTAGAAAAATTCAAGATATTTATAAACCAAACAATTAAACAACATACTTTGTCCACAAAAAAATAAGAAATCACAAAGGTAATTTATATGTGAAATTTATAAATCATTGGTCTTAACATTACAGAAATTTTCTCCTATAGTTTCTTTTTTTCTTTTTTCTTTTTTTTTTTTTTTTGTTGAGACAGAGTCTCAAGCTGTTGCCCTGGCATCATACCTCATAGGAACCTCCAACTCTTGGGCTCAAGAGTTGTTTTGTTTTCATTTTCTGAGACAGAGTCTATGTCACCAACCTCAAACTCTTGGGCATAAGTGATTGTCTTGCCTTAGCCTCACAAGTAGCTGGAACTACAGGCACCCACCACAATGCCCAGCTATTTTTTGATTGTAGTTGTCATTGTTTGGCAGGCCTGGGCTGGATTTGAACCTGCCACCTCCAGTGTATGTGGCTGGCGTCCTGGTCACTGAGCTACAGGTGCCAAGCCAAGTAAAGTTGTTTTAACATTGGGGTAGTAAGCAATTTTTAGTCAGGATACTAACTGTATGAATGGGTGTTCATGGCTGTTTTATCCATAAGCAGTTAAAACTGAGAACCCAAATGTCCACCAACAAGTGAATGATAAACTGTGGTATATCCACCTAATTAAATAATACTAATCAGTATTAAGGAATGAAATACTGATAAATGCAAACAGCACGAATGAATCTCAGGAACATTGTTTTGAGTTAAAGAAGCCACAACATCTGATTCCCTTTAACTGAAAGTCTAGAGTGGTAAAACTAAATCCTAATGACAGAAAGTAGATCACAGATCGATCTTGCAAAGTGGTGCTGATGGGGCATTTCTATAACTTGATTTGGCAGTGGTTCTGTTGGTGTTTACATTTGTCAAAACATCACAGTTGACCCTAAATGAGTTTATTTTATTATTTATCATATCCCCTAAAAGTAAGAATATGCATGTCATATGGAGTTATAATATTTAAGATTAGTTCATCATATAGGTTTGGGTTTCAATTTAGGTTAATCTTTGTCATTCTGTTGTTTCAGAAATACAACACAAAATACTCAACCTACCTAACGTATTAAGTGGAAAGAATGTAGGAGACAAATTCCCGGTGGGAAATTCCTCAGTGTTCACACTCATTATGAATTTTACTGCTTTCAGGTTAAATCAAACTAATTTCCCCCAAATATTTTTGAAAACCTGCATTCAAAAGAAATCACAAGTTTCAGTAGAAGGATGTATTTTTTTAATTTTTTTAATTCAAAAGCTACTTCTTGACCAATACTATAGATACATAAATCACAAATGTGACTGTGAAAAGACGTGCAGAAGTTTACAAGTTTGGAATAATTGATTTTCAAACTGCTCTTCTGATGCTCAGAGTTCTGGAGTATAAAGGAGCCTTGTTGGGTTAAAAAAAAAAAAAAAAAAAGAATATAACTAATAGCCAAGGGAACTGGGTTCTGAGCCCCCTGATACCAATTCTATCAATGTTGAAATCTACTTAAATTGCAGTTTTACATATGATGTTGTTTGGGGAAAATGATCTTCTGGCTAAAAATACATGAAACGCCACTAATGAAATTCTGTTCAGCAGAAGAAAAAGTTTACTCGTGCCACGTAAAATGCTCCATCTTTGAAATGTCTCTTGGCTCATTCTAAGTGAAAAGAGAAGTGGACAGCTTCTTAGCTTCTCTTCCTCACTGACCCAAAAAGGCACTAGCTCTTTCCCATGACATGCCCAGCTCCCTCCTCTTACCCAGGGCTTCAGTTGCAAGAGTCATCTCTAAGTTTCGGAGAGTGTGCACCTGCATCACGGTGCATTCTCATTTGAGTGCTTGCCTCCTCCACTCCATCTAAACTTCATGAGAAGAAATGTCTTTACATGGTGCCCATTTTGGTACCATATAACACTCTACACCAACCATGTATCTTTCACTCTGTAACAGCCATACATTTATCCCTATTTAAGTAAATATTTACATTTCTGTGTGTTTCTGTGGCCAGCTGGATACAATTTTTTCAACCAAGGAGGGACAATTAGAAAGCCTAACTTAGTAGACAAAATAGCACACACAAAATTTTCCTGGGACAGGAAGTAGAAAACATGAGGGATAACCACTTGAAAACGAATAAGGAAAGACAACATATTCAAAAAATAAAGGCGATGATTAATCTGAAAAGCGTGGGCTCTCAATTGAAAGAGACACATGTTCTCAAAGACTTCACAGACTGGTGTTCAAGCTAAAGAACTTCTGAGCACCCCAAGAAACAGGTAATCATCATTTGGAGGGATGCAAAACCCGTTTGACTATAAATCCAGAGAAAAATGTTTGCTCATGGACAGCTGAAACTGAGATTAGGCACTAGAGATATAGATTAGCTATTAAAATGTCATTGAGAGAGAATAGAGTGTCAATTAAACCCCAATCAATTAGACTAACACAGAGAGATTACAAATAAATACATGTATATATTATTACCAATATGTGAAAAGAAAAACAAAGCTAATCTTTTTCATAAGCCACACTGTACTAAATAACAAGGAACTTATCAATTAATCTTATTTCTGTCACTTCTGGTTTAATTGGTGTCCTTTTAGTGTACAGCCTTGCCTTTCAAGGAAATATGCTCCATGGAGTCTCCCTGAACTTTTCTGATTGTCAAAACAGTATCTCCTATGTCACCTGCCTTTTGACAATGTGACTTTGCATCCTCCAACAAGTGAGACCAGATCTTTCCCCCTCAAATCTAGATAGGTTCATGATTGTTCCAAAATAGAGTATGGCAAAAGTGATGCTGTGAACTTTCAAAGATAGCTCATAAATAGTGAACACTATCTTTTAGAATCCAGAGTGACCACATAAGAGGTCCAACTACTCTGAGGCTTCCATGCTTTAAAAACCAAGCCACAGCCAGGTGCAATGGCTCACTCCTGTAATCCGGCTACTCTGAGAGTCCAAGGCAGGAGGCTCACTTAAACTCAGGAATTCAAGGCCAGCCTGAGTAAAAGTGAGACCCCAGTCCTACTAAAAATAGAAAAAAATGAGCCTAGCATGGTGGCATAGCTACTTAGGAAGCTGAAGGAGGAAGATTGCTCAAGCCCAGGAGTTGGAGGTTGCAGTAAGCTATGATGATGCCACTGCACTCTACCTGGGTGACAGAGTGAGACTCTGCCTCCTAAAACAAAACAAAAGCTGGACATAGAGACCACATATAGGTGCTTTTTCTTGCAGACCAGCTAAGGTCTTAACCATTAGCCACTAGATCTATAAGTGAAAACATCCCCAGATGATTTCAGTCCCAGCCATCAGTCACTCCCAGCCTACTTGATGGCCTTACACATCATGCAGTAGAGAAAAAAAAATCATCCCCATTGGGCTTTGTCCAAATTTCTAATTGCAACTCTGTATGCATAATAAAATTGTTATTTTGCACAAGTAAGTGTATTAGTAGTTTATTATGTGGCAATCGTATTTGGAACACTCCCTCTCTCCTGACTCCTCCTTTATGGAGTTAGTGTCTGAGTGTCCTAGGTGCTCACAGAAGGTGACTGTGCATCTCCAGGGTGCAGTCTGCTCTGGGTCCTTTCTGGTTGCTGCTGCAATATGACTTGCCTGATCTAATGCCTGAATTGAAGCCTGCTATTGTATGATGAATCTGGCAAGGGATTATGGGGTCCACCACCAGGCTTTCTAGTCCCAGATCATTGACTCTGGTTATGAGGTCCCTCACATGGAGGCCTGACTCAGCATCAGGCATCCAACATTCCATTGACATTCTTACCCCCTCCACATCCCCTCACCAGAGGGCAAGGAAGTTTCATAATCTGTTCCCACTCTGTGCATACCTGTGAAGCCGAGAATCCTGCCCCATGTCATCTATCAGCCAACTCCCCTCACCATGCCTGTGCCATATTGGATACTCTTGCCATATTGCACAAAGCCAAATATGAGAATCTTCCTGAATTTTGCATCCTCTTCTGAGCTAGCTTCCCTAGACCCTAAGACATGCTCAGATTCTTCAATGTAGGGTTTGATGTCTCTGCCACAGCCACTGGATTTCATCCCAACAGGGGAAATGTGAGGGTACAGAAATCTGACCTCTTTATCAATTCTATTTTTCTCTTCTCTTTGTCCAAATCCACAAGATCAAAAAAGAAAGATATCCTATTTCTAATTCCTCTCCACCAAAGACTTCTCCTCTGTTATATTTGATTCTTTCTTAGGGGACATTAAACCTCACAGCTCAGCCATGATAATACAAGACATTTGTTCTCTCTTACTCTTACTGAAGAGTAAGTCGTGTAATATTAGCTACCAGACATGATTCTTCATATAGAAGCCATAAAGTTTCTAGGAAAATATCCACCTGGTTTAATACCTTAAAAATATAATTCCTGTTCCTGTTACACTAAGGAACATTACAATTTTATAATCCTTAAATGGAAAAGGGAGTCCAAAAGTACCTCCTATAGAACTGATTTGTTTATTATTATTTTTGTGGCTGCAATTTATTGTAATGTTTTTAAAAAGAGGCAAGTTTTCTGATTCTAAAAGCTGATACTTTGGATATAATCAGATCATAATAGTGGAAACATCTCTCATGCTATTAACAAATATATACTTAGCAATTAAAAGTGAAAACATTTAGAATATGGATTCAAAATTATAATCTTTCTCTGAGATCTTTATGTCATTCTTATTAGTCCCCAAAATCTTCCTGGAGAAGATTTATGAAGAAAGTAACTACTTGCTTATTTCTTTTTCTTCCCTACTCATCATCCGATATTCATTTTAAAAGGAGGTTAGATGATCCCTATTTTTAAATGAAATTTCCCCTCTGAGCAATCTTTAAAGCAATAGAAAAATTTCTATAGTCCTGTCTCCATTACCAGGTCATGTAAAAGACTATAGACAATAATGCCAATATAGAATTTAGTAGAACTTGATGTGTGAACTTCCTCTACCAGGAAGTCTGTTTGGGAATTAAGCGTGCATGTCAGAACTAAACCCTAATCTATATGCGGTCAATATATTGACGAATTTTCCGTTGTTTAAAGCTAAGGTCTAATTACCATACAAAATCATGACAATATGTTTATAACAACTCAATCATCAAAACTTGTCTTCCAATGAGAATTTTTAATCAGATAAAAATTCAAGAAAACATGTTTCTAAATAAATGTAAAGGAAACTATGAGTAACATTTCATAATCTATCTCATTTACTAATAATTTATATTGTCATGTCATGTTTATGAAACTCTAGAGAGGGAAAAATTTAAAATTCACCTATGTTTTTTAAGGGGTGGGGAACCTGATTTCAAAATTGTTCCTTTTTTAGCACCAAAGGAGGCAAGAAAAGCTTCATCTTTCTCTGCACACTCTTTTTAATGAAAGGATTTGTTATGTAAAATTGGTACTTAGTAAAAAGGCCATACTTAATGACCAAGAAGATCACAGTTCCTTAAAGCTGCAGGTTCCTCCCCCAGAACTGAAAAAACTGAGACCAGAGAAGTCATATATGTTCTTCCTTCTTTCAGTAAAAAGTATTAAAAGGTTGCTAAAACGAATCTGTACCCAGTATAAATGTTTCATTAATGTTGCTTACATACTCATATATGCATGATTTATCAGCTTCATACATATTTTTATTTTTTTGAGACAGAGTCTTACTATGTCACCCTTGGTAGAGTGCTATGGCATCACAGCTCACAGCAACTTCAAACTCTTGGGCTTAAGTGATTCTCTTGTCTCAGTCTCCCAAGTAGCTGGTACTATAGGCTCCCACCACAATGCCCAGCTACTTTTTTCTTTTTTGCAGTTGTCATTATTGTTTAGCAGGCCCACCCAGGTTCAAACCCACCAGCCTCAGTGTATGTGGCTGGCACCCTAACCACTAAGCAACAGATGCTGAGCCTACATATATATTTTTAGTATTTTCTCTAGTAATTTAGTTCAAAATTTACAAGTATACTCACTGTATTTAGGTGCTTTTGCTTATAATGGATTTTTTTGTTTCTAATTAAGAAAGTTGGTTAAGGGGATTCTGGGAAGATGGCTGACTGGTAGCAACCCTGGTCAGAGGCTCCTGAACAAAGGAAGAAAAACTGGTTGGAATCAGAATCTATGA
>NW_003852399.1:42736830-42833698 GCF_000181295.1 Otolemur garnettii
AAAGTTGGTTAAAAACAAAAACAGAAGGAACGTCAAGACATAACCCATATAGTCTATTCAATCAGTTTTAGAGGTATGATTTCACTATACCCAGAGCCCCTCAGATGAGGGCAGAGGGCACAGAAGGAGCTGGGGGAAAGTGGAGTCACAGCTCTGCCCCTGGCTCCTAGACCCAACCAGTACCAGTCCATGGCTCAGGGTTTGGGGACTGCAGACCTAAGCCAAAACTTTTGGGGGGGCTTACACTCACGTGTAGTCATATAATGTAAATAATTCTACATATTACTGCCCTTTGGATAAAGGTCAAAAGCTAAAAAAAAATTATAATATTGAAAATTAGGTTGTAGCAAGACTCTGTTAGTTTAATTCACATTATTTATCATGTATTATTTAACATGTGTTTAACACTTATTGGTCAGAAATATATATTAAATAAAAAAACCCATTTTAATGCCTACTATCTCTAGACCTTTTTTCTATGACATCTTGAAATTTTCTCTTAAACAATGTTTATTATCAGCCAACCAGAATTGTCTGGTTGATAGTCAAAAGGGACAAAAACACATGGAAAAAAATAATTAAAATATAATTTAAAGTGTTATGGTAGATCTAGACATGTGATGTTTTAAGAAAATATTGGAAATGATTCACTCTCCCTGGGAAAACCTTGGAAGTCCTTTTAGGGGAGGTGATGTTGAGCCAGGCTTTACAGAATGTGGAGGAAGCTATCAGATAAAGGAAAGTGAGAAGAGGAAATAAACCTCAAAGCCTAACAAAAAAAAATTCATAATTTTACAGAGAAGTGAAATGACCAGCAAGTATCAGGACTGTCCAATGACCTTGTGATGACAGCAGGGACATGAAGAGAAGGGACTCACTGACATCATTCTCCAAAGAGAGATTTGTATCAGATTATGAAGGCTTTTTTGCATCATGATAAAGAGTTTTAATTTCAGCTTATAAGTAATGGGAAGTAATTTCTAAGAAAGAGAATAATAGAATTTGATTTATACAAGTAGAAAAATAAATCATTTGGAATACTGAAGGGTATGAAGGTAGAAAAGCAGCAACTGGCTATTTAAGTAGGTCAAGTGGAATGAGGAGAGCAGTGCCAGAGATACCAAACAGATGGAAATGCACTTAAAAAACCCAGGAAGTCATAGCATTTGTGAAATGCAACAGGAATTATTTGAAAATTGAAATGTAAAAATGCAACAAATAATTTATTTTATTTCTATTCAATTGCTTAAAATTAGTCAGACATATTTTCTCATAACAGGAAAAGCTATGTGGGCCATATCAAGCCCTTCCTCAATATTCTGTTCCTGGCGACTCTATTAAGTATTTTGATAGAGACATATTTGAAGCAGACAAATGATCCCATATGTGCACTCTAATTCCCCCAGCTTCTCCTAATGAAACCATGGGGAGGACAGATTATTTCCCAATTCTGATGTCATCTTCAACCCAGCAGAACACATAAGGGCTTCAGACTCTTGTCCCTCTCCATCTCCTCACTCAGCCTTAGCAGAGATGAACAGAGTTGCCCCAAATTTAGATAGTTTGGAAGGTGTGCCAGTTGAAGTCCTACGAGAAACGATGCAAGATTGAATTATACATACAAGAGTGGGGGAAATGCCTGTGTACGTGTGACGGATGAAGGGAAGGGAGCCGGGGAAGGAGTGAGGGAGCCTTCATAATGTGGCACGCGTCTGACACTTGATGAGTAGAACTGGCTGAGATAGTTGCCAAAGAGAAGTTTGACAAGATCAATGTGAGACGTCACTGCACGGCTGACCATTAAAAGAGTCTGCAGGAATAGTCCAGCACGGGTCCCCAGGCAAGTCTCAGTCACTCATGGGGAGTAGCCCACAGGCAGCCCAGCGTCAGAGCTGGATCCAGCCGGGCAGAAGCAGTGGTAGTCAGTCCATCACGCTCCCTGCTACAGATGATGTAGGCAGTGCGTTTTCACGGCTGCCCAAGGAGAAACTGGGCATATGTTATCTAGCTCCAGATCCCCTCCCTTCAAAAAATTATGGTTTCTTACTGCTTTAGGTTAAGACACATGATTTATCCTCTGGTGGTTAAAGAGGCCCATTTATTTTTTTTTAATTAAATCATAGCTGTGTACATTAATGCAGTCATGGGGTACAATGTGCTGGTTTTATATACAATTTGAAATATTTTCATCAAACTGCTTAACTTAGCCTTCACAGCATTTTCTTAGTTATTGTGTTAAGACATTTATACTCTACACTTAGTAGAGGTGGGGTGAGTTATGATGATGCTACTATACTCCAGCCAGGGTGATACAGTAAGATTCTGTCTCCAAAATAAATAAATAAATAAATAAAATAATTCTAAACTTTGAAAGATAGCAGCAGTATCTCAATGCCATAACCTAGGAGAGAAGAAAGTTCACACAGCTGAGTCTTCCCCCTAGACACATAATGCCAAAACTGGATTCTATAATGAATTCTGGATAACTGGCATAAGCTGGCGGGCATTATGAAAAACTAATACTATTTTCTCAGTCTGAGTTCCTTCACTCAGATACCACTGAGCCTGCACTGTGCAATAATAGTTCATAAGACTAGTTCTTTGGAACATTATTTGCCTTGTATAACTATTTTTCTAAGGACTAGAGACTGCTTGCTCATTTCAGAATTTGTTGAGCTGGTATGTCTTGTTCATCATTTGAACTCTTGAAGAGTATAGCTCACAAATCATTTGGCATTAAGCTAACACAACTTCTGAGGCCCTGAAGGATCTACAGCCCATTTCAGAGACAGACCAAGCTGAAGCTTTTAAAAGAAATCCAACCCTACCAAGTATTCATAATGCCTCTAGCTAAGACTGAGCAGGACATTAAGGAATTTTTTTTTTTTTTTTTTTTTTTTTTTTGCATTTTACAACATGGGCAAGGGAATTTGATTTTGGACTTCATTTTCTTCATGTTTTTCCATAAACTTGAATTTAAATTTATGAGCTTTTTTTTTCTGCTTGCTCCAGATCCACCCTCTATCCTACTTTGTACCCCTGAGGCTGCACAGTCTCCTCTGCTTCTCCCTGAATTCAGCCAGTGGAAAGTGCCAAGAGGACGAAGGGAAAAGCAGGTTAGGGCATTTTCCCCTTGGTTCCTTATCTGCTAGGTTACTACGAGATGGTGGCACCTTCCTCCATTCTACTGCTTCATTCAGAGCATGACTTTTCCCCACCTCTTGCCTCTCCAGGCCTAGGGTGGCGACAAGCACAGTCTGTTGACAAACCCAAAGTATAACACATCCTTGTTAGTTTCCCTATACTGTGCCTATGCCAGTATAACCAGCCCCTTTATTAAAGGGTTCTCAATTGCCCAGTTTGAATGTGCCATCTGCTTCCTCGTAGGACCTAGTGGATACAACCTGAAAGGGTTGAATTAAGTTTAAAACTTTACCTTCTCCCTGAAAAGCGGATAATAGGAAGGGGAGGGTACTTTATGACTTGTAATAAGGGTTCCCATCTAAGGAACCCTTTGAAGAGCTTCTGAGAGGACACTTTGGATATGTCTTTGGACATATTGGAGATGTTAAGTAGCATATAAGTAAATTTCATTTAGCCTGAGTACATGGTGACCCTGGAAGTTAATTTAATTGTATATTGTAACGACCTATTTTAGACCCTTCTGTATGCAAAATCTAGAGGGTCTAGTATTGGCAGAACAGCTCAATGAAGTGGGGGAAGGGTTATCCTAAAGGGACTATTGCGCCCTGTCCTGGTGGCCATACCTTTGATTGACCAAAGATCTAATAGTTAAACCCAATGGATTAAGACACCAATAACCTAGGAAGTTTTAGTGATGACAAATGTTTACTGCCTACTCTTAATATTTCCATTCAGGCAAAGGGTGGCTTATTAGTGAAACAATCCTGGCCGCTCTCCACCCTCTTATTAATCTATTCCTTGAGTAATTTGCATAACAGGTAAGACTAGAAGGAGAAACAGGTATGCAAAACCCTGTCTGCTCTTTCCATTCTCTAGGAAGGCCCTACCTACCGAAGACAAAGGACAGTCTGCTCAGTTCCAGCCTTAGACTCCTGCCCTTTGCTTTAAGATGTGTTTATGAATGGACAGAAGGAATCATAGCTTATTCCAGACAGCTAGGATTTGGTGGGAATATTTGTCTAATACCAAAATTCAATATTAAAAAACAAACACAAAATCGTAGCTTGTGTACAATGATGATAAGATTTGAATTTCCATCTGCTTTGTTCCTCCGGAAAAAGAGGTAATAGTTAATCTAATAATCCCTAACACATATGAATTCAAAAATCTTTTAGGTCAAATTTCATATTTTCTAATATAATGTTCTTAATAAAATATAAGATAAATACTATCAACCTATCACCAAAAATTAAGATGTTATTTAATTAACTTCTTTCAAAACCCAGAAATTATGATGCTCAGCAAAAATGCTAAGTATTAAAATTATATAGCAATCAGTGAAATTATTAAAGATAATAGATCTGTTATTATTTGGAAGATTTTAATAAATTTAACTAAAATGGGTATGGACCTTTTAAAAGCTAATAAATCATGACAAGTAGAAAATGTTTTATTTGGGCTCCCTTTCTAGACTCTTTCATCATTTTCTGTTTCCTCTCCTGTGTCCGGTAATACATCCCTGTGGTTAACTATAAGCACTGATAAAGGAGTCTGGTAAAACAGCTGCTGACATCAGGTCAGCATAAATGATAGAAGGAAACATTGCTCTCATAAAAGAGTAGACCTTTCTTGTTTGGGGTCGTGTTTGATATCCAACGGGGCACACACAGAAAGTATTGGTTGGCAGAGATATATCGTTAAGTGAAAGCTATTTAGAGTTGAAAGAGGAAAATTTATACTTGAGAAAATTACTTTTATATTAAACGATTGAAGAGTTGCTGGAATAGGCGACTGAAGTTCTACTGAAAGATATTTTCTGAGGAAGGTAACGCTGAGGGTATAGGGGAGATTTCCTAACACAAATCATCACAGTGATGATGATGTGACAAATAACTCTTGTAGATGTCACTTTCCAATCAAGCTCTCTCTTTTTTTTTTTTTTTTTGGAGACAGAGTCTCACTTTGTCACCCTCAGTAGAGTACTGTGTCATCACAGCTCACAGCAACCTCCACTCCTGAGCTTAGGTGATTCTTTTGCCTTGGCCTCCTGAGTAGCTGGGACTACAGTTTGGGCTGCTCTATGCTGGAGGCCGAGAATAAAAGACCAGCTTGTCCCAGGAAGGAAGTTATTTTCCGACACAAGCAGCGTGGACCAGGAGAACGCCCTGAGCAGATCAGTATGTTACGTGGCCCTGGTAAGGGAACCCTGAGGTTCGTGGTAATTTGTTCTACATGTGAACTGCTGTCCAAACATGAAGAGGCACTACCTGAGGGAGGAATAGGCATTTCACAACCTGGGTGTTTTGTATCGCCTTTCCACTTCATGCTCATCAACCATAAGAGCACACAGTTTCTTTGTCAGGGAACTTGCTAGAAAAAGAAAAATACTTGTTACCAAAGACAAACAATCTAGTTGAAGATACAGACAATATTTATGAAATGGTAAATAACATAATACAGGATCAGGTACTCATAACAAGGTAATGATGAATAAAGCTAAATACCCAGTTTTAGGAAAATATAGTGATGTCAGGCTCTTCTGATTATATTACCAAGGACACAGAATCAGGCCATCCTTAGAGACTGGAGTAGAGTTTCCCCAGAAAAGAGCTTTTCTTCCTCTTGTCAATCATCCTAAAAGGTGTTAAACCAGAGGGTTGGGGGAGAGAACTTAAGCAATAAAGGAAACTTGTCTCTTCTAGACAGGAGCATTTGATGCATGAAATGTTCTGAGAATCATGGAGTGGTTCAAATGGTAAAGTCTGAGCTACCAGAGCAGGCTTAAAGCAAGGTAAAGAACAAACCTGTAAGTAACCATAATAACCCCATGAGCATAATTTGGGGCAGTGGTTGTTAGAAAATCTCTGCTGTAATAAATCCCTCTCCTTTTATCCACGATGCTTCAGTAAAGCCTAAGCAAAAATTTTAAAGGCCTCATTTGTGTCGTTGCCATTAAGGAAAGGCCCAGGTATAGGCATTTTAGGAAGGACCACTGCAAATAAGAGGAATGAGTTGGGCGCTAGAAAAACTCCATGTGGAATGGCTGTCTCATAAGACTCAGTGGGCAGGAAGGCAGAAGCATCTGGATCAAATGAAGAAGCCTGAAAAGAAGGAATTGAGGAGTTTGTGCCTCAACAGATGAGAACCAGTACTTGGGGAAAAGCCAGAAAAAGCTGAGGTTCATTTTGATGAACCTCATTTCCTGACAATGAGGTTGATGGGAGATTTGCCATAACAATCTGCATGCAAATATAAAGTTTGCTTTGCTTTGATAATAACAGATTTAGTAACTTAAAGCTCCACTATTCACAGGGTAAACATCTGTCTCCTTGCCCCGGTCAGATCCAGTTTGTTCCTGCTGTCCAGTGTAATGATCACCAGTGTTCACTTTCAATACCACGAGTACCAGATTCAACAATAAATACTATGATCACCCACCCTTAGCACCGCGTCAATGACACGGAAAAGTCAGAAGGGGGCGTGTTACTGAAGGATGAAAGAGATCACAGTCTACCTGAAATGTGTCTTAAATGAAAGGTGGGTTTAAACAAAGAGAAAAAAATGAATGATTTTATAGGAAAAATAAACAGCATATGGAAAAAAACTCTGTGAGGTGTACCTGTCATTTCTTTGCTAATATACACTGAATTGGCTCAGTGCCTGTGGCTCAAGCGGCTAAGGCGCCAGCCACATACACCTAAGGTAGCGGGTTCGAATCCCCAGCCCGGGCCCGCCAAACAACAATGATGGCTGCAACCATAAAATGGCCAGGCGTTGTGGCGGGCACCTGTGGTCCCAGCTACTTGGGAGGCGGAGGCAGGAGACTCGCTTGAGCCCAGGAGTTGGAGGTTGCTGTGAACGTGATGCCATGGCACTCTACCCAGGGGGGATAGCTTGAGGCTCCATCTCAAAAAAAATAAATAAATAAAATAAAATAAAATAAAAAATATATATATACACTGAATTCTTACCATGTGTCATGCGCAATTCTCTGTGTTTCCTCACATTGCTCCTTTTACTCCTTACAATAAACATATACGGTAGATACTATTATAAGTCTTTTTCTAGTAAAGCAGAATATTTTGTTGAGTAAATGTAAATAATTTATATGAGGTACACAGTGAAAAGATGGCAGAGCAAAAATTAAACATCAGTACCCCAGCCCTTCTATAATACCTTACCTATCAGAGAATAGTAAGTAGATTTACTTTGCTAAAGTTAGTGATGAAGAAAATTGTGGTAGATAAGGTTGGCAAGATGAATAAAAGGGCCCATTCCACCTTGATAAATCATTTATGCTTCATTCTTTTTTTAAAATTTCAGTTTAATATGAATATACAGATAATTAGGTTACATTGTTTGCATTTTGTTAGGTAAAGTCCAACTTGTAATTGTGCCCCTCATGCAGGAGGTGTGCTATATATGCTTACATTGTGCCTGTTATAAAGAGCACACCAATCCCCCTCCCTCCTTCTCTCTCTCCCTTCCACCTCCCCCTTGTCCCCAACTTGAGTTTGTGTTTTTCTCTTGTGTGGGTATTTGTTCAACTACTGGGGTCACATTATTATTGAGTACATTGGATACTTGCTTTCCATTCTTGGGATCCTTTACTAAGGAAGATGTTCTCCAACCCCATCCAGGTTAATACAAAAGATGTAAAGTCTCCATCTTTTATGGCTGAATAGTATTGCATGGTGTACATATACCACAATTTACTAATCCAGTAATTAGTTAATGGACACTTGGGTTGATTCCTCATCTTGGCAACTGTGAATTGAGCTGTGATAAATGATCTGGGGCAAATGTCCTCATGATACAATGATTATTTTTCTTCTAGGTAGATACCTAGCAATGGGATTACAGGATCAAATGGAAGGTCTACTTTGAGTTCTTTGAGGATTCTCCATACCTCTTTCCAAAGAGGCTGTATTAGTTGGCAATCCCACCAGGAGTATGAATGTGTTCCCTTTCCCCACATCTGTGCCAGCATCAGCAGCTTTGGGACTTTGTGATGTGGGCTATTCTCACTGGGATCAGGTGATATCCCAAAGTGATTTTGATTTGCATTTCTCTGATAATTAGGGACGATGAGCATTTTTTCATGTGTTTGTTAATTGTGCTTCATTCTTTAAACACTGTGAAGCTAGTAAAGGTTTTGACAAAATGATTTAAGCAAAGCTATTTTCAGAAGATTTATCTTTGAGAGTAGCAGACAGAAGGAATCAGAATTAGACCAATAAGCTTGTTTCAATCACAGTGGTTTAGCATTTCAAATTTATTTTATTACCCCACTTTGCACATTTGTATGAACATATGTGATGGCTTTAGAAATTGTTTGCAACTAAGACTTGTGGAGAATAAGATTAACAATCAGAAAATGGGGGGTCGAGGGCGTAAACAGGCAGAGGGGGGTAGATATGTATATTTGTATACACAAATATTTCTTGTTTAAAGATATGTATCTGAAACAAAGCCCCAAAGTTAAGTGTAAAAGCATATAGGAGAGGATCGGGTTAAAGATAAAAAGAGAAAGGAGTAGTAGAGCTATGAAACAAGATTGGCATTTCAAGAAAGATAGGATTTGCTGCTGTTAGTAAAATGGGAAGGGCCCAATAGGTAGAATTTGAAGTTTTGTTTCAAAGTAAAAAAGAATTTTCAAACAATTACCCCAATCCAAGAATGAAATCAGTTGATGTGATACTATGAGCATTTAATCCCAAAAGCCTCTATTCTAAAAGTTCATTCTATTGAATGTTACACAAAAATGGGAAAGAAGCATGGCCAGCATTGTACATTTGCCGATGAACACAGTATATGTTCAACAGAAGGAACAGTAGCGTGCATGGTGTGTGTGCTGTAGGAAGACTGGTAGGAAATGGATGAAGAGATTGGCAGACAGAATAGATCAATGGATATTTTAAATAGATAGGAGGAGCAATAGGCACGGAAGTATTACTACATTATTTTACCAAATTTCCCACTTTCCAAAATGCAGAAGCCATAATCAAGATAAGACTCCAAGTTGAAAAGCTATGCCTGAATAATAATTTGCATGCTCTATGTACCAGTAAATGGAAAAAGGGAAATGACTGAAGGCTTTAGGAATTATTTCTAACATCTGGATTTGGACAATTAGCATTTGTTCTTAAGGTTATAAATGGGTACTATTTCACATTATTAAAAAGTCTATTGCCTTGGAGTTCAGGGACATCATTTTCCCTAAAAGCTAAAGAAAATATACTTGAAAGTATTTCTTCTCCCAGATGGCATATGAACATGGCATATGCTTCCTCTATAAGCATTAAAATTTGGGACACCCAATGTTCAATAATGTGTTTTTTAATTTACTGAGATTGTGTTTGTAGTAATATATATTACATGAAATAGTAGATTATATTCTAAAAACGTTAATTATACTTTCAACTTAGAAATTTAAAAAGTAATTTTTAAAATTCTATGAAAATAAATCCATTAACATAATAAACATGTTTATTACCATATATTTATATTATGAGTGTGTGTGTGTATTATATGTATATAGTGACACATATATATATAAGGTGAAATTTCCTTTGTATATAGGTAGTATATATCTCAGGGTGGGCCAATTAAAAATTCTAAAGAATGACACACCTTTCTTCTAATGTTTATATTTTGGGGGGGTGATGAATTCTGCAAGTAAAGAATAGCAATGTTTTCACTTCTAAATCACTTATTTCAACAGAAAGACAACAAACGTTACTTTTTAACTTCTATTTTTCGGTTATATAATGAGGTCATTATTTCCAGAGGATAATTTCTCTTTCCAATTGCCTGAAACCACTGTCATAATATGATTTAGATTGGAAAGAAGTAATCATAGTCTCTTTTCAATTAAGAGATATACTTCATTTTCCAATTTCTCCATTCTCTTCATTTCTTCTAAAACTCATTATAACCCAGACAATTTCATTCAGCCCAAGCAACTTCTGGAAATACAATCAAAGGTTACAGTATGATTGTGAAGTTTTAATGTTGTCCTTTATCTTTTTCTTGGTAAAATTCTATATTGATAAATAGAAACTCCAGCTTTTTAAAATATTTCCTTCAAGCAGTACATTTGTGATGAAAATAAAATATAGAAAAACTATAGCTTTTCTCCAGATGTAGCACTGTCAAAATATATTCTGCAATGCCTAATGTATTAACAAACAATGATTACTGCTATGCCAAAGTGTATTTTCACCAACTAAAAGATGGTGAAAATTTTCTTGATCTGCCAACTGAAAACAACCAGACCATGCATGATCTAGAACCTAGAGACTAAGTCATTTGGAAACAACACTAGAAAGAGACTTCCCTTGAACCCCATTAAAGGGACCCTACCAAGTTCTTCCCACCAGCCACACTTTAGGACCTAAGTCTGGGATTCATCACTCTCAACTTAAGACCCTCCAAACTCTTGGAGCTATATACATGTAGGTCCTCAAAGTAAAACTCACCAGGGAGGTTTCTACTTAGAAAAAGACAACTCCCAAAGGTGGACAGTTTTCCCAAGATTATGGATCAGGACTTCTCTCCTCTGTCATAATGAAAACTTTGTCCCTTTTCTACTATTCCCTATATTTGAGTTTATAGATGGCAAGATAATGTGATAATTAAGATTTCACAATAAATAAACTTATGCAGAGAACTTCACTGAATTCTGGATATGACATGTTAAACCCACATCCTTATATGATCTTAGAGAGCCTCAAGATGATTCTGTAACAAATTTCACTGATATTATCAGCATGACTATTTGTTCAAATTACAAATTCCCTCCTTTCTATAGGGTTAGGCATTTAGAGTCACATGTTCAGATTCCAAGTTTAAATCTAACAGTAGACAACCTATAGTGAGGGTTTTGTTGTTAAGCAATAAATTGAATAAAAAGACCAAGGTAAAGATAATTCAATAGTTTGTGGACAAATATATAACCCTAATTTCTTAATTGACAGTTGCCTCCCACCATGCAGTGATTCCATAATAGAGCCTGGAGAAATATTACTAGTGCTTCCCTACTAGTGATTTCTAACACATCAGGCATACCACAGGGACGAGTCTACTGTGCCCTTCCAGCATACATTTTTAACTGTGGTTAATGATCCTACCATATGCATGGGCAACTCCAAATCTCCATGAAAAATTAGAGACCCATGTGGATTAGAGATTCTAACAGTACCACTATCACTGTGTAACCAGTCGAAACTGCACATCTATTTACACCTCTTACTGGCACTGTATATGAAGAGGAATTTGTCAGAAGACATAAAACTCTTCAAATGGGCATCTTGGTGGAATGTTCCATTCTCGGTTTGACATAAATGTAAATTAATCAGGTTATGATTAAAAATATGCCTCAAACATTAGCTACATAGCTGACTCTCCTGCAAAGACTCTAGTTGCCCAGCAAACTTTTTGATATTCTCATGCTAAAAGTGTTTTAGATAAAAGGCAGAGGGAGTGTATATGATAGCTAAGATCTCTTATTGCACTTGGATAAACTATGTGCCTGGTATGACAGAAGCTCAGTTCTAAGAAAATGACAAATAAGCTAGTTAAAAGAACTAAATTCTTCTTCTAGCTCTTTTTTATTTTTTTTTTTTTTTTTTTTTTGCAGTTTTTGGCTGTGGCTGGATTTGAACCCACCACCTCTCCGGTATATGGGGCCGGCACCCTACTCCTTAGAGCCACAGGCACTGCCTCTTCTAGTTCTTTTTTAATTTATTTGATTTTAATTGGTTTGGTTTGTGAAGGCTCCTATGAAGGAGTACACTTTGGTCTGTCACTATTATCCTCCTGATATTCACCATTGTAGCCTTCCTGGTACACTGTATTTTTTTAAGTCTTAAATGCATGTATACAGCCATCTACAGTACATCAAATTGTTTCACTCCAGTTGGAGGAAGAAAAACACAGAGAACAAAAAGCATCACTCAACATGATACTGTAACCTATAAATTCCATACTAAGACCAAATAAGTCCTTTATCATGGTAATAGAGAATGGTATCAATGCCTAAAGTTTTGATCAATCTCTCAAGATCAAGAGGTTGACCAAAAGAGGGAATTATTAAATAAAATTAGCTGGACCTTCCAGCTAAAGGCCCATAATAGCAGACTAGGATGAGCCTTCACATGCCACATCTTAGGAGAGCACCAAAAACTACAAGTAGATACTCACCTGCAGATGGATCCTCTTAGACAGAACATTGTAAATCAAATCCATGGGAGAATCCATGGGCGGCACAAAGTAAAGGAAATCCATGGAGGCACAGAGTAAAGGAAATGAGGGGGAGTTCCATTTGTCAAGACCAGAAGAACCTAGGAAAGATGCATACACATGAGGAAGTGATAAAGGAAAGAGTGCCAGGGCCTCACACTCCCCACACAACAACTGAGACTCAAGTTGTGGGGGCTCCCACCTCTACTGTAGGGCTCTTTACTGATCAGGGAACTGCATGGAGACTATATAATAAAGTTGCATTGGAGAAGAGGCTCAGCAGGACCCATTAGCCTTCATTCCAGGATTATCTCAGCTGGCACCACTCTGATCTCTTAGGTCCAGAGCTCCTGGTCTGTACAGGAATCAGCTTTCCTAAAGCTATCCCAATATCACCCCTTGCTGGGACAGGGAGGGAGGAGGAGAGCAGATGCTCTTGCATATTAGTGACTGGGAGCTGGGTGCCCTCCACAACCAGGAAAGTCAAATGAAGTTTGAGCAGCCTTAGCAGCACCTGTGTGAGGGGAGAGCTGCAGCCATTCAGCAGTCCAGGCCCTAAATCCCCACACCTGGACCAGTGGAACAAGCCCCCTGGCCCCATGCACTGCTGCATTGAGATCCAGGCCCCTGAAGACCCACATGTTAACTAGAAGAACAAGCCTCCCAGCCCTACAGACCACCTGTCGTACCATGCCCCTCAGACTCAACCTTCCTGAGGCAGACTAGCCTTGTACTATTATGGGCCACATACCCCTAGACCCGCACACCAGGCAGCAAGTCACACCCCTGCAGGCCCATATGCCATTCAGTCCAGTGGGCCGTGTCTCCATGGCTTCTGGCCTTGACCAACAGAAAAAGTCTGCCCTGCATGTTGACAGATAAGCCATGTCCCCAGAGCACCACATCACACAACACCTGGGCTCCAATTCTTTACCACAGACTCATTAACTACAAGCCCACAAGCCATCCTGACCATGTATAGGCATTACACCTGGACCTGGATGTAGTGAATACCCACAGCCTAATACCTGCAGCCGCTGACCAGATAGCCTCTCCAAACATACACTGCCACTAACATGGGGAGACCTAGACAGAGCAATGTCCTGCAATACTCACCATTGAAGAGGGAATCACCCAGCCTGATGCCCAAGTTTCCAACAGTGACCCAGGAACCAACCTACCACTCAACAAAGAGATCCCCCAACACCAGCTAAGTCCCATGATGTGCTCAGGCAACTGGCCAAGAGCAAACCACTCTAATACTAGCTGCAGTCCCATGGTGCATCCAGACACCCAGTAAGAACATGCAAACTGTCCAGGCACTGGGCAAGGTCATAACACCCATTTCCATGGAAAGGGACACGTACATCTCCCTGCCCAAACTTCTACTAGTGGCCTGGAGGTGAATACACCAATCTGAACGACTATCCCCCAGTATTAACATAGACTATAAACCAAAAGGGATAAAGACAATGAAGGAGAATAGCTATGTTGCAGACGTTCAGTGTATCCACTCCTCTCCTGCCAGGTATATTCCCTAGAGTAGAACACAAAAACATCATCTAGGACCTCTCCTCTTTCTTCGAAGTAGGAGAGCTCCTAGGAAAAGAGAACAGATATGCTGCAAACTTATCAGACCTAAGATGAAAGAAGAGGTTTCAGATGAGAATAAATCAGCCAAAGAAATCCTGGCAGCATAAAAAAATAAGCTAGTTCAACATCCTAAAGTAACACAAAAGATCCACAGCAATGGACCCCAACCAAGGAGGCCCCCCAACTGTCAAGAGGTTAGAAATGGAATTCAGAATGGATGGTAAACAACATGAATAGAATTGAACAGAAAGTTGTAAAACCAACAAAAAGAAGCCAAGAAATGTTTCTGGACATGAATAAAACTTACCAAAATATAGACAACATAACAAAGGATATAACATAACTTTTTTTTTCAAGGCAGAGTCTCTCTCTATTGCCTTGGGTAAAGCACTGAGCCTTCATAGCTTACAGCACCCCCAACTCTTAGGCTCAGACAATTCTCTTGCCTCAGCCTCCCAAGTAGGTGGGACTACAAGTGTTCACCACAATACACAGCTAGTTTTTCTATTTTTAGTAGAGACAGATCTCACTCTTTGCTCAGGCTGGTCTGAAACTCCTGAGCTCAAGCAATCTACCCACCTCAACTTCCCAAAGTGCTAGGATTACAACCATCAGCCACCACAACTGTCTGAAATAACAGAACTTAAAGAAATGAAAGAGTCATTTAGGGAATTATAAAATACAATAAAAAGAATCAAAAACAGCCTAGACCTAGCAAAAGAAAGAATCTCAGAAATTGAAAACAAGGAATTCAAACTCATCCAATCTGCCAAAGATGCAGGAAAAAAAATAAAGAAGAGTGAACAATCACACACAGTATTATGGGACTATGTGAAAGAAGACAATGTGGAAATTATATAGATAATGTGGAGGAAGAAGAAGCAAAAGAAAAGGCATGAAAAGCTTAATCAAGGAAATTATTAAGGAAAACTTCCTTGGTATCACCAGAGATTCAGATATCCAGATACAAGATGGTCATAGAACTCCAGGAAGATTCATAGCAAACCAGATATCTCTAAGACACACAGTCATCAAGCTGGACAAAGTAAAAATAAGGAAGAAAATTCTATAAGCTGCAAGAGGAAAACAACTAACCTGTAAAGAAAAAGCCCTCAGGCTAACAGCAGACAAGCCAGTAGGGATTATAGTTCCATTGTCAATTATCTAAAATACACTAAAATACAACTACCAGTCAAGAATTTTGTATCCTGCAAAAACTAAGTTTGTCAAATGATGAAGAAATAAAGATTTTTCCAGAGAAGCAAACACTAAGGAAACTTGTCACTATTAGAATCCTTACATAGGAAATGCTCAAAAGCAAATTTTGCAATAGCACAATAGATACCAGTGTAAAAACACCCCAAAGTTATACCTCATGGCCTTATGAAACAATTAAAGAAAGGAAAAAACAAAGCAATAAGATATCAATCAACATTGTGAACAGAACAGCATCCCATATGTCAACATAGCAATAACACTGAATAATGCCTCCATGCTAAATGGATGAAAAAACACAACCAAAACCAAGGGTGTATTGTCTCCAACATAAACATCTAAACCATAAGAACTCACACAGACATAAAGTTAAGTTAAAAAATATATAAAATATTCCATGCAAATGAAACCAAAGCTAGCATCTATAGCCATTCTCATATCAGATAAAATAGATTTTAAACCAACAATGTTTAATAAAAAATACAAAGATAGTCATTCTGTATTAGTAAAGAGAGCAATTCAACAAAAAGACATAATAATCCTAAATATTTATGCACCTAACACAGGAGCTCCCAGTTTCATAAAGCAAATTCTTTTAGATCTAAGCAAAGAAATAAACAGTAGCATCTTAATGCTGGAAAGTTCAACCACTCAACTGACAGAACTGGACAGATCATCAAAGCAGAAAATGAATAAAGAAACACTAGACATAAATAGGACTCTGGAACAAATGGACCTAACAGACATTTGTAAATGATTGAACAAAAATACTGCTGAATATTTACATTCTTTTTATGAGCACATGGGACATTCTCCAAGATTGATCATATAGAAAAACTAATTGAAGATGGATAAAAGACCTAAATGTAGGGCATGAAACCATAAAAATTCTTTAGTAAAAAATAGGAAAAACTCTTCTATACATAAACCTAGCCAAAGAATTTATGACTAAGACCCCAAAGGCAAATACAGCAACCATGGAAATGAACAAGTGAGACTTAATTAAATTAAAAGGTTTCTGCACAGCAAAGGAAATAATCAACAGAGTGAATAGCAACCTACAGAATGAGAGAAAATATTCCCACAGTATATAACTATATATCAAAAAAGGGCTAATATCCAGAATCTACAACAAACTCATATCAACAATTGAAAAAAAAAAAACTCCATCACAAATTGAGTAAAAGACATGCACAAAATTTTTGGAAAGAAGGCAGATAAATGGCCAACAAACATATGAAAAAATGCTCAACCTCACTATTCATCAAGGAAATGCAAATTAAAACTACAATGAGGTATCACCTTACCCCTATCAGAATGGCCATATTAAAAAGTAAAAGAAGAGATGCTGATGTAGATATGCAGATACAGGAATGCTTATATACTGCTGGTGGGACTGTACAGCAGTACAGTCTTCATGGAAAACAGTGTGGAGAGTCCTCAAAGAAATAAATGTAGAGCTACTATTTGATCCAGTAATCCCACTTCTGGGTATCTACTAAAAAGGAAATGAAGTCATTTTCTCAATAAGACACCTACACTTTAGTGTCTATCATAGCACAATTCACAATTGCAAATATGTGGAATCAACTTAAGTTCCCATCAGTTCATGAGTGGATAAGGAAAATATGTTTTTTAAACATATATCATTATCAAGTACTACTTGGTCATAAAAGGTAATGAACATTGTAGTTTTCAGCAACTTAGAGGATACTGGAGACAATCATCCTAAGTGAAGTATTTCAGCAATGGAAAACCAAACACTGTATGTCCTCAAAAGTTGGTGGGAGCTAAATGATGGGTACACATAGGCACAAATCAATACAAAGGACATGAGAAACCATGATAGGGTAAGGGTGGAGGGGTGTGGGATAGACACTTAACCTCCTGGGCAATATGAACACTGTTCTGATGATGGGCTGACCAAATGCCTGACTTAAGCATTACACAGGGATCCATGTAACAAAAACACTGTCCCTCTCCCTTAATAAAATAATTAAAATAAAGTAATATTTCTGTAAAAAATTAGCATGAGGCTGATTCCCTGAGACTGCTCCCATATTATATGTTTCTACATAATGAACTGCAACCTAACTTGGTATCTATTCAAACTGATGAATATAACCAAATGACACGAAGGCTATGTTAACCAGTTTGATAGAAGTGTTCAGATTGTGTGTGAAAACCCCACACTGTACCCCAGAAGTGCATTAAGGTACATAGTTACCATTCAATAAAAAAAAAAAGAATATAACCTAGGAATATAATTAACAGCCTTGTGTCAGCCATCCACAGGTAGCCAACTGAGCAAACCATGAACAAATGAGGCAAATGCCTCATCATCCCATGCCCAAATAAGGCAGATGCCTAAACTATAGTTAATCAGGGGATTTCTCTACTTTGCTTCTATGTTTGCCCTATAAAAGATTTCAGCTATCCACAACTGCTGGGTGGAATTCTTTGAACCTCTTCTGGTTCTGAGCACTGCCTGATTTGTGAATTGTTTCTTGCTCAATTAAACTCAGCTTTATTTAACTTGTTTAAAGTTTTTCTTTTAACAATCCAACATTTGAAATTGAAGAGGCTGCAAACAGACACAGACCAAAAACACTCCCAAGAAAACCTTGCTCCTTCTAGTTAATATCCAGGAAAGGATAGCAAGATTGAAAAATTTTACACAACAAATACTCCACTTCAGTCAAACACCACAGAAATAAACTGTGACCTCCCACATCTACCCAAGCCAGCGAAAGCTGAATGAAGCTTCCATGCTCACGAGGCTAAAAGGTACCCACACCCCCTCCTGAGGGGGTGTCAGTGAAAGCCAAGTGGGGAGCTGACCTTTTTTATTTCTCAGTCAGTGATAAAGAGGCATTGGGTTGGAGTTGGAGGAAGCCTAGTAAGTAGTTAGAGGCCTCACCACTCCCCATCTGTAACGAATCACTGTGGTATCAATGGAGATGACATGAGAAACCAGAACTTCCACCCCTACCTGGCAGTAATGAAGAATAATACCAGGAGTGTGTTAATGGAGGCTGAGTGGGGAAGTTAGCCTTTTGCTCTTACAGGACAGTAATGATACAGCCCTACTTACCCACAATATTCCATGCCAGACAAGTGTCAAATCAGGTTTCCATTAAAAATCACTTGTCATACCAGAGAGATCTCAAAATGGAATGAAAGGAGATAATTACTAGATGCCAACATTAAGATGGCAGGGAAGCCTTATCTAACAAAGATTTCTAAATCGTCCATGACAAAAATGCTTAAATGAGCAACTACAAACACACCTGAAACAAATGAAAAGCAGCAAAGTGTCAGTAAGGAAATACAGTATTATAAAAGATATAAAAGAAGAGCCAAAAGGAAACTTGACAAAAGAAAAACAGAATTGCTGAAATTAAAATTTCAGTAGATGGGCTCAAAGACAGAATGGGGAAGATGGAAGAAAGACTCAATAAACTGGAAAATGGAACAATAAAAATTACCCAATCCAAGTAACAAAAAGACAATAGGCTAGAAAAGGAATGAACAGAGCCTCAAGAACCTGTGGGATTATAACAAAAGATACAACTTGTATTATTAGAGTCATGGGAGGAGACAGCAATACTAAAAAAGTTCACAAAGAAATAATTACTAAAAATTTCCCACATTTAACAAGACAGAACTGTAGATTTTAGAAGCTGAACAAATCCCCAAACAAAATAAACCCAAAGAAATTTACATGAAAACATATCCTGTTTAAATTTCTGAAAGCTAATAGCAAAAAAAAAAAAAAATTGAAAGCAGCCAGCAGAAGAGCAACACCATCCCTATATAGGAAAAAAATTCAAATGGCATCAGATTTTTCATTAGAAACCACGGAGGCTAAAAGGAAGTGGTATGAAGTTTGTCAAGTGATGAAAGAAATGTATTATCAACCTAGAATTCTATATCCAGTAAAAATATCCTTCAGGAATAAAAAAGAAATCAAGACATTCACCAATTAAAGGAAAATTAAAAGAATTTATCTCTAGTAGACTCACCCTAAAAGAATGGCCAAAGGAAGTTCTGTAACAGAAAGAAAATAACGCTTGAGGGAGAGAGGGAAGAGGTGTGGTAAGGTCTCACCTATTGGATACAACATATGGGGATATGGCCCACCCTCTGGGTGAAGGGCTCAACTACAACTTGGACTCTATCTAACAAATGCAAACAACATGACCTAATTATAAATACTCCTACATTAATTTGAAATAAAAAAAGTGTAAAAGAAAAGAATTATTTAAAAGGGAAATTTGGAACATTATAAAAAAGAAAGACTAAAAAGAAAATTTAAAACATATGTATAATATATTTCTTTCTTTTGTTGAGGTTTATAAATTATATGTGATGGTTGAATCAAAACCAAAAACATCCAGTGGATCTAAATGTATGAGAAGAAATATTTGAGATTATTATAAACAGGGGGAAGATAAAATGATAGAAAACAAGATAAGATTTCAAACTGGAAAAGTGATCATGGTATTTTATGAATAAATAATGTAATATCCAGCAGTAGTGTCCAACCTATAGCCCGCTGGCAACATACAGCATATTATATGAGGAATTTCTCACTCATCAGCTTCCATTAGTGCTTGTGTATTTGACATGCGGCCCAAGACAACTCCTATTCCAATTTTTTTCAAAAAATGTTATTCATGATTTCAAGTAATTATTATTTTAATACATTCATAAATATTTTTAGAATTTTTCACTTTCATGTCTAATATAGTATATAGCAATATATGCAAAAAGTGCTGTGCTGGTAAATATATCACAACCAACACTCTTGGAGAAAAATGTGTATCAATACACATATATTAGTTCGTTATGTTTCACTGATGTGAATATATAGCACAAAATTTACAAATGACAATAAAATATGTATGCTTTCTATTGTACCCATATAGCTAATGATTTTCATAGAATTCTTTCACTGACTTTTCCTAACTCTTGAATCTCTAGCCAAACTATTTTTCCAATTCAACTCTTATTTAATAAATAGAATGATATCCCAATCCACTAACTCTTTTCTCAACATATTTATTTGTATTAAATCTGATATGTAATCTATTATTAGACTGTTTCTCAGTCTTATTATAAATTGTTCATTAAACTGAAATTAAGCAAAACATTTAACTTGCTTTATTGTACTTTTCTAATTTTCTTAAGGCAATCAACAAAAGAAAAAATCAATCCCTGACATGTAGTATTTGCCAGTTGTAAATGCTACCCCACAGGTCCATTTTAAGCCACCACATGTTGTCTCTAAGATCTGTGCAACAGCATGTCATTATATCATATTTCCACCTTGTAGATCTAATAGATGCAACTGACAGCAAAAATATAGATGACAGTGAAATAATTAAGAAACAATTAGTGATGACTATTTACTTATTTGTATTAAGAGAATTTATTTAATTGCAAGTTTATAGAATGTAATTTATGTGCTGGTTGTTAAACAACCATCTAACAAAGTTCTTGAAATTTTAACACGCAGCTGTCGTGACCCAGTACAAAGTTAGCTCCAGCACAAGACTATATAACTCACAAAGCAAAAGCTCTTTGGGGTTCTCTCAATAATTTTAAAGAGCATAACGTTGTCCTGAAACCCAAACTTTGAGAACCACTATTCGAAGAATGTGCTGTAAACTAATAGCTGATTAATGGAAAATAATCAAAACTGAAGGCTGAATGAAAGAAGAGTCTGGAACCAGGCATGGTGGCTCACGCCTGTAATCCCAGCACTTAGGAGGCCTAGGTGGGTGGATTGCCTGAGCTCACAGATTCGAGACCAGCCTGAGCAACACTGAGACCTCGTCCATACAAAATAGCCGGGTGTTGTGGCGGGCACCTATACAACTGCTTGAGAGGCTGAGGCAAGGGGCTTCCTTGAACCCAAGAGTTTGAGGTCGCTGTGAGCTAAGACACCACGGCACTCTACCAAGGGTGACCAATTGAGACTCTGTCTAAAAAAAAAAAAAGAAAAGGAAAGGAAAGAAAGAAGTAGAAGAGGAAGAAACATGCTGAGAAATGAGAAAGGAAGGAGCAGCCAGAAAAGGATTTGTAAGTGAGAAGTAACAGAACAGCTCAATGTTTCCCCTTCTCGCCTCTTTTATTCCAGCTCATCCCTGCTTTTGTGCTCCGACTATGATATTCAGATTTCATCTCCTTGCTATATTTCCATGCCCATATCTATAGCACCTACACTGACCCCACCATTAGCAGACAGGCACTGATGTCAGATGAATTTTGGAGACCAGGAATGAAGGAAATAAAACCGGGCAAGAGAGGGAAGGGTAAATAGTAAGATGCTGAATTAACCTCAGCCCTTCCAGCAAGTTTTCAAAGCCCCAGTGGTGAAGAGGAAAGAAAAAAAAAGCTCTACAGTGATGTGGCCATTCAGACCTGAGTGTTCCCTATGAGTGAGCTGCAAATTTACTACCATAGTCAATTAAATGGAGAACGATTTATGAAAGACTTGGCTGTTTGGGATTAACTGAAAGAAGGACAGTTTAGTGAATTGCAAAGGTATAAGAAACAAATTAGGAAAAATTACAAAAGTGTCAATATAATATTTGAATCAAAAAATAAATTTAATATGCATAGTACATACATAATTTAAATTGACACTATGTACCTATATTGAATATATAATTTAAGATTTATTAAAATTAAATACTAAGAAAAATCTAACTGAATATATTTCTAAGTTTTCATTTTCAGTCCCACATTAGTGCAGAAACAGAGTACTGGGAAACAACTGCGGCCATAAAATTGATATTTTAAATATAAACCCATTAGCAGATATAATACATGGTACATTTTTTACTCCAGGCTTCTTGAGTTCTCAATAAATACCTTTGAATAGAATTTGCTAAGGTTAAATCAACATTATAAATCTCAGAAACCACATTATCTGACTTGCATACAACATCAATACCTTTTATTTGGCTATGCAATGGATTTCTTTTAGAGCTGCTTCCTCTAAAAATATGTTAAATGCTAAATTTTGCCACAAGGTGGCTCTTCCTAGATTCTAAATTAACTGTATCACATAAACAGATCTCAAAATAAAATTTCCATACAGCATATATTACCTCTTAAATGTTCTTTTAAAGTGAACATTATTGAAATAAAACCTCATTAGGGAAAGGAGAAAAAAAATCTAAGGTAGATATGCATATAGATAGACTCTTTGAATCATTTTGGAGGGGGGTATAAAACAGAGAGAGGAGAGAAAGAGAGAGAGAGACTGCTATGATAATGTATTTAGAAATACCCAGGCTTCTGAGGAACCGTAATAGAATGTGGTACCTAAGGCAGCTATTAAATGGAAGGGACTCTGAACAGGTTCATCCATCACTTACTTGGAAATTGTACCTTCTTCACTTGTACAGCAGCGTATCTCCCATTCAGTGTCCAGTGCAGGGTGGCATATGAAATCATCCACTCAAAGAATGGCTTTACTAGCTTCATAGAGAATCCCAAAATACAAAACATTCATTCCTTCAACAAGTACATATTTGTCCAGACTACAGTCCAGAAATTACAATAGACAACACAGCATACTGCTTAAGAACACAGACCCCAGAGCCAGATTGTTTAGGCTCTAATAGTGATTACATTTCTTATTACTTGTATGGTCTTGGCTAAAAACTTATTGCACCTAGATTTCTTCCTATGTGAAGTGGGTATGATAGTATAAGCTATGGTAAGAAAAGGTTATAGAAGAATGCTTGCTATATTTAAGCACTTTTAAGTCTTAGCTATTATTAGGCAGTGTAGTCTATTTAAATCACATTGGCAAATTCCCTGACACTACTCCTATCAAAAGTCTACTTTCCTTTTATTCAGATCTGAGCTGGCCTTAGTGAGGCATCCTTAATAAATGGAATGAATGCAGTGACTTCCAAGGCTGGTTAGAAAAAGTGATACACCGTCAATGTGGGCTTCCCTTTCCCGTAGGATGCTACCCACAGAATCCCAGTTACCCTGTTGGGAGGTAAGAAGGGACAGAAAAAAAGAAAGACCAGCTAGAAGTGCTGTGGCCAGAGGCCCCAGCTAAAGTTCCTGGCAACGTTAGCATCAACTATGAATGAGCTCACAGGTGATCCCAGTCACCCAGGAGTCACTGAGAAGAGCAGGAATGCACTCTGTCTGCCTGATTATATAGCAGATGTAGGGGTAAAGTAAACATTGTTTTAAGTTACTAAGTTTTGTCATAGTTACTCAAAAATCAATAGGTAACTAGAATAGGCAGTATAGCTAAAAAATAAAATTCTTCTTTCAAAGACTAGCACAGTACAAAGAGAAGTATTAGTCCACTGAGAGAAAGGTTAGAATTTGGCTCCAGATAGCCCAGGGTCCCAGGCCTCTGTGTTTACTGTCATCTCCCTGACCTTCTGATTCTATACCTAGAAATTCAAGGTCGGAATATAGTCATGCATCATTTAACAACAGGGATACATGCTAAGAAATGCATCACTGGGTGATTCTGTCATTGTGTGAACATCACAGAATGTACTTACATAAGCATGTGTAGAAAGGTGGTGTAGCTCCTGCACCTAGGGTATAGGGCACAGTCGTTGATCCTAGGTTACAAATCTGTGCAGCATGTTACTGTACAGAATAATGGAGGAAACTGTCACACAATGGTAAGTATTTGTGTATCTAAGTATATCTAAACATAGAAAAGCTATGGTACAAATACAGTCTGATGATCTTATGTGACCACCGTGGTCTATACGGTCCTTCAGTGACCAAATGTCTCTAAGGATTGCCGCATACCCCATGAATCATCCCCCTGCCTTCTGCCTTGCCTCTCTTCTGTTTACTCTGGACTCCAGAACCAGGAGTCTTTCTGAAATGCCAAGCTACTCCAGAGTCCCTTTCTCTATCTTCTCATTGCCCATTCCCAAGAGTTATTCTCCAATCTCCTCAACCTTGTTTGCAGGGCGTTTTATGCACCTGGTCTTTTCCACTCCGAGGCTTCACAGCTCTACCCTCCGTGTGTGGACTTTATGACCTTTTCTGTTTCTTTTCTCACGTTCCGTTCAGAAATGCAAATAATTCCCAGGACCCAACAGAATCCAGTCCCTAGGTGGTATTCCAGCCACAGACACATGAAACTTTTCTCAGAACCCGAAGAAGAGTAGAACTTAACCATGGGGTTACAGAAGTTTTACAAAGAATTACACAGAAAACTGCCTAAGCATCTCTTTTATCGAACTCTTCTTCCCCAGAATGCTTTCCATTCTGATCAGCTGGCATGAAGTCTTTTCTCTCCTCTCCCCACCCCCACTTCTCTCTCTCTTGCCTTGTTTTTCTTAAAAAACAGCCCCTTAAATTTGTGGAAAAGACCTAACAACCCTTGTTAACTCCTCAACCTTAAAAGTCAAGGGTGTATATTCATATATTCATCACATTTTGCCCTAATACAGTTGATTCCACTGTGCTGTTTATCATCTCCAGGCCTTGAGAAAAATCTAACCCCCCGCCCCGCCATCTCCATCCCTCCTAACTCCCACTCATCCTTCAGTTGTGAGTTTAGTCGCTTTCGCCTCCAGGAAGTTTTACTGCCTCCCCACTCCCCAGCCCGTTGGCTATGACTTGGTATGATAGCACCGTCTACCTTACCCAGTTAAGGTGTTTCCTGCACTCTATGATCAGGGTCGGTTTGGTCCATCTCCTTCAAACTATACTGGAAACATCATAAGGGTAACAACTAATTCTGTTTTCATTAGCACTGTATCTCTTAGTTCCTAATGTGGCAACCATTAATAATACATATATATGTGTCGTTGGTGAAAAGAATAAATGAGAACATATGCAAAGTGACTAGCATTTAACCTCACATGGAATCGCCAAGTCCAAGTCCAACTTCCTCTCTCTTCTTTATGCTTCTCTATGATCAGGTATCTTCCTGAGATATCCCTCCAAGCATTTAGAATAATTTTTACTGATTTAAATGCCTGTCTCTACCTGATTGCTAGCTGAAGTCAGTAAATATGAAGTATTTTGGCTTCATGTGGCCAGCCCCTAGAATTTTTCTTCACCAAAACGAGGTGCTGAGGAAACATGGGCTGACAAAGAGTAGGAGACAAACATGGAAAGCATTTCAATACGGTGTAAAAAAGCCGAAATCTGTACAAAAGACAAATAGGAGCGCGGAAGAAAAAGTGCCAAGTAAGCTTGGAAAACCTGTGAAAAAGCACATGGGGGATTTAAAATGTGAGCTTTGCGAATGGAGGTTTTTCAGAGGAGAGGGAAGAAACAGGATGAATGAGGAAAAAAGGCACTTCTCATTTATAACAGGTGATTCATCCAGGACCTGGGCAAGAGGGAGAGAAACAGAAAATAAGGAATGATAAAGCTAGCATCATAGGCAGGGGCCACATCACACAGGTCCCTGGATACCAGCTGCCAGGCTAAGGGGTTTTGCAATTTATCTCACAAGTGGCTGAAATAATAAAGGATTTTGAGAAGGTGAATTCTAAGGCATGTAGATTTGTGTTCCTGATTGCTCACTGTAGTAGCAAATAGAGAATGGAGGCCCAGTGTCAAGGATACCAATCCGGAGCTGATATTATTAGCCCTGAGCAATCTGTGTAAATGCCTTGGGTATGTATTTGCAGAAATGATGGGAAAGACAACAGTTGTAGAAGATATTTGGAAAACCAGTTGACAGGTTTACTTCTGACAAGGGGTAAGGAATGGAAGAGAGGAAATCCAGGACAAAGCCCAAGTTTTTGACTTTGGGTGACCAGTAGGTGGCAATATCATCACAAACCAAAATAGAAAAGGGGCAGGAATAGCGAGGCCAAGAGGAGAGACACACTGAAGAAATGATGGCGTTCAAGTGCTGATTCAGATAGAAACACTTAAGCAGCTTTTGGAATAAACCTAGGTGGTGTACTCCTTCTTCGGTTCCACAGAGTGTATCTCTTCACTCGTAGGGAAGGGAAAACTGAAGGTGAGAGTCCGCATTTCCACTTCTCCAGCTGCACTGTTTTCAGAGGGCAGAAGGTCCTTATTGCTAAGCAGTTACAGGGAGTCAACGCTTCTACCGATAGATCACTACAGGGAGGTCCCCTTCCTCGGTCTGCTCTAGAAACCATCTAATAGGACTTTCCAAAATGAATACAGATCCCAACGGAAGTGTAAGTGGACCTTTATTAAGAAAGAATTCTTCAAAGTTATCCCAAACTTTCTCCACAAGCTGCACATCTTTACCTATTAATTGGAACACGATCCAGATTCTTATGCTTCTTACCAGGGTTTGCATATATTCCCATTATTGCCCATTAACCTCGCCTTGCAGGGAACATTATTGGTTGTTTTTCGGCATTCATGCTCCATTCTCCCTTCCTAACAGTTTTTAGGTTTTAATTCAGATATCAACCTTCATGTCCCATGCAACCCATATACTTTTTATAAAGTTGATTCAAATTTCCCAACTTTAAGGCTAGACTTTGGTTAAGTTAGCAAACATATTCTAGTCCCCTGACCACAGTTACTGGTGTATTGTTGGGCATGTGACCTAAACCTAATCAGAATAAATCTCAGGACTATTGTTTAGAATATTCAGACAAAATTCTTTCTCCTTCGTCCCATTAGACTATAAACAGGGAAACACATGTAGTTGATTACTACTAGCAGCCCTCCTACATTCATGGGGCCAATTAACCTAACACCACAGAAAGCAAAATGGAACCATTAAGTTTTATACACTCCCAAACCTAAAACTTGTCCTACTTTTTGATTTTCTGGTAATTGAGCCAAGAAATTTTCATATTAATGTTTCACAAAGTTTGACCCATAGTTACTATTACATATTTCCCCAAAATACACTACCTAATTCAGAACCTGATATTAAAACATAAAGTGGGTTGAGAGAAATAGGGTGCAATGTCCCAGGCTGAGTAGTTGGGCATCCTGATTATGAGGCTGAAAAAAAATGTTAAACTTTTAACTATTGTCATGGGAAAGAAATTGCTTCTCTTCACAAACAACTACATTTAAAAAAAAAACAACACTATCTTCTCTTTTAAGACCTTCTGTAATAGTATGTGGGTGAGTTGGTGATTGAGCCAGCTCTCTGAACTAGCTCTCCTCATAACAATTTTGGAAAATATTGCTGGCTCCAACTAGTTCTGCACTATGTCCTGAGAACACAGATACAGTGGAGTACTTAACTTTTTTCCTCTGCTCTGGGTTTTAGTTTCCATTTCAGGACAAAATAGAAATTTCAATTTTCACCTAGCTACCAACTTTAACTCTGTATATACCAATATTTACACCATTAGCCATACCTCTACATATATCTACACCCATACACATATGCGTGCCTATGTCTGTATCTATTACATATACATATCAAGAGCTATGCACACAGCTATGTATAAGTGTATACATCCAGTTACACACATGCTACAGCCTTCCATCACTTAACAATGGGGATATGCTGTGAGAAATGTGTCATTAGGAAATTTCATCATTGTGCAAATATCATGAAGTATACTAACACAAACCCATATGGGATAGCCTACTATCTACCTAACCTATACAGTATAGCCTACTGCTCTTTGGCTACAATCTGTACATGTTATTATACTGAACACTAAAGGAACTGTAACACACTGGTAAGTATTTGTATATTTAAACATATCTAAACATACAAAGGTAATGTGTTGCATTATGACAACTATGACATCACCAGGCAATATGAATTTTTCAGCTCCATTATAATCTTACAGGACAACAGTCTTACATGCAGTCCTGTGACCAAAGCATTGTAATGCAGCACATGACTGTATTATATTGTTGTAACATTAGAATTATCATAGCAATTAAATAAGTTAATATAGGTAAATGCTCAAAAAATAATTGTGGAGTGAATAAATATTTCCAGTAACACTTTAAGTTCTCAATAAAGGTTAGGAATTATTATTTGTATTCATTGCCATATAGGTAGTAACAACAAAAATTCTAACTTAAGCTTGCATGTCAATAGGAAATTTATTATCACAGGTAATTTCAAGTCCAGCAGCAGAGTGGACTTTAGGTACAGTAAACCAAAGGCTCAGTGATACCATCCAGATGCCTTAACCCTCTTCACTCTGCTATCCTTGTGTTGAGCTGGCCTTAGTGAGGCATGATTCCATAGTGATTCCCTTGCCATTGCAAGATGACTCTCCATGCCAATCAAGACCCTGTGTTTCCTTGTTCATATGTAGTTGAAAAGAAGAAGAGAGTATATTCCCCAAGCATAAGAAATAAGCACTTTCCTTCCCTCAGCTTTTCTCTTGGCCTATGCAGTGGTCTATGCAGCCCACATGGCTCTAACTTAAAAAGGATATTTTTTAAAGGGTATTGACTAGCTCACAGAAATTCTTGAACAGCTGGGGATAATGCAGTCAGGAATAAAATTTAAAACCAAACCATAAAACTAGTCTTGCGAGGATGCTGCTATCACTAAGCATTTGACCCTGTACCTCAGACATGGACATGGCAGGCGTGGGAAATAGTTCCTCTGATTAGCATGGCCTAGGTCATGCATACATACATTCATTTCAAGGGAGACTGAGATACCAGGAATATGGCAATTTAGAATGTTATAGTGGGAAATGGTCTCTGAACTCCCACCAAAATTCATAGGACAAGAATTCCCTAGAATTGTTATCGGAGTTCATGCTAACTCAGCCACCCTTGTGGTATGGTGACCCCTGAGGAAAAGAGACTAGGAAAAAAACCTAAAGGACTGGATCACCAAACTCTCAACATTTCAGGATTCAAGCAAAAGTGAAAGAAGCTTCTTCATTTCATTTGGCAGCAGCCTGCTGCACCGTGGGTGTCCAGTTCAGGAAGGCAGGTAGTATTACTAGAAGATCTCCATAGGGTCAGAGTTTAACTCACGAGACACTGCATGACTAATCTCTGTTAGGGCAAAGGCTAGTGTAGAGCTGTCAAAGCAAGCATGACTCAGCCAGCAGCAAGGCAGTGTGACAGCTGCTCATCCAGCAATAGAGAGAGGGAGCTGTAACCAGAATAGATTCGCTGGGGCATTGTACATAGCCCTTGGGGACACCAGGAATACTCAGAAAAGATAAAAATTTACAAGAGACTAGGATTCCTTAACAAGGAAGTCAGAGTTTGAAATGAGCAGGAATTAGGTATTAATGTTAAAAACCCAATGTCTCAGAGATACGTGGATCATATGTGTGATTACAAAAATATCTGGTATCTTATTTCCTGGAACTGGAGCTTGTAGAAGGAAAAGGGAGAACTTTTGCTAACTACTGTCCTTTTTGGTCCTGTGGAACATGAGAGGCAGCTTTCCTGGAGTGCTCAGCCACCAGTATTTTGCAAGATTGTTTTCTTCTAAATATTAAAATGTCAGCCATCAAGTCACCTTCTCAGAAACACTATACTTAGTGCCCCAATCTACTATTACTTTGCTTCCCCTTGCTCCAGCCATTCTTAAAATATTACTCTATTCTGTTGTCTTCAAAGAATATAAATCTAGCTAAATTTTCAAACTTATTTCTTGTGTTTATTAACAGCCTCAGCATAAGCATTCACCAGCATGTAAACTCATGAGAAGAGTGACCTTACCTATCTTGTTACTGGTAAATTCCTGTAGGCTTAGAACAATAACTGGCACATATGGTAGGCACTTGACAAATATTTGCTGAATGAGTTGTAAGATCTGGCTCCTCACAGAGCTCAGGGTATTTAATATAATCATGTAAAAATTCAAATTTTATATCTGTATGTTTTTAGTTCAATTCAAATAGCATGGTTTCTCATTATTAAGCAACTTGTATATAATACCTTTACACCTTTCTGCCCAGGATACTCCTTTATCCAACTACACCCTTAGCTCTTCTCCAGAAACACACTTCACCTGGTTAACTCCTTCCCAATCTATCCAGTTGGTCAGTCTTTTGAAAAAAGTGAGACATCAGAACTAACCCCAGAGAATGAGTCATAATAATATAATAATAGAAAAGCCGGAGACAGAAAAGGCACAGGATCAGATTAGTTTATCAAGACCAGTAATTTTAGGAGCCAAATCTAGGATATATAAATTATTCTAGAACTAGCTAATGGTCAAAGTGAAAGAAAAATGAAATAATTTGGGTTAAATAGTCTGCATATTAAATGGTGTGAAGAACCCAGGAGTTCCTGAAACTGAGTCCAGAGAGTTGGTTTTCAACCAATGTCTTGCCAAGAGTGGCTCTTTGACCTTCCACGCTCCTCCTACTGCAGTGATGAAAAGGCTATGGTGGAATAGGAATCTGTGCAGGGATTCTGGAGACAGACACAACCGGGCTTGAGTCCCAACTGTACCACACAAAATACCTCTCAGAATGACTCTCATATAAAAAAACAAGCTAACCAACCTCTCAGCAATTCAATCTGTGAAATATCAATTATAATAATAGCACTATCTAATGGGGTTATTGGAAGAATTAAATAAATCAATGCAATGTATTAACTGATTTTATTATGCTAATCATTTCACAAGCTAAACAAATATCAAATTATCATGTTATATACCTTAAATTTGCAGTCTTGTTAGTTATATCTCAATACAGCCAAAAAAGTTAAAAAATAAAAATCAGTAGGAAAAAGAAACCTCACAGAGAAATAGGGGTCAAAAATGAATCAATGAGTGGATATAACAGCACAGTTCTCTGTTCAACTAACTGCTATTCATTCATTCAACAAATATCTATATACAGTATTATTAATATTGTTTATGTCTTTTTAAAGGAGCTCAGCTGCTTAGTTCACTCAGGAGATACAATAACAGCTATTGCTCCTTTCACCAGTCACTTTACTAAGAACTTAACAAGAAAGATTATTTTTATTTTTCACAATAACCTCATGAGGAAGAATTATTGTAGCCTCGTACTGAAGAAAAAAAGCAGAAGTAACCCAAACAAAAGACTCAGAGGTAACCCAGATGTGTTAAGTCCTCTCTGAAAAGGTTTCAAGCTACATTAGACAGGAACCCTGGTATTAACAGACAGGAGACTTGCTGCCCTTCCAAGTCTCTGTTTTTTACCTGGAAACTTTTTTCTTTCTTTGAAGGATCTCCTACAAACTGGGTGAAACTCCTGGCACCGGGAACTCGGAGAACAAGCTTCATTCTCCACACATGTGCCAGGAGTTAAGTAAATTTCAAACTTACTTAAGATGAAGACTTAAAAGTACAATAATGTCTGATTCAATATTCTGTTTAATTTCACAAGTTTCACAAGTTTAAATTATACTTTATTTTTGTTCTGCTGCATGCTTTTTATAAATCTTAGCACTGATAACTAGGTTATGATATTTATTTCATTATCTACTTCAGATTTCAAGTCATAGACAAAAACTCAAAAAGCATTAGATCTTGAAAATCATCTGTCTAGTTCAGTGATTTACAAAATTCTCAGGCAATTAGAGTCTTTCTCTTTAACCAGACCTACTTTATTTGTTTGTTATTTGTTTCGCAGAGTGAGCTTAAAACAAATAAAACTTATTTGTTTTATAGAGTGAGCTTCCATTTAATGTTTCTTCAAAACAAAATTGAAGAACTAACATGGTCTCTACTGAGAACATGTACATACAGTATGTGTTTATCACCAAGTTGATCCAATGGAAAAAACAAACTTTATTCACTTATCTTCATTCAATTTAGCTGCACTACGTCTCAGAGGTTCTGCCAGCCAATCATGAAGAGAAAAAAACAAGACACTGTCTAGCCTCCATAGTTCATTTTCTAGATGCCACATAGAAGATAACCATATCAATGGGAGCAGGGCATGGCAGAAGCCTGCAGAGGGAGCTTTGAGGACATGGTGAAGAGGGACTGGGATAAGCTTTTGGAGAAGAGGTGACCTACAACACAAGCCAACAACAAATGCTGACAAGAGAAAAAATAAAGACCGCAAAAGGGAAGCCAATTGTTTTGTCTGGACTTGGAGGTTCACTGTATATGGTAGGACCTCAATAAATAGCTGGTTAGTTGGCTAACTAACTAAATTATTATTCCAGAGAAAGTAAGTTTATAAAAGTTACTTCATGAAGTAAGGGGCATATAGGTCTAACCACTCAAAAGAATTTGGATTTCTTCTCTAAACTAGTACTTGAAAATGCAAATGTTTACAAGGATCTTGTAGGAAATGTGAATAAGCAAAGTAGGCCAGGTGTAAAAATGGCAACAAAGTCAGGTACCGAATGAGATGTGTCAACACATAGATGGTTAATAAATGATCTTGGCCCTAAGGCTGCACGTATAAATAAGCACATATAATATGTGTGTAATGTGAGGATTGCCTCCATTCATGTACTGAACAAAATGGGATCACAGAAAAGGGACTTAATTGAAGGAAGCAGGAAGACATTACTGATGAGATTTTGTCTGAAATGAACATGAGGGATGAGCAGGAGCTCATTTCTGTATTCCAGTCAGGTGGGTCTCCTCACTGCCCCACAACATCCCACACTCTGCTATGTCTTCTCTCAAGCCTTTCACTGTGTTTGGTGGGCCCTGCCTTTCTCCTTGACTGATTTAATTTTTACTGACCCTTAAGGACCCCATGCAGACCTCCCTCCTTCCTCCCACACAAAATCTTCAAAGATGTCCCACATATCAAATGCTAATTGAGAACACACCAGAGGCTAAACATATTAGAAAGTTGAATGACCCACAGGACACAACAGAGTGAAGTGCTCAGGGAAGGGTGTCATTCTGTGCGCAGTGAGAAATTTAGGAGTTTGAGAGACAAGGATTGACTGGCTCTGTGATTTCAGGAAGATCACCAGCCTCTGTTTTCCTCAGTATTCTTACCGATAAAATGGAGGCTTTTCCTCGTGATCATTATGCTTCTTTTCAGTTCTAAGATTATGACTCTAATTTTGAGAAAGAATTGATCTTTTTGTTCTGCTTTCAGTAGTATTTCCACACTTGCTTTTCTTATGTTACATGGTGAGTGGAAAAATCACTAATCAGTGGCATTAAAGAACGGCAGCTCTGTGTCATTATAAATATCATATAATTCCTACCCTGACAGGAAACTGCACAGGTCGCAGGTTCACTGAGATGAAGTCAGCTGTCACGTTTCCCTGTTACAACTGTGGTCACCTCCCATTACTTTAAGAATAGGTCACTTACAGTTCTCTGGACTCACAGTGTCATCGAAGTGAGAAAACACTATGACAGGAGGAGTACGGAGACCGAAGATTAAAGGAAAACTGCCTGTGGAGAACAACATACCTGAATTAGGGAATCTGTGAAATTAAGTCAAAATTCAGGCAGTCCCCAGATTATGACTGAACCTGACTTAACAATGTTCAGGTTTCCCATCAGGATACTTTATAATTAGATAATTACATTAATAATTCAGGGACTAGTTTCTTCCACACACGTAAGCAAACCCACAGGGTATACGCACTTCACTGAGGCAGCAATTGTATGCTGGTGGCTAGTCTCATAGATAGAGAAGCAGCTGACAGAAACACAGGAAAATGAAAAACCAGAAGATCCAGAACCGAGAACGTTTACAAAAGAAGTAGCCGGAGCCTTTCATCTCACTGAAGCAGGATTTACTAAGCTTGAGGAGCAAGATATTAACACTAAGAGGTTTACAAAAGTTTGCCATGCACTTAGTGGGAACATGAGCTGCTATAAGAGCATTTATGATGAAAAAAGGAGAAAGGCTATGCAAAAAACCGCCAATACCTGTTTTTGAGAAACAGAGCTTAGTGGCAAGCTCCCCTCTAGGAACAGAATCAAATCCTGATCCCCGGCACCATCTCCATCATCATCTTCTAATGTTAACCTCTACCTTCTTGCTTCAAAAATGCTCCCTCCAATGAGCAAGGTATTGATGCAACATTAGATGAGTGATAACCTTTAATACTTTTTTGAAAATTCTTCCCATCTTCTGTCTAAACTTTTTGTATGAGTTTGTGTGTTATTTGTTTGAGTTAAAAGAGCACACTAGTTTCTGTAACTTATTATTACAGTAAATGAACATTATTATTACAATATCACATTATATTATTATTACCACACATGAGCCACTAGAGTTACTGTTATTATTATCACAGTATACGTACTGTTCATCAGGGATCTCAGTTACATACAAATTTGACCCAAAGGTGTTCTCAGAAATATAACTCATCCATTATGCAGGGACTGTCTATAATTAATGAAGGAGTTATTTTTACGTTACTTTAGTTATAAATTATTGAAGATTTGTTTTGATGTTAAAAACAGGTAACAGATTATGAAATACCATAAGTTTGTTTTAAGATCTTAGATCATGAATTGCTGACAGCTATTTGCAAAACATAGGAGGCATTTTATCAGCATATACTATTAATTTTCAGCTCACCTCATTCCAACTTGGTGCATTAATTGTACTTTGGTTTTAAGTAAAAGAACAACCTCTGGATAGATTTCATCAAAAAGCTAATCTATTGAAATAACACTAGGCTATCTCATGGTGTCCAAGGAAAAGTCCATCAGGAGAAGGGACCAGATCAATTCCAAGGACCTTAGCAGTGAAACCTCATGGGCCTCCCTATCTTTAGTTACCTTTAGTTTTAGTTTAGCTCCTAGACTCCCAACCCATATCTTTCGACTCACCCCAAATTTTAATTTCTTTTTTTTTTTTTTTGGCCGGGGCCAGGTTTGAACCCGCTACCTCTGGTATATGGGGCAGGCGCCCTATTCCTTGAGCCACAACCGCCACCCCCCAAATTTTAATTTCTAAGAAGTATCTGTTGGACACAACTTTGGTCAAATGTCCTCCATGGGTACAACGTAATCGACTATGACAAAAAACCTTTGTTAGAAGAGTGACCTATTACAAACATGGTCACCAGGGGTCCAGCCCTGTATAAGAGACCAATTTGCAAAAAGGGGAAATGTTTGGACGGAAGAAGCCGCCTCCAGATACACCTGCCCTCTGCACATGCTTTTTCTACTTCGGTTTTTACTTCCTCCCTCCTCCCTTGTCCCATTATCAGTATCTATTTGATTATACCTTGCCCTTCTAGGGGTATGTATTTTGTATAAAATTAAATTAATGAAAGAGAAGAATCTTTTGTTATTCTGCAAGTTAAAATGTAAATAATGTGATTGTAGGTACTTTATAAAGGTACCCAAGAGCTGAACTAAAATATTATATAAAAACTAGCCATAAAATACAGTCTGTGATGGCTTGGCGCCTGTGGCTCAAGCGGCTAAGGTGCCAGCCACATACACCTAAGGTGGCGGGTTTGAATCCCCAGCCCGGGCCTGCCAAACAACAATGATGGCTGCAACTAAAAAATGGCCGGGCACTGTGGCAGGCGCCTGTGGTCCCAGCTACTTGGGAGGCTGAGGCAGGAGACTCGCTTGAGCCCAGGAGTTGGAGGTTGCTGTGAGTGTGATGCCATGGCACTCTACCCAGGGGGATAGCTTGAGGCTCCGTCTCAAAAAAAAAAAAAATATATAGTCTGTGATAATACAATGTGATAATTTCACTTTGACCAACCACAGGATAATTCTTTCTTGATTACTTCATGTCTTGAAAGTAAAACCTAGACATTTTATAAATACCAGATATTCTAAGACATAATGAAAACATATAGTATGTGTGTTATGCTCCCCTCTGTAATCTGTGAAGGAAGTTCTTCTTGCACAATTTTAGGGATCAGTGATTTTCAACCAGTGTGCCATGAGAGGATCTTAGATGTACTGCAAAAAATTTTAAAGATCATTAATTAAATTATTTTCAAAAAAGTTCAAGTATAGCAAGTATATTCTTTTTTTACTCTTTTTGTTTTGATTAACATAATTTAAGTGTGCCTCAGTGTGCCTAGTGAAGTATAAGTTCAAGTGTGCCGTGAGGTAAAAAAAAAAAAAAAAAAAGGCTGGAAAACCCTGACCTAAATCTTTATTCTAACTATAGTATCTATATACCCTTATTTACTGAAAGTTTAATTTTCCTTGGCTTCCTGGAGGCTTTCCTCATACAGGTCTCTTTTGCTACCTATCTGCCTGCCCACAATTGAGGGACATATTCCAAAACTCGTTTTTATCTTTGCTTTTTTTTTTCTCATAGAATTCAAGGGTACAATTGCCACCTCAAGACCAAGACTGCCAAGTCTATCCTGAAAACTTCGTATATTTTAGTCCATTGTTTCTGCAGGATTCTATTTTTCTATTTCCTTCATACTGAAAGAGCAACATGTCTCAAACCAAAACCACAAACCAGATTATCTTTCTATATTTATTTTGAAATTACCACTGTCACTTTTTCCCAGTCTTGGGGTTGCTCTGAAGCCTTAGTAATCATGAAAAGATTATTAAATTGCACAATTGTAATGATGAACAAGGCTATATTCTGGTCTGAATCTTGGAATTTGACTGTCAAAGAAGGGCTTTCCCTATAACTATCAGTCTTTAGATGTGCAAATTTAACAAGCCTAATAATTATTTGAGATTAAAATTGCTCCCCAAATAGTAAAAAAAAATAAAAAAAAAAACACTTAAGAATTTCAGATATTCTCTGCCAATGACAATTTCTGAATTATGTAGGACGAATCGGCTACTGTGGTGTTGAATCTTCCTACTCTTCTAATCGATTGTCATCCTTTAAAGCACTGCTAATTCTGGAAAACAATCTATAACGTATCAGAATCAGACCAAACTACAAGTCCCATGATGAAAAGCAGGAACCCAGAGCAAGGTTCACTGTAGTTCTCCTGGGAATTGTAGTTTTCTTATCACCTGTCAGGTAAACTAGGTATTGTATTTTCCATTTCGCAAAAGCGCTTTTGAAAAATTAAAGACAGCGCAGATAACATTTAGTTCCCAGCCATAGGACTAGAGTTAAGTTCTCTACCAGGCAGCCGGGGCGGGGCGGCACGAGTCCAGTCGGCGTCTCCGGGACCGACGCCCTCCGCCTGACGTCACTTCCGGAAGGGCGTCCCAGGCCCCGCCCTTCCTTCCTCCTCGCGGGGATCCCGGGTTCGGCGGCCGGGCACGGGCGGGAGTAGGTGGTTTCGGGGCGGAGAGTCACATGAAGCGTCTCGGTGCTGTGGCAGGAGGCGAAAAGCTGCAGGTGAGTAGAGTCGGTTTCACCGTCACCGGGAGGCGCTCTCGACGGGATCGCAGAGCGGGCTGAAGCGGGGACAGGGTGGCGAGCGCTGTCCCGGGCTGTCGCGCGGGTGACACCTGCACCCTCCGTGGCTGGCAGGGGGATAGGTCTTCGCGGGTGGGTAGACAGACGCCTCTGAAGTTCCTCCCGTCCCTGGCCAGCTGCGAGCCCCGACCGCCTCCGCCGTGTGTCTGGAAGGCACTGGCCGCGCACCCGGCGGCGGAGGCGGTAAGGTCTCGGGGCCCCCAGGGAGCCCGGGAGCTGTAGACTTCACCGCCCAAAGTGCCAAAGACCGTTGGTCCACGCAGACCCCGACCTTACCTTCCCAGAGTTGCCGCTGGGATTGTCCACTCTCCTTGGCCGCCCACTTCGCTAGCCCACCAGGTTCCTTAGTGTCGGGCCACCTCACCTACTCGAGGTTTTCCAGGGAGAGACTGAGATGATCGTCCTGGGAGCATCTCCACGCAAGGGTAAAAGTTAAGACAGCTCCTAAGGAACACAACACATTTTCTTAACGTTTGAGTAGCTCTCACTTCTGGACGTCAGTGGTCATATTAACATGCGACCGCCCCACAGCCCGGAGGCTTCAGGTAGTGAAGTGGCAAACAGCAGGTTTGGTAATATTGAGATTTCAGACTGACTTGCTTGTTTGGAAGGCCTTCAGGCGGAACCGAGCTGCAGTGAATCAGCAGCTCAAGTTTCTTGAATCTTTGATAGTGGGAAGGTTGCCCAGGGCCACGTGCTGAGTTAAAAAATCTTATTTCAGCATCTTTCCAAGTCCAGATGACTGGTTTCCTGTATTTCTCACCGGGAGAGTTTGGTGGATGAAGTTGAGCAGGCAGGCGTGTTATGTGTAGCCTTGTCATTTTTTTTAGTCTGGTTACTACAATTTTGGGGGTTTAAACCATCTCTTCTTTGTATTATGATATCCTCATACAAGATATACTAGTCCTTTTGGTAACAGAGATTGAATATGAGTTATAAAGATTTGCTAAGGACCCTCTGTTTATTGCATAGCAGAATTGGTGATGAGCTGGAAACTGAAGAGCAGTTTAACTTTTAATTGTTTAATCTTGTTGAATATAAATTTAATGTTCATTAAGTTTTATTGCACTTGATCAAGCTTATTTTTAAAATAAGGATCCTGGGTTCTATAAAATGTTACTTTAGGAGCCTTAGGAAACTGATCGTTCCTATGTAGCATCTAAACTTTGGGTTTACTCTTATTCTGTGTAAGCCTTGAGAGTTTCACTAATTGAATGGAAAGGTAATGAGAATAATTTTCCTCTCTTTCTTTTTCTCCTTTCTCTTCTTCCCTCCTGTACTATATATGGTACTTCTGGATGATAAGCGTGGAGTAAAGCTCCAATTTTCATCATTGTTTTTCCTACCAACTCTTTTATATAGATAAAACCAAGTTAAAATGAAAAGTACAAAAATCCTTCACAGGAGGGTCAAGAAAAAGTGCAAAATGGATTGTTGTCTTTATCACAAATGGAAGTCATAGAGTTAGTGGGGATTAAAGGAAAGGGGTTGAGTGTATTTTTATGTCAAATAAAATAATAGAATTCCATGAAATTAAAAAGAACATTTTGTTTTCTTTTGGATCCAGCTCCAAATTTAAAGACTAATCTTTAATATGTCCTTCTCATTTTTAGATAGTGAATTCCTAAGAAGAAAACAATGGATTGGGTATCAGTTGTTCTCTAAGTATTTGGACTCAACAGCGTGCAGGTTTGTTGCAAAGGCCAAAAGAAGATGGCAACTCCTTATGTCCCAGTTCCTATGCCCATAGGAAACTCTGCTTCCAGTTATACAACCAGCAGAAATCAAAGAAGTTCCTCTTTTGGCAGTATCTCAACAACCTCAGACTCTTCCAAAGGCCAGTTAGAAGACTCAAATATGGGTAATTTTAAACAGACAAGTGTTCCTGATCAAATGGATGGTACTTCATCTGTCTGTAGCAGTCCCCTCATTAGGACTAAATTTACAGGTGCAGATTCTTCCATTGAGTATTCTACTAGACCAAGAGAAACCGAGGAACAAAATCCTGAAAGAGTGAATTGGGAAGATAGGCCATCTACACCTACTATACTGGGGTATGAGGTGATGGAAGAAAGAGCTAAATTTACTGTAAGTATGGACTTCTACTATATAGTAACAGACAGTGAAAGATAAACTAACTTGAGTGCTTAAACCAGTGTCAAATTAATGTGAGCCTGTACTTAGAATGTCTTCAACATAAAAATTCTGATGGTTTTTATCCCACTAAATCCTGTCAGACTGGTAGTAAACTTTGGTTTTTACCTTAATGAATTTTCACAAATCAGACACCTATGTAACTAACTAGCACATAGATCAAGAAACAGAGCATTACTAATATCCTAAAAGCGTCCATCAGTTGAGACCCACTCACACAACACTTTTCTTACAACCTAGATTAATTTTGTCAATTTTAGAACTTTACATAAATGATATTATAGAGTATGTGCTCCTTTGATCTGGCTTCTTTTCTTCAGCATTATGTTTGTAAGATTCATTCTTAATCTTGCATGAATTGTAGGCAGCTCATTTTATCACTATAATAACGCTCCTTTATGTGACTATACAAGAATTTATCCTTTCTTCTCTTAAAAGGCATTTGGATAATTTCCATTTGAGGGTTCTTACAAATAGTACTCCTTTCAACATTTTAGTATTTGTCACGTGTAAACACTTGCTAGGTCATATGTCTAGCTTGAGAAGAAGATACTGAACAGTGTTCCAGAGTGGTTGTCCTTTATTTTCCTAGAAGCATCATATGAGAGTCCATTTGCTCCTTACCTTTCCAACATGTGGTGTTTTAACACTTTTTTCATTTTAGCTATTCTAGTGAGTATAATAAAGTAATATATCACATTGTGGTTTTAATTTAATTTTCTTAAAGACAAATTAATATGAAAAGCTTTTTGGTCATTTGGATGCTCTCCTGTGAAATGTCTGTTGAAGGTTTTTGTTCATTTTTCTTTAAGAAGCCTTCTTCATTTTGATTCGTAGTTTTCTGAGCATTCAGGACAGAAGTCCTTTTCAGCTAATGTGTTGTGTGACTGTCTTTTTGCTCTGTGGTTTGCCTTTTTCCCTCCTTAATAATGCACTTAATAAACAAAAGTTCTTAATTTTAATGTAGTCCAATTTATTTTTTTCTTCTGTGGCTAGGAGTTTTTGAAATCTTTGCCAGCTTCAAGGTTACAAACATTTTGTTCTGTGTTTTCTTCTTAAAGCTTTATTGTTAGGCCTTTCACATTTAAATTTTTAAAGCATCTGAATTGATTTTTGACCATGGTGTGAGGTAAGGATGAAGCCATTGTTTTTTTTCCATATGGGATCTATTATCAGGCTTTTATTTAAAAGAACACTCTTTCTCTGTATTTGCGTTGTTGTCTGTATCTGCTTCTGTGTGTTATTTTTTCATCCTTTGCTAAATTCACACTATCTTAATTAGTCAGTTTTTGTAATAGGTCTCAATAGTAACCTTGTAGTTAAGTACTCCTATTTTGTTGTTCTTCAGGATTGCCTCGGCTACTTTGGGCCATTTGCACTGAGATCTTGTTAAACCTATAGATTAATCTAGGGAGAACTGACATCTTTATAATACTGACTCCTCGAATCTATGAACTTAATCCATTGACATAATTCTTCAATTTCTTCCAGTAGTTTTTTGTTGTTTTCAGTGCAGAGACCTTGCATCTTTTGGTTAGATTCATTTCTGATGTGGATATTCAATACTCTTGTAAGAGATACCTTTTTTTATTTTTTGTTTGTTGCTAATGTATGTACTTTGATCTTGTAGATTTATGTATGTCGACCTATGTGGTTTTATGATGGAGCAACCTTACTAAGTCACTTATTATTCTTAGAGTAAAATTTTTAAGTTTACTGCTGTATTTCATTCTATAAATTTATGATAGCATGGGATGCCCTTGCCAAAAAATTGCTAAGATAATTTATGAAGAAACTTTCTTTAAAACTAAGTTATCATAAGTCTGGTGATATGGGAAATCTGTATGGAACTGTCTTTTTTGAGATCAGTTTTAGATATTAAACTAATGTCTCATTTCCAGATGAAGGAATGAGCATGCATTGAGTTGACACTGTGGTCTGAATGTGTGTTCCCACAAAATTCATTTATTGAAACCTAACCTTAAAGGTGATGGTATTACGGAATGGGGCCTTTGTGAGATGATTAGGACCTAGGGGCAGAATCCTCATGAATAGGACTATTGGTCTTATAATAAATAGTAACTCCAAAGAGCTCCTTTGCCAATATTCTGCATGTGAGGACACAACTATAATATGTCATCTGTAAACCACAAAGCTGACCCTCACTAGACACCAGATCTGCTGACAACTTGATCTTGGACTTGTCAGCCCCTAGAACTGTGAGAAATAAATTTCTATTGTTTATAAGCTACCTGGTTTATGATGTTTTGTTACAGTAGCCCTATCAGACTTAAGACAGGTGATAGATGCAAAAATGCAAGTATGTAGCCAAATTTAAAGTAGTAGTATAAAAATATAAAGTCTTTTGAGACGTTGTAAAGGGAGAAGTAAATGATAGATCTGAAATTTTTCATGTTCAGTAAATCAGCATGTTCTGATTACCCATTATGCATCAGGTACTATTCTGGTTTATAGTGGTACAGCAGTGTGAATTAATTATAGGTAAGTAAATGGTGTGTCACATAGTGATAAATACTATATAAGGATAAAAGAGGGAGGGAGAGAGAGTATCCCTGAAACTGGGGTTGGGATTTAAATAGTGTTGTCAGTCATGGCCTCACAGAAAAGATTTTAGTACTAACAAAGAATGAGCCATGAGGCTATCCGAGGAAAGAACTTTTCACACAGATGGGTCAGTTACAAAGACCCTCGTAGCTGACTGCATACTAAGCAATGTGGAGAGAAGTTGGAATGAGATAACAGATAAGGACAGGGCGTGTGGTACACAGATTATGGTGTGAGGCTATTGTAAGGACTTTGGATTTACTCTGTATAAGATAGGAATCCTTGAAAAGTTGTGGGGGTTGTTGTTGTTTTAGAGACAAGGTCTCATTCTGTCACCCTGCTAAAGTATGGTGGCAAGATCATATCTTGCTGTGGCCTCCAGCTCCTGCACGCAAATGATCTCCTGCCTCAGCAGTCCTGCCACCAATTAGCATGCCACCACACCCAGCTAATTTTTTTAGAGAATTTGTTGTAGAACTAGATTTCACTGTGTTCCCAAGCTGGCCTTGAACTCCTGGGCTCCAACAGTCTTCCTGCTTCAACCTCCCAGAGTAGTGGGATTATGGGTTTGAGCCACTGTTCAGCCTAAAACAGTTTCTGAATGAAGAGTCATGTAATCTGACTTAATGTTTAAAAAGTACATTCTGGGTAATGAGTTAAGACTAGATTGGGAGCACAGAGTAGAAGCAAGAAGCAGATAGTGGACTCTTGGAGTGTCTAATGGAGACATGATGGTGACTGTGAACTAAGGTAGTGGAGGAAGTCCTGAGAAGTAATCAGATTCTAGATCTATTTTGAAAGTAGAGCCAAAAAATATTCCCTAATGATTTTGAAGTAATGTGTGCAAGAAAAAGAAGTCAAAGATGACCTCAAGGTCAAGAAGAATGTGGTCACCATTTAATTGGATGGCAGGTTTTGAGAAGAAAGTCAGGATTTATTTTTGAACATGCTAGATTTGAAGTGTCTATTAGACATTGAACTGGAGGAGTCATGTATGAGAGAGTGTGTGTGTGTGTGTGTGTGTAGTTTAGGGGAGAGATCTGAACTGAAGATACAAACTTGGAAGTCTGAGGTTTGTTCTGGTTTTTTTTTTTCTTAGTATGTGTGACAGAACTTTTATTTCATGCTGTTCCTATCTCTGTATAAGATAGGAATCCTTGAAAAGTTGTGGGTTTTGTTGTTGTTGTTTTAGAGACAAGGTCACCCATGCTAAAGTATGTTAAGATAGGAATCCTTGAAAAGTTGTGGATTGAAAATATCTTAACACAAATCTTTTCATGGAATACCATTCAAAGGATATGTTAATATAAATACTCCCCTACTGAGTTGGGCTGTGAAACCTTTAACTAAAATTCCTAGAACTCTGGATGTCGTCTTCTTTTTCTTTTTCGTTTGGAATTCATTGAGGGTACAAAGGATTAGGTTACACTGGTTTCATTTTTTAGATAAAGTCCCTTTTATAATTGTGTCCTGCTCCCGAGAGGTTTGCCATATACTGTGCCCTCCCCCTTCTACCACCCACCATGTATTAGGTCATCTACTACCTTCATATTAAAATTAAGTACATTGGATTCTTGCTTCTCCACTCTTGTGATGCATTACTAAAGAAGAATGTGTTCTACCTCAATCCAGGTTAATACAAAAGATGTGAAGTCTGAGTTTTTAAAATTATTTTTCCTAAATGTAGTCCTTTGACCTGATCTTATAACTTAGGAGAAAGTAGCTTATAACTTACCAGAAAGCATTAAGACTGTTGATCTGGTGGTATATAAAATATCATATTTTTGAAGTAAGTGTTTAAAAACAAAAAGTGACTAGGTTGGGTGGTGAGTAGGATTGCGGAGGAGGCATGAGATGGGTTTCTTTTTTTGCAGTTTTTGGCTGGGGCTGGGTTTGAACCCGCCACTTCCGGCATTATGGGGCTGGCGCCCTATTCCTTTGAGCCATAGGCAGCGCCTGGGATGGGTTTCTTTTGTTGGTAATATTTTGTTTCTTGTTCATAGTACTAGTTACCTGGGTGTGTTCACATTGTGAAAATTTATCAACTTGTATATTTCTGATTTGTGCACTATTCTGTATATATAATATTCTATAATTAAGAAAATAAGTACTACATAAAAAAAAGTACAAAGTAGTAGATACTAAGTTTCAAGTAAAAAGTAGAAACAGCTGCCATTAGGACATAGAGAAGGGAATGCTCAGTACTGTCCATGAAGTTTTCATTGAAAGCACTACTTAAACAAATTGAAAGGTAGAAAGCGGCTCTCTAGAAAAGATAAAACACGTAGTCTGTACTTATCTTTCCTAGAGAAACAAGGGTGTTCAGGGATCTCTGGAGAATATCTTAGTTAGAAAGGGGAGTTCATTTTCTAAAACAGGAAAATAAAATCAATCTGGATTATTTTTAGGTAAATCTAATTATTATATGAACTGGACTTTTATCAAAATACAGGAGTCGTTAACATTCAGAAGTCAATTTCTCTCTTTTGTTTTAATGAATGACTCCTAAAAAGTGTTTCTTTTGTATTTCCATTGCAGCTTTCTTAGATCAGGACTTTCTGCAGGCTTTAAAGGGAATCCAGTTACCTTGTTTCCCATCCTCATATGTCACAAAGATAGATTACTTGTTTTTTAATTCAAACCTGAAGGATTTATCCATAGGTCTTGTTGATTCTCCCCCTTAAAGAGCTAAAGAGGAGTCTATATAACAATCAAGTGGTAAGGATGAACTACAGTCCCTAAATAGTGAGTTGCCTTTAGAGTAGCACTGCCCAATGTGATCTAAAAAATGTGAATCACATTTATAATCTCAATTTTTCTAGAAGCCAGATCTTAAAAAAAACTAAAAGGAACAGTTGAAGTTATTTTTAATCATATATTTTAATTCAACCTAATATATCCAAATTATTATCATTTCACCTTGGAATCAATATTAAACTCTTCAAAGAGAGGCCATTTATATCTTTTTCACACTAAGTCTTTGAAATCCCGTGTGTCAGAGAACTCCATAATTTGGACTAGTCACATTTTGAGTGTTCACATGTGACGAAAACACAGTTCTGTGCCTGCAGCTGAAAATGTTGCACAGCAAACTTTAAGAAAAGTTAACTCTTTTTAAGAGAATTGTACTCATTCAGGAGATATTTATTGAGTACCTTATATGTACTATGTATATTTTGAATAGTGGCCCAAAATACTGTACCAAAAGGTACTAAATATTTCTTTGAGATTTTTGCCATAAATAACACTTCTTTATGATAAATTCTAAAATTATACTTGTAAACAGAATCTGCTTTTTTCTTAGGTGCTTTTTAAAATATGTTGACTTGCTTCAACCAAGTTTTTCTTTTCAGTAGCTTAGATAAGTGTACATAATTATGGAATTGGAAACTAACTTTGTATAGGATAAAAGTGACCATTTTTAAAAGCTTCTTCAAGCATAATTATTTTGTCAATTTTAGAATATATTGATACAAAACATACTTTGGGAGCTGATGAATTTATTAGTGGTATTCACAGGAAAGTCATTTTGTCTCAAATTTGTTACATTTCCTAAGAAAAAAATACTGGTTTTGTTGCCAGCATTGTTTATTCATACTTTTGGTGATCTATCTGATTTCTGAGGTTTTTTACATAATTTTATAGTTTGGGTTATCAAGTAAAAGTTTTTAAAATATTTGATATTAATTTTTTAATATCTTTATATGTATGTGTGTATATGCATGTATATATGTATATTCCCCCCCCTCCATCTCTCTCTTTCTATCTCTCTGCATAGGTATATAAAATACTAGTAAAGAAAACCCCAGAAGAAAGCTGGGTAGTTTTCAGAAGATACACTGACTTCTCTAGGCTTAATGACAAAGTAAGTACTTTAATAAATCTAAAACTGACATTTCAATATTGAATTATTATGTTTCCTCCACTTTTTCTGTTATATTTATTATATTTGAATTTTCTTCATTAATTATTTGAGTAAGATCAAATTTTTTCCTAAGAAAACTAAATATTTCATTTTAATAGCCTTAAATCTCATACTTACAAATAATTTCATTTTGTGGGAAAATAAAATTATTTTTAGTGTAAAATTATGAAGTTTTAAACTTGTCATCAGAAATATAAATGATTATATATAATCTTGTGAGTATGAAAATGTATATATAATGAGATCCCTTAACTTACAAAATTATATTTGTCTATAAAAGAATAAACATAAGAAAATTTTTAACATTTTTTTTTTTTGCGGCATAACAAATCATCACAAACTTTGTTGCTTAAAATAACACCTGTTTATTATTTAGTGGTTTGAATGAGTTCATTGGAGCTTGCTGCTTAGAATCAAACAAGGTCAAAATCAAGCTGTTGACTAGGCTGGGGCTCTTATCTGAAGGCTCTAGGGAAGAATCAGCTTCCAAGTTCATTCGGTTAATGGCAGAATTTAGTTTCTCAAGCTTGTTAAGTGCAAGGTCTCTTGTTTCCTGGCTGATTGTCAGCTAGAGATCATTCTTATGTCATAGAGACTCCTCTTTGGTCCTTGTACATGGCCCCTTCATCTTCAAAGCCAGCAACAGTGATCTATGTCCTTCCTGTACTTGGAATCTCTTCCACTTATTCTTCTGCCACCAGCCAGAGAAAACACTCTAAAGGGCTCGTGCAGTAAGATAAAGCTTACCCAGATAATCTCCCTCTCTTAGGGACAACTGATTAGTAACTTTAATTACAGCTACAGATTCTCTTTTGCTCAGAGTCTCTTTGTTATAGTAACATAACAAAATCATAGAACCACCACCAGAGGCAAAGGTCACGAGCCATCTTCAATTCTGTCTGCTGCACATACGAAACTGAGAGGATAATAATCTCAATATATGTAAAGCTTTTAAAAATGAGAACAAAAATAAAAAATACATGTTCTATGAACAGGATAATTCACAGAAGAAATACAAATATAAATGTCCAATAAATCTGGAAGACAGTTCACATCACAAGTACTCCAAGAAAATAAAAACTACTTTTCATCTGTCAAATAACAGAATTTTAAATGGTTGGAAATATGATTTTCTAGAGGACGTAAAAGTTTTGCATAATTTGACAGAATAATTACATTTCTAGGATTTATTCTATATAAATAGTCATGAATATGGGAAAGATTTAGTTCTAAGTTTGCTTATCACAGTTTTTTATGTATCATGTTAATTATGTTAATTAAAAATTAGAAGCACCTGAAATTTCTAAAAGTGAGCAGTCAAGCAGTTAGACTATAATAAAGAAGAGCTGAGCTACTTCCAAAGCTAGAGGAAAACTGGATGGGGTGAGGATGGGTAGGAGAATATTTTGAAAACCAAAAAAAGACCATTTTTCCAAAAGAAGCAAGTGGTTTGTGGTGTTTTCGGAGACCACATAAGATGATCTTAGAACATACAGACATTACTCTCTGATTTTGACAGGTATTTATGGAGAAACTCTTATTGGTCCTGTTCTCCCCCATTTACCACTTTCTCTGTCCTCCCTTAGACTACTAGAAACATCTAAAGTTAATATATTCTTACCGTGTTTATTGGAGGGAAACTCATGTAACTTTGCAACTGTCTAGCTACCAGAGGGTTTCTGCCACTTTGAAAACCTCAGTCTAAGTGAAAAAAAAAAAATAGAGAATGCTAAATTGTTTTGTCCTTTTTAAGGTGAGGTTGAGTCACACTGCTCTGTCCTCAACTGATACGTGGGTCCTAAGTGGCATACTGAGATTACCTTTCACTGTCTTTTGGGTGATGTTTTTTTTCATTTCTCTCCTTTATTGGATCTCATTTTCTCTATCCTTTGTCTTCCTCTTTCTTGAAGTACTTAATTGTGGCACAATTCCCTCTTTTCTGTAGATAATATTTTAAGGGAAAAAAATCTATTTATTTGGATATAGACATTTAAATTATAAAGCTTAAAATAAAAAAGACTGTTTATTTCTTCTTTATGACTTGTAGTATTTTATTTTCATTGCAGATACATTAAATAGCAAATCCCCAAGGCCAAAAACACCTACTCACATCTTGAAATCAAATCAGGGTTTTGAGTTATATAAATTACTTTCTAATTTTTGTCTTATTTATTTTATCTTCACAGACTTATAGAAAAATAGAATGTTTTAATTCACATTTTTACTTAATATTTTACCCTGTACATTTTCCCCTTTTGATAGTTTTTCTTGTACCTGCAATATTTAGTTTTATTTTTAAGTGTAGAAATGTAAATATTCATGGACTCATTCATTCATTTGTTGAACATACATTGACTGCTTGACACGTAGTAGGCATGAATGACACTAGACATTAGGGTGCGACTATGACTAAGGCATAATAATTGTAAGATAGCAAAATGATTCACCATCTTCATTACACTTAGAATTCCCCTGGAAAACTCTTTAAAATTAAAATTATAGGCCCAGGCTTCGCCCCAGCTAATTAAATCCTAATTTACCGGAGGTAGCACATATCTTTTAAGTAATATCTTTTAAAAATCTTTTTAAAATAAGCACTATTTACATTGTGGTAAATGTCATTAAAAAAATAAAATCATGATTTGACAATGTGTGAGTGACACATTGTCTTTTCAAAAAAATGACCACAGCAGTATTTGCAGTCCCATGTGCTCTTCCAAAATGTTGCCACTGAAGAGATAGAATTTATTTTTCCACTGTTTGACCCAGATGACCCTGCGACTATTTGGACCCAGCAGAAGATAGTAGAAATGACGCTAGGTTCTCATTCATATATGGGAGCTAAATATTAAAGACAGCTGATCTCATGAAGACAAGGGAGTACAGTGATGATGACCAGAGGCTGGGAAGGATAGCAGGAACAGGGAAATACAGTGGACATGCCTAATGGGTACAGAAATATAGTAAGATAATTCGATAAAATGAACAATAATGGATAGTAAAACAAGTGACTATAATCAACAATAAGTGAGCATATACTTTAAAAACAAGAGTAGACTTGAAATACTCCTAACACAAAGAAATAATAAATACCTGAGTAATGGATATCCCAATTACCCTGATTTGATTATCAAAACATCACATGGACCTATAAACATACACATCTATTATGTACATGTAATAATTAAGAATTAAAATGAAAAATAAAAAGAAAATGATGTTATGTGGCTTTCAAGGCTAGATCACAAGAAGTATACAGTTTCATTCTGGCTTTCTCTCTTTAGATGTTCCCTTTTTAAGCCTATCCTCCATGCTAGAAAAAGTCCAGGACACCTGGAAAGGCTAATGTTAGACTTGTGCCTGACAGCCCCAGCTAAGTCTCACCCAGCAACCAACATCATCACCATACATGTGAGTGAGTGATCTTCAGACAGTTCTAGCTCTTAGCCTTCAGGTCTTCCAGCTGAGGCCTCAATTCAGGGTAGAACAGAGATAAGTCATCCTAATGGTTAAGGCCCACAAAATCCATAAGCTTTAATGTTAATAAATGGTTGTTTTATACCACTGAGTTTTCAAATAATTTGTTATGCAGAATAACTTAAACGGAATGTGTAAACAAACTTAACCTAATTTAGAAGGTTGGGAAAGTTTTCCCTAAGAAAATAAAATATTAGCCAGATGTGCAAAATGGATCATAAACCAAAATATAAAAATTTAAACTATAAACATCTAGGAAAAAACATAGAAGAAAACCTTTGCAGTGTTAGGGTGAGGAAAAATTTCTTACGATCTAAGAAAGCGTAAAGCATAAAAGGAACAATGGATGAATGAGATAACTTAAAACATCTGGTTTAGACTGTTAAACTGAAAAGTCAAAGCACAGCTGGGAGAAAATATTTGTGATACATATATTATCTGACAAAGGACTTGTATCTGGAATGTAGAAAAAACTATTACAACAAACATCATTTTTGTCAACAGAGAAGTGCAAATTACAACCAAAATGAATGGTACTGCACACCCATTGGAATGGCTAACACTGAAAAGATCAACATTGCAAGTATGCGTAAGGATGTAGAAAGAATAGAACTTAATGTATACAAAAGTTGCAGAAATCAAGAAATAAAGCAATCATGGCATCAAAAGCTTAGCAGAATTTAATTCTCTTATTTTAAGCTTACTTCATGAATAACTTTAGTCAACAGGATAGATTTTGTAAAATTGAGATAATTGAGTTAAACATTATATTTGTTCTTTTCTTCTTTTTCAGTTAAAAGAGATGTTCCCAGGCTTTCGATTAGCACTTCCACCAAAACGCTGGTTTAAAGATAATTACAATGCCGACTTTTTAGAAGATAGACAATTAGGATTACAAGCATTTCTTCAAAATTTAATAGCTCACAAGGACATTGCTAACTGGTATGTAGCAAATTGAAATAAGAGATTATGAAAGCATTCTAACAACTGACTTAAACTAAAGAATAAATCTAGGAGGACTCTATATGATTAAGTCCAGAAGAGTAAGAATATAATTATCCTCTCTGATAAAGCATTACATGGGATTTTCTTGCTTTCTTTCAATAAGGACTTTATTTGACATTTTCATTTTATAGTGAAAAAATCAGTATACATGCACTAAAACCACCCAGTGGTAATCTTCATTTTAGTATTTATTGCAAGAGTTTAGACAAAAAGATTTGTAGTAAATGTTTTGCTAATATAACACTATAAATTTTGGCAATAATATTTTTTATATTTCTCTAAAATAATGCAAAACTATAACAGTTGTGAAGTTGGCTCAATTTTTATAGACGGTGAAGTGAAAATACCAAAAACCATTTAAAAAGGAAAAGAATGCTCGGTGCCTGTGGCTCAAGCGGCTAGGGTGCCAGCCACATACACCTAAGGTGGAGGGTTCAAATCCCCAGCCCGGGCCCGCCAAACAACAATGATGGCTGCAACCAAAAAATGGCCAGGCGTTGTGGCGGGCGCCTGTGGTCCCAGCTACTTGGGAGGCGGAGGCAGGAGACTTGCTTGAGCCCAGGAGTTGGAGGTTGCTGTGAGTGTGATGCCATGGCACTCTACCCAGGGGGATAGCTTGAGGCTCCGTCTAAAAAAAAAAAAAAAGGAAAAGAATGGATCTGTAAGCATTTTGCTTCTGAATATATTTACAAGAAAATTGCTTAATGATTTAATAACAACTGAGTATCCAACTTTGGAACTTACATTACCTGGTAAATGAGAACTGCTACGAAAAAAAACAGTTTAGAATGCAACAATAACATATGATAGATACCCCTGGCTATGACTGTCTTTGGCAGTTTTTCACATGAGGAAGAAAATAAATTAAGAAAACCATGCATTTAACTTTGTCTACCCCTTTTTCTCAGGCTTTCTTTATGTATATCACCTTTTTTGTGGCATAACACACACACATACACACGGTATATTATATACTTTCCTTTTTAATGTGTGCTACCTAAGCTTGATGATGTCACAAGATCCCTGCCCATCCCCCTCATTTTTTCTCTTAATGAAAGAATTCCAAACCAGCCCTCTCTACTTCAAATTCATATATGTGGCTGCCTCCTTGACATTTTGGGGGGGTATCTCTGTTACCTCAAACCTAAAACAGACTTGAAAAGTTAGTCACCACAGTCTTCCCCCAGAGTTTTCAGCAGCATCTACCCAGAACCTGACTCATTCTTGACGCATCCCTCCCTGGCTGTTTAAGTACCACTCTGTCTACTTTTCTCCATCCCTGCCATCACCACCCTAGTCTAAGCAGATGTCTCTCTCCTCAGTTACGTCCTCCACTCTTACTTCTGTTACCCATCAGAGCCACAGTGATCTTCTGTGATGCAGTTTGACTAAGTCATTTTTTCTGGTTTCTGCCTACCTGCGGTTTTTCTAACCTCGAGTTTTGCTATCCCCCCCCCCGTTTCCTTGATTGGTCTTCTTGATCAGTCTTCAAGATCATCTTGTTCCCTTGTCTCTCTGGGGCTTCAAATATGCTATTTCCTGAAAAGACAAACTTTTTTTTACACCACTACCACTCCTCCACCCCTAGCCTGGCCTAAGTAACTCATATATCCTTTAGATTTCCATACACACTTCATTTCCATAGGTCACCACTACCAAAGACTAGGTTAGTTCTTTCTTCCAGTGTCTGGACCTGCCCTTCTCAACTGGTTCTTTGAGTCGCTTTAAGACACCCATTGTATGTAATGATTAGCTTCCTTCCTATACTTCCAGGATGATACTAGCTATGTACCAGCCTAAGAGAATTAAGAAAATAATCACCTAAATCATTATCAGTAGAATTTAATTCTTTTAAGAAATCCCATTTGAGAAAGGCTGCTTGTCACTTTTATAACACTTCAAAATGTACTTACTTGTATTTCTTCCACTAGGTTGTAAGGCATGTAACAGCAGTTGGCTCGCAGTAAATACACCTTGAATGAATGACCTAATGTTGACATTTAATGTTATGCTGCTTATTAGAAAAAAAAAAATTGAAGTAAATATGATAGTGATTATGTGGTCTAGGTGGTGAGAGCTTGAGTGCCCCTTTCTGTACTTTTTATATCTCTCAAAATATAAAGAAAAATGATTAGTGTTAATTCAGACACACAAAGCAGGAGTAAAACCAACAAACACTAAAATCCTAGAGAAAGGCTTTGAAGAAAATACATTTTATACCATACCGTAAGGGGAGGCTTTTACCACTAGTGAGTCAACATAGCCTTCCCTTTTCTATTGTCTCTTATTTAGTTTATGTCTCTGTATTGAAAATGTTGTGAATTAAAATCAAATATTCTGTAAATGACTATTCTCTATTTGTAGCTAGTGAAATATTAAATAATATGAACCACATGAACTCATCTTATGATTTATTTTTTAGGTAGTGAAAGTTTATTGTAGTTAAAATATTCAGATGCATTTTTTTTTAATTACTGATAATCTTAGCTGGTAAGATAGGCATTACTAAGACCATTCAATATCTTATCATTTCTAAAACTGCTTAGCTCAGAATAGTGCTAACGGTTTTGCTCAATTCATAAAAAGGCATTTCAGGGAAAGAAAAGTTTCTTGGCCAAATGGGGGGAAAGTTTTCGTTTGTTATCTCTAGAATATTAAAGCTCTAAGAAGTCTTGCATGAAAGAATCTAATGTGCCTCCTCACATTTCTTTGACAACCCACTTTGCACATATCATCAGGCATTTAGAAAATGCAGTAAGATAACTTCAGTTGAATTCAAAATAGGGTACTTATGCCTTGATACCAACTATCTACCTTATGGGTAATGGGTAGCATTTTTTTGTTTCACAGTGTAAGAGGTTTCTTAATATGTTGTTTAAAACATGAATGGGGGAAGAGGAGGAAGGATTATTCATAAGCATTTGCTGTGTACCATGCTAAGAAGGGTATCAGAGAAAAGAAGATGAACTCCTTGGTCTTAAAATTCATTTGGAGAAATTAGGCCTCTGTTTGAACAAAATAAGAACATTTATGAATTGCTACTTGATATGATAACAGATTATGAAAGTAACAGGAACTAAGAGAAGAGGGAGATAATGATGTTTGCAATGATCAAACAATTCTGGAAGTAGGATTTGACAGCCTGGCAGTCTTGATGAAGATGATAGGTAAAAAGAGGAATATGAGTCAGAAATAAATAGAAGATATGTAGAAAGTCTGAGGTTGCCAAGTAGATTGAAGATCAAGCCATTAAAACTGGCGTAGTACTTTCCTGCATTTCTTTTTTTTTTTTTGAGATTTTATCTTCTCACTCCTCAGTACTGTTCCTACTATAAAATAAATAACCTAATTCTCAACGTGTCATGGAATGGATCATTGCAGTGATTCTTTCATCAGTATTATTATTACATTGTGCCACACAGCCAGGATTTTAACTGTCTCTGTGGTCCAAATTCAAATAGTAGGTATGTCATAAAATTCTTTCCTTTTTTACAATGAAGAAGGAAGAGCAGAAATCCATTTTAAGAGAGAAAAAGAGGAAAGACAAATCCCAGCACTTCCTTATGAAAGCATAAAACTGAATTTAAGAATCGCTACATAAAATATCATTTACCTGTTGGGATATGTATTAGCATTCTGCTCCAGCTAGAATGGCAGCATAGAAAAATTGCTATCTTTAGGTGGCCCAATAAGTATTAGAGGTTGTTTATACATATTAATTGTTCTTTCACTTTCCTTCCTTATAGCCATTGCACTTTATACTACACTTATATTTCTAAACTCTAATGTTGGCTAAGAGCTTGCCATTACACAATGAGCTGCTCTTAAGTCTGTTGTAACTTCTCCAACTATAAAAAAGCAGAAAGGAAAGAAATAAAGACCTTAAAGGAACGGTTTTCAATGTTTTAAGAGAATATTATTTCAGATACATTTAGAAAATGCTAAGTAAGGATAATATAAACTAAGTAAGGATATTAAAAACATTAATATTTGCACAGTAAAAAGACTTACTGGAGATTTTATCTGTTCCACATATATTTATTTAGAGCTTATTGTATAAAAGGTGACTACAGAAAGATGGTTTAGATGCTGATCCCGTTTTCAAAAAACTGGAAAAGAAAGATGGACTCCCCCCCCCCAAAAAATCATAACGAATAGAGAGTCTACTTTAGAGGAGGAAAAGAGAGAGAAATTTTTATTGGGAGAATTAGAGGAGGCTCCCCAGAGGGTAATATTTGAGCTAAGATTTTAAAGATTTAAAATACTCTTTGTTGATATTGGACCAACAAAGAGAAGATGAAGGAAAATGTAACAGATGAGAGAGAGTACTATAATCAAAATAATGAAAGCAAGAATGTACAGGTTTTATATTAGGAATAACATGCAACTCAGTTTATCAGGGTGAAGAATATATAAAGATAGTCTTATACCATACAGTCTGTCGTAGTTAAAACGTAGTATTTATTGCTTTATGCTGTCTTGAACCACTTTGAAACCATTACGTCATTAATTAGCACAGCAAATATTTTGCTATTCTGTTTTCACAAGCACTTCATATGCATCCTATTTACCAATTTTTTCCTTTTTATTTTTTTAAAATATAGAGATTAAAATTATATATATATTTTTTCATACTATTATCCACCTATAAGGGCTTCACCAAAGTTAAGGATTTCAAATTGGATGAATCTGGCTTAACAGTTCATGGCTGGAAAAAAATAAAATAAAATTATATCCAATCACTTTTTTGATGAAGCAGTTGAAAGAAATGGGAATATTAAAAAGTAAAAATACTTGAGGGATAACATTAGTCCCTAATAATATCTTCATATATTTGGAAGATTGTGATAGGAGAAGAATTAATCCTATATATTTACCTTTCAGAGTTGTGCTTCTCCAGCTATAGTGTGCTTGGGAATCACCTGGGGGGCTTGTCAATGCTGACATTGATTCAGCAGGTTGGGCTGAAGGGTCTGCATTTCTAATGGGTTTCTGGATGATGCTGATAACTGAGGGAGTAAGGACCTCTTTTTTTTTTTTTCTTTTGAGTCAAGAGTCTTACTTTGCTGCCCTTAGTAGAGTGCCATGTCATAGCTCACAGCAACCTCAAACTCCTGGGCTCAAGTGATTTTCTTTTCTTTCTTTTTTTTTTTAATTAAATCATAGCTGTGTACATTAATGCAATCATGGGGTATAGTATGGTGTTTTCATATACAATTTGAAATATTTTCATCAAACTGGTTAACATAGCCTTCATGTCATTTTCATAGTTATTATGTTAAGATCACTTGTACCAATGTAAGATAAACCATAGAGGTGACCCCACCAATCACCCTCCCTCCACCCATCCACCTCCCACCCCCTTCCTCACCCCCCTCCCCATATTCTTAGGCTCAAGTGATTTTCTTGCCTCAGTTTTTCTATTTTTAGTGGAGATGAGTCTCAGGCTTGCTCAGGCAATCCGCACACCTCCAGCTCCCAGAGTGCTAAGATTACAGGTGTGAGCCACCACACTTGGCCCTGGGGACTTCATTTTTAATAGCAATTTAGGTCTCTTCTAGTTATAAACATTCAAATATCTATACTTCTTGAACAGGAATACTTAACAGTGACTATACATTTTCAACCTGAACTATCTTTTAATAGGAAATTTAATTATTAATATTTCTAAGTTTTATATATGTAAATATTTTTGGAAATTAAAAATATAAAATAACTTTTGAAAAATTTAAAAGTTTTATTTTATTATCAAGAGAAGATGGGTGAATCTTAGTAGTTATGTAAAATTACAGAATTCAGCTATATTAATATATGTAGTAGCTCATATAATTCTGTCTCATGAAAATCAACACATCATTGCTAAGATTGGGTGGTTTTTTTGCCATAGAATGTGAGTTTGGTAGAAATTAGATTATGAGCAGTTACAAAATATGTACTAAAGCCAAACATTTTGTATTCAGATATATGTAAACTCTTACCTAATTAAACTCAGTCTCAGAGACCTTATGCAGAACTCAGTTTTCTGGGCTTAATAGCAAAATAATTTTAGGCAAATTGCTTAACTGATTTGAATCAGTGTCCTCATTTGGGCTAGATATTGTCTAAAAAAATCCCCTTTAACTCTAAATTTCTCATATCCCATTGGTTTTGTTGTGCTTTTTTATGAATCTTGAAGTTACAGCATCAGAAAGTCAGATTCTGAAACTCAATTAAATTCAAGAAAGGGTTGGAGAGAGAAGATTCAGCAAGTTCCCACCCAAAGGGAATAACACACAGGCATATGGCACACTTCCTGGGTGAAGGAAATGACTGCAACTCGGACTTGACCTTACAAATGCAAACAATGTAACCTAATCGTGTGTACCCTGGTATTAGTCTAAAATTTCAAAATAATAATAAAGATTTTAACGTTGTAACACTCAGGATTTTTGTTTTACTTACAGTCTTGAGCCTACTTTCTTGTGAAAGTCGGAGTGTCTGTTAAAAACTAAAATCCATCTCAAATTTGAGAATTACACTGTGGTTTTCCTCTATACTAGCAAATAGATACCTATTCTGATTTTTTCTTTTTTATTGTTTGGGATTCATTGAGGGTACAAAGAATTAGATTACACTGATTGCATTTTTTAGATAAAGTCCCTCTTATAATTCTGTCCCGCCCCTGAAAGATGTGCCATACACTATGATCCCCACCCCCCTCCCTCCTCCCCTCTCCCCAAAATTGAGCACATTAAATTTTTGCTTTTGTATTCTTGTGATGCTTTACTAAGAAGAATGTGTTCTACCTTATTCTGATGTTTTTAATACTTATATACATTTTATTTCTAATTGGATAGCTCTTATTAAAAAATGTATTATATGTTGAATATTTGGTCCTGTGCTAATTGATTTGGAGATGATTTGGATGTAGTAAACTTTTTAGTGTAGCAGTCTGTGTTTGGTAAATAGACAATACTAGTCCGTTACCATAGTTAGTCCTATGAAAAGGATCTTTTCAAGGTGCTGTGGTAATACATACAAGAACAGAAAACCTGATCAGGAGTAGGGAAGGGAAATTTAAATTTAGTCAGAGAAGACTTCTTCATGAGTTAATAGGTGAGCTGTCGTGAAAACTTAGAATTAGCCACATAGAGGTGGGAAGAATAGGCCAGGAGAATAACACCAAGCACGAAGAAAGGCATAGAAGCATAAAACAGCAGGCCAAGCCTGAGGATGTACTACTGCAGAGTGTCACCTAAGAAAGAAAGTTGAAATTTGAATGTAGGCAGTTGCTTTATGCCAACACCAAGAGCTTGGCTTTGTTCCTTGTTGGTTGAGAAACGATAGATGGGTTTTTGAAATATTCCTAATTAGAAGGGATAAAATTGATGGTGGGAATGCCAGTGGGCTAAAACTATCTGGGTGAGAGATAATCAAAATTTAACCTACGTTCCTACTGCCAGCCTTTCACATCCACCACGGAAGCTAAGTGGGCTCACACCTACCCATCTCATCCACCTGACCCCCTCTGTCACCAGTGTTAAGGCCTGAGTCCTTATCCTCAGAGTTGTATGTAATATCTATTTGTCCTTATTTTCTTTTGATTAGTAGAGAATGCTGAAGAGAAATACTAATGTATAGTATTAGTATTGATTATACTGATAGAACATTTCTATCTGAAATGCCTCAGGAATATTTTGATCCAATGACTTTTTGTGCTGTATTTGGTTTTGGCACAATTGGTATCAATATTTTTAATACCTTTTTTTACTTAGTTCTTCATTGACCTTTTAATAAATTGCATACATTAGTCTTAGGGCTTTTTTTCCTTGCAAAATATAAAATTTGAGATAAAGAGCATGTATAATTATTAAGTTACTGGTCTTTTTTAAAAAATGGTGAAACATAAACAGATACATATCTGTGAAAGAAATAAAAAGTGAAAAAAACAACAGTAAATTTAAGATGAAGATTTACTAACTGGAATAATTTATTAAGAGTGTAGTTTGAAAATACAGTAAAACTCGTTTTTTTTTTTTTTTTCATGAGGCAGTATGTTTCACCCAGGCTAAAGTGCCTCAGCCTAGCTCACAGCAACCTCAAACTCCTGAGCTCAAGCAGTCCTCTTCCCTCCACCTCCCAAGTACCTGAGACGAAAGGCACACAGTCCCATCACCAGCTGATTTTTCTATGTTAAGTAGAAATAGGGTCAGGCATATAAATTAAAGAGAAATCTATTTTTAAAAAATAACTTACTTTTTCCTCTTGCTCAGGCTGATCTTGGACTCCTGAGCTAGAGGCATCTTTCCACCTCAGCCTCCCAGAGTGCTAGGATTACAGGCTTATGCAACCACACCTAATCAAACTCTTCTAAAGAAAATGTTTTCAAGAGGATCAAAGAAAGAGTAAAGCTAGTGCAAATTTGCTCTGATAATAAAAACAATGCTGAAAGATTCATCAATGTTTTTCTCATCTTTTCGGACAATTTATAGCAACACCCCATCGTAATTTTAATATAACTTTCCCAAACACAATAAAAGGGTACAGAATTGAAAAGAATTGAAAGATACAGAGTCTTTCCTTACCTTTTAATTTAAGATTATTGGATTTTCTTTTAATTTATAACTTTCCTGATGTTTTTCTTACCTATTCATTATAATAGTCAGTTGGAAGCAAAAGTACTAGAGATTGAACATCACGCAGAGATTAGGGGTTTACATTGACCCAATCAGTGAACAAGTTGAAAAATTAGTTATTTTTTAAAAATTGATTTCCATTTTATTTATATGCCATTTGTTAATAGAGACTTTTGGGTATTCATACAATATTTGAATTCACTTAATTAAAAATCATGCACTGATAGCGTAAACACTGTCGTCTCCCATGGATTCCTATGTGTCCCCTCCTTGGACAGAAATAGGGTTGAGGGTACTGGTTGTCTTCATCTACCAACTGAGTCCTCCTGGAGCAGAAGAAATGTAGTGAACCTTTGAAAAAGTGTTTTGTAAAGTAAGGTTGGTTGTAAAGCTAGTATCAAATTTTATTTTTACACTACAGATTGAAGAAACTAAGTTATAGAATATCACCTAGGAAATTGTATATTGAAAAACATTTAGAGAGTCTATTGGATTTCATTTATGTAAAACTCTAGTGAGTTATAAAGATTTTTAGGAAAGGAGAATGAAATTGAACCACTCCAAAAAAAGATTTCCCCAGCTGGGTACATTGTCAGCATCACTATTCATCTCGGCTAAATGTCTACTACAAACCAGGTATATAAAAAGGGATATATATGTGTATACGCCTTTATTCACTTTCCCTTTGCTAGCAACAGTCCAATAATTAGAGTAGTTTGTGAACAAAAAGAAGTTTATTAAAATATGAGGAGATCAGGGTATAAACCTGTAAGAAAATAATGTCTCACAGTGGGTTCTCATACCCTGAGGGTATTAAACAAGACCTTCCCGTATATTTTGTAGCATTGTCCTTTCAGTATTACCTGATACTGTCTCAGGGTTTCATATAAACTTTTTTCACCTCTCAATCCCACATCAATTTATTTCCTGTGATCATCCTTACCTTAGGATGATCTTACTCATCACCTTATCTTAATGGGTGTCGTGGGTGGTTAGAAGTATAACATCTAAACCAGAAGTAGTAGCCCTGTTGAGCTCTGCACTAGTAGTGCGGTTAGATAATTTGAGAGGCCATAATCAGAAAGGGATAGAGACACGAGGAGTATGTTCAGAAAAGTGTCTAGCAAGGAGAATCCAAACAAATGAAAACATAAGATGAAAGAATTTAAAGGTGAAAAGGGGCTGTGTTTACACTCAGAAGACAGATTGCAGCTCTGCCACGGGCGCTTTTTGACACTGGGCAAGTCGTTTTATCTCTGAGCTCTAGTATCATTTGTACAATGGAGGTAAGCCTACAGGATATCACAACCACCTCGTATGATTGTGATGAGATTTAAAACAAGAGGGTATGTGAAAACCTCCCGTGTGCCATGTACTGTGGACATGTTAGTATTACTTCTTGGAGATACAAGGTTAGAGGAATGAGGATAACGTTGTGGAAATGTTTTAGGGTTGTCATATGAAAGTTAGATTTACCCTGAAGGGCAAAAAGCAGAACTAAGATGTATAAATAGAAGCTCGTGAGAGAAAAATTCCAGTTCAGTGAAAGAATGAATTTTCTCATTTTCTCTATTATTCAAACATAGATGCGTTATTTCAAACGTTAGAATATCCCCTATCTCTGGCAGTGTTTTGGTATTTTCTTAGCTAAACATGTAAAAAGAATAAAAGCATGCTCTGGAGAGTTCACCTAGATCGCATATTGTTCCATGATTATGAACTCAAGTCTTTCCCAATTTTCCTAAACGTCTGTTCCTTTTTATCTATGTTCTCAAGAAATTTGCTTCCCTGGATACAACTTTTTGTTCCCTCTTTGAGAGCTTCTGTATTATTTTCTTAATACCACTTCTCTATATTAATTCATATTAGACTTTTTTTTTTTTTTTGGAAAAATTTCACTAAAAATCCTAGTTATCTCTTCATGAATGCCCCATACCATCATCAACCTGTCAGGCCTAGTCTAAACCCAAAAGCCCCTTCCCCTTTTCAGTATACATTGGCATCTCCTTTATATAGTACGTCAAGAAATCATGTTCTTTTGCAAGTAAAAAACAAATTGGTCTCCACATTTATATTTTGACTTATGCGTAGAGTTGTCTTTCAGTCTGAAATTACTTTTTATAGTAGAAAAAGGGAGTAAGGGCTGTTGTAAGAAAATATGGTTATCTACCTTCTTAACCTATTTACAATAATTGCAAGTATAACACCACCATATTATTTCATTGTCTGATAGTGTGGTAATTCAGAGATGGGATGATCAGAATTTTTTTTCTTGAACTATCTGGGGAAATATTTAAGTAAATTAACATAATAAACATGATTGCTTGTTTCAGTGTAAATGCTTTTCAGTTTAAAAGCATCTACTGGAGGTGAAACAAGTGAAGTATAAATTAGAAATCGCATTCATTCATGAAAGCATAATGACTTTGCTAAACTAGTTCAGACTAATATTTCTTTGAAAGCCGCTATTCACTGCTTAGGTGGGTTTCTTGATCCATTATTTGGAAATATGTTTTATGTCCTATTTTGTATGTAACAATACAGTTGCAATCTCTTTATGTTCATAAGATCTTAAAAAATAGCTTAAAATCTTTGTATCTTCTATAGTTTGTGTTTACTTGAATGAAAACACGTAACCAACTTATTTGGTATATCAACAAAACCAACATGCTTAAAACAGTGTATAGCTTCAAAAGAACTTTTGCTTTTTGCTGTCTTCTGTGAACTTATTTGTATCCCAGCTAATTTTTTTTTTTCCTTTGAAAAGCCTGGCAGTGAGAGAATTTCTTTGTCTGGATGATCCACCAGGTCCATTTGATAGTCTAGAAGAAAGCAGGGTAAGTGCTGTATTATATATCACAGGAAAAGAGGAACAAATAATACAGTACAATAACTACATTGTTTCTCAAATGCAGTGGCACACAGCAAAATATAATTTCAGACTATGATAGTTTTGCACAGAACAACACAACTTTTAATGTTTCAATCAAAGGTTTCATTCATTGAAATACATGGACTTGGTGCAGTATAGAAAATAAAAATCCAAACATCATATTGTCAAGAAAGCTATAAAATTAAATCCTATACTCATTATTTTACTGCTTAAAAAAATGATTTAGGAATTTATATTTATAACATCTATTAATACTATTTGTATGCTGAATTTTCTTCGATCTAAGTGTCAAAGTAAAGAACCTACACCTAAAATCAAATTTAAAACTTCAGAGGTAGACATGCTTGTCATCAGTTCAGTTCATGTTTGATGCTACTCAAATTACATTAATTGACGTGTTAAAGTGGCCTATTTTTTGAACCAATAGGCTACACTTACAAAACAGATTTCATAATAATGGATTAGCTAGGATTTTATGCAAATTTCCCCCAAATGTTAAATGGTGTTTAAATAGAACTGATTTAATTGGTACGATTTTGTAATGTTTTCAATCAAACCGAATCCGTTTTTTTTGTGTTTGAGTGAATGCCATCCCTTTTTAAAACAGGTTTATTGAAGTAAAATATTTATCTATACTATTCACCCATTTGCTATAATAATTTTTAGTAAATTTAAAGATCTGTGCCACCATCACCATAACCCAGAATATTTTAGAATTTTTTTATCATCTCAAAAATAATTCCTACAAATTCTTTTGCAATCATCCTGCTCTTCCAGCCCAAGGCAACCAATGATCAACTTTCAGTCCCTACACATTTACCTTTCCTAGGTATTTTACATGAATAAAATCATAAAGTTTGTGTGTGTATAAGTGGTATACATACTCTTTTATGTTTACAGCATGCGTAATATAAACTATATGCAATCTTTGGATCTGGCTTCTTTCCTTAGCATGCTTTAAACGGTACTCCGCGTTCCAGCCTCTATCATTACTACCTGGCTTCCATTGTATGAATGCACCACATTGTGTTTATCTAGGAACCAGTGCGGGATATGGTCATCGTTTCTACTTTTGTGCTATTTTGAGTAATACTGTGAACAATTTCATATACATGTTGTATGTACATGTTTTCTTTTCTCTTTGGATGATCACTAGAACAGTTTGGTCATCTAGCAAAGTTGTGTTCACTTTTTAAAGAAACAGAGTAACTGTTTTCTGACGTGGCTGTGTCGTATTGCCTTTTCACTAGTACCCTAGGAAAATTCCCTTTTCTTTGTGTCCTCATGAACATTTGTTATTGTTTTTGAATTATAGCCATTTTGGTGGATATGCAGTGATGGTTCATTATAGTTTGAATTTGCATGTCTTTAATGATTTTTTATTTTGATAACTTTTCACGTGTGTTTAGCCATTCACAAGTTTTCTTCAATGAAATGTTTATGGAGGTCTTGCCCATTGTTTTTAACTGGACTGTTTGTAGTATTGAGTTGTAAGAGGTTTTTTTTTTTTGGACTAGAAATCTTTTATCAGATATATAACTTTATATGATTTTTATTTTTTGAGACAGAGTCTCACTTTATCCCCCTGGGTAAAGTACTGTGTTGTAATAGCTCACAACAACTTCAAACGCCTGGGCTCAAGTGGTCCTATTATCTCAGCCTCCCCAGTAGCTGGGACTGTAGGCACCCGCCACAATGCTCAGCTACTTTTCAGAGATGGCATCTCGCTCTTGCTCAGACTGGTCTCAAACTCCTGAGCTCAAGCATTCCACCCTCTGGAATGCAATTCCATTTTCCCAGAGTGCAAGGATTATAGGAGTGAGTCACTGAGCCCAGCTCATTTGCAGATACTTTCTCCTAGTCTATGTGTGTCTTTTCATCCTCTTAATGGCATTTTTTGAAATGCAAAAGTTTTTAATTTTAATGAGGTTCATTTTACTGTTTTTATGGCTTATACTTTTGATTTTACATTATAAGAGTGCTTTGCCTAACCCAAGGTCACAAAAATTTTCCCATACATTTTTTTCTAGTAATTTTATGGTTTTAGCTCTTACATTTAGGTTTACGATCCATTTCATGTTAACTTTCTTACCTGTGTGGTAAGAGTCTCCTATAGATATCTTAATATTTCTCCATTCCCTTTATTTCATTATTGTTGGCACCTTTCACATCAGATGACCATAACAAGAAGGGTTTATTTCTGGACTCTTAACTCTAGTCCACTGATCTATTTATCTATGTTTACGGCAGTTTGATGTTGTTTTATTTACTACAACTCTATTAAGGTTACCATTTGCATGGTATGTTTTTCTGTCCTTTTAATCTGTTAGTGTTTTTCAGTCTAAGATTTGTCTCTGTGCATAGCATGTAGTGGGGTCTTGGTCTTTTATTCATTCTGACCTCCAGCTTTTACATGTGCCATTTTGCTGTTCATTTCCTGTTTGTCTCATCTGTTTCCGTCTTCTTCCTACTTCACAGCCTATTAATCATGTGAAATGAATACATATCTCTTTGTGATTCCTCTGTAGAATTTTTTACTTCTTAGTTATTTTTAGTGCTTTCTCTAGATATTGCATTATGCATCTTTATGATCTATTTAGGAGTAATAGTGTTTCATTCCAGTAAAATACAAGCTTCTGTCCACTGTATGTCCTTTCCTCTCCCCTACTTTGTATTGCTGCTGTTAGACACACACACAATATGTTATAAACCCAACAATTCAGTGTAATAATTTCTTTATGTAATCTTATGAGGACAAAGTATTTCATCGACTCTTTACTTACTGCACATTTACTGTTTCTGACCATCTTCATTTCTTCCTATAGATCATCTGGTATCACTTCAGCCTCAGAGTCTGGGTCTTTCTAGTAAGGCAGGTTAACAAATTCTCAGTCTTTGCTTATCTGACAGTGTGCATTTTTGAAAAATAATTTTGCTAGCAGGTGATTTTTTCTTCTTGTACTTTGTGTCATTCCACTGCCTTCTGGCCTATATTGTTTCTGGTCAAAAATCAACCAGTTGTTGTATTGTTTCCATTGACATGATAAACCATTTTGCTCTTGCTGTGATTATGATGTACACTGAGATGTGGATCTCCTTGGTTTTTCACCCTTTGGCTTCATTGAGTTTCTTGGACATGGCAGATTAATATTCTACAGCAAACCTGAAAATTTGTTAGCTCTTAATTTTTACGTATTTTTCCAGTTCCTTCCTCTCTCCCTTCTCCTAGGACTCTCACTGGTATCTTTGTGCCCTTCATGTTGTACCACACGTCTCTGAAGTGCTGTTTTTCTTTAATTTTTTTTTTCAATTCTTTAGACTAGATAACTTCTGTTGATATTCAAATTTACAGATTCGTTTTTCTGTCATGTTAAATCTGCTCTTGAGCCCCTCTTTTTAATTTCTCATTATGGTTATTATGCTTTTCAACTCTTAAATTCCCATGTGCAAAGCTGTTGGTTTTCATGGCCTACTTTACTCTGATTGAACTGTGACCAAATATAAAAGGTATGGACCTTGTCATCTCTGTATGCAGACTAAAGTGAACTGTCTCCATATGAAACCAAATTATTCAGGATTATCACTGATCTGTTTCACATAAGCTTTCTCATTAGTGAACCTGACATCGTGTATACTACTGTATGGACAACTTGGTTGCTATTATGAAGTTTTGCTGACAATCTTAAAAAATTCTGTTTTATTCAGAAATATGTATTTTTGCTAACTTGGATATATTTCAGAATATTTATTTAATGAGAATAATAGACTTTTTTTTTTTTTAGAGACAGAGTCTCAGAATGCTGGGGCATCACAGCTCAGAGCAACCTGTAACTTTTGGGCTTAAGTGATTCTCTTGCCTCAGCCTCCTAAGTAGCTGGGACTACGGGCACCCGCCGCAACACCCAGCTATTTTTTGGTTGTACTTGTCATTGTTATTTGGCAGGCCCGAGCTGGATTTGAACCCACCAATTCTGGTATATGTGGCTGGCACCCTACTCGCTGAGCTACAAGAACCGAGCCATTATAATAATAATTATTATTATTATTATTATTTCCTTGGTTGTAGTTGTCGTTATTGTTTGGCAGGCCCAGCTGGATTCAGACCCACCAGCTCCCATGTATGTGGCTGGCACCCTAGCCATTTGAGCCACAGGCACGAGCCCAAGAATAATGGACTTATAGAATGATCTAGAATAAGGATCAGAACGCAAAGACTGAAATTGATTTGAGGATTATAAAAAATAGCCTATATGTACAATGGCAAAATAGAGAAGGCATGCCCTTTCCGAAGGCATTAAAATTCTATTAAAAATTAAAAACTGGCCTAACAAAATATGTCTTTTTGTCCACTCAGCCATCTGAGATTTATTTTGCTGTTTGGCCACCATTTTATCATATAGAATTCTTTCTTCCTAAAGACTGCTGTTAGTTTATTTTTAATGTTTACATTTTTCTCTTTGTAAAAACAAATTGAGTATCTTTTAGTATCTCTTCGTTCAAAATATGCCCTATTTAGTGTGTGTCAGGTATTATGACTGAGTAGCGGAAGAAGGGACTTGATTTGAGTCATGGTTTCTCAGCCTGTTGACATTTAGAGCTAGTAATTCCCTGGTGGCAGGGGGCTACATAGAGGACTGGCCTGTGCACTGTAGATATTTAGCAGCATTCCAGGCCTCTACCTACTAGACACTAGTATAGCACTCCCTAGTTATGACAGTCAAAAATGTCTCCAAACATTGTCAAATATTATGTAAGTTTAAAATCACCTCTGGTTCCAACCACTGATTTAAATAAATTACCAAAGTAGTACTAAGTTTATACACTCAACAAACTAATATGGAATTTTTCTCTAAAATAAATATGTTTTCCTGCAACTAAACCTGAAAATAAGGGTTTATTTGTGCAGTAAATTTGAAAAAATTCCATACTAGTTCTTCTCTTTTAAAATAAAGTTTACAATGACCTTACAAGATATGTATCTCATTCGTCTGCAGACTTACATAAGCAGCTTCTCACTTTAAGAAAAATTCTAAGATGACTGATCAACCTCCATCCCTTGGAATATAAAATTAAGCTTATTCAAAGGATAATGAAGCCTCTGTCCAGTAAATCTTTAACCTCCTTCTTCTTGCCCCCTCTCAAGGTAGTCATTTCTATCTTGTCACATACCTGTCCTAAAAGAGAGGGAAAAGGTTAAGGATATAAATTTAGGCTATCTTCATTGGGGGTAATTCAAATGCTTGTATGAAGAGAAAATACTAGGGAAAAAATGAGATCTTACTATACTAGCATTAATGAACAGCTTATAACTAGAAATGAATTATGATTTTAAATTTTATAAAAACATGAATTATGAGTACAAATAATTATAGCTAAAATCCTTAAACCATTCATTCACTTAAATTTTGATCTTCAGTTGTTCTATAGTTAAGAACTTCATTTTCTTGTTTCTAAATGTGTGAAACCCAGAAAGACAGGTGAAGAATGCAATGTGAGTTCTAGTAAGTAGTGCAACTATATTTTGAGTTTCATTTACTAGCAATTTTTCCAGTGCTGATGGAGCAGCTTGTTCTCTGTCACAGAAGAAAATTATACATATCACAAGTTCTCCTTTGATTAACATTATTATTAATAATAATATCATGTAAATTTAAAATCACCCTGGGTTTAGTACCACTGATTTAAATGAATCACCAAAGTAGTATTAAGTTTATACATTCTACTTTATTACATATACTTAAATTACTCCCCAAATTTGTTTTATTACTTTATACTTTTACCAACAATATATTTCCTATCATTCCATTTCACCAGTAATACTTAGTATTGTCAACCCTTTAATTTTTGTCAGCCTGATGGGTTATAAAGTAGAATCTTACCGTTATTTTAGCCTAATTTTCTTGATTGACAGCTAGCTCAGACATCTTTTGTATGCTTAGTAGCTATTTGATACTTCTTTGATGTAAATTTCCTGTTCGTATCCTTTGTTTAACATTTTCTATGGTTTTATTTTCTTTCCTTTACCCCAGGACATAAAGGAAAGGTACTTTCCTCATTTCCTTCTAATACGTTTAAACTTTAGCTTTGAACAATTGATGAACTTTTCTGTATGGATGACCAGTTATCCCAACATCATTTATTGAGAAGTTCATCCTTTCATCACTAAGAATTCTTTTATCCTAAATCATTCAGTAGGAATGGGTCTCTTTGTGGTCATTCAATTTTTTTTCAGTCGTCTCTTTCTTTACCCTTCTGCTGAGACTGTAGGTCACTAGGATTTTGTAAATAGTCTTGATATCTGGTAGAGCAAAGGTTCCCTTATTCTTCTGTCATGTTGGCTATTCACTTTTTCATATGAGTCTTATCAGCTTAGGAGTTCCATGAAAAAATCCTGTTGCCTTTTGTTTGGAATTATTACACATTTATGGATTAATTTTGAGAAGCATTGTCTTTATAGTATTGAATATTCCTATCAATAGATCTATGCTTATAAAGGACATTTTTCAAGTTTTTAAATAGAAGTTGAGATTTTTTTTTTCTTAAATTTCTAAGGAAAGCCATAGAATTTATTCTTATTTTTGTTGATATCATAATTAGTATTTTTATTACATTTTAAATTGTTACTGAGGTATTATTGATTTTTGTGTATTGATTTGTATGTTATATCCTTGCTGAAATCTCATTACTTTGTAGATCCTTTTGGATTTTCTATTTTGTATTATCTACAATATTAACAGTATGTTTTTTCCTTTCTAATGCTTAATATCCTTCATTTTATTTTCCTGTATTATTCTACTTGCTATGATCTTTGGAGTTAAAGTGAAGTCATTATAGTAGAGATCTGTTTTCTCTCTTCTTAACTTTAAAGGAAATGATCTTATATTTCACCACTGGATATGGTGTTTTCTGTAGGCTGGTGGTAATTGGGGGTTATGATTTTTGTTTATTATCTTTGTTTTTAGGGTAAAGGAATTCTCTTCTATTTCCTGTGTTGCTAAGAGGTTGTAGAGGGAAGTGTGTGTGTTTGTTTTGTGTATGTGTGTATATGATTAATGTTTTTGCTTGTATCTAAAAGATGATCATATGTTTTTTTTTTCCTTTAATCTGTTAATGTGGCAAATTACATTCATAGGTTTTCAAATGATAACACTGATTTATAACACATATTCAGTATGTTTTTGTTTTAATTGCTGGATTTAGATTATAATGATTTTATTTAGAATTTTTTCATCTATAATATTTTACTGTTTTTAGTGCCCTTGTTGGACTTGCATCAAGTTCAGATCAATTTATAAATTGAGGAATTGTCTTTTTCTGTTGTCCAGAACCATTTGAATAAGACAAGTATTGTTTGTTCCTTTAACATTTATTGGAACTTCCCTGTAAAACAATTTGGATATGGTATTTTCTTTAGTTAATGTGTTTAGTTTACAAGTAAATTTTTCATGACTTATTCTATTCCTTTAATTACTTTATTCAAATTATTTATTAGAGAAGGATCAATTCTGATAATTTGTATTTTTCTAGAAATTGACGACCTTGCATAGGTTTTAAAATGCATCGGTAAGACTGTTCTTAGTTGTCTCATATGATTTTTTAAAAATCTCTCAACATAGCTTTAATTATAAATCTACTTTTAACCTCACCATTGTTTTTACTGTTCTTTTCTTGGAGTAAGTGTATTTTAATACTTTTTTCAAAAAACTATTTTTTGCTCTTTTGATTGTAAGTTCTTTTGTCTTTATTTTTTTCTTATACTTGGTTTTAGTCTATTCTTTTTGACTTCTTGAGTTGGATCCTTTTACATTTGTTTCCAGTACCTTTCTTTGAATTCTGCTTAAATTTCATGTTACAGATTTTAATAGTGTTATCATTATCATTTATATTTTGTAATGTTCTTTATAGTATCTTCTTTGCTACATACATTTAGAATGCTCTTACATTTTTAAGCATTTTTTTATATTAACCTTTTTTTCTATTTGCAGTTTTTTTCAGAGATTGTTTTCTGTGACACTGATTAAGTTCATTAATTCTATTGTTAAAATCTTTTAAATCTTAACTGATTTTTTTTCTGTTTAATCCATTAATTACCAACAGTACTATATTGTATTTACCCTTTATGCTTTGGATTTGCTAAATTTCCCCTTGTAATTATGTAGTTGAAAGATTCCTGGTAAGTTATTCCTTTTACTATTTTTTTTTCTTTTCTTTTTTTTTTTTTTTTAGAGACAGAGTCTCACTCTATCACCCTCAGTAGAATGCTGTGGCATCACAGCTCACAGCAGCCTCCAACTCCTGGGCTTAAGCAATTCTCTTGCCTCAGCCTCCTGAGTAGCTGGGACTACAGGCACCCGCCAGAATGCCGAGCTATTTTTTTGTTGCAGTTTGGCTGGGGCTGGGTTCGAACCCACCACCCTGGGTATATGGTGCCGGTGTCCGACCCACTGAGCCACAGGCGCCACCCTCTTTTACTATTATGTAGTGACTCTTTGTGACTTACAATGTTTTTCACCTTGAATTGCATTCTGCCAACTCTGTACAAAAACTATAACTGTTGGTGAGGAAAGAGGAGCAAACGTTTGCCTGTTTCCTGATAGGTATGTTTCTCATCTGTGTTTGTAACCTGGTAAGGTTACTTACTCTGAGATAGGTAGGTAGGTAGGTAGGTAGGTAGAACCAATATATTTGTATTTATTTCTACCACTTTACTTTGTGTTTTTTATTTACTTTGCTTTTTTAAATGCTGCTTTCTTCATTTCTTCTCTTTTCCCTTTCATTTTATTTAGTGCATTTTCTTTCTTTCCTTTTTTCTCTGCTAAGTTTCTAAGTTCTGTAGTCACTGTCTTTTGTTCAATCAACTTGTCTATAGCCCTCTCCAGAGATGGCCATTGTGATGTTTCATGTAGTCAAGCTTCGGTTTTTCTGTTTTGTTTTTATTTTTTTTGCAGTTTTGGCTGGGGTTGGGCTTGAACCCACCACCTCCGGTATATGGGGCTGGCGCCCTACTCCTTGAGCCATAGGAGCCGCCCAGTCAAGCTTCTTTTGATTTACCCATTTGCCACTTTCATTCTTCACCATTCCTTCTTTCCTTTGGGATTCAGCTAACTTATTTTTAAAAAAAATTTTTTTATTAAATCATAACTGTGTACATTAGTGCATTCATGGAGTACAATGTGCTGATTTTATATGCAATTTAGAATGCTTACATCAAACTGGTTAATATAACCTTAAAAGTACTACTTTACTAGTCCTTTCAGTTAAGGTGTTGGTAATGTTTAGGTCTTCAGTGTTTGAATTTCTTTTAATCTTGCTGTCATTCTTGAAGTGCGATTTAATGTGAGTTTAGAATTCTACCTTGATAGTTATTTTTCTCAGTGCTTTGATGCATTTAGCGCTGCCTTTGACATGTACTGATGTGTGACATCTACTCTCAGTGCATTTCTGTCTTTTTATAGTAAATTGTTTTTTCTTCCTAGTGTGTTAGATTTTTTCTATTTGAGGCCCCGCACAGTGGCTCATGCCTATAATCCTAGCACTCTGAGAGGCTGAGGCAGGAGGATTGCAGCCAGGAGTTTGAGACCAGCCTGAGCAAGAGATGAGACCCCATCACAGAAAATAGAAAAATTATCCACTTGTGGTGGTGTGTGCCTTTAGTCCCAGCTACTTGGGAGGCTGAGGCAGGAGAATCACTTGAACCCATGAGCAGTGAGCTATGATCATAGCTAGAAAGAGCAAGATTCTGTCTGAAATAAATAAATAAATATAGGCATTTTCTTTTTGCTTTTGACATTTGCGTTTTCACTATCATGTATCTAGGTATGTGTTTATTTTTGCCTGCCTTCGACTCTATTATTCTCCCTAAAATTCACATGATGTCTTGGCTCATGGCTTAGATTCTTCAGGAGACACTTTACCTCTCACACCTGGAATCCAGATTGAAGCAGTCTTTCCTGATTTATATCTGTGTACTTTTGTTATTGGTTTAGCTCTTTCCAGCCCTTGCTTTAGCCTCAGTATATCATTTATTTTGTTAATAGCCCCAAATTTACCTGGCTCATGGTATTCCAACCCAAGAGTCAAGCTTCTCTTCCGCTCCCTGCGACTCTGGAGTCAGTGTGCATGCTCATGGTGCTTGTTTTAATTTCTCTTCACTTTTGACCCCTGAGATTTACATTTGTTTCTTATTCACACAGCTGTTTTAAAAGTGGGGATTTTAACAAGGTATTTTATAGTTAGAGGCTTTAGTTTACTCCACCATAGTATTATTAATGGAATTTATTCATTGTCAATTTATTTTGTTTTTCTCTATGTGAATATATCCAGACTTTTAAATGTAGGAATGTGTGTCTTGTCATTATGTGTGGTTAGGTAGCAAGGCACAGAATGAGACATACCATATAGATCCCATCTTTACAAAGACAGGTGAGAAACTGAAAGTAGTTTGGTTGGAACATGGAGTGTGTGAAGGCACAGGCAGTGGAGCAAGCTGTGAATCTGGAGTGAAAAGTGTGTGCATAATGCACCTCATGTGCCCAGGTGAGCTACTCGGCCTTGTCCTTTAGGCAGTGTTGAATCACAGGTAACATAATCAGGTCTGGTTTTCAAAACAGTTTGTATTGGAAGAGTACCAAAGTGAACATAGGTAAACCAGTTGGTTTACCGATGTTGTAATTTAGTTAAGAACTTATGGCGGTAGAAATAGGGATAGAAAGTAACTGACAAGCACAAGAATCGATGATGAGGTATGAGAAAGCAAAAAACCCTGGATTGCCTTGAGCCATAGAAAATAGGGAAATGGAACGATCTAACAGGCTGGCCTGGGAGCTCGAGGATTAGCCCAGCAGATGTTCCCTTGAGGACATTTTTTATTTGACATGCTATTGGTATAGCCCATTGAAGAGGAGCAGTAAGTATTTGAATAATGCCTATGTAATCAGGAAAGGTCTGGGCTGGAGGTTAACAAAAACAATTGGAAGTCAATGGCATCATGTTGGCCAAATTTGGATGACAAACTTTTTCATGGAGTTTATGAGTAAGGAAGAAAATGAGTTAGCAACTAGAGAGACCTGTGATAGAAGGATTTTATTCTTATATAGAAATATTTTTAGGATTTCTCTTATAAACTTAAAGTAAGTTTATTCAGTATAGGGACCAGAAGAGGTCAGAAAGGTTGAAAATTTGAGATGGAGTAAAAGGGATAGAGCAAACTTCCAAAGAGATAGATCTAAACTGGAAGAGTCACATGTTCTTAGAGACAAGAATAGAAGGGAAATATAGTTAGGATTCTGAAGAGTCAGGGTTTTCCCCCCCTTGGTATAGGATTCAAGATGATCTGGTGGGCTTGGAAACAGCAATAGTAACATAGTGTAGCATATTTGAAGGGTGTGCAGGTAAGGGTTTAAAATAGTCACAGAGGACACAAGGAGTGGTGGGTAACTATCACTGGATCATAACTAAAAACAGTTTTTGAAAATTGATCAGCAGCACAGAAAGCTGTTTTGATCAAGGTGACCAAAATATTTTCACGGCATCATTCATGGTTATAGTATGATTTTGTTTATTGTTCTAATCTTTATTTCAGCTGTGTTTGGCTTTTTAGGTATAAAGATAGAATGTCACTGTTGAGTGAATAAGGTGAAAGGAGAGGCCAGGGCCAAGCAGTGTTGCAGGTGCTAACAAGGAAGCCGCTGTTACAGTAGCGTGTCTACTGAGCTAAGGCTAATGGAATCAGGGCCACAGTGTGCAAGCGTAATCCTGTAGGAGTAGGAGTAGGCAAAAATAGACTGCGGAGAACAGAAACCAAAGAGAAGGTACTGGTTATTCTTGTCCTAATTCTATGCTACAGGGATATTACATACTCTCTTCAAGCATACTAGCTTATTACTGTAATAATTCTTAAAAAGGACTCATTTTAAGTCACCCTGGTGGATGGGGACTAAGAAAGCCAAGATAGTGTGGCCTAAAATGGTAACAGTAGAGAACAAATCCTGGGGGTTGGATATGTATTATTTTGATTATCTGTGTTCCTTGACTCACCAGTAATGCTCTTTAGAAAGATACTGCATGGGTAATAATTCATACTTTTTCTGCATGTGTTTGGTCTATATTTTTAGGCTTTCTGTGAAACTTTAGAAGAGACTAACTACCGCTTACAGAAAGAACTCCTGGAAAAACAAAAGGAAGTAGAATCGCTAAAGAAACAGCTCAGTGAGAAGGAACTTCATATAGACACGTTAGAGAACAGACTCAGGTGTGTGTTATGATGCTCATTTTTAGTCTAATTAAACTCTTAATACTCTGGGCTAAATGTTCTTTATATTTTCATATAAATTAGAAATTTCTGATTCTGAAAGTTATAAACTCTCTGATACTTCCTAGCAGATTGGGAAGATTGTGTTATGGTTATGGGGAAACTGAACGTTTGGAGGATGGGAAACATAAGGAAGAATAGGAAACATAAGCCTCTAGCTGTTCGACAAGATAAACATTCATTGTGATCATTGTTAAATTATTATTCAATAAACAACCAGCATTCAATAGAATCTCACTATTCTACTTAATTGATATCTTAGTCTGTAGGCATGTATGCCTCCTATTCACATAGAAAAGCTCTAGTTTGGGCAGTGCCTGTGACTCAAAGGAGTAGGGCACCAGCCCCATATGCCAGAGGTGGTGGGTTCAAACCCAGCCCTGGCCAAAACCCACAAAAAAAAAAAAAAGAAAGAAAAGAAAAACTCTAGTTTGCCTTCTTATTAGCACATACTGAGTTGATGCTAAAAATCATAATTCCTACTGATTTTTCTGTTGACTCCCAAGTAAGCTATTCATTAGCCATGTGACTACTTAAGATTTAACAACTGAAGACTCCTAAAGCTACATGTATTCACAATAATAAACATCTACCTGTTTTATTCATAGAAATTAATGTGTTATTATAACATACTTTTAGAACTTTGTCTTTAGAACCTGAAGAGTCACTGTATGTGTCAGGAGCAGAAAGAGGACAGATCCTAAAGGTGGAGTCCTCTGCACTCGAGGTTGATCAAGATGTCCTGGATGAAGAATCTAGGTATATAATATTTAGTTTATTACAGGCTGATCCTTTGAATAATTGGGAAAAGTGTTCTTCAGACTCTATAGAGGTTTTTCTTATGAAGTCTGTTATTTGATGAATCTGCTGAGCTAACAGAGAAGGACTATAGGTATTTATAGGCGCTCCCTAAAAATGTGTCTTCGGTATTAGGTGTAAGTTTTCTCGTTGCTTACTATGAAACTGTGGCTGAATTAACTGGGCTCTGACTCGGTTAATTCAAGTATGATGCAGTAATAGCAACCATCCTGCCTACCTCATAGGAATGATGAAAAGGTAACATATTTTAAAGCACAGAGCATTTTTATTGCATACAAATCCAATGTAATTGTTTATAGTTTCATGGCAATAGTTGAGCTATAATCATGAGAACAAATTTTATGTTGGTAAATTAGAAACAAGCTTTTTATTGGTAAATGATACTTTGGAAAGCTGAAAGAGTTAAAAAATATCCCCAAAGGTGTTGCCTGGCAATAATAACTTATTTATAAGTATTATATTTCTGATTGAATATTTAAATATTCATTTATAGTAAGTACTTTTATAGTAAGTATTTAAAATTTCTTTCCAGTGTAAACAGTTTTTAAAGGTAAAGTGAAATCCATCCAGTCCCTTCATTTGTATGTTTCTCTTTTTTTTTTGCAGAGCTGATAATAAACCGTGCTCAAGTAGTGAACCTGAAAATGTCATATCAGAAATAGAAGTAGCAGAAGTGGCATATGATGCTGAAGAAGATTAATATATCATGAGCAGGTCCTTCCATTTTGATGGTTCAGCAGATTTAGAATAGAATAGTAAATACTATTTAAAAAGAAAAAAAAGGACTGTAAAAAATTTACAGACCAGAGCAAGAGTGCACATGTATAAAGTTTACATAAAGTCTTTTAAGTTATTGGGATAAGAAATATATTCACTGCTGCTTTTATTTGTATTTTTCCAACATTGTATTGAATACACTGAAAATAATCTTGTTAGAATTCTGTTGTCAAAGTCCACACTTAAGTACTGTGTATAAATTATTATGATGTTTTACTTATAAGTTGCTCAAAATTAATGTATGAGTGTTTTAAATCCTCAATTATATTAATCAAATGGAAATTAATTGCATGTTACTACCCAGGTGATGTAGACTTCTTTGTATCTCTGATGTGTTGTGATTTCATTAATGGTTTAAATCAGTGAACATCATAGTAAAGGGAAACACGAACTGAGTTTTAGATGTTGATATGTTCACCATCACTAAATAAAAATGGCTTATTTGAAGGCAATTCCATTTTTTAAAAGGTGACTGTCTAAGACCAAAGGAAAAGTATTTGAAAGAGCTGTCATCACATAGCTAAAATGATAAAATAGCCTTGATTTTAAAAGCTGATTTGTTAATATCAGGATACTATTAAGTGTCACAGATTATTAACATGTTATACTTGTTTATTTTCCATATAATCTTTATCTTAAATATATACTGTAGATTCAGTGAGTTAGCCTCTGTCAGAACACTACCTCTTTTAGCTAATCAAGGCATATTCCTTCGAAAATACAGATTCTAAGCAGATAGAGAGTTATATTAAAAAGAAAACAAAATCAAAAGCCATATATACTGCAAAGTTTCTAACTGACTTGGCTCCTGGCATTGCATTTTTATTTCTCTGTATGTGAAATTGTTGTTATACTGTATTATAGCCGATTTTCTTTATATTTAGCCAAGTGATGCACTTTATGATAATTAAACTCTTTTGTGCCAAGTTTAATTGGTGAATTTCTTTTGTAAGTAGAGTTAGGAGAAAGAATTATGTAGTGTCTTTACTATTTCACTTTTTACAGAAGTGTCCTGGAGTCTAGGAGATAAATGTTTATGTTCATTTCAGCTTTGTGTACAGTTATTGAAAGTGCCTTGTTTCATTTTTATAGTGTGAAGTTGCTCATTTATTTTCTATTTCTACTGTTTGCATATTGCTGTTCAGATGCATTGTAACATGCTATCATTTTGAAATCCTGGTTGGTACATTGTACTGCATGTGCTTTCTAAAAACTGAGGGAAATTTACTGGCAAAATAGAATAACAATCTTCCAGTCTTTTTTTCTTTACTATTTAGAAGTTTATCAGTATCTTGATGTACATATTAGAATATGGCTATGTGAAATTCTGACACAGATAAACACATCAAATGGCTGTTGTTACCCTTTGATCTACAAAGGAGACTATATTTTACGAAAGTACAAAATTTTAAGTCTTTGTCAAAATGCACAAGTATGCTCTGACTTAGAACATTCTCCACAAAGTGCATCATAAATATGTTTACTATTGTTAGAGACAGAAATCTATATAACAAATTAGTCTGCTTATTCATTTTTAAATTATCTTTTTAGATTTTTAAAAAAGCTTAAAAAGAACAATCATTTAAATTAATCAGTGCTGTTTTGAGTCTAATTACACAAGATGATTTTTGCCAAATTCTAGATATTATAGTGCTGCCTGTTTAAAGTGAAACACACATTTTTGTAGTCTGGCTTTCCAGAGATTGTATTTAAAATTATGAATGGGTGAAAAAGTTAGGTAAACCACTATTATTTATATTTGGAATTTACTTTATAATGCATTTTACTCCCAGTATTATATTCACTTTAAATAAGTTATTTTTTCAGTACAACAGTAGCTGTGTTCAGATGTTAAATATGATCTTCCCTCTCCACTTTCTGTTCTTCTCCCTACCCCCTACAGTTACTATAAATTGAATTATATTTATGTGCTACATTTCACAGACATGGAATGAGTCTGTGATTTTTTTTTTTTAAGTGGAATGAGTCTATGGATTTTTTTAAGTTTACACTTTATATTGCTGATCATTTTTTAAACGTTTTTGTAAATAGGTGTAATGCACTTCAAATGTAACCAATATTGATGATAATAATAAATTGAATGTAACTGAAACAGAAAACATTTTTGTGGATAATCTTTTACCTTAGCCTCTTAAAAATTAAGTTCACATTTACATAGTACAAATATAAAACTTAGCATTTTAAAATTGTTTTATCTGTCAGTACGGAGATTAGCCATTTAAAACACATTTTTTAAAAAGCCTTGTTTCGCAGATAAATCTTCTATGTAGTGTAGTTCAACTACGTAATGTTAGAAAGGAAAAGTGGCCTTAGGTCTTAAAATATCATCTAGTTTTGAAATGGAGTTTATTATTCACAGGGATAGAGGAGTTGGGGGATTATGTTAAGATAACTTGGTATTCCCAACTAGTAGAGAGGAATCTAAATTTTACCCTGCTCTAGTTTATCTTGTGAGAGCTGCAAATTTGATCCACATTTTGGCTCTTCTTAGAATTGCCTTTACTGTGGTGTATTTTGCTGCTATGCTGTTGGCTTCTAATAGCAAAACAGTCATCAAAACATACATTTTCAATACATGTGTGTTTTTAAGGCTGATGGCTACTGCAATTCACAGTGCACTTTTATGAAGACTCACAGGAAGAAATTCTCGTAGGTCTCAGTAGCAGTAAAACCTGTGCTTCTCCTAAGCTGTTGATTTGTTTTCATCTTAAAGACTCTATTATTATTCTTGTTTGAGTTTCTTAGGCAGCTCTAGACCAAATGTAGTTCCCTTGTAGTTACCATTAATACATAGTATGTTATAGTATTATATAGAATGTAATAATTACGGTATTTTTTAATCTTACCTCTCGACCTTTTTTACCCTATTAAGGGATTCTGTTGAACATACTTGTTCTGCTAAAGTCTCAGACTGGAATGGCATTTTAGATACATTTAGGCAAGAACCTGCCATAGCCAATGCTTGATCTAACAAAGTTACCCCCATCAGTAAGTGATACCAGTGATCACAAAAAAACCAGATGATTATTCTCTTGTACAGATGGCTTGAAGTAAGACTAGTGAATATGGAATGCAAGTATGCATTCTAGCCAGGGGTACGCTAGAGATAGATTTTTGGCAGTAGCACAGAATAAAGTCAAAATAGCATTTTTCAATCACGGCCTCATATTAGAACCTCACTGCCACTATCTCACGTTTATGTTCTACAGAAAAGTAGATCAGTGTCATTATCTCCACTCTAACCGAACAACAAAAAACAAAGCAGCCAATGCATACTCAATAAATGAAGGGTAGCACTTTATTGTAATAGGGTGAGAACACGTGTAAATCTTAAATACACTAATATAATATTTGAAGCCTAGCTAATTACAACCAAAAGGGTATTAATATCAATCAAATAGTAGCTAATGTCTTTCGCTACTGTGTGAAAATATAAATCCCTTTGAATTATTAAGCCTAGACTTCCGAAGAACTTTCTCTAGAGTTAGCCTGATCTGCCAGGCCACGCCTCTAGTTCTGTGGATAGAGACCGTGCTCACTGGCTTACCCAAGAGATACTTGCATTCCTGTTCTGCTTGGCCACCTCTAAGATAGCAATTATCAAAACTAAATACTTGCAGCTAAGTTCGGGCCTGATTATGACCAGTGAGATAGTGGAAGTCTGTCTGTAGCTTCTGGGAAATCTTTTCCTATGAAAAGGCAAGAATATTAGGTATAAACACTCTCCCCGCTTCCTCTGGTTTTGATCCTGGATGTTCAGAGGTGCTACTGTAGCCGTCTGCACACTTGCGTTGTGAGGAGCACAAGGGAAGGGAAAGAGAATCACAAATACATTAACCACTTGTTAAGCCACTATAAATTGTGGGTTTTGTGTCACGTGTTCAAGATAAGACCTATCTTGAATTTGTATTGTAGATTGTAATAAAGATTTCACAAAAAGGCTCTTTTGTTCATGATACTATACATTTTGTTATCTAGAAAAGGTTAAAGAAGAAAAAATTTTCTTGAGAGTTAAAGGGAAGAAAACCTGTATTAGACATTTTAAAAATCCCTTCTGAGGATGTTTTTGGTAAATGAGACTGTATGAAACTAAATCTATTAAAGGGGTGGGGGGTGTTTATTAGTCTTCTGGTGCTGCTGTAACAAAATGCTGCACACTGGATGGATTAAACAACAAACAGAAATATATTTCCTCATAGTTCTGGAGCCTGGCAAGTCCAAGATCAAAGTTCTGGCAAGGTAGGTTTCCTTCTGAATACACAGAATGTGTATATAATATACAAGCTTCTAATCTCAGCTTGTAGGCAGCCACCATCTCTCTATGTATTCAAAGGATCTGTTCTTTGTAAGCTAGAGCTTTGGGTGAACATTCTGGTGTCTCTTATAAGGAGAAAGTCCTATCAGAACAGGGCCCCAGCCTCATGACCTCATTTAACTTTATTTCCTGAGGGGTCCCACCTTTCAATACAGCCACACTGGGAGCAAGGACCCCAGCTTATGAATTTGGAAGGAGACATGAACCTTCACGCCATAACAGTATAGTGTGGATATATCATCACTAAATATTTACAAAGATAGTCTTCAGTTCAAAAATTTAGCCTATTCTTTCATTTGTTTACTCAGCAAACATTGATCATCTGCTATGTGTTGGCACTGGGTTGTGAAAATTAAGAGACACATGATCCCTTCAAGGAGTCCTGAGTGATAAAGCCTTTTACACACACTTATCTGTATGAATGAAGGGACATTTACCTGGGAAAATAGTATATATTTTGTTAGCAAAGAAAAAGAAGAAAACTCGTTTCTCCTTTAAGAGGTAAAGTGGAGAGAAACATCCGTGAGATGTATGAAAGGTGCCTGAACTTTTAGTAAGGCTTCTTCCTCCTTCCAGCAAATCACAGATATTATTGTGCATCATTATGGCTAATAGGGCACAGGTATTCGTGGCGAATTATGGGTATGTGAGAGCTGGAAAGGAGGGCAAGATTAGCCAAAAGTAGAAATCTAGCACTTTTTAACTTCTTAAAAGTATAATAGAAGGGGGTGGCGCCTGTGGCCCCAAAGGGTAGAGCGCCAGTCCCATATGTCAGAGGTGGCAGGTTCAAACCCAGCTCCAGGCAAAAACTGCAAAAAAAATAAAAGTGTAATAGAAGGGCATACCAGGCAGCAGGTCAGCTCCAGCCTTCTCAAGGAGTATTGTTTCACATACCATTAATAAACTTAAGTTTTTCAAGTACAACTGGTATACTGACATTTGGAAACAATTAATTCTTGACAATCATACCTCTCTTTTACAGGGAACCGAAGTACACAGCTGTCCTAAAATGAAAGCTGCTGGTCACAAGCATTCAGGATGCCGTGGCTGTCGGTAGCAGATTTTTTAGGGAAGATGAACTTTGACAGATCAATTTTATATCGTCCAGGCTTGGGAGGACATAGGAATGATTTCTCTTATACCTTAAATCTATCCAATTCTCTTTATCTCCACTGCCAATCACAAGGAAAAAAGCCTCAAATGAGCCATTACTGTCTTTTTGTTTGTTTGTTTCTTTTTTTTTTTATTAAGTCAAATACACATAGATCATAAATACATTCATGCAAATGTGGGGTACAATGTGCTGGGGTTTTTTTAAACAATCTAACGTGGTTACGTTAAACCCATCAACGTAGCTTTCACCTCATTTACTTGATTATTGTGCCGAAACATCTATGTTCTACATTTCACGGATTTGACTTGGCCCCTTGTCATATGTTCCACAGGTATGACCCCACCTTTTACCCTCCCTCTGCCCCCCTCTTACTGTCTTTTAATTGATCTCTACCCTTCCGCCTTTGCTACACTATGATCCATCTCCTGTAGGAGCCACAGTTCACAGTTTTCTTTTTGAAAACCTAAATCATTTTCTCTCCACCTAAAAACTTTCAAAGATTGCCCACTGCAGGAAAATAATATGAAATTTACACTTATTTATGTGTCCGGCAAGCATGGTTTCCCCTCTGCTGGCTGTGCTCTTCTGATGCCGGCTCACAGAGCTGCCTTTCTGCTCCCCGAATCTCAACCTCTCCTGCCTCCCAACCTGGCCATACGCCCTGTCTAGGATGCTATTCCCAGACTCTTCACTGACTGACTTCATCCTCTTTAGGAAACCTAAAATATCCTCAAAACAGTCACTTTAATCTTAAATTTATTATTTATTATTATTAGCTATTTCTTCTGCCCTCCTTCCCAGACCTTCCCCCAAAAGGTAGAGTTTTGTTTATTTTCCTCCAATCCCTGTTCCTCTGCCCACTTAGAAGATGATCTGCCACATAGTAAGTGCTCAAAAATATTTACTGAATACTTAAGACTATAAAAACCTACGCTAGGGAAACGAAAGAAAACAGAGGTCATTAGCAAAAAACACTTGGAAAGGAAATTTAAGTCTTGGGGATTTACTCTCTGAGTAAATGGCTGTGCTATCAACTGACAAAGACAGAGGAGGAGATTTGGGGGGAAAGAGGAAAAATTCAGGTGGGGACATCCTACATCTGAAATACTGTGGGCAGTCTAGGTGTAGCTCTCCATCAGGCAGTTGGAGATAGTAGTGGCCTAAAATTTAGGAGGCAGGGCTGCCTTAAAGAACTGAAGTCAGATTAATTAGGAGGTATTACCCCCTTGTTCTTTGTACCCCTTGCTCATAGTATAGTGATCTAGAACATATCAGGGACTCATATGTTTAGCGGTGCTAAAATGAAGACCAGAAATGCATGATTCCATGTGTGCTATGGTGCCAAGTGTCATGGAAATATGTCTGATGGACCCAGGTGTCTCATTCAGTTAATTTGTTTTTCATTTCATAATTAGTAATAACAGATGGTGTTTTTCTTCCTTCAGAGGAGATACAATAACAGCACAGAATTACAAAGTTTTGCCTTTGTTCTTCGCTTATTTTAATATTTAATAGTTTTAAAAGGCCATATCTGATGAAGCCACAGCTAGCATAATACTGAACAGAGAAAGCCAAGAGCTTTCTTCCCTGAGATCAGAAACAAGAGAAGACAAGGATGCACACTCTCACCGCCCCTATTTAACGTAGTACTAGAAGTCCTAGCCACAGCAACTACGCCAGGGAAAGAAACAAAAGGCATCTAAACTGGAAAGGAGAAAGTCAAATTGTCCCCATTTTCAGGTAACATGATCATATATATACATATATATATATAATCTAAAGAATCCAAAAAATTGTTAGAACTAATAAATGAATTTAGTAAAGTCATAGAATATAAAATCAACATGCAAAAGTCAGTAGTATTTCTATACACCAACAACAAACTACTCAAGAAAGAAATCCAGAAAAAATTTCTATTGACAATAGGCACAAAATAGTACTTAGGAATAAATGAAACCAAGGAGGTGAAGGTACCAAATATTGAAACCCTTAAAACATTGATGAAAAATAAAACATTGAAGAAGCCATAAATGGAAAGCTGCCCCATGTCCATGGCCTGGAAGAATTAGTATCATTAAAATGTCCATACTACTCAAAGTGATCTACAGATTCAATGTAATTCCTATCAAAATACCAATGACACTTTTCACAAAAATAAAAAATCCTAAAAGTTTTATGGAACCATGAAAGACCCTGAATAGCCGAAGCAATCTTGAGCAAAAAAGAACAAAGCTGGAGGCATCACACTACCTGACTTCAAACTACACTCTCGGGCAGTGATTTTCAATCAGTGTGCCATGAGAAGATCTTAGATGTACTATCAAAATTTTTAAATATCATTATTTAAGTTATTTTCAGAAAAATTCAAATTATAGTAAATATATATTTTTTTACTTTTTTTTATCAACATAATTTAAATGCACCATGGAAGTTTACAGACTCAAGTATGCTGTGAGATTAAAAAAAAAAGTTCTAAAATTCTACTCAAAGGCTACAGTAACCAGAAACACATGCTACTAGCATTAAAAACAGACATGTACCATGGAACAGAGAGACAGCTCAGAATAAACTCACACACTTACAGCCAACTGATGTTCAACAAGAACACACATTGGGAGTGTCTTCAATAAACAGTGCTGGGAAAACTGGGTAGTCCTATGCAAAAGAATGTGACCAGACCCTTACCTTTTACCATATACAAAAACCAACTAAAAATGGATTAAAGACTTAAATGTAAAACCACAACTATGAAACGGCTAGAAGAAAACATAAGAGCAATGCTTTACAACATTAGACTGAGCAAGGATCTGTAAAATAAGATCTCAAAAGCACAGACAACAAAAGCAAAAACAGACAACTGGGATACATCAAGCTGTAGACCTTTTGCACAGCAAATTAAACAATCAACAAAGAGACAACCCACAGAATGGGGGAAAATATCGGCAAGCTATCCACCTGATAAGCAGTCAATATCCAGAATATATAAAAAACTTCTATAACTCAACAATAAAACAAATAATTTTAAAATGGGCAAAAGACTTTAATAGACATTTCTCAAAAGAAGACATACAAATTGCCAATAGGAACATGAAAAAATGCTCAACATCACCAGTCATCGGGAAACACAAATCAGAACCACAATGAGATACCACCTCACTCCAGTTGGAATTGCTATCACACATATCAAAAAGCCAAAGGAAAACAAGAGTTGGTGAGAATGTGTAGAAAAGGGAACACTTAAACACTATTGATGGGATTGTACATTAGTACAACCACTGCAGAAAATATTATACATATTTCTCAAAAAATTAAAATAGAACTAACATATGCTCCAGCAATCCCACTACTGGGTATATATTCAAAGGAAATGAAAATGGGATGCTGAAGAGATATATACACTCCTATGTTTATTGCTTTGAGTTTACAATCCCAAGATGTGGATTCAAACCAAGGTCCAACATCAGGTTAATGGATAAAGAAAATATTCTCTCTCTCTCGTACTATTCATCCATCAAAAAGAATGGAATCCTGCCATTTGCAACCACATGGATGAAGCTGGAGGACATATATTAAAGGAAATAAGGCAGACACAGAAGCACACGTAGAATATGATTTTCCAGAGAAAAGGGAACACTTCTGCACTGCTGGTGGGATTGCAAACTAATATGTTCCTTTTGGAAAGACATCTGGAGAACACTCAAAGAACTAAAAAGAGACCTGCCATTTGATCCTATATATCCAGAAGACCAAAAATCACACTACAATAAAAATATTTGTATCAGAATGTTCATTGCAGTTTAATTCATAATTGCTAGGTCATGGAAGAAGCCCAAGAGCCCACCAATCCACAAATAAATCAATAAATTGTGGTATATGTATACCATGGAATACTATGCAGCCATAAAGAAAGATGGAGCCTTTATCTCCTTCACGTTTACATGGATGGAGCTAGAAAATATTCTTCTTAGCAAAGTATCCCAAGAATGGAAGAAAAAGTATCCAATGTACTCAGCCCTACTATGAAACTAATTTTAGCTCAGGAATATGGGGAGAGGGGAGAGGGAGGGGAGGGGAGGGGGAGAGTTGGTGGAGAGAGGGTGATTGGTGGGATCACGCCTATGGTTAACCCTATAAGGGTACATGTGAATCTCTCTGAATGTAGAATATAAATGTCTCAACACAGTAACTAAGAAAAAGACATGAAGGCTATGTTAACCAGTTGGATGAAAGTATTTTAAATCATATACAGAAATAGTACACTGTACCCCAGGATAGTATTAATGTACACTGTTATGATTTAATAAAAACATATGATATTCCTAGTGTGAAATCATAAAAAGAATAAAAGAGTTGATTTCATATAAGCAGAGCATAGAACAGTCAGTGGTTACCAGAGACTGTAGAGGGAAGGGGGAAGTTGAGGATGGGGAAAAGTTAGTCAATGGTTATAAAGTCACAATTAGACAGGAGGGATAAGCTGTGGTGTCTTACTGCACAACAGGGCGATGATGGTTCATAGTAAGACATTACCTTACAACAGGACTAGAAGAAAAGCTCTGAGTGTTCTCACCACAGAGAAATGACAAATATGTAATATGTTTTATGATCAAATACCTGATTTGATTATAATACAACATGTATTTCTCAAAACATCAAATTGTACCCATAAATGTGTGCAGTTACAAGGTGTCAATTAAAAATAGTCAAAGTTTAAGAAGAAATTCAAAGAATTAAAAAACTTTGATCTCACTAGTAATCTAAGAAATGTCATTGCAACTACAAGAAGGAAAGAAATATCTTAGCAAGAATTTTTATAAAACAAAGTTTTTCCTACAGTAATGGAAAAGAACTCTGTGCATCACTGGTGGAAGCGTGAATTGGTTTAAGAATAATACGGCTGGAGTTACCTACCAACATACAGCAAAACCATTAAAAATGTTTATAACCTTCAACCCAGCAGTTGTTTAAGTCTATGAGCTTAAACTAAGGACATTTATGTGATATGTAAAGATTTAGTTCAAAGGGTGTACATCACATTTATCACAAATGCTTCAACTACATTTCCTATTATTTAGAGATTTGTTAAATATTTTGTGGCATATAAAAAAGCACTTTGTACCCAATAAAGTGACGCTGCGGAGGAATATTAAAGATGCTGATGATGTGTTGCCACAGTTTGAATGTGTCCCCCAAAAGCACATGTTGGAAATGTAAGGCCCAGTGCCACAGTGTGGGGAGGGGAAGCCTAATGGGAGGCGTTTGGCACATAAAGATTCCCCCCTTGTGAATGAATTAATGCCAGTCACGAAAGGGCTTGACACGGTAAGGTCAGTATTTCACTCTGTCCGCCACGTTAGCACCCCAGCCTTCAGTACCCAGCACCACAGGCCAAATAAATTTCTGTGCATTATAAATTGTGTGTCTGTGTTATTCTGTAATAGCAACAGAACATCATTAATTGAAAGAAGTAGATTACAAAACAATGTGATTTCAGTTTACAAGTAAAAAGGCATACATTTATGTATTTTTTATACAGAAGTAGTAAAGGAAAACCATATGCATTATGAAGGAATTTTATTTTCTTCTATTCGTCAACCCGTATACTCTCAATTTCCTACACTAGCATGTATTACTTTGTGATTTTTAAAAATTATGTTTACACTAATAATATGTATATTGCCCCACCACCTACTATCTAACTTAGGGCAAATTCTTCAGTATGTCCTTCTTCTGTAAAAAAGAAGATAATGCGGCTTGGCGCCTGTGGCTCAAGTGGCTGGAGCGCAGCCACATACACCTAGGGTGGCGGGTTCAAATCCCACCCAGGCCTGCCAAAACAACAATGATGGCTACAACCAAAAAAATAGCCGGATGTTGTGGCGGGTGCCTATGGTTCCAGCTACTTGGGAGGCAGAGGCAGGAGACTTGCTTGAGTCCAGGAGTTGGAGGTTTCTGTGAGCTATGATACCGTGGCACTCTACCCAGGGGGACAGCTTGAGGCTCTGTCTCAAAAAAAAAAAAAAGAAGATAATGCCACCCAAACCACAATATTAGTGTGGCCTAAATAAAGTGTCAGTATGCTCAACCCAGTCTGTCACACAGCAGGCACCAGTAAATGGGTAGAATCTGATGTCCTCCCTCTTCACTGAATACCACAGTCCTTGGCCATTCAGAAAATTCCATCTATAAACCTAAAATAAAGTGGAAATACTTTATTAGACTGATATTGGTGAGCAGACCTAATGTCATTCATTGACTATCATGTTATTCTAGTCATTTACCCTGTATTTTACATTTTGAAAGCTTGAATAGGGTCTATCCAGTTTGCCAATGTCTCTTGTTCTACCTGAATTTCCAAGTGACACGTCTGATAAACAGTGGTTTATCAAGCTAAACTTAAAATGCCTTTTTAATCTATAAAATACTGGAAATTTGTGTAATGTTTGTAATTGGATAAAATGGCTTTGAACTGGTAATTAAACAGGAATAACGTAATAGCATATACTTCTCTGGACACATGAGGCTTTAAAGAAGCAGTTTAATTAGAGATGGAAGGTAGTGGAGACTCGTATAAGGAATCTGAGGGGAGATTTCAGAGTAGGCTAGGGCAAACACAAAGAGCTGACCCAAGGTCAAAGTCTGCTAAAAATGGACAACTCTGACCACCTCAACTAAACAGATCAACAAACAAGGTGAAAGATTTACGCCGTAAGGATACAAATAAGTGAGGAGAGCTTCCCCAGTCCTCCCTGTTTTCTCATGGAAGCTGACCTTGGGTTTGGCAGTTTATACAGTTCACATGGGGCAATGAGTGCGCCAGATCACAGGGGTAAAAGTGCTGGCTCCTCCTGCCCTTCTGTGTCAGGAGGCTGGGGTGAAGCTCTGTCTGCCCCCCAAAACCTGCTGCCATGTCAGGGTATATTATGTTATATTGTGCTCTACTACACAGGGGCTTATAAAAAGATAGCACTGGATAGTATTTGGGGGGGGTAAAAGTCTATCAATCACCACTTTAAATGTGTGCTTATTAAAATAAGGGTTGTTCTTTTACCTAAAATGGAATAAAGTTTTCCTGTGGTAGCTAGAGAAGAGTTAGAAGACAGAGGGAGAAAGTGAGAGCTTGTCTCCAGCTGAATGAATGAACGTGTGCATGGTAAAAGAAAAAGTTACCATGTGGACGCAAGCATCTGCGAGAAAAGAAAGGTGACCAGAGGGATGTGGCCGGCAGGGCTGGGCCAGACAAAGCAGGAGGGTGCATGGTCTGAGAGGTTCATGATTCAGTGTGCGTCAGACTCTACCCTTCAAACACTTGGTCGGTGATTTATTTAGTTCTTTATTCATTTATTTATTTAGGAGAAACTGTTTTCATAATACATAAACAAGTTTAGAACTCTCTTATGTTTTTCAGCTAACTGATAATTATGGTTGGGTCAGTCCCATCAATACCATTTACAATACTTTGCTAAAGATATTTTTCAAAAATCTACTGGGCCTGGGTACAGTGGCTTTGAGAGGCCAAGGCAGGAGGATCACTTGAGGCCAGGAGTTCAAGATCAGCCTGGTAACATAGTGAGACCCCCATCTTTACAAAACTTTTAAAAATTAGCCAGTCGAGGTGGCATGCACCTGTAGTCATAGCTATTCAGGAGGAAAATCAGGAGATTGAGGCTGTACTGAGCTACCATCACCCCACAGCACTCTATCTAGCCCGGGTAACAGCAAGACTTGTGTTTAAAATATATGTGTGTGTGTGTGTGTGTGTGTGTGTGTGTGTGTCTTGGATTTACTTTTCTATACATTATACATCTATAAAATGTTGCCTAATTTTCACCAGCTCTTAAAGCCACAGAACCTTCCAAGCACACTTGCCTCTATTCTAACTGTAGTTAAGAATACATGTTAAATATTGACAGATGTAAACTTGAGTTTGGCTCTGCCTCTTACCAAGTGGGGCAAATTCTTTTGCATTTCTGAGTCTCACTGCCCACATAAAAGGAAGACAATAATGATGCCGGCCAATCTAGTTTTTTGAAAGGAGAACACGTGGAAGTCTGTAAAGTACTCAGCAGAGAGCTTGGCAGCTACTACAGCCCAGCAAACAGCATGGTGGCCCCAGGTCAGCGGGGACGTTGTGCAGGTCCTGAGGGAGGCAGCTTGCTGCATTCTGTGCCCATGTAATCATGCGTGGCCACTCAGGGATTTATACCCCCACCTTCCTGAGCCCACTACACTTTATAAAAAGGTAATAATTCAGTCTGGAGACGAGAAAAGAAAGCAACCTGCAAGGCTGAATGTAACCATTTGCCTACCATTTTAGGCCTGCTCAGTGATGGTGCAATCTGTTTGTAAATAATTCCATGGAAATTATTTTTAAGACACCCATCCTGGCACTAAATTAGAGCTTACCTTTCAGCCCCATCTCCTGTCACTCTTCTTTGGAGTCACTGACCATACTCGTCTTTTACAGCTGAGTGAGTGTTCTAAGTGTTTCCCAGCTCAAGACCTTCAAACACATCTTCTCTCCATGTTTTTTCTATAGAGGAATAAAGCCCAACTTAAATAGGGAAATCTCAACTTCCTGCATCTGCAGCCTTTCCATTAAATCTTATTTCCTTAAGTGATGTTTACCAATTGTTTTTATAAGCACTGAAAGTGAAAATGAAACTTCCCATGCAAATTCATCAAACACAGAAGAATGGTATTTAAGGACACCAAGAAACAGGGAAACCAAAGAAGTTGATCTCTTCCCAGCAAGTATCCAATTCCTTTCAACTTTGTCTTGGAAACATTTTTCCTTCAGCTCATTCTCACCTTTCAAATATGTCAAAGGACTAACATTGATTTTGTGAGCTCTCAAGACATAAAAAGCTGATATAGAAGGCCTTTCCTAAACTTATTTTCAAAGTACAAAGTGGCCATTGTGACTAAGCTCACAGTGTGCCTTTGTCACTGGTAGGTCCTTAATTATATAGGGAGTTATAAACCTAAAAATGTTTGACAGGGAACATTTTTTAAGTAACTTTATTCCACTTTTTTTGTCGTTAGCTTCTGCTGAAGTGGTAGATTCAAACCCTAGAACATTTATGCCTCAGGATCCTGCCAAGTCTTCTGCTCCAAGGCCTTCATTTCAAAGATGAAATCGCAAAGCACAAAGGTCCCATGAACACAGGGAGTGAATGATAGAGCATTATAGAAAACAAGGTTCTTTGGCTCCCAGCCTAATGCCACTTTATTTCATACAAATGTTTCCTGCATTTGGTTCTATCTGTAAAGATTTCAGGGATGACAGATCATAACCATAATCTGTGAATTATACTTTTACCAGAGCCAGGGGAAGGAAAGTTCTCAATCTTGTCCTTGAGTTCAGGATTCTACCTCTCAGGTTTAGGCTGATGAAAGAGAGTGCAAAGAAGGGCTGTGAGCTGCATGTTAATGTCATCAGCCAAGGCTTAACAACCTTCACCCAGCCTGAGGTAGCTGCCGCATCATCCCAGCTCCCTGCAGTGAGAACTGCTGCTCATCCCAATGTCTTTCATGGACACACCGGCCCCACAACATCTGAATGAAGACCTACCCTGATCCCACTGGAATAAACTCTAACACCTTAAGTGTTATGACTGTGCCACAGACCCTGGACAAGGAGGGGTAAAACTGGGAGTTAAAAGATGAATCTGCAGAATAAGATATCTATTTAGCATGAAAACACCATTTGACATAGGAAGAATGTAGGGAAAGACAAAATCTTACATCCTCTCTTGAAGAAATCCTACCCCTCAAAAAAGGTCTCTATCCTCTCAACTCTCCACTGCTGGCCCCAGAATCCACATTCACTTCCAGTACAGGTTCCTAAAGAAGGATTGTGGCTTCTGCTTTTCAGGTTTAGCAGCAGCAAATGAGCCAAACACTTTTTATTTTCCTTGAGCTAGAACTTGGGAGGGAGTTGACTGAGGTCTCTAACCTTCAGTTGATTGGATCCATTTGCTGCCCCAAGGGCGGGTTGTAGCCTCAGGTAAATGACAAGGAACCAAGAGGTACAACTACAGAGATGCACACCACGGGCAGATCAGGACATCTATTACTAAATTAGTCTTGACTTAGGAGCCGTTTCCACTTGCCAAACCAACAAGAAGCTGAAATTTTCCCTCTTTTATCAATCTGCAGAGATTCCTTCCAAATTCAGCGCAGGATAGACCTCCAACATTCGGAAGAGAAATACAGTAGTCCAAGTAACATTATGAGTTTAATGTGGGTATAACAGGTTCTAGGGAAGGTTTGGACCTCCTTTTTATAGGATCTATAAGTGAGAAGTCAAATCAGCACAGATAGTCGGGGGGGTGGGGGTTTAGAACTTGTAGACTTTTAGTTTTAAACCACCTTCCGTGTAACTCTAGTGCAGGTGCTTCTCAGACCACCATTACATCGTTACACTGATTTGTTTATATAACTCTCTTTACTCCATTGCATTAAGGGAAAAGATCTTATCTTCTTATCATCTCATGACTAGAGCCTAATATGATGCCTGAGACTCAATAGGAGTTTAATTAATAAATCTCATATAATCCTACTTTACTAAGCTACTACAAGTTCCTGTACAGATTGCTTGGATGCTTCACCTATTAGCAAGAAATAAGCCTTGTGTCTGGTCTTCCATATTTATATAAAGTCAAAATACTGAGCAGAATCTTCCTCTCATAAAATACACTACAAGTGTCTATTTAATCCTCCCTGTTGATGGTAGACAGAATAATGACAGAAAAGATGTCAATATCATAACCTCCAAAGGGGGGGGTGAATACTTTATGCCACCTTAGGTGGTAAACGGGACTTTGCAGTTGAGATGAAATTAAGGACTCGCAAAGGGAGAGTTTATCCTGGATTAAGTGGATGGGCCTTATTTAATCTTACAGGTCCTTAAAAGCAGAGAACATTTGGTGGCTGTGGTGGTGGAGTGATGGCCATGGAGGAGGTTAGAGACCTCCACCTTTGAAGATGGAGGGAGGAGTTTCTTACCCAAGAGAGGCAGTTGTCCTCTAGACGCTGGAAAGGCAGGAACTAGATCCTCTCCCAGGAAATGCAACCCTACCCCCTTACCCCCCTGTGGGACCTGTGTTAGACTTCTGACCTACAGAAATATAAGAGAATAATTTTTTGCCGTTTTAAGCCACTATGGCAGTGATAATTGGTTATAGCAGCGATAGAAAACTAGGCACAGCCTACACCTGACCACTTAGAAGCTGGAGTGACACGCCCTGTAACAATTTATAAAAGAGACAAAAAATGCTTATCTAAAAGGACTCCCATGAGAGGTAAAGACAAGGCGTAGAGCCTCAGAAGTAAGGGGAGAGCTTTCTCTGGATTAAGGGGAACGTGAGCCCCACTGTCACTGCCACGGCCACGTGGTGGGCCGGGACGCGGTGAACCCCCACCCCCGGGGCTGCCAGAGAACTTATGCGTGGCTGACCGAGATTGTCCGGGCTTAGGAATTCTTTGAGAAGCAGTAGCAGACTCCCCAGCTAACCCAAGCCACCTGCACTGGAAAAGGCAGCGCCAACCCCCTAGTGTCCGTGTCACGCTGTCACTGTCGCCCCTGACTTTGCCTTACAGATCTGAAATGCATAGGAGAGAGAAACAGGCAAACGCAAGGTTTCCAGACTGCGTACTCCCAGACTCCGTTAAACCATATGGCCTGCCTCGTTGCCTCATTTAGAAACAGTCGTTTTCAATTCTAAAGTTTCAATTAATAAAATCCAAACTGTTATCAATTCCCCACAGCGGAGAAGCCACCCGCGGATTTTTCGTGGCGCGGAGTCTTCGCGTTTACGATGAGCTCAGAGCGCCGCCTAGTGGGGCCGAGGCGCGCCGGCACTTGACAGCGTCCTCTGCAGAGGAGGGAAAACTACCCGGGGAGGAAGGTGTGTTAGTAGAAAGAAAGGCCGCTGATTGAAAATCCCAAGGCCGTTTTACCGGGTTTGCTTGACCTAAATGAAACATGTCCCAGTGAGATTTGTCTTAAGTAAGGTGACCAGATTTTAACATTGGTAAAGCGGGACACCATTGACGGGGGGTGGGTTCTTAATTAAAAATTTGGTCTATATGGAGCAACAGAAATTTTCATAGAATGCAAAAAATAGTATTGTAGTATTTTTTTTAATTTCAACATAATTACAATTTACAAATATAATACATTAAAAAATTATGTACAGTATTATTTTATTCTTTGGCATATTTCTCATTTGAGTGAATTTTTTTTTAGTAGATTGCTGTCATTGTTTAAAAGGTCATGAAATTTTTCACAAGAATTTGTTAAATTATATTTTACACATAAAATGGCTTTCAAAGTCTCAACACTTAACTGTGATTTTTCTGATGTCCACACTTTATTTACCGTAGAAAAAACACGTTTAGTCGCAACATTAGTTCCTGGTAAGGATAGGGCATATCTCACAATTTTTAGTGCATTATTGTATGGAACATGGTTTGTTTCAAAATGATGAAATATTTCTAACCATTTGTTCTCTATTGTGATTTTTGCTGATGCCCAAGATTTAACCTTTTTCTTATCAATATATTTTTTTAATAATGATACCTCATAAGTGTTACTTCCGAGGCCAGCACTAGACTTTTTGCCACCACTATAAAATATAAGTAATACGAGTACTGTCTGCTAAATTCATGAAATAAATCAATAAATTACTTACCCAAATTATCTGAATAGCTGATTTGTTGACATCACTTGTTTAACTAGCACTAGCACGCAGTAGGATGTGTATCATCTGAGAGACAGTTACAAAATGTTTTCATCATTGCCAGTGCCAAAAAATGCCATTGTTCATTAAGTCCAAACAATGGTGGTCTAATTCTAACAACTGAACAACAATGCAAACTTTGATAAGCAGTTCTCAATAATCAGTTTTTAACAATTATTTGTTATTATTAAAGATTAACATTATAAAATTAACAAAAATAATATAAAACTCATATCCTGGCCAAAAAGCCACATGGCAGCCGAAAACCGTATATTCCCTTCCCATTCTCCCACTGTTCCCTAGCTTGTCATGCATTCTTTCCAAAAATCGGGACTTGTTTAAAACGCTGCAGGACACAGGACAAATTGTTAAAAATAAGGACTGTCTCACCAAAAGCAGGACGTCTGGTCACCTTAGACTCTTAAGTGACTACCTCATCTATGAAAGTGTATTAGCTGCATCAAAGTATTCATCCCATCTGGGTTTCCAATAGCCTAAATAGACAGTATGTCATTTACTATAGAATATTTGTGTTTACTTTCCATTTACTTTCATGAGGCATGGACGCTATGAAAACATAAGTAATTGACTCTTGACTGAGCTACATTTATATACGAAATGCTGAAAGTTGTTATTGGCTATTTTTGAATTGCAATAAACTCTCCATTTTCCCCTGCTGCTATTTAACCTGTTTGTCTCTAGGATGACATCCATACAACATTGAAACGTGTCTGTTTCTAATAGGCCTTAATGACTCTGCACCAGAACTACTCCCTAGATCAGCCTCTTCCCTTTATCACATTCTCTTTCTTTCTTTATAAACACCCTCCTTCTTTAGCTCCATTTTTTTTACTTCAGTTAGTTTTCTGAAAATGTCATATTTAACAACTTTTTGTTACCTTAATTTAAAAAAATAAAATACCTCCTTTTTAATCCATATCCTCCTTTACAGAAAGAGTTTGATATTCTCTGAGAAGAGGCTTTGTTGTTCAAAAAAAAAAAAAAATTTTTTTTAAATCAGTCTGACTCCATCGCCTGGGGTAGAGTACTGTGGTGTCATAGCTCAGAGCAACCTCAAACTCTTGGGCTCAAGTGATTCTCTTGCTTCAGCCTCTCATGTAGCTGGGACTATAGGAACCCGCCATAATGCCTGGCTATTTTTTCGAGACGAGGTCTCACTCTTGCTCAGGCTGGTCTAGAACATGTGAGCTCAGGCAATCCACCCACTTGGGCCTCCCAGAGTGCTGGGTGGGATTACAGGCATGAGCTACCATGCCTGACCAGTTCAAAGAATTTTAAAGATAGAAAACTGCTACTTGACTAGCTGAAAATAGAACATTTTTCCATATTTTTAAAACAGATCATAGAAACTATTGGTAGAAAAATTTCTAGATTTCTCTTTACATGACTCCTCTTCCTTAGCTGCAGTTTCTCCTAACTGGATGTTCACCATTCTTTTTCTACTCCATCCTCTTTCTCTGCAGAAGTAATCTGCTGAACTCCAGTCCTGTAGTAATCAACTGCCCCTAAACACTCCAACTCCGATGTTTAAAACTAAACTGATCTCCCTCCCACCTACGTCTGTTCCTCCTCCTAACAACCTTCATCTTGTAGAGAACGGCACCACCATCGTCCAACCCACCCAAACCAAAAATTGAGGGATATCTATAACTCCTTCCTCCCCTCCAACCTTTCCCAAATCCTACTGCCACTCTCTCCGTTCACCTTTTAAGGTCTTTTCCCGTGACTGCTGTCTCTCTGTGGTTCTCTGTGTATTCAGTTGACTCCTTTCCAATCTATTCTCTATTTCTGTGATAGATTGAACATTATAAAATTCAAATTGATCACTCCTTCATTGGTTCCCCCGTACCTGCATCATAAATCCAAACTCCTACACAAGGGCAGTCAAGACCTTCATCATCTGACTGCTACCACCTCTCCAGCCTCAACTTCCCTGTTCACCATGGTGCCCCAGTGTTCTAGGCATCCTAGCACCAGCATCAGCTTTAACACCTCCCTACCCACCTAGTGCTCATGACTTCCTAGGTCCTTCAGTACTCAACTCCAGCAGCATGTCATGCAGGAGGTCAGTCAAAGGCATCCCAACAGCATAGGGACGCCCACCACATCACATTGCATTGTCTTTCCCTGTGTCTGCCCCTTCTTCAGCTAGACTTGTTGGGACAGAAATTGTTGTTCATTTCTGAAAACCTGATTCCCTACACATTGTTACGATTGTTGGAGAAGTTGTGAGCAATGCAATGGAATCACCTCCACTCAGTTGTCTTTTCAGAGCATCCCATGGGGGCAGCTAAGAGGCTTACTTTGCGACTCGACTTCTCCTATCCAATTCCCCTTCCTTCCCCTTCTATAGTAGGTGTTGATGCTGAAAGCGCTCCTTCATTACTAAACCTCCTGCACTCTACTCACCATCTCAGCCTGCTCCCCAGGTAACCCTGTAACAGTCACGCAGCTAGTAAATGATGGAGCCAGATGGTCTAAATCAGCAACTGTGCTCCTGGCCTACTGGACTCCAACACCTCTGATGACAAACAGGCCTTGCTTTCTTTGCAGCCCTAGTATAAAAGATATCTTTGTAGGTACTCAACAACTTTTTGCTAATTCGCTGTTCATCTATTTTTTGGTTTATTTGATTGGTGCCATTTGTTTACAATTTTTGTCATCAAGAACCTCAGGATGGGCTCGGCGCCTGTGGCTCAAGC
>NW_003852399.1:42833944-42884358 GCF_000181295.1 Otolemur garnettii
AAAAAAAAAAAAAAAAAAAAAAACCTCAAAATGTAGCCTATTGCCCAATAAGGGGCAGGCAAATTATAAACTAAAGTTTATGGTTTTAAGATCAAGGCAATAAATGCCTAAGTTTAATTGCTTCAAACAGTAAATGAACATAATCTAAGTTTAAACTTTGTTTTACACATCAATACTTTCAGAAATCCCCAATTTTAGCAGTGATATTTCCTCTCCTTAAAAATAGGCCTGATCCATATGTTATTTATGTTATCTTACTAAATACCATTAAAGCCATTCAAAAGCAAAACATTTTAAGAGAAGAGAGAAGAACTCAGGAGCACACGATGACCATGGATCTCCTAGGGGTGTTTGTGTCACGAGTTCAGCTCCCTTGGACTTTAAAATCTGCACTGGCAACATCAAGCATGGCTGCCGTCTGAAGCCTTTGGGGATGACAGAGCGCTCTAGATCCTGCCAACAAATCTCTTCAGGAAAGAAATTAGAGGAAAAAATAGTTTAAATTCCTTTAAGCTTTAGCTTTAAAATATAATCTTGAACTCTTCAATCTTGATTAGGAACTAAGCTACAGAAGGCCTAACTTTTCAAATAGATGCTGAAGGAAGCATTCTTTACCATCCTTTGAACTGTTATTGACATAACCTTTTTGGTTGGTTTTGCCTCTTGTCTTTGCAACATGGAGGAATGTTCTTTTAAAAACTCCGTCAGAATAATTAATTGAAATTTTAAAAGTCCTGTCAGAGGAGGGAGAGGGAAAGGGGAGGAGGGAGGGGTTTGGGTGGGATCGCACCTAACCTGCACAATGTGAGGATGTTCATTCAGCACACCCCCTGGGTGAAGAGCTCAACTACAACTTGAACTTTACCTTAGAAATGAAAACAATGTAATCTAAACATTTGTATCCTCACAATAATCTGAAAAATTTTTTAAAAGTCCTGTCAATGTGGCCCAGTTTTCCAGCAGTTTATTATATAGTTTTAAGCTTATATAATTTTAGACTGTTTAAGTTAAAACAAACAGAGTTCACACTATGAGGTACTCATTCTTTTCACATTTTTTCTCCCAGACACAGTGGCCTGACTGGGTCTCTGTTGTCCTCTACAGCCAAGGAAAGGTAACAAAAGATCCCTCCTTAGATTCTATTGCTCTGGAACCATTATTTCCTTAAGGACTTTATACCTAAGTAATTTTGTGAGGAAAACACTTGTACTAATAAAGATGTAATCAAGAGGTGAAGAATAAAAGTATTGGACTGAAGGAGACTTGAATTCAAGTACTCAATCTTAATTTAGCAAATTTTTTGCCCCAGAAAGTTGCATAATCTCTTTGAGCTATTTTCAACTGTACTCTTAATGGTTACTAATATTAATTAATTAATATCTACTATATTAATACCTACTTCATGGCCATGTTTTTTAAACTGAAGAAAACACTGAATAAAAACTCTTTACACTCATTTGGCATATAGATAGCACATGACAGATGGTGATAATTCTTTAAAGTACCTCTGTTGCACTGAGTATAGACAAGTGTAGGAAAAATGCATTTATTAAGCCTTGAATTTGCAGGTAGTACATATTGCACCATCGTTACATACATATTACCATTTAATTCTCATAACAGTACAGTGAGATTGACAATAATTCCTACTATATCATTAAAGAATTGAAGCCTCGGAGAGATTAAGAAATTTCCCAAGGTCACACAGCTAAATGGTGACCAGAGTAGAACCTGGTGTCTTGTTTAAGTTTACAACACCTGTCATCAAGTAGTATTTTGTGAGTAGATACATAAACAAATAAATGAATTGAGAAATGCATAAAACAAATATAAGCCTTATTTCTCATGTAGTGCTGACTTTGTCATTTTCAAGATAACAAGAATCTTACTGAAATTTCAGAAAATATGTAGATTGTTATTAGGGATTCATAAAAAGTTCAAAAAACATTATATGCTAATTTGTACATATTTAGTTTTATGTAATATATTTTGATTCTAGGTAAACAAAGAAGTTTCTGTTCACTTATTAGCTGACTACTAATGTGACAGAGACTTCTGGGGCACACATAACAAAGAATATAAATGTTACAAAATTAGTTCAGAAAAGTTACTGCACAAAAAGTAAATCACAACAACAAGCAACAGTGACAAACACTAAGGGATGGATCAAAAAATTCAAATATATAACATTCAAAACATATTGTTTTCAACAAAACACACAAAAAGAAACAAAAAAGTACAGTACATACATACCAAAAAAAGTCATCAACAGAACCCGCTCCAGAGGAAGACCAGATATTAGACTTATTAGACAAAGATTTAAAATCAGTAATTTTAAATATATTCAAAGAGTTAAAGCAAACAAGTTCTAAAGAACTAAAGGAAAGCATAAGAATGTGTCAATAAAGAGAACTAAATTCTAAAAAGGAACTAAATAGTCTAAAGTTGGACTCTATAATTAGTTGAAATAAAAAATTCACAGAGGAATTTCACAGCAGATTTGAGCAGGCAGAGAAAGAATCAGTGAGCTTGAAAATAGACAATTAGATTATCTAATGTAAGAAGCAGGAAAAAAATGAATAGAAACTGAACAGCATGTAAGAGACCTGTGGGACACCATCAAGCATACCAATGTATATGTAGTGAGAGCTCTCAAAATAGAGGAGAAAGGAACACAAAGAATATTTGAAGAAATAATGACCACACACTTCCCAAAAGTGATGAAAGACATGAATGTAAATATCTTAGGAGCTAAACTAACTCCATGTGGGATGAACTCAAAGAGACTCACACTTAGACACATCATAATCAAACTGTCAGAAACTAATGACAAAGAGAATTGGGAAAACAACAAGAGAGAAAAGACTCATCATGCATAAGACATCCTTAATAAAATTATTATAATAACTGACTTCTTATCAGAAGATCAGAAGGCAGTGAATTAAAATATTCAAAGCACTGGTAAAAAAAAAAAAAAAAAGAAGAAAGAAACAAAAAAACTATCAACCAATAACTCTATATCCAGCAAAACTATTCTTTAAATTTGAAGGAAAAATTAAGACATTTCTAGATAAACTAAAGCGGAGGGAGTTTATTGGTAGTAGATCTGCCATACAAGAAATTCTAAAGGGGATACTTCAAGCTGAAATAAATAGATACTAGACAGTAATTAGAAGCCACACAAAGTAATAAAGAACACCAGTAAAAGTAATTACACAAGTAACACAAAACAGTATTAATGTACTGTTTGTAAGCCTAACATGTAGTCCAATTATTAAGCTATTTTTGTTGGTAACTCCTCTTTTTTTTCCAATTTTATGTAAAAGACAAGTGCATGTTGTGATAATTACAAATCTTTGAAGATAGACATGCAAAGTATTAAAATACTTTATACACCATAAAGTGAGAGAAGGATAGAATTTTATTGGATTAAAGATTTTGTGTACTATTGAAATTAAGTTTGTATTGGTCTAAACTATATTGTTATAAATTAAGGTGTTAATTGTAATCTCCAAGGGAATCCCTATGAAATTAGTTAGTAAAATCTAAATGAAATGGTATTTTTTCCTGTAGAATACATTTTCTGTGTATGGGCCATATTTTCTTAGTTCCTTTGTATGTCTTAGATTTTTTTTGAAAACAGGATATTTTGAATATTATACATGTGAATATTGTAACCAATTTCTTAATGTTTATTTTTGCTTCTTGTTGTACTTCTTTGTTTAGTGACTTTTTAAAACTAATTTTGTGTACTATTGAAATTAAGTTTGTAATAATCCAAACTATACTCTGTACTCTTCATTTTGTTCTCCCATGGAAGTCCCTGTTTCACATGTAGTGAGCTAAATTAAAAGAAACTAAATTAAATGGGAATTAAAGTGGGAGGACATTTTTAACACAAACGGAAAAAACTGAGAAATAAAGCATTATCTTAATCTGTCCCTGTTGCTCTAACAAAATAGCACAAACTGGGTAATTTACAAACAATAGAAATTTATTTCTTATGGTTATCGAAGCTGAGAAGTACAAGTTTAAGGTGTCGCTAATTTGGTGTCCTGTGAGGTCATCTTCTCATAGTGTCCTTGCATTGCAGAAAAAAAGAATATTGTGTCTTCATAATAACTGAAGGACAAAGGGGGGAATGGGACAGATACTGCGTCCTCATGTGGCAGAAGAGTTTGGAAGGGCCAGGAAGTTCTTCAAAGCCACTTTTATGGGAGTATTAATCTCATTCATAAGGACAAACCCCTCATGACTTAACTACTTCCCAAAGGCTTGACCTCTTAATCCCACCAGAATAAGAATTAAGTTTAAGCACCAACTTTTGAGGGACACAAAGATTTAAACCACAAACTCACAGAAAGCAAAAAGCAAAATAGCAGATACAATAATTGCATTAAGTGTAACTGGGCTATGCTCTCCAACTAAAAGGTAGAGATTAGGGAATAAATAAAAAAAAAGCATGATCCACCATTACATGATGTCAGATGTAGGTTGAAAGTAAAAAAAAAAAAAAAGGGAAAAGATTCCATGCAAACTGTAACCAAAAGAGAACTGGAGTGGTTGTCCTAATCGGAGACAAAATAGACTTTAAAACAAAGATATTTATATTGAAGACATGGCAGGAAAACTAGAGGAAACCTCCAAGTTCTAGTTGACAGAGGTCATAGCTATACAAATACATGATGACAAGGGTCATGCTTTATTAAACTGTAATCCTCATACATCCTAGCTCAGAACTCCTGGTATAACAGAAAATTAGTAAATATTGATTGCCTGGGTGAATAAATTTACCTATGAGCTCTAAATAATTACCATCGAAGTGGTAGTTGAAGCTATAATTAAAAACATCTATAGAGAGTATAGATGGGCGAGATAGCAAATATGTAAATTATGGAAAATGTGGAAAAGATTTTCACTTCTGAGACAAATGGAAGAAAAGCAAGAGCCAGGGTAGGGAACTACAAGAAAGTAACTGAGGGCATGGAGCAGCGTATTTTCAAAAGGGTGCAAGACATACACTTATTCATATAGAATGGAATCTGTGTCTGAGCACATATAGGTTACGTACATATCTGTGTGTGAATATAATCAATATAATCAACTACATATATGTCACCCTTTCAGTGCTGCAGAGATGTGTAAACTGGAGTTCTTATCTGGCTCCTGGAAGGAAACACTTAATTCTCCTGGTGTCATCAATAAATCGTGTATATATAACATTCGATAGCCTGTGAGTCCAGAAATGTTCAGGAGCATCATTCATAGTCAGAAGCACTGCCTACTTATTCAGTGTTTACACATCTCTCTTCTAAATAACTCTATTGTTTTGCCCTCTTTGTACTCCCCTAATGTATACGAAGTCTTTTTTCTTCTGACAAATAGCTCAAATGTCTTGTAAACAGCACCATAAAACTTCTAGTAAGCCAAGAAACAAATGACGCCAAGTGAATTTGAAGTTAGAGGAGGATTTGAAGTATTTTCAGAAACACTTTCTCCAGTGGAAACATTAATGTCTGTCAAATTAAGGAGATAGGAGAAAGGAAACGGAGACATAAAATAGAAATTGACTAACATTTCATCAATTTATTCCCCAGGGCTGTAATGGAATGATACCAAGATATCCTTATTAGTCCTAGCTTCTTCGCGTTTTTCCTTTAGGTTTTATATTTTCTTTCTTATTCCTAGGCTTGCTGACTTTAATACATTTTACAGTTTGTTTTGGTAAGACACATAGTGTTGTGGTACATCACAATTCACTACTGCAGTTTCTACTAAGTCATTCAGCCCTCAGACTCCATGTTGGCCAAGAGTAAGAAAATGCCATAGTTCAGATTTAATTACTCAGTTATTCAGTGAACATCTATTGTTTTAGGTGGTGTTTTTAGGTTTTAGGTGGCCAACATTCATGCCCCTTTCTTCAGGTAGGATCACCTTGATTATACTTTAGCGACCCTCATTCCTGCTACTCAGTTTAGGAGGCTGAGCCATGCTTAGCCAATCACATGTGCTGGCTCTGAGATTTGACTCTTGAGCAGACAACTTGCTCAAAATGGTGGGAACTTGCCTTTTTTTTTGCAGTTTTTTTTTTTGTCCAGGGCTGGGTTTGAACCCACCACCTCCGGCATATGGGGCTGGCACCCTACTCCCTTGAGCTACAGGCGCCATCCTGGAACTTGCTTTATCAACAGTTGGCTACACAGAGACGGAGCTTCTTATGTCTGGTTATCCCAAGCTCCAAAGCCTCCCTGCTGTTGGATCTTCCTCATATTTATTTGCATTTCAAGTCTTTCCTTCAACATTGGAACTACCCAAATAATTTCCAATAAACTCATATTTTTCTATTAAGAAATATTGAATGTATTTCTTACAACCAAAAGTAAAAAACAAAACAAAAATACCTGATATATTAAAAAATGCTTCATTTAAAAAGACCAGCTGTCCAGCACTGGCCAAACAGGCCCACCATGGAAATCCCTCTGTAAAATAGGAGGACCAACTTTTAGCAAGCATCCCAACTTTGTAACTTCCAACCAAGAGTTTTCGCATCTTAATGATGCTTCACTGTAAACCCTGTTGGTGTTGGATTGACACTTTTATTCTTCTTAGTACCTTTCAATCAAAGGATGAGCTACTTTTCCAGCTGTTCTCTCGTTTGTTTTGCTCCTTCCTTATTGTTAGTGGAGGGAGGGGCAGCAGTAGGATTACTTTCAAAGTGGTTTCTTTTTTTCAAAGTAAAATGTCATCTTTTGTAAAAATTTCTTTTATTTTTAACACGTTAGGATTTTAGTACTTCATATTATGTATTATCTGTACCCACATTGGTAGTAAGGAATTGGGCTTGCTCAGGACTAATGGATAGAAATATAATGTAAGCCGGGCATAGTGGCCTGTGTATCCCAGCACTTCGAGAGGCCAAGTCAGGAGGGAGGATCAGTTGATACCAGGAATTGGAAATCAGCCTGAGCAACAGATTAAGACTCTATCACTACAAAAAATTTTTTAAAATTAGCCATATACAGTGGCACATACCTATAGTCTCAGCTGTTTGGGAGGCTGAGGCAGGAGGATTGCTTAGGCCCAGATATTTGGGGTTACAGTGAGCTATGATGATTCCACTACACTCTAGCTCAGCAGACAGAAAAGATCCTGTCTCAAATAAACGAACAAAAATAATGTGAGTTACATACGTAATTTTAAATATCCCAGTAGCCACATTCTTAAAAAGTAAAAAGAAACATGTGAAATACATTTTAATAATATATTCATATTTTATTTAACCCAATATATTTAAAATATTTCAATATGTGACCAATATAAAATTATTTATTTTATATTTTTTAAACAACTCTTGTAAGTCCAATGTGTATTTTACACTTTGAGAGCATTTCAAATCAAATGCAAATTTCCATTCATAATACTTGATCTGTTTATAGATTTCATGAATTTACAGTTAGAAAAGTAGATCCACATATTGAAGTTGTTCAGATGTACTTAAACTTTTCTAATAAATGAATTGATCATCAGTTTTTTAATTTAAAATTAACAAAAAGTAAATAAACATTTATTTCCTCAATTATATTAGCTGTATAGCTAGTAAATGCTTGTTAGACCTCAGCAGTCTCGCTCAAGTGGCTAGGCGTGTTTAAACATCTCTAGGCCTGCTATCATGGGATTCTGACATTTTAACATTCCACAATAACTTTTGTTTTTATAAGATACAGGATTTCTGCTTCAGGTATGTTGAGTTTCATTAACTTGGGTTTATATTTGTTTGGCCGTTATGCCTTCAGAGTTTTTTTTTTTTTCCCATCCTGTTCCCTCCCCCAAATCACTCCTAACCACTCACCCGGCCCACCACCCTGATTCCAGAACTCCAATTACTTACACATTAGGCTGCTTAATATGGTCTCATGGCTCACTCCTGCTCTGCCTCTCTCTTTCTCTCTCTCTCTTTTTTTTTCCAGTCTTTATTTTTCTCTGTATGTTTTATTTCAGACAATTTCTGTTGCTATGTCTTCAAGTTTGTTCATCTTCCGGAGTGTCTAATAATTAATGACATCCATTGTGTTCTGTATTTTTCATTTCAGAAAATGTAATTTCCACCTACAGAATTTCAATTGGATCTTTTTATTTTACCTTCCATTTTTTTCTCCACATCATGCTCATGCTTTCCTCTCCTTTCTTAAATATATAAAGTCTATTTATTACAGTTATCTTAACGAACATGTGAAGTGTACTTGTAAGAGTTTTTGTGTTTTAGAGACAGAGTCTCACTTTGTTGCCCTCAGTAGAGTACCATGATGTCACAGCTCACAGCAACCTCCAGCTCTTGAGCTTAGGCAATTCTCTTACCTCAACCTCCCGAGTAGCTGGGACTACAGTTGCCTGCCACAACCCCCGGCTATTTTCTTGTTGCTGTTTGGCCAGGGCCGGGTTTGAACCCACGACCCTCAGTATATGGGGCCAGCACCCTACTCACTGAGCCACAGGCACCGCCAAAGAGTTGTTTTGATATTCTTGCCTTTTATTATCTATGTTATTTCTAAGGATTTTAATTTTTATCCTGGTTGGAGGCTGTATTATCCTGCTTCTCTGCATGCCTGATAAGTTTTGTTTTGTTTCGTTTTTACTTTGAAACTTTTTAACTAAGTGCTGGAATTTGTGAATTTTAAGCTATTGGGTACCAGGGTTTTTAGTTGTTTTGCTATTGCTATTTGTTAGTTTTTATATTTTTTATAATATCTGGCAGCTTCGTTTGGGCTATAGTTTGGTCACTTGGAATCATTTGATCCTTTTAATGTTTGCTTTTAAGCTTTTTATGGTGGCTCTCCCCAGCCTTTAGTCCCACTATGGAGGCAGTATCTTTCTGAGGACTCAACCTGATGATCTGTATGAGAAGGTCTTCCCACTCTGGCTAGTAAGAACACAAGTTATTCCCGGCCCTGTGTGATCTCTGGTGATTGATCTGCCTATCTTTCCAGCAGTTCTTCTTGGCATCAGTAATTTTCTTATACATGTATGTAGATCAGGTCTCAGCCAAAGACTTGAAGGAACCCCTCTGCTAATCCCTAGTCTTCTTCATTCTCTCTATCCCCTTCTCCCTCATCTCTCTCCCCACCCCTCTCTCTATTGGGACTGCCAAAACAAAACACGATAGACTGGGTACCTTATAAACAACAAAAATCATTTCACACAGTTCCAGAGGCTGGGAAGTCCAAGATTAAGGTGTCTGGTGAGGGCTCAGTCTCCGGCCCCTGAATGGCACATCCTCACTTGGTGGAAGGTTATGAACAAGCTCCCCTGGGATGTTTCCTAAAGACAATCCATTCGTGAGGGCTCCACCTTCATGACCTACTCATCTCCCCAAAGGCGCCTCTCCTAATACCCCACTTTAGGACTTCCACATGCAAATTTGGGGATGGGGGACACAAACATTTGGACCATAGTGCCCTCCTGCTTGGGTCCTGTCCTTCCACTCCTCTCTCTCCGGCTCTCTCTCTCTCCTCTCTCTCCCTGTAGCAACTTCATTTCTAGGACTCTTGTATACTTTTTCTCAACCTAACAAGACCACCAGGCCCTGCTTGGGCCCCCTTCCCTGTGGGATGGGACGTTGGCAGCGTTCACATGGCAGTTTCCCTGCTCTCAGGAATCTTCATCCAGTGCCACCTGCTGTCTGGTGTCTGAAAACTGTTCCCTATATTTTGTCCAGTTTTTTAATTGTTTAAAGGTAAAAAGTAAAGCCAGGTCCCATTATTCTTTCAAGACTCAAATGACATAAACAGTTGCCATGCATTTAATACGTACTGACCGAATGCCTGCTATACATGGGAAACTGTAGAGCGCTGGGCATTGACTAGTGAACCAAAAGATAATTCGGTTCCTGCCCTCATGGCCACCACAGCCCAGCAGGGAAGAACAAAGGAATCATTTCAGTAAATATGTAATATAAACCACGATGAGTGACACGAAAAAAAAGCAAAGCATTGTGAGACCATGTAATGGGCAGACTTGATTTAGCCTGAGTGATCAAGAAAAGTTCCCCCAAACAGGGGACATTTTATCTAAGATTTAAGAAATAAGTAAGATTTTGTCTCTGTGTTGTGCAGGGTAGGAAGACTGCCCCAAAAAACAGCATATGCAAAAAAGGCTCCTGGTGGGATTGAAATTATTAGAGATCACATTTAACCGTTTGGTTTCTAGCGGAGAAACAAAGGTTCAGAAAGCCCATGACATGGGCCTCCTGCAGAGCAGGGACTGAAACCCAGGACTCCTACCTTTAGGTCTAGCACTATTCCCATCCCGTTGTGTCCACAAATGAATGTGGAGAATATCTATAATATATAACCTTTTATATATAATATTTACCATTTTATGGTCTGTGGTACATTATGGGCAACGTGTAATTTTAGAATTTATTTTCATTTACAAACAATTATGGCCAAAATTTTATTCAAGATATACTTTTAATTGCCAATATTTTTATGTATTTACAAGGAATATGCTGTAAAGTGTAAATAAATGTACAGGAGAGCACAAAACAGAAAAGAAAGAACACTCACACATTCAGTACGCTGAAGCCATAACAGCATCATAATGGCCTGGGACTGTTAATGCAGTTCCCTAAGTGGCTAAATGACACTCAGGAGATTCCCACTCAGCAGTGTAAGCTGTTAATTCTTTCAGACATTTTAGTAAATGCATCCATTGCCCCATTCCAAGCTTAATTGGTATAATAAATGTCAATTAAAGCTCCTTTAAGGTTTTAAACTGCAAAACTCAAGTGAAACTATTTATGCATAGACTCAGACAAGAAGTCTCTCCTAAAAGAAGCCCAGTGTATTTACATTTACCATGGGCTGCTTGCATACACACAGCAAACTTGTATTCACAGAGGAAAGAATGTTATTTTCCCCAGCTATCCTACGTATATCACTCTGAAATAGCTCTTAAAAAACTGTTCTGTGGGGCTGGGCGTGGTGGCTCACACCTGTAATCCTAGCACTCTGGGAGGCCAAGGCGGGTGGATTACTTGAGGTCACGAGTTTGAGACCAGCCTGAGCAAAAAAGTGAGACCCCCCCATCTCTACTAAAAATAGAAAAACTGAGGCAAGAGGATCGCTCAAGGCCGAGTTGGAGGTTGCTGAGAGATATGATGTCATGGTGCTCTACCCAGGGCAACAAGTTGAGACTGTCTCAAAAAAAAAAACAAAAACAACCAAACAAAAAAACTGTTCTATGTCTTATATGCCACTAGAATTCCGTTTTCTTTCAACATGTATATAGAGATCATCAACTATGTACCAAGACTAGAAATATAGCAGTGAACAAGGTACACCGACATGTCGCGGCCCCAGCAGTAAGGAGGGATTCTCTGAGACACTGCAAAAAAGCCCTTTCCAACATTCTATGTCTACCCACAACTCCTTTTTTAACTTTTACTTATGAGGCTTAAGAAACAATTATTCATCAAATATAAATATAAAACAGAGTCTTCATTAACTCCTGAACTTGGCAAAAAAACATTTTTTATGTCTTATGTATAACTCATTAATTTAGGTGCCAAAAAACTCCATTTTAGTTTAAGTAGCCCAAGCTGCCAATTGTTTGAAATCATCATCCTCTTCTTCTGCCCTCCTGGAAGATGCTGGAACATAAAAAGTATAAAAATTAGTCGCTGGTGGCATTCACACTTTCAGCATAGAAAACAGGTATGAGTTTACAAATAAAAAATGTGTTTATTTATGAAATCAAAAATCTGTGCTAAAAGGGAGGCCAGGTGCGATGGCTCACATCTGTAATCCCACAACTTGGGAGGCCGAGGCATGTGGATTGCCTGAGCTCATGGGCTAGAGACCAGCCTGAGTCAGAGTGAGACCTCTTCTCTAAAATAGCCGGGCATTGTGGTGGGCACCTATAGTCCCAGCTACTTGGAGGCTGAGGCAAGAGAATCTCTTAAGTCCAAGAGTTCAAGGTTGCTGTGAGCTATGATGCTATAGCACTCTATGGAGGGTTACAAGGTGAGACTGTCTCAAAAAAAAAAAAAAAAGGGGATGGGTCTGGCTATTCTTTTAGGCAACTATCCAATCATGGGTAGTTGAGTTGGGTAACACACCTGCTCGGGATCGGTGTGCAGGAGAGGGCCTGCTTGGCCTCCTCTCCGGCTGTGCTGGGAGAGATGAAGAAGGCACATTTGGAAGCCGAATATTTGTCATCTTCTTATTTAATTCCTCCTGTTCCAATTCTTCAAGTTCTGCCATCAACTCATCCTGAACATAAGAGAAAGAAAGAATTATGGAGTTAGCGTTTCACAACGTGGGTTTCCTCAAACACAATAACAAGAACATCTGCCACCCAAGTGATATGTGAGAACCCAGTGAAATGGAATGTTTATTTTGTAACTAAGACTTTTTTGCAACACTGAGCAATGATTAAAAAAATGAATATTTGGGGTTGTGAAAATTTGTTATAGTTAATCTTATAATAGTTCAGTAAACAGCCATTCAAGGAATTTGTGCTAGCTGAATATATAACCTCTCCAACAGTTTCTGGGAAATTTATACCTTGCCTGTCATTTTCCCAATGTGTTCTTTTTCTTTTCTTCTATTTAGAATCTATGAAACTTTAATTGGAGAAAATAAATATTTTTCTTTGGGCTAAGGCTTTTGAAAATAAAACAACAGGTATAACAAAACCATAATGCAGAGGAAGTAAAAAGAATCAAAGATACTAATATTCTTTTATCAAATCGCCAAAGCCAACGTAAGTCATGCATTTAGGTTAAGAAAACTTCATTTCAAGATGGGTATACCATACTTTTTTCTTTTAGAAATAATCCAAGGCAGTCTAGTTTAATCTTAGACTACTCTCTCTCCCCAAAACCTTAGAGAGGCAAAATTTGTTTGAGACTTTCAGGGTGGAAGTGAACTTATGCCAGGTCTGAGATGACCTGAGATAGTTCTGATCTCACTGGTTCCATACGCTCTCAGGTGGAGTCCAGCCCCTCTGAGAGAGAGGTTGAGAATAAAACTAAATTTATGATCAAGGGAAATCTGAGGTCGTCACTATTAGAAATAACCTGGGATACCCCTATATTCAACCAAGTAGATTTTTCATTTATTTCTACACTATTATTTATCACCATCATTCAACCAATTTAGTGAGAGCTGAGTCCTGGATGGGTTTTGCTGAGGATGCAAAGTTGAATCAACACTTCCTCCATCCAAGGAGCTTATGCTCAAATGTAGAAGAAAGGAACATAAACAAATAATCATCCTATATTAAGGTGAGAATAATAACACTATGGGGCAAGAGAGGAGATATTTAAGATAAGACAACCACAACATTTGATGGAGGCAGTGAGTATCAGACATACAGCTGAAAGACTGACCTCTGTTAAATCTACCTCATGCAAAGGAAATAAGACATGAAGGCATACAGCACGGGGCCTTAGAAACAGCATGGTCAGTGAAGGTTTGTGCTTTATGCCTCTCCATAGGCTACAAGAATTAAATGGCATTGGAATGAGTAGTCCAATGTCCTATTTCTGCTCACAAAACAATCAGGAACAAATACAGTAATGGCTGAACAAGCCAGAATTGCCAATAATGCTTGATACGTATCCATAGCACCAGAAAGATATTGATGTTTTCTTTGGACAGTAATCATCCCCACCATCATTTTCAGCCTTTAGGTACTAAACACTTATTTGATCATTAAAAAAAAAATTTTAATAGGGGTACAAGTGAATCTTTCTAAGAGTAGAATGTGAACATTTTAAAACAATAACTGAGAAAATGACATGAAGGCTGTGTTGACCAGTTTGATGGAAGTATTTCGGATTGCATGTGAAAACCCCACACTGTACCCCAGAAGTACATTAATGTACATAGTTACCATTCAATAAAAAAAAAATTTAGAATGTAATATGTTTTAGAAATAATCCAGTGATGCAATAATCTTTATTTTATAGACTGGAAAACTAAGAGTCAGAAGAAGAAAGAGATTTACAGAAAATGGCAGAACCCGTATTTCTGCATAAGCCCAGAGCCTTTTCCACCACACCACAATGCACTCCTTAGATGCTTGTTAGTATATGCTAAGGCTTGGCAAACTTTTCCTGCAAAGGGCCAAAGAGTAATATTGCAGGCTTTGCAGGTCACCTGTCTTCCTCTGTCACAGATTCTTCCTTGTTCTTGTTCTCTACAACACTTCCACATTGCGAAAAGCATCTTTGGCTCACAGGCTAAACAAAAACAGGCCACGGAAAGGATTTGGCCTGCAAGCCATATTGTACAGGCCCCTGGTATATACCATTTTTAAAGAGTGTTAATATCCCAATCTCACTTTTTAGAATTTCAAGAAACCATATCTTCCTTGTTAGATTTAGCAATTTTAACATCACCTAAATGCAGGAAGTTGGATCCTTTGCCATGCCAGTCTAAGATTCAGACTGTTTCTAGATATGTTCAAGTAGTGCATGTATGAGCTTTGAGTTGAAAGTCAAGTGCGGACACCACCATTGTAATTATAGTCTGTATTATTAGACTGATTAATCTAAATGGAATGTGTGTGCTAACAATGCACTCCATTTTTATTTTGGTGCAGAGCCTGTGTAATAGACAGAGGCAGCCTAACCTCTAATTTAACAGCTGCAAAGAATGATAGGTGTGTGCCTTGCAGAGTGACAGAGCTTGCTTTGTTTTGCCCAGATGTGTGGACACTTAATTCCTCTTAGTGAGGCTACTCAGGCTTCAACCATTAAAAAGTCACAATCTTTACATAAATCAGAAGCTGTTTTTCTCTTAATAGCTGAAAACATAATTAGGAGGTTGTTTGCCAATCAGAGCTAGTAAGTACTTCATTTTTCTCCTTAAAAGAAGTATCTAACAAATATCACTTATTCTTTAAGTAAAGAAAACTACCTACAATATGAAAGGCACCCACCCTTGAGAGCACTCACAACCCTGCATTTTTTATATCCCTACCTACCTCATCAAAGTCATCACCAAGTCCAACCCGTTGAGAAAATGCTTCTGAGATTTCTTGGGCGATATCCTGTTGCTCTGTGATCTCTTGCATCAGGTCATCTATTTTGTTCAGATCCCTGAGAAATAATATTTGGTTTAAAGTACTATAGAATTTTAACTTACAATTATGGAATTTAGCTATAATCCCATATGAAAAATAAATCAATTTAACATAAATCCTTAGCTTTTTTAGTAGGAGAATAAAAATTCCTGATGAGAATATTTCTCAACTTTAAAAATAATTTGCACTTCAAAAAACATAATCCTCTGGATGCACGTATATTTTAAAATTAAATCACTATTACATTTCAAACTCACTAGGAATCAAATTGAAGAGGAGAAACAGCCTCAACTCACTCGCCCCCCTTTAGCTGTAATAGTCACTTAATGGTATAAGTAGTTATCAAACAGTAATGTCAACCAGTGCTTCCCTGGTCCCCATGAAGACCACCGAGACCCTGAACTAAAGAAAAAACAGCAGATGGGACACATACAGATTATAAATGTGACAAAGAGTCCGGCAGCTGGAGAGTAGAGGGTGGAATGATGTTTAGCTAAAGATAGCAACTTGGGGGGAGGGCATAAAAACTGTGAAGTTCTCTCAAAGTAAGGCAGGCTTTGGGATAATCTCCCTGTCTTCCTGGGAGTCTGAATCTTGGTAATAAAAGACAGTCTTAACCCACATGAGTGTTTAGCTCTTGCTTCTGGGTCCAGCACCCCAATGCTATCAACATTTGCAGACCTATTTTGAAGTTTTGTCTGGTATGATACATGGAACATTTAAATGTATGCTGCTGTGCATCAGCTCTGCAGGAAAGGGAGCCCAGGACCACCACGGACCACCATGACTCTATGCAGCTCTCATCCACCATTTGACCCCAGCCCTATGGAAAAGCTAAACTCTGAGATGAGAGATCTATTTTCCATAATACCTAGTAGCTCTGGGATCCTGACTCCTGAAAGGCTTTCCCATAGTGGTGATACCCTGGGAGATGATTATTATTTGCAGTTTTGGCTGGGGCTGGGCTTGAACCCGCCACCCCTGGTATATGGGGCCAGCGCCCTACTCCTTGAGCTGCAGGCACCGCCCTACCCTGGGAGATTATTAAAGAGAGCGGGATTGAGCCTATGAAACCCCAAGAAGAAAGAGCAAGTGTAGTAAAGGAACCCAGGCAGCCTGAAGCTGGAATGGACGGCCGCTTCAGGACAGTTTCCAGCACCTGAGCTCCCCCAGTCCCCAATCACCTGGCCACGCTGTCAGCATCTAGTTGCCAGGTTCTGAACTACCTCTGTAGTACCCTGTCTCTGAATCATTCCCCAGCTCTAAACTAGGCCAGTCTAATCACATATAAGAGAAGCAACGATGTCTCTCATTATGAGTAACCTATATACTAAAAGTTTGATTCCCAGTGGGATTAATCTTTTCTGAGTTTCTCTGACTGTGTATACTGTAAAAGGTGAGTATTTTTGATATATTTTCAAGTAGTAATTGAAAAGAATACTTTCACCACCCTCCTATTACCCTTTATCTCTAATCTTTATTATTCCATTTATAACAAATATATGTAGGTCACTACAAAAGTTTTGAGACAGGTTGTGCTATGGTCCATAATTTCACTTGCAAGAAACACAACCAGCCGTGTCCTTTCTGATTCACCTGTGCAAGTTTCAACTTCCTCAGATTATTGGTGTTGCTGGGAGGGCTTCATTTGTTTGTGAATCGCATGGGTTTTATATTTCTTGTTATTTGTGTATCTCAAAACTTTTATAATGGCCACATTCAATGAATGCATTTATAAAAAGGAATATGAGAAAAGAATGGCTAAAGTTTAGTCCTGGGAGTGAATTTTTCTCAAAAGAAACACATAGGTATGATGCTACTAAGCTACTTGGAGAGTTTGCAATCCATTTGGTACCCAGTTTATAGTAACAGGAGAGGATTTCCACTCTGATAATACATCTACTGATCTCTCTGAAGCTGTCAAAGTGGTGGCTGATTGTTAATGAATTATCAAAACTAGAAAATGTTAGAAAGGTTGGCTTGCTAACCCAGCCTCTACCTTTTCTATATTTTCCCATCCTATGGAAATGCATCTATACCCCTTAGGCACTCATTACCTCTTGCTTCCTTGGCCCAGGTCCCACTATTATGTCCAGTATCAAGAAAGAGTAAGCCCCAGCCATTCATTTCTCAATGTGAATGTAAAACAAATTGCCACCAGCTCTGCTACCACTAATATCAATTATTGAGTATTTTCTGTGTGCCAGGAACTATGCCAAATGTATCTAGTATCTCACTGAATCTCACAGTACCTATAGGAGGTATCTTTTTTACTTAACATATTTAGCATAAATAAATATGTGAGTATTTACTTTCTTGAGCTACTTCCTTATTTACATATAAAGACAGAGAATCAGGGAGAGGAAAGTAATTTGCTCAAGGAATAGTCTGCAGTAGCACTCGGATTATAATCCTGAATATGTGACCCCAAACAAATGTTAATAAGTATTATTCTATGTCAGTGGTTCTCAAACATTGGTTAGCATCCGAATCATGGAGAACTCAGTCACCAACAAACAAAAAAAACCTCCTAAAGCCCAGCCTAGTTCAAGGCATCTGGGAATCTGCAGTCTCTTTATTAACTCTCTAAGTGATTCTAACCAGGTTCCATATTTGACAACTACTATTTCATGGTTGCAGATGTTGACACCAAAGTCTTTTTAAAATTACAGAATTAAGTTATTTACAGATAGAGTTTTGGCAATTGTGAAGGAGCCGGGAAGCAGTAAAAGTACATCTTCCTTTATAAATGGTCTTATTTTTAGAATGTTTCTAATCTTTCTCTGAGAGAACATTCATTCAATATCAAAGAACTTGAAAGAGTAAGCCCATTTTTGCCACAATCATCAGATAGTTCCAAAGGCTCTTCCCAACACTGAGAGAGCTTATAACTCAGAGGGAGACCCAGGTCACTTACATGTTTTCATGAGCTGCTCTCATCGCCTTTGCTGCAAAGCCCATGTTCTTTAGCACCTCGGTGTTGGTGTGTGAGTTTTCTAGGGCTTCTCTCTGGAACTCAATGGTGGAAAGTGTGCCATCAATCTGAGTGAGTTGCTTCTCAAACCTTTTCTTTCTCTTCAGTGCCTGTAAGGCAGCTAAATGAGGAAGAAGCCACATTTATAAGAAACAAGAACCGAGACGGTCACCCAAGAGACATTCTGCTCAGCATCAACCATGGACTTACAATTGCCAATAGCAAAAGACAGGGAGTATAAACCCGAGGAACTAAAGGTTCTATCTGTCCTCTCGATCACCTACACCAATTACACCTCACTCAAACATTTTGTTATTCTTTTCTTCTAAAGCTCTGACAAGTGTAAGAGGATGGAACGTGAAGTTTTAATATTCCAGAAATGTTTCTATCAATACCAGATTTTAGGGAAAAAAGATAAAAGCATAAGTAAAAATCATGCAACACAAAAGCCAATTTTGCAATACATGTGGCATCCAGTTTATAGCAACAATAGAGGTCCTTTTAGAGAAGGACCTCAAAGACTGTTAATTCTAGACCCAATTCTTTCAATTCTTTTTCTTTTTCTTTTCTTTGCCTTTTTTTTTTTTTTTTGAGACAGAGTCTCATTATGTTACCCTCAGAAGAGTGCTGAGGCTCACAGCTCACAGCAACCTCAAACTGTTGGGCTTAGGCGATTTTCTTGCCTCAGCCTCCCAAGTAACTGGGACTACAGGTGCCTGTCACAATGCTCAGCTATTTTTGTTGTTGTTGTCATTGTTGTTTAGCAGGCCCGGGCCAGGTTTGAACCCACCAGCCCCAGTGTATGTGGCCAGCGCTGTAACTACTGAGCTATGGACCCTGAGCCAAAGACCCATTTTCTTAAAGGCAAGTTCTCTGAGATGCAGAGAAGTTAAGTGACTTGCTTAAAGGTAAACAGCTACTGGCAGCTGGAACTTAGAAATGCTGAGCTGCGTGTCTTGGTGTACAATGATTATGAGATGGTCATTAAGGATACATGGAACCATGAATGTCCATGAAATCAACAATGGCCAGAGTCACACTCAAGGACTAGACGATGTACTCATGAGAGAAAAGAGCATCCCCTTCAGAGTAATGATATACAGATAATTCTCCCATTAACACTTTATCAAGATAACCCCACTTGCTTACTCTGAAACCACAAAACTAATACAGTCCTTTTGACTGTGGCATCTTGGAAAGCACCCAAGCAAAGGTCATAAAATGTCTATTTTGTTAAAGCATTTAGGGAAAATTCAGGTAAAGAGCTGCAGAAAAAAATGTTAAAATAAGGGTAAGTGAGAATTAAATGAAATTGGTAAAAGAAACTTACATGAGTTCAGAGTGAGGCAAGTAAGTTCTCTCAATCAAGATTTCTAAAAGAAGTCTCTCTTCTAACTCTGTTTTAATCTATTTCTTCTTGTAATTCCAACTTTTTTTTTTATTCCAATGCTCTTAACTTTAGTGTACACAAACTCATAGCTATTATACATTTTTGGTGGATGTTATTGATAATCAGTATAAAATATTCTCTGTACAATTTGATCCTTTCTGCTTCATACTCCATTCATATTAAGTTAATATTTAGTTTTCTTTTTGTTATAATTTCCATGTAATAATTTTTACATGGATATCTATGTCAAAATTATTTTCAATTGCTTTTATTTGGTATCCCTATTACAAACAGCACACACTTGTTTGTTTAGCTTGTGTGATTGTTTTTAACCCATTTAGATGATCTCAATTATTTAATGTGAGGTTTTCACTCAATCTTATTTACTGTGATAACTGATATGCTCCCTAATATAGTCCTTTTACTGTCATCTCTTTTGTTTGCTATTTGCTACACTTTTTGTTCTCATTCTGCTTTCTTGTCTTTATGTAGATTGATCAAATTTTCTTTGTCCACGCTTTCCCTTTAATTATTGGACCATTACATACACTAAGTTTAATCTCCTAATGGGCACCCTTGTATTTAAAACATACACATACAAATAAATGAGTTTTTTAACCATGTTGAAAATTAATCAGGATCTATAATTTACTGTTCCCAAAGATTCCCTTCCCACCTCTGCAATGTCTGAGTGAAATAATCTGCACTTTTTACTGGTTCCAGATGATTACCAGGGTTTTTTTTGTTGTTGCTGTTACACTTTGAATTTTGGAGGAGAAATTTTTTTGTTTTAATGATTAAGTTTCGTAGACACAGATTTCAAGTCATCACACTAAGCTATGCTGTTTACCAACTTATTCTCTTACTGTTGCTTTGCATATGCCAGATCGCCCTCTTTGTTGGATTGCTTTTTTATTTTACTAAAATGAATCCTATAGTATTTTTTCATTTTTAGGAAAGGTGAATAGACATAACTGTCTGAATTCTAGTCGGTCTGAAATTGTCTTTATTTTGTTTCAAACTTGAGTAGTGGTTTGGACTTTTACAGGTTCAATATATTTTAAAAATCTTAGGCCATTATTCCACTGTCTTTGAGTAACCAACATTTCAAAAGTTTGGTAATACAATTATTTTCATCTTTTTGTACATAATCTGTTTTCTTGTTTCCTCTCTGAAAATGTTTAAGATTTTCTTTTTAATCTTGGAATTATGAAATTTCACCAATATAAGTCTAAGCATTTTTTTTTTTTTTTTTTTGCTTTTTCTAACTAAGTATTTCTTGAGTACTTTTGTTGTTAAGAATTAGGTCTTCTTTCAGCTTGGGAAAATTGTATTCAGTTATTTCTTTCATTATTTCTTTCTCTTCCATTATTTCCTTCAACTCCCTTCTGAAATCCCTATTTATTTGAATTTAATTGTACATACCATTACATGCACATATCTTCAAAACATTCTGTCTTTTCTCTTTTGAAATTCCTAAAACATTCTATTCTTTGGCTCTATCCTCTCTCTAATCCATTAATTTATCTCTGTCTTTTTGATCTATGTCCTAGGAGAATTCCTTGACTTTATTTCCAGATCACTAATTTAATTTCCAGCTATATTAATTCTATCTTTTCCACATTTTTTTTTAAAAAATAATGTTTTTAGTTTCTAAAAACTGTCTCTTATCCCCTAGTTTCTCATTTTTATGGTGGCCTATTCTTGTTCTACAGATGCGATCACCTCTTGCATCTCTCTGAAGACACCAACATAAGTTTTATTTTTAACCTCTTTCATTTCTGACATAATCTATAGTCTCTTGGGTTCTGTTGTTTGCTTTGCATATCTTGATCTTTCTCTTTCAGACACTTGCTCTTCCTCAAAATTCTTCTAATCTTCTATTATGGGTTCAAGTAAATGAAAGACTAGAAAAGTTAATATAAGTGGCTGTGCGTCTTGTCCTCATGAGAGAGCACTTCCTTATGAGGCATCTCCCCTAAAAGGGAAGGCTTCCCACTGCTCTGTGTGAGAACTGGGTGGGGTATACCAGCAGGCTAGCTTGGGATAGGCAGCAACAACACAAGCTGAGGATTCCTATTATTGCCAAAGAAAGGCTTTCCAGTGGGTGTGGAACATTTTTATTTCCTCTGTGAGTGGTGACTTTCCTTCTCCACCCCTTCCTGCCCACCGTGGAGCACCAGGGATACCGCAGGCTCTGCTCTATTTCCCAATCCAGGTGCAACATTACCATCCAAGTTCTTGTTCACCAGCATTTATACTTTATTTGCAGAGCAGATTTTGTTTAACCTACCCTTTAGGAAAGAACTAAAACAATTCTTTTACGTGAAATGGATTGAAGTCCTTTTTACAATACTACCTTTAAGAGAGGCTTACCACCTTGAAGGGGGTCAGGGTTTTCTCGACCACACAGAGAGAATGGCCCTGTGGATCTATACCTACTGCTGAATTTATTACAATATATTGCAATTATTTATAAAAATTACTCTACCACACCTCTTCTATGGTTAATTATAAGCCCCTGGAGGAAAAACAGAGCATCCTATTTACCTGTTTATCTACTACCTGGTCTAGTCCCTGGCACATGGCCAAAAAAGATGCATAGCAAAAACTAATATTTATTAAGATAAGCGCTTTGTGTGCATTATGTGATTCATGTCTTTTAACTCTCACAAAAACTTCAAGGGTAAGTAATATTATTGAACATTTTACAGAAGAAGATGAGATGAATTAATATTAAATGAATAAATTTGATAATTTTGTGTACATACTGTAAGGTCCACATAGGATAATGGAAAGAGTGTGGCCTTTCAGAGGGCGAATCTGTCTTCCATTACTTAATTGCTATGTGTTCTTGGGCAAGTCGTTTCCCTTCTTTAAACATTAGTTTGCTGTTCCAAAAATGGGGATCATGTCAGTCTGAGTGATGGCAAGAATTAGTGATAATTTCTGGAACACAACTCACATAGTCCCGCTGAATGGTAGGGAGGTAGCAGCTAAATCACAGCAACTTATACAACATTCTTAATTAATGAGACTATAGTTCTAATATCTGAGACCATGGAGCTGCAAATTACCCAAATTGTTTTCACTACAACTCATCATAACAGGAATGTAATCTTACAAAACATCTCCACATTTCAATAATTACAGCAAACAATATTACTAAGCAGAGAATCCTAAGAACCTGCTAAACTGTACCCAACATACCCCGCAGTGGAGAGTTCGGACTGTGTCTCCTTCCTATCTTGTCAGTCTGTTTGTCTCTATGCTTATTTAGAACCTGAAGATATCCATTGATTTAAAGTGGTTTTCTTTCTCTTCTTTTTTTTTGTTTTTGGAATTTTTTTAAGTTCTGCATTAAAAAATGTCATGTTTCCACGTAAAAATTAATTTTAGTTTACTTTCTAAAAATTAAAAAATGCAATTCAGTATAAAGGATGAAGCTTTGGAATCTTTAGACCTACCCTGTAATCCTACCTCTACATTAAATAACTGTGTATGATAACCTTCATGTATGACCTGAACTCATCTGAAGTTACGTTCCCTCACTTGTACAATAACAAGAATGCACAGAAGACAACAATAGAACACTGTGCCCTGGGGTTGCCTAATTACACATCTGGACCCTCGCTATCCACAGCTACGTGGCTTTACATAAATTGCTGACTGGAAAATGGGGGGTGTAACTCACCAGGGCTGTTGAGAATTAAATAAAGTACCATACATAAAGGGTTTAGCCTAGGGCCTGGAACATAGTAAGTGACTACTAAATACTAAGGGTCATCATCATCATCATTATCAATTTCTTTGTAGGCTGTTCAGAACCTGTGGTGGGAATTACATGTTATATCACCTAACCTTGCAAATGCTAGTTATTAAAAATAATAAGTTCTGGTTTGAACATAATCTTAAATCCCTACATTAACATATGTTTCCTGTTTTTCAAAATATTTGAGAGATGGGGGCAAGACACAATTGTAAGAGGGACTTTACCTAACAAATGCAATCAGTGTAACTTGGTTTCTTGTACCCTCAATGAATCCCCAACAATAAACATATATATATATGAGAGAAATTTAAAAATACACCTTGAGTTGGAGCCTCCACTTACACTATAATTCCCTTACCACAAAATACAGATTGGCCTACATCAGACTCCCAAACTCAAAGGGACCCAGGCAGGTATTGACAGTAAGTGAAGCAGAAAGGGGGTCAGGGAAGAGGCCTTCTTTGTTTTCTTGAAACAGAGAAAGAGAGAAATAGTTCTCTACTATAAAAATAGAAAATAATGCAAAAGTGAGAATAAAAGCCAGTGGGCACTGGCCTCAAAATCGGGTTATCAAAGGAAGAAGTGAGAACTCCTGTGACCTGGGATCACATATCTGATCTAATAGAAGCAACACTGCTTGGCTGCTTGAATTCAGTCCATGGCTGCCACGAAGACCTGTAGTCCCAACCTACTACACATTCAAAAACAGCAAGAAATCTGAATTTGCATGCAAAATCCCCTCATTTTTAAATGCTGACTGACATTTTTCTACAGACTCTGTATAAAGTGAAGCCAACGACTGTGCCTGGCTGGATCTGGCCCAGGACACCTGACATTTACTGTCACTTCTCCTTGGCCCATTAAACTTCTCCCAAACATTAAGACAAGAAGCTTCTGTTCCAAATAGCCAGCAAGTGTACTTGAGTCTCTCCAAAGCTGTTTCTTAACATGAAATGAGAATGCCACAAGTACATCATGATTTGGGCAGGCCTTAACTTTGTTTCATTGTAAACAACTTGAGAAAGAAACAACTGTATTTTTTTGAAGGCATGTAACAAATGCTGCAAATGAAGCATTGGTCTTGACTTGGCAAAGAAGGACATTTTTAGCGTCGTGAAATATAATCTCTGTAAGAGGTGCAATTTAATCTTCCAAACTCCTGAATGCGCTTTTAAGCAGCTGGTGAGACCTGGACAACATTCTTTCTAAAACAAAAGAAGCTACTATATTCCTTTGTGGTGAAGAAACAGCCAGGGCTTTTGTCTCCTAGCATAACAGTGAGGTTCCTTCAGCAATGGAGCTGCAGAACAATTTATATATTCCTGCTAACAGGACACATCAGTCCTTACTGCTGCCCACTGGGGACTGGGATTGAAATGTAAGAATTACCCCAAATTGAACCAAAATTAAACTAGCCCTCCACAGCTCTGCTCCCAAAGGAGGGAGGCTATCCCAAATAACTTAAAATAGCAGAATGGAGGTGCAGTTTCATTGCTCATGTAATGTATAGGGCGCTTTGCTTTGAAAAGTTAATCTGTTGTTCTTTACTCATTCTGGGCATCTAAATGTGTACATTGTTAATCCATTATTGTCCAAACAGGAAGAAACTTTTAAAAACCACCATAGCCAAACTTGTTTGTGAAATATGAAACTGCATAATGATAGCTCTTCTCTACCTTGGAATGGACAATCTCTAGAGAAGGGCTAAAAGATGGGGTTCCAAAGAGGAAGCCCAGTTATGAGAGTGTTTAAGAGACATATGTCATACATAATTGCTTATGTCATCTTTTGCTTTTAACTGGGAAGTTTCATGATCGTGTTTTATTTGGGGAACTTTAATGTAAGCCCTGCTCTTACTCATATACAAATCACATCATTAATTACACAATGCCACCTATTTATAGCACATTGTTTTCATTCTCAAGAAGCACAATCTTAATAAATGTCATCAAAAGCATTTCATAAGTGAAATAAAAACAAAGGAGTTCTGTTTAACATCATGGATTAGATTGGAAACAACTGGGGAAATGTTAGACAAATATTAGACACTCATTTGGACAGGGTATTCCATTAAGAATCTCACTGGATTTCTTGACTTTTAATTATATTATCATTATTATTATTGAGACAGAGTTCCACTCTGTTGCCCAGGATAGAATGCCATGGTGTCAGGCTTAGCTCATAGCAACCTGAAACTCCTGGGCTCAAGCAATGCTCCTCCCTCAGCCTCCTGAGTAACTGGGACTATAGGTGCCTACCACAACTCCTGGCTATTTTTTTCTATTTTTAGTAGAGACAGGGTCATGCTCTTGCTGAGGCTGGTCTCAAACTCCTGAGCTCAAGGGATCTGCCCACCTTGGCATTGCAAAGTGTTAGGATTACAGGCGTGAGCCACCATGTTCAGCCTACAAATATGTTTTATACATTCTCTTCAGTCATTTAACAGCTATGTACTGAAGATCTACCACATGCCTGGTAGGGTAAGAGTGACTAGAGGGGTAAAGAAATAAGATAAGCATTTGGTTACCTACTTATTATTTGGCCAGCATTTATTGAGCACCTACTATGTCAGAGGCACTGTGCCCAGGGTTACTAATGTGTAAGTTACATTCTTTACCTCAAGTAGCAGAGAAGATACAGAGAATAATGAGAGACATATTCAAGGTACATTGGGTACACAGAGGTACGTATAAGCTGACTCTGGGAAGTAAGGGAAAGCTTTACAGATGACACAAGTTAGTTAGATAAAGGCTGGGTGACTATCTACACATATTGATCAACATACTGATCAATCAAGAACATGAATGATGAAGGATCGTACACAAAGGGCTGCTGCCATTCCCTGCCCCTCTCCCTTCTGCAAATCTCATATTGATGCAAAGTTTCTGGCTGAAATATATTGGAAAGTAGGAACTGCAAACCTTAAAAAGAGAGCAAATCATACCAGCTTGCCACACCAGCTGGATCTTATATGTAACCTCCATATTTTCAGAGATCTCCGCAGTATTAAATGTCATACACAGAATTAACAAGACAGGTAAAAGAAGACTAGAACCCAGCAGTGATATATAGGATGACATAATGGCAAAAAGAATGCCAGAGAAAATAATAAAAAGGAATGAGATTTTGGAGAAAGTAAATAAGAGATATTCTGAGGAAAGGATGTTTAAACGTACAATATGTCTGTAAGCCAGTAACTTTGGACTATATTTTGTGTTTAAAAAATGGTGACTGATTAATATTATAAAATGTAAAAGAGAAAAGACATAGGCTGGCTGAGCAGTGCCCTCTCCCTTCTCCAGAGAGAGCAAATGAACAAAGGAAATTATTTTCCAGCAGAAATGCTGCTCCTCTCCTCGTTCTACAGAGCTTGAGGTTGTTTTTGAAAATGAGGCAGTTCTTAGTGCTAGGATATTGTGCAAGAGAATATTAGACGACGTAAATCTGAGAAGGCAAGGTCAGGATCTAAAAGTGCCATCAGCGTTAAGTTGTCAAAAAAGGAAAAAAAAAAATGCTTATATCAAAGACTTATTTTACATACCCACTGAAATTCTCTTTTCTTATAATTGTTTCAGAGGTCAATTGCCAAGCAAGTGGAATTAACCTGTTATTGGACCAACATACCAATACATTCATTAAAATCTACTTGATACTCTCGGTAAAAAGAAAAAAAACCCAATTAATTGTTTGACACCAGGCAGGATATAGAATTAATTGAATGAATGAGTTTTTTATTTGCTACTAATATTATTCATAACCTCACTAATTGGTAACCTTTATGGGCCTGTCATCACCCAGAATATAGGAAAAACTGTATGAATATGAAACCAGCAAATATTAACAGAAAAGCTCAGTAACAGCTAATTATGCTTAATTTTACAGGGCAGACATGTATAACTAAAGATGTAATTTATTATACATACATACTAAGTATTCCTTGTTTGCAAGATGGGACAGTATTCCATAATACTGTGCCTGTGGCTTGTAGATGATCTACCACCTGAAATTTGAGAACCAATAAACTATATCCCCGTCGCCCTTTCCAAGTTTTCCCTATTTATGATTCTATGACTATTCCTTTGAGACCCTATAGTCAAAAATTCTTGAAAACTATACATCTCCTTAAGGTAACTATTAGTGTTTGAGATTCTTCAAGAACAGATTTACCTTGAAATTGATGATTTCTTTAATTTTTCAAATATCCTTTAATTTTTTTCAACTATAACATCACCAGATCAGGTCAATTTTCATACATGAAAGTTTTCAAACTGCTCATAAAATGATAAAACACGGGCTTTTATGTAAGTGATGTTCAAAATACGTACAAATTAGCTTACCATAATCATTGTTTTCTGCTACAGTTAATAGAGTAGAAGTTTTGAGTTAAGATAATGTCTTTGTTCAAACTTCAAGGTTGTATTCACTTTCACTTTATATATACTAAATATAGTAGGACCTCTGTAAGTTGACTACCCAAGGGACTGTAACAATTTGGTCAACATATAAAAGTGGTCAACATAAAGAACTAAGCTGGCTGTACTGATACATACATATGGTGCATGTTGGTCTATGAAAATTAGGTCAACTTACGGAAGTGGTCAATGCAGGGAGGTGCTCAACTATGGAGGTTCTACTGTATACAGAAAGAAATGGTAATGTAAATAGCACTGTTCACTGAACAAGACCTATTGAACGTTACTGCTACAGCAAATAAGACACACCCAGCAAATAGGACACACTATGTAGCATATAAAACTAACCGAAAGAGCCAAAAAGACTCACTAGGAATTCATATTTAAATAGAAAATAAAATGTCCAAAGTGCTTGTCAAAGATTTGGTTGCATAATTTCATTCCTCTAAATTTGCATTTAAGCCAAATATAAACATGCAAATTTTATGGCATTTAAGCTAAAGAGTTGACATTAAACTTTAATTTTTAAATAAAAAAATTAAACATTTGATGCAAGGATTCCCAACTTTAATAGAGAATAACCTACTTTTCTTTTCCTGTAATTTAAAAATCACTATTCTTATTTGCTTGCTTATTGGGTGTGTTTCATTTTATGGGTAGGGATTATAGCATGGGCATTTTAAGTCACTAGAGTTCTAGATTTAGGAAGAGATCGTGTCAGCTGCACAGAACAATGAAAGCAAGAGTTTCTAGCTATATCCCATCCTCTCATTAGGAATACTCACAAGTTAACAATACCTAGAAAAAGGGCTTGGCAGTGGCTGAAGGAGCTCTTACTGCTTTTAAGCTCTTACTGCTTGGAAGCTTTGGACAGGGTCCTATTTCCAAGAAGCAATCCTCCATTAATGCCAGTTGTTTAAAGTAAAGAATCAAAATCTCTGGCACAAGAAAGTTAATTAATTATTCAGGGACAGGGGCAGTGGCTCATGCCTGTAATCCTAGCACTCTGGGAGGCCGAGGCAGGTGGACTGCCTGAGATCCTAAGTTGGAGACCAATCTGAGCCTGAGTGAAATCCCATCTCTAAAAATAGCCAGGCCTTATGGCTGGTGCCTGTAGTCCCAGCTACTTGGGAGGCTAAGGCAAGAGAATCACTTGCGTCCAAGAGTTTGAGGTTGCTGTGAGCTATGACACCACATCACTTTACTGAGGGCAACAAAGTGAGACTGTCACAAAAATTTAAAAAATAAGTTAATTATTCAGGAAATGACTTACTCTATGCTTTATATTTAATCCAGACTCTGGCTTTGTTTGTTTGTTTTTTCTCTATCTGAAAACTTTTAAGCCAATTTTGTCTTTGTTAGAATTTTTATCAAGTGACAGAAAAAGAAGGGGATTGTTCATTGATTTTACTTTAAAAAAAAAAAAAAGTGTATTTCAGGTGGCGGAGCAAGATGGTGGACTAAAGACAGCTTCTTTGCAACAGGACACAGTGAGATTGGGGAGAGAAAACTCTGGGCACCTCTGGCTTGTGGGCTGTACCCAGAAACACTGGGAGACTTCAGGACCCCAAAAGGAAGATGAAAACAGTGGGGAAGCGGCAAGTGTTTGTGATTGGTCAGACGCTGGTGACTGCAGCGGCAGCAACTACAGCAGCGGTTTTTTTGTTTTGTTTTGTTTGGGACTTGGGCACTTGGTTGAGTTACCTTGGGAGAACGTGGGCAAGTGAGAAAGTGACTTTGAACAGCACCCCAAGGCTGGAACTGAGCCTCTGTGGCAGAACAGAGCGTTCATTGTTCAGCCCAGGCCAAGTGCAGCCATTGTGGGAGAGTTGCCTTGCAGGCTGGGCCTTCAAGGTCCTAGAACAAGGCTGGTTCTGGGATACCTGATAAGTGGGCAGCCACGTCTAGAGAGATCCAAGTGACACACACTTTCCTGGGGAAGCAGATGCTTAGCCAAGGGACATGATAATGTCTCAGGGTAAAAAATCAATGTCCACAAATCAGTAGCTTTCATGTATGCCAATAACAGCCAAGTTGGGAAGCAAATCAAGGACACCGTTCCCTTCACAGTAGCGTCAAAGAAAATGAAATACTTAGGAATACACCTAAAAAGGGGGTGAAAGATCTTTTCAAAGAGAATTATGAAACCCTAAGAAAAGAAAGTGTAGAAGACATTAACAAATGGAAGAACATACCATGCTCTTGGCTGGGAACAATCAACATTGTCAAAATGTCTATTCTACACAATGCAATGTACATTAAAATACCAACATCATATTTTGAAGAACTAGACAAAATAGTATTTGTTTTGTATGGAACCAGAAAAAAACCTCTATTGCTAAGGCTATTCTTAGTAATAAAAACAAAGTCTGAGGCAACACCCTACCAGACTTCAATCTATATTAAAAGTCAACAACAATCAAAACAGCATGGTAATGGTACAAAAATAGGGACACAGACATATGGACCATAATAGAAAACCAAGAGGTGAAACCCATCTCTACTTCCCATCTGATTTTTGATAAATCAAACAAAAGCATACAGTGGGGAAAAGAATCCCTACTCAAGAAATGGTGCTGGGAAAACTGGATATCCCCATGTAAAAGACTGAAACTTAACCCATGCCTTTCACCCCTTACAAAAATTGACTCAAAACGTCTTAGAAGAAAGTGTGGGGAAAGCTCCTGATGATGTTAGACTGGAGAAAGGTTTTATCACAAAGACTTCAGTGGCCATTGCAACACAAACATTAATGAATTGGATTAATTAGGCTGAAAAGCTGCTGCACAGCTAAGGACACAAGAAGTAAAGCAAAAAGTCAACCTTCAGAATGGGAAAAGATATTTTCAGGGTATCAATCTCACAAAGAGTTGATAACTAGAGTCTACAGAGAACTCAAAGTAATCAACAAAAAAAGATCCAACAATCTATTGACCATTGGGCAAGAGATATGAACAGAACTTTCTCTGACGAAGACAGACAAATGGCTAACAAACATTTGAAAAAATTCTCATTGTCCCTGATCACCAGAGAAATGCAAATCGGAACCATCCTGAGATGTCACCTACCCCCAAGTGAGAATAGTTATCACAAAGTCTCAAAGCTACAGATTCTGGCATGGATGTGGAGAGAAGGGAACAGTTTTACACTGCTGGCAGGATTGCAAACTAATACAACCTTTTTGGAAGGAAGTATGGGGAACCCTCAAAGAACTCAAATTAGACCTCCCATTTGATCCTGCAACCCCATTAGTAGGCATCTACCCAGAAGAAAAAAAATCATTTTATCATAAAGACATTTGCAATATATTGTTGCAGCTCAATTTACAATTGCCAAAATGTGGAAACAACTTAAATGCCCACCAATCCAGGAATGGATTAGCAAGGTGTGGTATATGTATATCATGGAATACTATTCAGCCATTAAAAAGGATGGAGACTTTGCATTTTTTGTATTAACCTGGATGGAGGTGGAACACATTCTTCTTAGTAAAGCATCACAAGAATGGAGAAGCAAGAATCCAGTGTACTCAATTCTAAGATGAAGGCAGTAGGTGAGCTAATACAAGGGGTGGTGTTGGGGAATTAGGGAGCAGGAAGGGAGGATGGGATGAGGGGTCATGTTGTATGGCACACCTTTTGGTGGTGGGACACAATTACAAGAGGGACTTTACATAACAACCACATCAGTGTAACCTAATTCTCAATGAATCCCAAACAATAAAAGAATAATAATAATAATGAATAAATAAAAGGGGGGAAAAAGTCATAAAAACTAAAACCACCAGATACATGAAAAGTACTGAACAAGTTAAGTTTAATATAGCAGTAGATGTAGGAATATGCTTTAAAAAATATTCTCAATATTATCATTATATTTAAGTACACATAGAGTCACATGTACTTAACCATAGTACAAAAAATAAATAACAAAATAAGTCATTTGTGCCCATTCCAAAGCTAGTAAAGCCCAATAAACTGAAACAGAAAAGAGTATTAGATCCCTTGCCTTACGTTTCACTGGCTAAAGTTTTACATATTTTTGTTTTCTGTTATCTTGAAAGTCATCTGAAATACATACTGTGAAATACACTATGAACACTCTGCACATCTGTGGGTAAGCTCACAGTACACTCCCATCATATTTTCTTGAAACTATATCAATCCTATGACTTTGGCATGATCATAGTGTTAGCAATAATTTTTTTACCTTATTCTGCTTGATCTAATAAACTGAAAATTAATATAAATCCAGGAAATTACATTCTATGCTTACTATAAATATTTCCCAAAACGTGGTGTCTCCCACCCTTGTGGAATTTAAGTGAAAAAGAAGAAATGCTACAATATTTATAATACTGCTCCCATGCATAAGGCAAAAAACAAACTAGATGTGATGTTATGTAACATAATATATAATACCAACTGCTCTTCTAGAAGTAGCTACAACACATCAGAAAACTGTCAAAATCTGTGTCACACATGCTTGAAAAGAATGATCCTAGAACAGAATGTTCTATCTACGCTCTAGTTTCTGAGGAATTCGAAAAGAAGATGATAATTACTAGAAGTCAACATGAGTTCACAGAGATAAAAAACACCAAACTAGTGTCACAGGCTTCTTTGGATCACTAGATGCTGACTCAAAGAACAGCCAGAGACTGACTACCCACTGGCCTAATATCACACACATGAAAATCATCCAGAAAGCTTTGAGAACTCAAGATTCAGAACCTTATCTCAGGTCTCTTGAAATAGGATCACCTGGTGTGACATCTTTAAAAGCTCTCCAGTGAAAATGATGAAGTTAACACACTACCAAAATCAGCATTTGGAAAGCCCAAGTATGTGAATATAGTTAGGTTTTGGGATTTTGGTTTTCCACAGGGCATACTGTGGCCTTGTTGAAGAAAGGAGGAAAAGTCGGAGATATAATATGGGTTAGGAATGCGGATCAAGTGTATTTATGACTAGATGAATAACTGAACTCTTTGAGTGCTGGTCATTCCTTAGCTGAATCTCAGATGAAACATTGTTGTCATCATGTGGGAGCCATCCCGGAATGAAGTCTCTAGTGGCATGCCACAGTTCAGTCCTTGGTTCCATCTTATTAAATAATTTAACAAAGACATTTACAACAATAAAGACTATGGATCAAATCTGTGGCTAATTCAACTAAAAGAGAAATAGCTCATATTAAAAAAAATGGAAATTAAAAATATTTATTCTAAGACAACTTAAGGTGACGTTTAAGAGTAATGAATGTAAAATACTAAATGCAACTCAACATATTGATCTCAATAAGGGGGTGAGTCAATCTTGCTGGGAGTTTTAACTCTTTCCAAATACAATGGGAGAAAAGCAAGTGGGAAGGTCATCTGGAAAAGCATATGCAAACTGAAATTGAATTAAGAGAACAAAAAGAGATGACAAACCCAGGACACTTTGTGCTGGTCAGTACCTAAGTGAGTCAGTGAGGGTGCTGAGTCCATAGAGGATCCTCGTCATGGATCAGAGGAGGGCAAGAGATGGTGGGAAAAGGAGAAAATTTAAAACAACAGCTTAAGTGAACAGGGCAGATGTTTTAGGTTCCCTCGTAGGGAGGGTAAAAGCCCAAAAGAAGTTTCTAAGAGGAAAGAGGGAAAATGAGGTGGAGGTTGAAGAAAGAATCACATTTCCATTGATTTATTTTTTTCTTGAAGAGAGGAATGAAGGGTAGGAAAGTTAGGACCTGGCCTAGGTATTGGTTGTTAATGCTCCAGGGATAATTTTTTTTTCCTCCAGGCTCAGAATACTGAGTATGGTACAAAATAAATAAATCATCAAAGGCAACTATGTGTTAGGATACCTAGTTCTAGATTGAATTTGGAGAAGTCTGAGTCCCCTCCTAACGAGTGTGAGTTACAGTACTGTATGAACTGTACGAACTTTCCTAAAGAGACCTAAGGCAGGTGGCTACTGAGGACCTGCAGGAAGCTCCCCACATGCTTCTGCAGGGGTCACACAGGGGAAGGTGGGTAGAGATTTCACATCTAGGTATCTGAGTGATGAAGGAGGAGAGCAGAAGCAACAGGAATGGGTGTGGGAGGAAAACAGCAGAGAGTAATCCCATCCAATTCAAAACCTCATTGAATAATACATCGTAGGTTCTCAAAGTGTACTGGGGCTCAGAATCATTGAGTTACTTATTCAAATTTCTGGAACCTCCACTCAACCTACTAAATAAGAATCTTCAGTGGGGACTTATGAGTGTAGATTCTAATAAGCGTCCAGAAAGAAAGTTGGTGCAAGTGATTTAAAGACCACATTTTGAGAAACTCTTTTAAGAAAGGAGGTCACCAGATCAGTTATCTCTCCCAGGGGAACTTCCATCAGGGTCCTGCCGTCTATGGCCGTCTCATCTTACCTATGCCTTGCTTTTGCCCTCACCAGCTTGGCATAACTAGTTGACTCTGTTGTGGTCCTTCTTACACGGATGTCCTTCTAGTCCCCAGTGTTTGAGGGCTGTAAAATAAGCTCTGTGACAAGTATAATAAAAAGGAAATCAAGAACCTGAGGAGGTTCCTCCTACTGGACCTTAGCCCAGTGGGATTGTGCACAAAGAAGACCAAGGTCTATGTCATGAGTCTGAAAGCAAATTCATCCTTGCCAGTATACAGCCTGGGCTGTGGCCCTCCCTTGGAGGACTCCCTGCCTTGAAGCCTCTTTTCACCACACAGATTCCAAATGAAGAGGTATAAGGGAATCTGCACCCGATTTTCTGGAATCATGTGTAATGATAGCAGGTAGAGGTTTGGGCCAAATTTGCCTTCACTCTGTATCAACCTTTCATCTCTCCAAGTCCAAGCTCCTCATAGCTTGAGGCCTGTTGACAACCCCAGACTAGATCCACCCATTTTCACATAATAACATATTGGGAGTTGGTGTTCAGCCCCAAATAAAGAAAGCAACACAACCCAGACTTGAGTTCCTGGAAATAAGGCACGTGGGGCACTAAATGTACGGGAACACTGACTCTCAGGGTCACACGTGTGTCTCACTAGCCTCACCCGCGACCCAACCCAGGTGAGCAAACCTCAGCACAGTAAGTCATCACCAGGGAGATGAAAAAGGTGAGGTTGAGGAACAGGAGATTTGTACAATTAATTGCTGTCCTGTCCCCAAATATGTGAAAGAGCTTCATGGGACAGATGGAGTATATTTATTTAATGTTATTCTAAAAGACAAAATTTGGGCCAATAAGTCAACCAACTGTAGCTTCTAAGAAATGCCATTATTATATACAATATAAACGCCATTATTATATACGATATTTATAGAGCACTTTATCAAATGCTTTACACAATTATGTCATTCATCCTCACAACTCCAAGGATCTGCATTATCAATGCTATCATACAGATTAGAAAACTGAGAATTATATAGGTTAAGCCACTGATCTAAGGTCACAGAGCTGCTAAGTGGCAGGGCGGGGCTGGGAACCAAACCAGAGCTGTGTGCTTTGAAGCCCAGTTTCTTAACTACAACACCAAGTTACTTTCTATCAAATGCATAAAAATTGGATGGAGATATTATATTTAGACAAAATCCCTATAATCATCTATAGTGATGTTATAAAAAAAAGACCTCATAGAAGAAGTTACCTGGTTTATTAGGAAGATGCTGATATTGAAAGCATTTCCAATGCCTTTTGTAGTTCAGATTATAGGTGACCACATGCTACTAGCCTGGTCTTACTCCCAGGGCCACTATAGAGAACCAGGTCTGAGATAATACCAGGGAAGCTTCCAAGGACAAAGTGTTCATGACCAAGTGTTAACACCAATTGGTTATTTGCACTTGGTAGCTTTCCTGATTTAAGGAAGCTGGATTGGTGGTCTTAACTAACATTATCTTTACATTTTTTGTCTTATTTATAAAGTTGACTTCTGACACACTTCAATGCATTGCCAATTATAGAACATTTATGAAAACAATCAACAAAACCCATATTACTTTACACATTTGTCTTTGAAAGCAAATCTACATTTTTTTTTTTGAATGATTTGTTCAATCTCAAAATGGCTGCCAGCTTTATTTTTTTTTCTTAATTTATGGTTGGGGATTCATTGAGAGTACAAGAAACCAAGTTTCACTGATTGCATTTGTTAGGTAAAATCCCTCGTACAATCATGTCTTGCCCCCAAAACAGGTGGCACACACCAAGCCCTCACCCCCTCCCTCTTTCCCTCTCTCTGCTAATCCCTTCCCCACTCCTCCCTCCTTCTTCCTCTCTCTGCTCACCCCCTCCCCTTGTCATTAATTGTTCTTATATCAAAATTGATCACTTCCTAGCTGATGTTCATTGTTTCAGAGTTTCTAAACCAATATTTACTGAGTAAAACCTCTGTAGAAAAAACTACAAAAGACTCTAAGAAAATGTCAGAGTGCACATCAAACAGAAGGGGAAGGGACAAAAACCAGGATGGCAATGACGTTAGTAAGCCATAATGACACGGTCTCTCTTCAGAAATTGCCATGTGATATCTTGCCAAAGTATTTTCAGACAGAAAATAAAAATAGAAACTAGTAGTTAGCTGTAAAACAGGCTCCGGACAAAAGTTTTATGCAGTAGCAGAGAGAACGAAACGACCTTTTTATTGTCAGCAATAAGTAGGCATAAATGTATGTGGCACACTTTTATGGGAAGGTTTTCGAGGTCAACTCCTTAAGATATTGTTCCTTTCTTGCATTAAACTATGGCACATCATTTAGAGTGAGCTAAATTTTCCCAAGGTTTCATGACGACTAAAGACGACTAACTTGAAGATGCAAATATTTGGGCTTTGGAGGTAAACAGAATCCTGTATTACCACTTCTATTCTGGGTCTGCCATTGACCTAGTGTTACAAGAGCAAATCACTTCAACTTCTCTTGGGGTTTTTACATGTGTCACAGGTGCTGTTTAGATATATTCCTATAGAGAGAGCTTTATACTGAAGAAACTAATCAATTCTGGCCAAGAACAAAGGACAAGGTGCAACAGGAGCACCGAGAATCATTATTGACTCAAAGTTCCTTGTGTGTGCCAAAAGTCACTGATAGAAAATTTAATATTTAATTTCTCCACCTTTTTTATTAAGGCCACAACTGCACATCATTCAACCAAAGTTTTCAACAGTTGAGGAGAAAGGTAAGCCAGAATATTCTGGAATACGTTTCACTAAAGATTTCAATGCATGTTAAAATGTATCACTTAAAATAAAAACATCGAGCAGAAAACTTGATGTTCAGTGTTAGAGTCAGAAAGGCTGGACTAAGGAGAGGTGAGCCAGGAACAAAATTTATGGGAGTGCCAGAAAACTCAGCAATTGAGATAAACAATACTTTAATGCACTATTTTTCAAAACTCAAAATTAATACAAAAATAGATGAACAAAATATCACATTTTAAAAAAGATATTTAAATAAAGAAGTGCTGCACAGAACAATAGGAGAACGGATGGCAAGAGAAAAAACTCAGTAATACCAAATTTTTTCTTTATTTAAAAATTTTATATTTTGTTCAGCATGTTTTGTTTTTTGCTTTAGTTTTGAGTCTTTTAAATAATGCTTAAAAATACTGTCCATCTTGATAACTGAGATGCTTGGAAGCCCCCTCGCACTTGGCCACCTAGGGGGAGTGTCTTGCTCAGTAGGTCCCAGCCAGCGCCCCGGGGATCAGTAGCAGTTCCCTGGAAGGCTGTAGGAGACACCTGGCCGCCTGCGGGCCCGGAGTGCGGGCCCTCCCCAGGGGAAGGGCAGGAGGTAGGGGCGAGAGCTCGCGCCGCGGGCCCGACCCGAGCCTACCTCGCTTGTTCTGCGTGCCGTGCTTCTTGGCCAGGGCGACTTCCCTCTGGATTCGGCTTTCCAGGTACTCTTGTTTCTTGCCCAACATCTCCTCAGTCTCCCGCAGGCGGGCCAGGGCCTCCTGGGGGTTGGGAGCCGCTCGGCTCTTAGAGGAGCCTCCCCCTTTAAAGAACTTGCCCAACTTGCTCATGGCCGTGGAGTTGGAGGGCGAGCGCTCCCCGGGCCGTGTCAGGAGCTCCCGGGGCCGCGCCTGGGAGACAGGTGAGCCGGACAGTCCTCCCGGGGGCCCAGGCCGAGAAGGCGGTGCTCCTGGGAAGCAAGTCGTCCGGGGGCAGGTGACACACACTCCTGGGCATTTCCTGGCCGCCCGCTCGGCCCCGCCCCTCGGCCGGGCTGCTGAGCCGGGAGGGCCCCGGAGTCGGACGTCGGCCGCTCGGCGCCACCGGGCCCGCAGGGAGTTGAGGGAGCGCAAAGAAAAGTTGAAAGGACACGGAGAGGCTGCAGCAAAGTTGCTGCTTTATCCACACTAGAGACCTGCCCAGGGATGAACTGGTTTGTGAATGGCTCAGAGAAAAGCCAACCAAGGTTCCAGGGATCTCATGCAGGGCCCGAAAGCAGGTGTGTTTAAGTGCGCTTTTCCTAGCTGGGTATACAAAAGTGCCTTATTCCCTGAGAAAGAGAGAGAGAGAGAGAGAGAGAGAGAGAGAGTGGTGCTTCTGTATTCAGGCCTCTGTTAAGGCCTCGTGCCGCGGCAGAGCTTCCAGGACATTTGTCTGCCACTATGATGTAGGTGTGTGGCCAAGCTAGAAGCTGCCGTTCGGACTAGCCCTGTCTCTGCATTTGTATAGTCTTGGCAGGTTGATTTGTACCTGGCTAGTGGATGAAAGATGGTGGCCATTTCTTTTCCTTATTAGGACTTCTGAGTGCCTTTGGTGGTTGGTTTCAGTTCTATGATGAGAAATTTGAAGCTTTCAGTGTGTCAAAAACCTGAAATGGGACTACCCTTGTGTTTGGATCTATGTCACATGTCATTAACCTAAGTAACAAAAAGAAAAGACTATCCTAGAGAAAGAAACATCCTTTTATTCGTGCTTACTCAGTCCCATCTATTAGAGCTGCGGGCAAAGAATTTGGTTAAGATGAAAGGACACCAATATGTCATGATTGTAGATGATGTAATACAACTCAACACCTGTGCTGAGCATGTCACAAAGAAGTGGAATATGAAGTTGAGTCTATGTCCTAGTTATTAAGGACTACCATGGACTCTGCATCATTCGACCCTATTTGAGCATCATTACTCAACATCATCAGAACCTATTTGCAACCATTCGCCAACCGCGTTAAAGGACAGAAAAAGTATCCATTACTATAATACATTCATCTTGATACCCAAGATCAATAACCCAATTTTGTCTGCCATCCTATTCACACAAAACATTACATTAATCCATTTTATCCCACAGTGGTACATGTATAGCCAGAATCAAAGTTTGCAAAAGAAATGAAAAATTTTTCACAGATTTACTGGTATATATCTTATACACACAGAAGTGAACTTATCATTTCCAAGTAACTATAACCAGCTACCTCCTCCTAGCATTTCCTGCCTGGCCATCCAAAGAACTTGTGGTCTGTAATGAATTTTGCTCTAATTTTGTATGTATTATAAACTGTAATAAGGATTACATTTCTTTATTATTTAAATATTTCTTGACCATGTTTGGGAACTTATTTTCTCAATTAGATTTTAAGCCCCTGGAGAGTTGAAAAGTAGCACATTCTGCTGTGGTTCCCACTGCTAGTTAGTTTAAACAACCTTTATTGGTGCCTTCCACATATAAGGTAAAGGGAATGCAAGGGTAGTCTGCCTTCTAGGAGTTTGCCTTCTAGTGGGTAACAACAGCTGCCATCTTTTGAGCACCAACATATGGCAATGCATGATTAAGTGCATTATTAATACTCCTTATGGAAACCCCGCAATATCGGTATTGCTATTTCAATTCGACAGATTAAGAGCCAAAGTTAAATTTAAAACTAGACCAAATTCACACAATCAGTAAAAATGGAAGAGATATTTCTGTTGTAAAACCAATGGTCTTTTCACCATTTATATGACTTTCTTTCCCACTGCATGAATTGAAGCAGAGGAGAAACTCATCAAGTAGTTGTTTAATTAAATAATGTGGAATGAGAGGTTGTTATTATAAGACATTAATTTTAAGAGATCCTACAGCATTATTGAACCCATGGGGGGGTAACAGGAAATTATCCAGGATACTAAAACATTCTTTTGTGGTCCATTACTCTTTTCTCGGAGTTCCACATTGGACAGGTAGAACGGAGGGACTAAAAGTTACAGTATTTGCTTAACCACCACCCATCCACAGTTTCATTCCACAGATATTTATTGAGCATCTCTACATCCCAGGTATGTGCTGGGGTTGGGGATACAATCCAGAATAATATAGAAATGTCTTCTGTCCTAACAGAGCTAACAGTTTAGGGAATAGGACAGAATTTAAGCAAATTATCTCATAAGTAATAAAATTTATATGTTAAAGTTCTAATAAATTCTATGGAGAAGTGCAGGAACTATGAATACAAATAATAGATGAAACTAATCTTATCTTGAGGGCAAAGAAGAATGTCCTCAAGGAGTAGCATTTAAGCTGGAATTTGAATAGTGAATAATCCCCACTTAATGATTACTAAATTAACTGGTTTTACAAAAGGGATATTTGTGTTCTGGGGTAAGGAATCCCTCATTAATTTACCCATTGATTCATTTATTTATTCATCATTTCTAGCTGTGGAGATTCAGTAGTGATGAGAAAGAAAATTCTGTACATTTTTGGAGCCTATTTTCTAGTTAAGAAAAGACAGGCAATTAATTAAGAAAGTAATTACTGTACGTAGTATATATATTTGGGGGGGGCAGTTTTTGGCTGGGGCTGGGTTTGAACCCACCACCTCTGGCATATGGGGCTGGCGCACTACTCCTTTGAGCCCTAGGCACCACCCCGTACTATATTTTTTCAAGCAGAGAATGTTGGCGAATTAAAATTTTAAACAATAGATGCAAACATTTTTAATCTGAAATATTAGTGTTTGAAGAAAAACCAGTGTAGTTGGGGCGTGGAGAGAAAAGAGAGATTGCAGTCTTGAGATGGCCTTTAAAGAGAAGGCAGTGTCCAGATCTCATAGGGTCCATATGACGTGCTAAGGATCCTGCAATTTATCTAAAGAGCAAATTAAAACTGATCAAACATTAAAACAAAGAATCTAGTCATTAATTTATAGTTCAATGCGAACAATAATCAATTTATCCAATTTAATGTGCAGTACTTTTAGAAACACACGTGGCATGCAAAGCGAGATACATTTGCATTAAAAATCATTCCCTTCCATTAATAAAAAAACTAATGAGGGAAAGATAATACTTGCAAGCAAGTAAACTATCTAAATATATATTAGTGTTTAATCCAGCAGGGGGATATAGAAAATAAATTTTTAAATCAATGATTTAGAAGCTGAAAATAACACATTAATCTTCATTCAATATTCATCCTATAAATGTGGTTTCATAAAGCGTTCTCAGCATCTAGTGTATTTTTCATTTTCTAACCTCAATTGATCTCAGCTAATAAGGAAGCTGTTGTTCAAAAGAATGATCTTGTTCAGGATGATTTACCATGGTTAAGAGGGCAAAGGAAATTGGAAATTTATAGATCTGTTAAAAAGACCGAGTTGTCAGGCTAATTGATACATTTTGGCCACCCCTTGAAATTACATCCATTTTTGGAATCCCAAATGAACTCTCTGCCAAATAAAGCAACAGAAGAAGAATTGCCCTTTAAACATACTGCAGAATCATCATCAAATAGTTATTTATTAAGCAGCTCAACGAGCATTTACACATTCTTTTTATCAGCAGTTCTGTCTGTTTCTTAGGACTAAATATTCATGATCCACATTACTCAATCACAATAATGAATACAAAAGTAGTCATGAAAAAATAATAATTTTGCAAAAGTAAACGCTTGATTGCCCTCATTCATAATGAAGATAGATAGTGCCTGTAACTGGGGCTTGCCTGCCTAGCTCTTTATCCATGTATTTCATACTTTTTTATTTTATGCTTTTGTCTTTCTTCATCAAGAGGAAGTTAAGGCACATAAGGTTCATCAGACTTCACTACAAAATGTTTTCTACACCAACCATTTTATGTATAAAAAATGAGATACAGCCCCCCTACTTCAATGTCACCTTTATTGTATTACTTATAAAAAGCTGATTTTTACACTTTCCTTTACCTCCAGAATTTCATTAGACCTTGAGTACAACACATGAGATTGCTATGTAAAAACACAGATTTCACCAATCCTGCTTCTTTCCCTCTCAATAATAAGCCCAGGCTTCTGTCTACACAGAACAAAAACAACTTGGAGTCCTCCTTGACCCACATCCAATCCATCAGTGAATCTCGTGAGCTCTGTGATGGAAACCTGCCCACTCACCACCACCAGCACTAAAACCATGCTTCGAACCACTGTTACCGCTCACCTAAGGTATCTCAGTAGACTTCCAGCTGATCTCCCTGTAAACATCTTGACTTTGCTACACAACGGCCAGAGTGAGCCTGGGTTAAAACCCTCCAGTGACTTTCCACCTTACTCCAATTAAAAGCCAAGGTCTTCACAAATGTCTTCAGGCTCCTACATGAAATAATATTGAGCCTTACCTTACTTCAGCCGGACCTCCCTGTCCATACAGCCTATAATATCTCCAGTCCACTCTGTTCTAGCCACACTGACCTCCTCACTGTAGCTGAAGTAGACCCCTGCAGAGCCTTAGCCCAGCCCACTCCTCTGCTGGAACCTTGCCCCAGATGCCATTTTGCTCATTCCTTCACCTTCTGTAGGGCTTTATCACCTTTTTTCTCACTATATTTAAAATTATAACCCTCTTTTCTCACCCCTGTGCCCCTGAAGAGTCCCTATTCCTTGTCCAGCTATATTTGTCTCTATAATATTTCCATCATATGTTGTATGCTATTTTTGGATTTTTATTATTTTTCATCTCCTCCCCACTCCCCAAAATGCTGTCCATGAAAGCAGGATTTTTATCTGTTTTGTTTTTTACTAGTGTGTTCCAAGTTCCTAGAACAGAGCCTGGCACATTGTAGGTGCTCTGTCAATATTTGTTGAATAAATGGATGAATACAGACATACAACATACGCAATAAAATATCCAAGTGGTGATACCATATATAAAAACATGGGGAAAAGTATACTCTGGATCCAAGAATCTGTGCTGTCATTCTGATGACACAGAAAAGGCACAAATAGTTCTAAGCATCATACCCCTGAGACCAGTTTGTAAAGCTTTTCACAAAATGTCTGGATCATCTTAATTTGGGCAAAGGGAAATAGTACTAGAAAAGGAAAAATCACTTTCTAATATTAAAAATATACTTTCTAGAAAATAATATTTTTAATACATTATTTCTTTTCATTGGTGGGAATTTCTAGGATTAAAGTTAATAAGTAGCTCTTACTGCACCATCAAACTATTTTATCTATGGTTAGTTAGATTAATTGACTTGAATATCTACTTTATGTCAAAATGCAATTTAAGCCATCATTTCAAAATAATTTTATGTATGTTTACCAAGACTACTAAAATTAACTCTCTGAAGAACAATTGCTGGAGAAAATGTTACCAAATTACCTGATGGAGCAAACTATTTTTAAAAAAAAATGATGTCACTTGAGGACAAAGACTGTCTTGTCTTTGTGACAAATGGGAGACAGATATTAATCAATAATCATGCAACTATAAACTTGGAAATTGTGATAAATGTTATGGCTGGCACGTTAGCCTGTGGAGCATCCATACACACACACACACACACACACACACACACAAAACTGCTGTCGTGAGAGTAGTGATGGTAGTTTTGATGATGGGTTTTTCTTTTTATCATACCCTTACTCATCTCTACTGATGAAGCCCTAAACATAACAGTTTTAAGTAACAGTTTTCAGTTCCTTCACTATCATGTTGGCCCTCTTTAAATATGCCCCAATTTTCCTCGTTAATGCTTCAAGTGTAGCAGTCAGAATGAAACAAAAATTTCTAAGCATTTCACCCCGTGACCAGCCAGAGAGTGTAAAACAAACTACCTTGTTCATGCTCTTTGTTCTGAAGATGATGTATTTTTATCAATGCTGGTAAAAGCTTTGAGAAAGCTGTATGCCAGTGTTGACTTGCTCATACATTGATTCAGTGAACAGATTTTCTTGAGGTCTTACTATTTGCTAAACATTGAGAAATAAGTTAGAGATATAATGAACAAGACAGTCTTTGTTCTCAAGTGACAAATGGGAGACAGATATTAATCAATAATCATGCAAATATAAACTTGATAATTGTGATAAATGTTATGGCTTGCACGTTAGCTCTGGCTGTAATCCTAAAATTCTCAGAGGCCTAGGCAGGTAGATTGCTTGAGCTCAGCAGTTGAGACCAGCCTGAGCAAGAGCAATACCCTGTCTCTCCTAAAAATAGAAAAAATGAGCTGCGCCTTGTGGAGGGCATCTGTAGTCTCAGCTACTGGGGAGGCTGAGGCAAGAGGATCTCTGAAGCTCAAGAGTTGAAGTTGCTATTAGCTATGATGACACCATGGCACTCTACCCAGGGTGATAGAGTGAGCCTTTGTCTCAAAAAAATAGAAAAGAAGAGAAGAGAAGAGAAGAGAAGAGGGGGAGGGGAGAAGAGGAGAAGGGAGGAGAGGAGAAATTTGAGAATGTATTGTCCACAATTGTCCACATCCAAATCCCTGAAACCTGTAGCCATGTTCCCTTACATGGCACAAAGGAATTTGATTAAGCTAAGGATCAAGTGATGAGGAAGAGATTGTCCTGATATATCCAGGTAAGCCCAGTGTAATCACAAAGGTCCTTAAAAGAGAGTGGCAGAAAGATTAGAACCAGACAGAGATGTGGCAGAAGGAGCAATGGGAGGGGTTTGGAGAGCAAAAGAAAGAGATTTGAGGGTGCCACTTTCCTGGCCTTGAAGAGGAAGGAAGTGGCCATGAGCCAAGCATGTGTGCAACTTTTAGAAGCTGGAAAAGATGTGAAATTGGGTCCTCCTCTAGAGCTTTCAGAAGAAATATAGCCCTGTCAATACATTTATTTTAGGATTTTTGACCTCCAGAAATTTAGTAAATTTGTTTTGTTTTAGGCCACTAACTAGATTGATGCTAATTTGTTAAAGCAATGGCAGGAAACCAGTACATGGAACAAAAGACCAGATCCGGCAGGGGACTTGAATAGAAATTTCTCTAAAGAAGATAGGTGTGTGGCCTACAGATATATGAAAAAATGCTCACCATCCTTAATAATCAGAGAAATGCAAATCAAAACTACTTTGAGATATCACCTAACTCCAGTAAGATTAGCCCATATAACAAAATCCCCAAGCCAGAGATGTTGACGTGGATGTGGAGAAAAGGGAACACTTCTACACTGCTGGTGGGGATGCAGACTAATTCGCTCCTTTTGGAGAGACATCTGGAGAACACTTAGAGAACTAAAAATAGACCTGCCATTTGATCCTGCAATTCCTTTATTAGGTATATATCCAGAAGATCAAAAATTGCATTACAACAAAGATATTTGTATCAGAATGTTTATTGCAGCCCAATTCATAATTGCTAGGTCATGGAAGAAGCCCAAGTGCCCATCAATCCACAAATTGTGGTATATGTACACCATAGAATATTATGCAGCCCTAAAGAAAGATGGAGACTTTGCCACCTTTGTGTTTACATGGATGGAACTGGAAAATGTTCTTCTTAGCAAAGTATCTCAAGAATAGAAGAAAAAGTATCCAATGTACACAGCCCTATTTTGAAACTAATTTATAGCTTTAGTAGGAATGTTATAACCTAATTATAGCCTTAAAATATGGAAAGGGAGGTGAGAGAGGGGAGGGGAGAGGGGTGGATGGGGGAAAGGAGGGTGATTGGTGGGGTCACCTGTATGGTTTATCCTATAAGGGTACAAGTGAATCTTTCTAAAAGCAGAGTATGAATGTCTTAACTCAATAACTAAGAAAATGACATGAAGGCAATGTTAACCAGTTTGATGAGAGTATTTCCAAGTGTGTATGAAAACACCACACTGTACCCCGTGATTGCATTAATGTACACAGCTATGATTTAATAAAAAAAAATCTAAAAAAAAAAAAAAAGATCAGATCCAATCCGGGGCAGGTTTTGGAAACCTTTTCTGAGAACTAAAAGAGGATGAGGCCACAACCATAGAAATTAAGGGGAAAGAGGAGGCATCCAGACTAAGAACTGATTCCTGAGATTAGGCAGGGGATAACTGGTAAGTACAAATAATTGAGAGGCCTCCGAGGAGAATAGTTTTAGATACTGGAAAGAGGGAGGCAGGAGTTGAGTCATTTTATAAGCCATGTATAAAATGGAGATGATAATATCTACAAGTGTTTTTGTAAATATTAAATTAAGTGATCCATTTAAGTGCCTTGTACATAGTAAGTAACCAAAGAATTTCAACTGCCATTATTATTAAAGTTTAAATTTAAACTAGTCAAGATTTGATCTTACACATGATATGCAAGACAAACAGATAATCAGAAAGGAAAAATGATTTTGTCATGTGAATTATGGAATATCTTACTCTTCGTTTTATTGAGTGTCTATATATTAGTCAGCTATTGCCATGATGATGCTATGTAACATAATACCCCCAAACTTCAGGACATACAACAATAAGCATCTATACTCGCTCCCACAGTCCTGAAGTTCTATTGAGATTTATCTGGGCTAGAAAAGGGGTTGGCTGTGTGTTGATTGAACATGCATCCAGGTTGAGGATTGGGTTCAGGTCTGTTCCTCATGTATACATTCTGGGGCCCAGATTGAAGAGCAGTAGCTACCTCACTTAGGTTCTTCTCATGATAGATGATAGAGCACTAGTGTACAAGGACCAAGCCAAACCACAGAAGCTCATATAAGTCCTGTACCTGGGTCAAACTTGCCAGTGTTCTAGAGGCCAAGGCAAGCTGCATGGTGCAGCCCAGCATTAGTGAGGTAGTCAAGTACACCCTGCCCTCAATGGGAAGAAAGGGGAACACAATTTATTGAACAACAATTCAGACTGTCTCACACCTGCTAGTTCATAAAAGTTCATACTATTCCTATTAGGAATAGTAACCTCAATTAACAACTGATATTTTCTATTGTATCCTTTATCCACATATATTAATATTGTGTTTAGAAGGAAATTTTGATCATAAGGGATTTAAAACCTACATATAATAACAATACATAGTAAATAATACTCTGCATATAATACAGAATTTCAAAAATCAGGTTTTTTATTATTTCAAATGTATGACAATAGATTAGGCATTTTTTACTCAATTTGAAAATTTAAGTGTTATCATAAAGCTATCAATTTCTTTTATAAAGATTAGTTACTGAGGATAACTACAGGTGCTGTTTCTGTTCTTAACCACATCTTTTGATATTACTGGCAAAATCATGCCAGAGTTCATTTCTATTGTAATCATATAAAAAGTAAAATATAATATTGGTACTCCAAATACATGTTATCAATGACCTTGTAGCATCGTTATAGCATTAAGTGGAGTCACATATGTAATTCTTCCTTGCCTAAGTGTGAAACTTTTAATTAAAATAATTTCCCATTCTCTAGAAATTACCTTAAGGAAACATTTCTATTGTAAAACACAACTAATACGTAGAAAAGTGCACAAACATAAATACAGAATTACAAACAGTTATACCATGGACATCTATAGAACCACAACCAAGATCACAAAATAGGGTACCCACTACCGTCTCACGTATGCCTTCCTAATAAAAGCTCCTTTCGTCACTGCCACAGGTACTCACACTTCTGTATTTCATAGTGTCTGCTTTCTTGATTTTTCTTTATAGGTATACCACAATGTATTTTTCTTTATAGGTATAGCACTAAAGAATATAATTTAGTAATGCTTCTTTTGAACTTTACATAAATGGAATGACATTGTATGCATTCTTTCAGGTTTTGTTTTTCTACATGGTATTATATTTTCAAGTTTCATCAATGTTCTTGTGTACAACTGTAGTTAATTCATTTTCATTGTGGTAAAATATGACCTTGGTTGACTATACCATGAATTGTTTACCCTTTCTACTACTGGTAGGCATTTGCTTTATTTTCTGTTTGGACTATAACAAATAGTGCTGTTCTGAACATTCTTGTGTATCTCTTCTGTGTTCATAATTCCCCTAGTATGTAGAAACATTACTCTTTCAGGTGGTTGTGTTCATTTTCCTTTCTAAAATTTGGGGAAATTACAGTAGGAACTCTGTAAGTTGACCACCCAAGGAACTGTAACAAACTGGTCAACATAGAGATGTGGACAACATAAGGAACTAGGCCTACTGCACTGATACATACATGTGGTGCATGTCTGGTCTACCTGGGTCACTATGAATGTTTTGAGACAAGACTGTGTTATGGTCCATAATTTTACTTACAAGAAACACAGTTGAGAGCATCCATTCTCATTCACCCAAGAAAGTTTCTACTTGCTCAGCATCTCACTGTTGCTGGGAAGGCTTCATTTGTTTCAGTCCATGTGGATTTTATGTTTCTGGATTTTTGTGTATCTCACAACTTTCATAATGACCCATGAATGAGAATTACATCAACTTAAGGAGGTGGTCAACTATGGAGGTTCTGCTGTACTCTACCTTCATCAAATATGAAGCAAAAATCTAAATTTCAGTGAATTATTTTGCAGATCTATATCAAATGTTTATGATAAGTCCCACAGCATCATAGTAGGTTGAGGGGATTATAGGAACAAATACAACATCAATCTAACCATCAGAGTGCTTATAGCCTAGCAAGGGAGAAATATTCACAAAATAATTATAATAACATTTGGAAATAATTAAGTTTAATAGAGAGGTTCATATAAAATACAATAGGAGTTCAAAAGAAGGGATGACTCCTTTAAAGTGGGAGGAATGAAGGAAAGACTTGGAGAGAACATCAAATTTGATGTTTACACTCATGGCTGGGGAGGAATTTGATTTGTATAAATGGGTAAAAGTACATTTCATGGCAGAAAGATTATCACAAAGATAAAGGTAAAGCAGCCAAGGACATACATAGGAAACCCATGATAATTCAAGTTGTGCAGTGCATAAGAGAATTAAGATTTTTTTCATTCATTATTCAATATAAAGTACACAGAATGTGAAAAAGCTTTTAAGAGATAGTAAGAGAAATGTATATTGGGCCAGGATTTGAAAGGTTTTCAATGCAGAGACATTCCTTCCTAGATTATGTGAGCTCCTTGAGGTCAGGGACCATGTGTTCTTCAGCTCTGTAGCAGATGTAGCATAGTGTCTGATATGGAGTAGATGCTCAAAACATTTGCTGAATTGAGTTGAGTACGGATTTTATATTATAGCTAACAGAAGCCACTGAAAACTTTAGGCAGGAGGGCAGGCAAATTAGAATATGACCTAGTGAGTCCTAGTAAGAAAAGTACGTTGCTAGTGTTATAGGAGCTGATGCCTGATTATCTTGGAGGACTGAATTTTGCCTGTGCATTCAGAAGGACTTCCCAGATTAAGAGGATAAAAAAAAATTGCATTCTGAAGGTAGAGTAAGAAAGAAAAGTATTTCATAACATACTTGATGACACAATGAATGTGAGAACACTTGTTAAAAATATAGATTCCCAGGATCATCCCATGCTCTCTAAATAAGACTAGGGGAATGGTATAGGCAGCTGTATTTACTTACAAGTAATCCACCTGATTCTAATTTTCAAGAACATTTATGAAATCTTGGTATAGAAGACATTCTATGGAAAAGGAAAGACATGTTCAAAAGTATGGCCATGTTAAAGAACCAGAAGATATATTCAGGAAATGGTTCCAGTGTAGAGAGTTTGGGGAAAGTGGTTATTGCTGAGGCTGGAGAGGAAGATTGAGGTCAAACTGTCAAAAGCTTTATTGTGCAAGCTAAAGGACATTATGAAAAATGAGGAAAGCACTTAGGCCAGAAATTAAGTTTTTTTGGTGGAAAGATAACTAGAGAAATTGAAGAGTATAATTTCTGAGGCAGACTGCCTATGGTGGAGGGTTGGTGGGGGTGATATGGTAGGAAAGCATTTCCTTTTGGACTTAAGTTTTACATGACAAATGACACCACGTGGATACACCCATCAGATAGTTTGAAATAGAGACCTCGTGTTTGGGAGAAAGTCAGGGCCAAGAATATGGGCATAGGAGTCTTTGATGTTGCAGCCATAGGAATTTCACTTGTGTGAGGATGTACATTGATAAATGGACCGATGGCAAAATCATGGGGAAATGGCTGTATTACATAGCACCTAAAGAAGACAAAAAGCAAAGGAGACTAAATAGAGATGGGGAAGCTGGCAATAGCAATCTTGGCTATTCTAGTCATCTGAAGCTCCATGAAGTCTCTAAGAACTAAAAAAATAAAAACAATTCCATTATGATTGAACTGGTAAAATATGTATTTGCCACCTATCTAGAGCACCTAGTAAAATTCTAGGAAACTTGATACTGATTGATCTACTTAGTTAAAATAAACATAAAAAAATCCAGATAGGCTGGCTAGGCACCAGCCACATACACTAAGGGTGGCAGGTTTGAACCCACCCTAGGCCAGCTAAACAACAATGACAAATGCAACAAAAAAATAGCCAGGCGTTGTGGTGGGGTCCTGTAGTCCCAGCTACTTGGGAGGCTGAGGCAAGAGAATCGCTTAAACACAAGAGTTTGAGGTTGCTGTGAGCTGTGATGCCACAGCACTCTACCAGGGGTGACATAGTGAGACTCTGTCTCAAAAAA
>NW_003852399.1:42884380-42894218 GCF_000181295.1 Otolemur garnettii
AAAAGAAAAGAAAGAAAAAGAAGAGAAAAAATCCAGATAGGCCACTGATCTTCGGAGTCAAGAATATCAGAAGTCTTTAGTACATGGATTTTTGTACTGGCTTTTCCACTCCGTTGAGCTAATCATTTAATTTCTATCTTTAAAAAGACAGAAGTTCTCATCTTAAAAAAAAAAAAAGAAAAGAAAAGAAAAGAAAAGCTAATGAGGCTAGAACAGTCAGATGACATTTTAGGATGCTTCCAGATTAAACACTAAAGTTTCTCTAGAGAACCAGGCAATTCTGAGATGGAAATCTTAAATAGATTTACTTAAGAGCAAATCCTGGAGTAATGATTCCTGTTTCCAGTCCCATCATTCTCTCTTCTTCCATGAATATTGCTTTACGAATCCCCAGAGCTACACAGACGGCATTGAATACTTCCCTAGTTCCTGTCATGAATACACCCGATTGTCAGTCATCCAGCCGGCACGGCGTCTGGCTTCCCATCAGTGGAATGGCATTCACTGGCACCCCACCTAAAAGAGCCTCTCCCTCAGCTCCTGCCAGGTGGCTCAGCAAGCACCTGCTACTCCCTTCCATCCCAGGGCAATGTCCACAAGCTTCCTTCAGGTAGTTACCTTAAATGAGTCTGGACCCTCTAACTGAAGTACACACTGGAGACCTCAAGAATTAGATTTCTTTTCTCCTACCACAATTAAAAAAAAAAAGAAAGACAAGAAAAAGAAAATAAAACCTTTTTAAAAACCAGAATGGCTCCCTTTCAAGGGGCATTTACTTTAACCAAGTAACATGGGTCGGGATGAGTCAGGAATTGGGTAACTTAAGTTCGTCTCTTTCACTTGATTCCTACAATTCTTTGCGTCAGGTACTGTGCTGGTTCTTGGGGTTATATTAATTAAAAAAAAAAAAAAAAAAAGACGATCCTTCTAAAACCGTGGCCGATTTTGGTGGCTGCACGCAAGAGCCGCCGCCGACAATCTTCCAGAAAGGCAGCTGGATATTTATTTTCTTAAGAATGAGACGAGAGGTTTTGCGCTCAGGTAAAAACACCCAGGAACTGTGGCCCTTTCTTTGGGCCAGGAGCCCGGCACCCAGACCGCTCCCACCGCGTTCAGACCTGCGTTCCGTCCGCGCTCCGCCCCCACCTGCAGGCTCCGCCCCCGGGCCCGCCGCGTTCCCGGCAGGCGCCGCGCGCGCGACACTGCCCTGCCCCCCTACGTTGGGTCCCGCCCCTCGCGGCGCGGGAGACATGGCGGAGTTGGACGTCGGTCAGCACTGCCAGGTGGAGCACTGTCGGCAGCGAGGTGATCGGGGAGTCCCCATCCCCGGCCGCGGGAGACCTGGGCCCCGCTTTGACTCCACGGATGGTGGCGGCGGGTGAGGGGAGGCCGCAGGGCCTGGCTGTGCCTGAGGAACGGGACGGGCGCGTTTCTTCTGGGTCTGCAGTGAGATGAGTTGATTCCCCTGAGCCTTTAGAGAGACTTGTGGTGTCCTTGGATGGGACCTGGGCAGTTCCAAGTGCAGGGAGCACTCTGCTGGGTCACATGGCCCACCCCTTTTTGATGAGCTCAGTGAGGGAGGACGTCTAATTCTGGGAGCGTTCTCCTCTGGCTTTGCCACTGCTACTTTGGGCAAGCCACTTCCCAAACTTTGTCTGTTTCTTATCTGTGAGAAGGAGGACTTGGGTATGAGCCGTTTTTAAACTGATGTTCATGGGCTTCTCAGAAAGGGTCTTAGCTTTGATTATCTTCTCAAAGGTCTCCTGATCCTCTGTCTGTTCCATCAGGTGATCATTATGCTCTCCCAGCTCTGTCATTCCGTGATTCTGATCATCGTTGTTCGAATAAACGTTTACAGATAAGCGATTTGGGTGCGGGGACCACATACGGGTATAAACTATAGTCTTTTACACAGAAAACCTTTCAGACTAGTATGCTGCATTTTAGAGAGCATCAATAATACTAATAGGTGATGGTCTTTATTAAACTGAGAGACCTTGTAATAAACATAGCCTGAAGTAATGTGGCATAGGCTTTGGGAGGACATACACCTAGAAGAAGCATTTTTTGAGACATAAGAGCGATAAAGACTGTTCAGTCTTTAGTGCCAAATGTGTGCCATGCCACATAAGGTGGCAAACAGGTTTCATCTTCCATTGTAGTTTGCCATTGATAGTAAGTGCCTGAATCACTGTTAAACCTCAGAGCCCTATAGTGAAGTGCCACATTGACTAGTGATGTCTGCTGCAGACACAGGTTAAAAGACAGGCAACAGTCCCTGCTACCTTCTTATTACTTGTGGCACTCTGTGTATCTTCCACCATTGGCTGTGTCCACTAGCCACTCGGCAATGAGAACCTATTTGTTTGCTGTCTTTTCATGTGGAAGCTTAGCCATTTGGGTTTTGACTATTCAGATATGTGTGTCTGGTATGCCTGGTTTCCCCTAGTGAATCCAATACCCATATACTATGTGTGACATAGTTCATCATCCTTTCCAGCTTCATGTACCTTTAACGTCAATTGAGATGAGGCCAAGGTCTCTCTCTTTTGGACTAATGGAAAGGGGCTAAGATTAGAGTATGTTAAGTAACTATCCTAAGTTTCACCTAGCATCTGGATGGATAAAAGGATGGTATCAGGTGCCAGGGAATTATTTTGATCTTAACTCTTCCCCTTGGTCCTCCTGATTTGTGTCTAATATTTACTTGATTACTAAAAGTCTTATAATACCAAACATGTGCATCTTCTCCATATTGAAAAGGAGATAAAAATTTTGCAGAATACAGTACTGCATGTTTCAGTTTCTTTTCTCCTGTTGACAAATCTGTTCATAGTTGCTTGATATGAAACAAATTCATGGTATCATGCGTTAGTAGAGACAGTGACAGTTTATGAAGCCATCTTGTCAGGTGAGGAAAGAACTATTCTGGCCCTCTTGTTCCATAGGCATAATTATCCAGGGGTCCCTTTTGGTTAGGGACCCTTTCTTTTTGGAGTTAGGATACTGGTGAGATGAGGTCTTTTTGAGGCAGTTGTAGCTTTCTCTAAGGTAAGACTGAGCAGCCCCTTCCACTTTTCATTTTATGAAGGTAGTGTGATTGGATATATTTAGCTTCTCTTGGCTATATACTGTAATTTAATAAGAGGTGTATTGAAAAGAACTTAGAAAATGATTAGATCTAGTGAGTAATGGTTAGTTGCCACATCTGAGAATAAATACTATTATATGTGCTTTTCAAAAGTTCAGTTCCTAACTAAATTGTTACTTAGTTACTTGGTCCTAACTCAGGTGTTCCTCAGAAGCAGGGGGTAAGGGGGAGTTCAACCATTAATTCTGAAATTCCAATACATTTATTGAACTTCTGGAATCACTTTTGAAAGCATCTCTACTCAATCACTACCGTATTGTTCTGAGTTGAGCATACTCAAAAGAAATTAATTGCTGTATTATTCTTATCAATAATACAAGACTCTTAACTATTCACATTTTTGACGTGTATCTCATTTGGTTTTTATAAAAACCCTATGAAGCAGATGTGGCGTACAGCACAGATACAGACACAGCTCTCTTCACACATGCATTTGGGTGTAAATACACTATATACTACATATTATCATATATACTGTATCAATATATATATCTAAATCTTTGCTGTTAAGTAACTTCTTCCCTAGCATTGCTAGATTAGTAAACAGTGAATGCAGAATTGAAACCCAGGATTTTTACTCCAGATGCAGAATTTTTAACAGTATAATGATGTCAAAAATAACACCAAGTAAATCTGGGAAACAAAACAAAAGAGGCCAAAAGGAGGCCAGAATGAATTTTGGCCTGAGTTAGCAAAGCTAATACAAGTGACATCTATTTCCTATAACCCACTTACTTTCAGAGTTATTGAGGTTGTGGTAACTTGTTTAACAGTGGTTATATAGTGACAGGCTATGTTGAGATTTTAGTCAAAAAGGTAGTTCTCCTATAGAGGTAGTCCAATACTTGACTCTTTTTTGCTTAAAAAAACTAAATGAAAATCAGATACTGACTGGTACATATATTTTTCCTCAATTTTAGATTTTCTTCCATTTATTTGTGATGGTTGTTCGGGAATATTTTGGTAAGTTTTTACAGGATGCAACATTTGGGAGTAATTTTAGTGTTTGTAATATCAGATTTATTTCTGAAAAGTAAAATGGTTTAAAATAGTTGTTACTTTAGCCATTGATATTTGATGTTCATTATAGCAATTACTTGGGGGGAAAAGAAGCCGATTAGTCATATCCCTGTTAATTTAATTCATGTATGTGACTAATATTTAATCTTTATGTGTGTAAGTTTATATAAAAGTTGTATTTTTAAGGACAAAATAATTGTCTGCAATATAAAGAATGGGATAAAAAAACTACTGTGATTATTGCTCTTTATTTTAATAAAATGAAAAGAGTGCAGTTGATATATTCTGTAAAATGGATATTCTTGTCATATCAAAGCAAAGTAAAACCTAGGAATTAACCAAGGATTTTTGAAATGTTTTTTCCTTACAATTAAACTTTCAAGTAGTAAGCATTTATTAAATGGGCCACTCAAAGAATGAATTCTTTTCAGAATATAATTCAGAAAGATTTGTTAGAAGTATATAAAAGTAATGTATGTTTTTAAATCACTCGGAATTAAAGCATTTCTTCTACTTTTTATTATTGTTAATCTTTTAGGAATAAAAAAATTCAAAGATTTGTTTGTATTTTCATATACGATAGAGTACTCAAAGTAAAGGTAATTTAGAGTAGTGAATTGCTTTTACTCATTGACATTGAACATCTGTTTTGAAACATTTGAAAATAGATGCTCCATCTTTAATTTAATCTTTAATTTGATCTACTTGGTATTTAAATCTACAGTTACCTTTAAATATGTTATTTGATTGATTTATGTAAATGTTATTTTTTTTAATTAATTAAGCCTTGAACACAGAAGCAAGGAGTCTCATGGTTGTCCTGAGGTATGTTAATATTTTTTCAGTCGGATAAAACATCTGTACTTGTGTACTTTTGTTCAGAATTTGATTAGATTTAAAGCCCGTCAGTGCCCCAGAGATTAAAGTTTGGCATATTAAGCTGTTTACTATGTAGAGAAGCTTTTGCTTCATATTTTTCACTGGCTTAAAGAGAAGTTGATCTACTTGGTATTTAAAAATTTTTGTCCTCATAATTCTTAAACATTTCTATTTAGGTAGCCCAGTTACAGCAGACTACATATTTATAAATATAGATTAGAATTAATGTCCTTATCATACAGTCCCCAGTTCACTGTTTCCTTCACCGTTGTGTTCATTTTCACTGGTACCTGATGATAGGATCTGCAGTAGTAAATCATGGTGGTAGTTCTGTCAACCTTAGACCACCAAGAACAAACCTGTAGTCTAACAAAATCCTCACCCTAATTCTGAAGAGATCATAGATTAGGAAAAGTCTACCAGATAGAAGCACAAAAATAGCTCTGTTACTAAGGAAGAATAAGTTGAATGATGAAGCTTGGTATAGAGCCGTGCGGGTATGCAAAGGAAATAGAAGATTAGGCAGACTTGCCCACCAGTCACAACAGTGCTGAGTAATTTAGGCTTTTTCCTTGGAGGCAGGTCAATTCCAGTAGGAAAAAGAAAGCTGTGTGTACCGTTCCTAATGTAATTTTCTTAAAATTGACAATTAAATAAGTTCTTCCTCTCTTGGTGCAGAGAGGGAATTAAGCTGAATAGACTCCAGTGGGAAAGGAGCATTTGCCTCTAACACTTTTCAGTGGATATTTCTTCCTGCGCACCATTTACCAAGTACATTGCCAAGGATTTTCACATCTGTTTTCTCAGTTATTGCAAATGAAGGTTATTTGGGCTAAGGTTGAAATCTGACCCTTTCAAGTTTAAGAAATCTGTCAAAATCTGACCTCTACTTGAAAATTAAAATTATCTAATATGTTGGTTTTATGCAATATTAGTTAGAAGGAAATACTCAAGAATTGTACAGTAAAAATTGATGTTTCTTATAGTTTATAAATATGTCCTGTGCTTTTTTTTTAATGATATCATCTGATTTTTATGAATGTCTCTTTAGATTATTAGTTCTCATCAATAAAATACTGAAATACCATTAGGCCATTGCAGCAAACTTGGAATGGTAACTAAGAAGTTAATTCTAACATGATCTAACTATCATTTATATAAAGGAATGCCTTTTGGTTATAGTTTTCAAGTAATTACAATTCTGTAAGTTGGTCACCAAAGGGACTGTGTAACAAACTGGTCACCAACAGAGATGGTCAACTTAAGGAAGTAGGCCTGCTACGTACATATAGTGCATGTCTGGCCTGTGGAAATTTGGTCAAGTTGAGGTGGTCAGTGTAGAGAGGTGGTCAACTATGGAGGTTCTGCTGTATTTCTCAAAGTTTATTCAACTCTAAAAACCCAGATACTTAATGCTTAGAATAGCCTGGCTGAACTAAAATTTTTTTTTAATCTTACAAAATCTTTTCTTCCTGTGGTGGATTATTTGCTGATAATAAAATATGAAAGAGACTGAAGAAAAATAAGTGATTACAAAAACTGTCCTTCACTTTTTATCTCATGGATAAATATATCATTTTTGAGTGTTTTATTCCTGGAGTTAGTGTTTAATCTCTTAAAATCAACACAGAAAGTAAATCTGACTTGCCATTTGCATTTATGTAAATGTTATTTTTTTTAATTAATTAAGCCTTGAACACAGAAGCAAGGAGTCTTCAACAAAGGTTGATGAGATGATACCTGAACATAATATTATGGAGACATCTTTGTGTGGGCCTCTTACAAAGTAGCTTAAAATTGTAGAGAGTATCTGAATAGTCATTTTAATATACTTAGAGGGTAAATATACCACAGTAGGAAAAATATGAAAATGTAGAACAGTCAACACAGTAATCATTTCTCACATAAGCATTCATTATAATGTTTGTCTGAGAGTCTGTAACTTGTTCTGATAAGTTGAAGCAAAAGTCATATGGATTCTGTCTTCTAACAGAGACACATTGACTTGCTTTATATGCAATACAATGCCATTTCCCCTTTTTACATTTTCAGGTGACTATAATCAATGAAAGACTGAAGACAGATAATCATAAATCTTATCCATGCTCATTCAAGGATTGTGGTGAAAGAGAACTTGTGGCAGTTCTGTGTCCTTATTGTGAGAAAAACTTTTGCCTAAGGTGATCACTTAAACCATTCATGCTTTGTGTATCTGTTTCGTTTCGTACAAATACATGAACTAGTATCACTCTTTTGTTGCTTGCAGACACCGTCATCAGTCAGATCATGAGTGTGAAAAATTGGAAATCCCAAAGCCTCGTATGGCCGCCACTCAGAAACTTGTTAAAGATATTATTGGTAAGTATTTAGAAAGCTTATTTTGTTGCTTTCTGTATTGCTGTGGACTCTTAGTTCTAGAGCGCCTGCTTCTTAAGTTTGCTCACCAGTTACCTAACAGCCCTGATGATAATAACTTGTATTTTGATACATACTTGTGACATTACTTCTCACAATGTTTACCTGACCAATGAAAATTTGGAAATTATTTGGAAGTACTCCTGTCAGGGTCTCTTTTGCTGATTCCACGTAGTTCAGCTAGTTAGAAAAATTGGCTAGAAATGGTATTATGAGATTGAAGTACTAAATTGCTTTTTCAAAAGACTAATATCTAGTCAGCTGACTTAATGGTAATATGAGATACATGTACTGGGAAAGAAAGTATCCATGGCTTAGATCAATCTCCCTGCCAATACATTACTTCAAAATTTTCACCCTGTAGCAAGGATAGTACCTTTATCAAAATCTTCCCTTTTAAACAGGCTTAAGTTGGAAAGAAGCAGTGTAACAATGAATTTTTTGATGTGGTGATTGTTTAGATCAACCTCAATTACATTTCCCATTGGTCATAAAAATATAAACTTACACAATGAATGTGGTCTCTGTATATTTCTATTGTGTGCAATTTGTGTACATTTCAAGGCCGTAGTTACTAAACACTTTATAAATAAACTCTGAAAAATGCAATAGCTCTTATGTGCTTACATGCTTATGCTTATCTCTTAGATTCCAAGACGGGAGAGACGACAAGTAAACGACGGAAAGGTGCCAAGAATAGTCAAACAGCAGCAAAGGTTGCATTGATGAAATTAAAGATGCATGCTGATGGGGATAAGTCATTGCCTCAGGTTGGTCTTAGAGATTTTTAAAAAATTCCAAGTGTAGCCAAAGGCCTCTTTTTCTCCTCCCTCCCATCAAGTAATAACTAACCTGAACCTGGTATGTATCATTCCTAGTATTACATGGTCTATTGCTGTATAAATAATATATAGTTTTGTGAGATTTTTCACTTAGAGAAAACTCCAATTTGGGAGGCTGAGGCAGGAAGTTCTTGAGACCAGCAGTTCAAGACCAGCATGGGCAACATAGAAGGACTCTTTTATCTCTACACAGGGGAGAAAAAAATGAGAAAAGAAATTATATGCATTCATTCTTTATTCTTCTTCGACTTTTTTTCCCCACTAGACATCATGTTTTTAACATTTATCCATGCTGAGACATTTAGTCAAATTCGTTATTTGACAGCTGCACATTATTCCATAGTATAAATATATCTGAGTTTATTCCATTAATAAGCAAAATTCAGATTTTTCTAGTGAACATCATTGTGTACGGATAGAGTTCCTCTAGGACTGTACCTTTAAAACTTATCAATTAGGGCAGCGCCTGTGGCTCAAAGGAGTAGGGTGCTGGCTCCATATGCTGGATGTGGTGGGTTCAAACCCAGCCCTGGCCAAAAACTGCAAAAAAAGAAAAAAACAAAAAACTTATCAATTATTTTATGTAACAACACAGTATGTGTATACACACATGTACCTTAACACAGTTTTATTAAGAGATACTTAGCCTTAAAATGTGTTATATGATGTATACTCCTTTGATTTGATTTGATCAGAATCTACTAGGTTGATTTTCTAACCCCTGATGGATTAGAACCACCATAGTGAAAAATGTTACTTTAGGGATATATTAGAAATAGAAAAACTGAGTTATGGGATTATCTCATTTCAGCTTTACTAGATATTGTCAACTTCTTACTGCCAGCATTCCACTTGTTTGTTTCTTTCCAGTAGTGCTTTTCAACTAACTATGTCTGTTCTTGGCCATTTATTCTTTCATAAAAATTTTAGGATCACTTTATCCTATTCTATGAAATTGTGGTTTTGATAGAAATAATGCTGAACTTAGAGAACTGACATCATTAGACTTCTTGACTCTCATCTATGTCCATGGTTTAACTTTCCAACTTTTCTTTAGGTCTTCTTTTATGTGTAATTATAGAAGTAACATTCTGTTTATACTTTATAATGCCTGTCATAAATATCTATATACTTTTCTTAGATTTATTCTTAGGCTCTAAATAACTTTATTCTCATTGTAAATAATACCTTTTTTGAAAATTAAGTTCCCCTAATTGTTTTATTATTGTTTGGTGTATATTGCCCTTCTGTCCACCAAACAAATTCCTATTAGTTTCCATACTTTGTAGATTTTTGTGGAATTTTTGTATCCTGTCATATCTTTTGTAAATACCAGTTTTTATGGGCTGATCTCCCCCAAATTTTTTTATTTTACTCCTTTTTATTGTCATTATTTGTCTTACTGCTGAGATCTTCAGATGAACGCCGAATAACATGGATAGAAATGGACATTTTCATCATATTTCTGACTTCAATGAAAATGCTTCTAAGTCTTATGTTTGCAATAGATTTTTTTTTTTTTTTTTTTTTT
>NW_003852399.1:42894238-42901219 GCF_000181295.1 Otolemur garnettii
CCCTGGGTAGAGTGCTGGGGCATCCCAGCTCACAGCAACCTCAAACTCTTGGGCTTAAGCAATTTTCTCGCCTCAGCCTCCCAAGTAACTGGACTATAGGCACCTGCCAAAACGCCCTGCTAACTTTTATTTTTTTAGAGATGACTTCTTGCTTTGGCTCTGGCTCTGGCTCAGGCTGGTCTCAAACTCTTGAGCTCAGGCAATGTACCTGGCTTGGCCTCCCGGAGTACTACGATTACAGGTGTAAACCATTGTGCCTGGCCTTGTAGTAGATTTTTAATAGTAGCATTTATAGGATAACTGTTTCTTTCTATTCCTAATTTGCTAAGAATTTATATCATGAATGGTTATTAAACTTTACTAGGAATATTTTTCTTACATCTAGTAAGATTTGTGTTCTTATGAATGTGATAAATTATATTAATTGATTTTTCTGTTGTTAAATCACCAAATATTCCAGGATAAACCACTTGACTGAAATATAATTCTTTTAAAATGTACTGCTAAATTGATTTGCTAATATATTATTTAGTGTTTTTTAGTGACATTATAGTAAGATTATATTCAAATTGAGTGACTTTTTCTATACTTTGAGATAGTTGTCAAGGTTGGAGATTATTTGTTATTAAAGGTTTGGTAACATGACCTTTAGATCTGTTTTCTTTTTCTTGAGGGAAGAATTTTGATACTATTCCAATGTGTTAAATCTTAGTTTATATGGATAATACATTTCTTCTGAAGTCAATTTTGGCAAATAGTATTTTTCTAAAAAATTTCTATTTTTCAATTTATTGTTGTAAAGTTAATTTTTTTCTTATTCAAAAATCACTGTTTTGCCTTTAGTCATTCCACTTCATTCTTAATATCTTTCATTTGTACTTTTCTTTTTTCCTCCCTAGAGTAGTGAAAGGTTTATCTTTATTTTTTTCTTAGTCTTTTCAAAGAACCATCTTTTGGTTTTATGGAACTCTGTTCTTTTGCTGCTTCAATGACTTTTGCTCTTACATTATTTCAAACACACACAAGTTACAACCACAGTACAGAGAACTTTTCCATATCCTTTACCCAAATGCACTGTCTGCTTTATCATTTGTATTCTCTTTCTGCCCGTATATATCCACATGTGTGTGTGTGTGTGCCCTCTCTGTGTGTGTATTTACTAATTTTTAGTCTGCTTGATAACATCCGTTTCTTGGATGTGTTTTAATCTTCCATTATAGGCCAGGCACAGTGGCTCATGCCTGTCATCCCAGCACTTTGAGTGGCCAAGGCTGAGAGATTACCTGAAGGCAGGAGTTCAAAACCAAACTGAGCAAGAACAATACCCCGCCTTACAAAAAATAGAAAAATAGAAAAATTAGTCATATGCATGGTGGCACATGACTATAGTCCCAGCTGATCAGGAGGCTGAGGCAGGAATCACTGGAATTTAAGTGAACTGTGATCATGTCCTTATACTATAGCTGTGATGTCAGAACAGGACTGTCTCAAAAACAAAAATAGAAACCTCCCGTTTTACACTGTGGATATAGCTTTTTGTTTTTTTTTGAGACGGTCTCACTATGTTGCCCTCAGTATTATTTCATGGCATCACAGCTCACATCAACCTCAAAGTCTTGGGCTTAAGAGATTCTCTTACTTCATCCTCCCAGGAGCTGGGACTACAGGCCCACACCACAACGCCCAGCTATTTTTTTGTCATTGTTGTCATTGTTTAGCAGGCCCTAGCTGGGTTCGAACCCACCAGCTCCAGTGCATGTGGCTGGCACCATAACCACTGGACTATAGGCGCCAAGCCTTATGGATATAGTTTATTTTATTTATTCATTTATTTTTGAGACAGAGTCTCACTTTGTCACCTTTGGTAGAATGCCATGGAGTCACAGCTCACAGCAACCTCAAATTCCTGGGCTTATGCGATTCTCTTGCCTCAGCCTCCCAAGTAGCTGGGGCTACAGGCACCCGCCACAACGCCTGGCTATTTTAGTGGGGTTTTTTTTTATTTGCAGTTATAATGGTTTTGCTGAATTGTGTATTATCAGGTGCACAGAATTTCTTCATTGTTATATCTTCTTTATGAATTTTGCTTTTAATCATATTTTGAATTGTATTGTTTCACTAGCTTTCTTCTGGTAAATATTTAACTATTATATTTTTTCCCATCCCTTTATAGTCAACTTTTCTGTGTTATTTTGTTTTAGGGTGTCTCTTGTAAGCAACATATAGCTGGACTTTGTTTTTTTAATCCAGTTTGATAGTATCTCTCTTTTATAGGTGAGTTGAATACTTTTATATTTACTGTGATCACTGGTGCATTTGAACATATTTCTTTCATCTTATGTATCCTGCTCATCATTTTTTTCCCTTCGAATCTTTCTTTCTCTTTCCTGTCATCTTTTGTATTGACTGAATTTATTCTGCTGGTTTACAAACCATTGATAATAGTTTTTTTTTTTTTATTTTGATGATTATCCTTAATATTTTCCTTTTTTGAAATTTTATATTTATTGGATGTTCTTAAAATAGCAAAAGTAGTACATGTTTTTAACAAATGTAAAAACATGGACATCCCTCCTAATGTCCTTCATTAATTTCTGTCTCCCTAAAGCAGAGGTCCTTAACTGAAGATGATTTTGTCCTCCAGGGGACTTTTGGCAACAGAGACATTTTTGGTTGTGACAGGTGGGAATGGGGCACAACTGGGATATGGTAGGTAAAGGCCGAAGATGCTGTTTAACATCCTATAAAGAACAGGAGGACATGGCCTGAAGCAGAGAGTTTTCTGGTCCAAAGTGTTAACAGTGACAAAGTTGAGAGGACCTGCTCTAGATATTATAATAACATTAACAATAATGTTGGATATCTAATAATATTATTCACATTATATTGTAAGATTTTTATTACCTAAAATATAATAAAAAAAACCTTTGATAGCAGTTGGTTTGTTCCAGGCACTTCTAGTATGTTCCGTCCTTGCAGCAAGCTCATAAGGTATGTACTGTTACCTCCTACCCAGAAGGCATAGTACCTTGCTAGTGATGTAGCTACTGAGTACAGAACTGAATTGAAACCAGACAGTCAGTCTTCAGAGACTGTGTTTTCTACCTATGTAATAATATGTGATAGAGCACTCCACAAGTCTTTATATCTAAGTTTTTCCCCTTATCATAAATTTTTGTGTGTAGAGATATAGTAGTTATAATAGAAATGTAGGTGTCTATGTGTGTTTATACAGACATACTTTTTTTTTTGCAGTTTTTGGCTGGGGCTGGGTTTGAACCTGCTGCCTCCAGCATATGGGGCCAGCAACCTACACCTTTGAGCCACAGGCGCCACCCCCAGACATACTTTTATATATAATATATACAAACACATTTACACACATATATATGTGCATGCATTTATATATATATGGGTTTGTATACATGTGTGTATTTAAATACATGAAAATGTATTCTACTTATATGTTTGAAAGGCATAAAGAATTTCTTTTTAGTCTTCATTTTGAAAAAATTGTATTAGTTATTTAGTCCATACATGTTTCTTTGAATGCTTTTTTTTTTTTTTTTTTTTTTTTTTTTTGAGGCAGTCTCACTCTGTTGGCCAGCCTAGAGTGCCTCAGTGTTAGCTTAGGTCACCGCAACCTCGAACTCCTGGGTTCAAGAGATTCTCTTCTGTCAGCCTCCTGAGTAGCTGGCACTAAGATGTCTGTCACAATGCCTGGCTAATTTTTTTTCTATTTTTAGTAAATGGAGGGTTTTACTCTTTCTCAGGCTGGTCTCAAACTCCTGAGCTTGAGTGATCCTCCTGTGTTGTGTCAAAGGGTATATGTATTACCAACAATAATTATAATAGTCAAACTTTATAGGCTGATTACCTATGCAAAGTATTGTTTTAAGGTTCTAGTTGTGTGTGTGTGTGTGTGTGTGTGTGTGTGTGTGTGATTTTTAGTACTTACCACCCTTCTGTGATATATTTATCCTTATTTTACATATTGGTAGTCTGGTGTTAAGTATTGGTAGGAGCCTACCATCCTAACCAGTTCGATATACTCCCCCTTGTGGCCAAACATTAGACTACCCTTCTCCTCCCATGATTTCCAGTAGTTGTTAGGACTCAATTTAAATTAAGTCCAGTCTGGTGGCTATAAAAAGATGTCTTATAATTGCTGTAATTTGCATTTCTCTGACTACTATTCAATCTGAGCATCTTTTATTTTGTTTTCTAGTTATTTGGAATTGCTCTTCTCTGAATTGGCAATACAAATTCTTTGATCCTTTGTCTTGTATCTTATCTTTTTATTTTGTTTAGTCAACATATAGATGCTCTCAGACTATAGTAAATACTTATCATTTATAAATAATCAATCTGCTTTGTAAATTTTTTTTCCAAAAATCTATCAAATGTCGGGTCTAAGTAGCTCTGGTAAGGAAAAAAGAGAAATCTGTCAAATGTATTGATTATATCAATATTTTAAGGTTTTCTAAGGTCTGATTTGGTTTTCCTTAGAGCTTTTTATTTTGTTTTGTTTTGTTTCTTTCTCTTTCCTTGTGTTTAATCCATCTGAGTTTGTTTTTTTTCTTGTTTGTTTTTCTTGTTTGTTATATGATATTGTTTAGCAAGTTTTACCATCACTGATTATTATATAAATTGGGTTTTGGACCTGACTTAGATCTATTTCTGAAGGGTTCCCATTGGATTTACATTATATGATATACAGGAATTTTGGGAAGAATGGCATTTTTATGACATTGTCTTCCTATAAGTACCTTCAGACTTCTTTCTGTTTATTCAGATGTTTTATTGCTTTCTGTGACGTATTTGTCTTTTTGCAAGGCATATTCTTTATTGATTGCTATTTATGTTATGGTTTTTATTTCCATTGTGAACAGAGTATTTTCCTCTACTTATATTTCCAAACACTTCTCATAAAAAAGAAACCTAGAGTTCTGTATATTCATCTTATTCAGCTACATCACTAACTTCTTTTATTAATTTTAGAAGTACTTTTCCTACTAGTGTTTTCATTTTTTTATTTATACCATCACACCCCATTAACAAGTAAGGATAGCTACAATTTTTTTTCAATAATTATACTAGGGTTTTTTACAATACATTATAATCTTCAATATGCCCTATAATAATGGTGATAGTAGGTGTGTACTTAGCTATTTTACTGTATATAATTATCATTTGTTCCTAAAAGTCTAAAGTCACTTGCTGTTGTTTCCTCTTGAATAAGATAAAGAGCTTGCCAATGTGTTATCCAGCTGAATATCTCCTATCCCATCATCTTCCTTAAAGCACAAAAACTTTTTTTAAGTTAAGAACTATTTAAATTTACCAATACTTTTTTTTAAATTTCTCCTTCCTTAAAACTCATTTATATTTTTGCCAAAGTACATTCTTTAGTAGTTTATTCAGTGAGGGGCTGTGGTCATAAACTCCGTCAGCCTTTTATTTGCACATGTCCTTACTTTGTCCCCACTTTTAGCTGGATTGTCTATTAGACTCTTTTAATATCTGTCATCTCTCTTTTTTTTTTTTTGAGACAGAGCCTCAAGCTGTCCCCCTGGGTAGAGTGCCATGGCATCACGCTCATAGCAACCTCCAACTCCTGGGCTCAAGCAAGTTTCCTGCCTCCGCCTCCCAAGTAGCTGGGACTACAGGCGCCCGCCACAACGCCTGGCCATTTTTTGGTTGCAGCCATCATTGTTGTTTGGCAGGCCCGGGCTGGGGATTCGAACCCGCCACCTTAGGTGTATGTGGCTGGCACCTTAGCCGCTTGAGCCACAGGCACCGAGCCTATCTGTCATCTCTTGTTGAGAAGATATCTGTTGTCAGCTTTACTTTTGTTGCTTTAAGGTTAACTATCTTTTTTTTTGTAGCTTTTGAGATTTTTATTTGTGATATTCTCCATTTCAGAACCATGTTTCTATTTTATTTTGATTTATTTTGATTAGCCAGCTTGACACTTAAGATACATTCTTATTTTTCGGAAAACTGTAATCATTTGTCTCTGAATATCACTTCTTCACCATTTCTTCCCTTCTCTAACTCTTGTTGATTTATTTGGGGGCTATGTAATTTTTTTCTTTGTGTCTTTCTGTTGCATTCTCAATGACTTCCTCAAATCCATCTTGTAATTAAGTAAGCCTTTTTATTGAGGATAGTAAAACTTTGAGTGCTTATTCCAGAAACTGCACTTGTTAATTTTTATATTTCAAATTGTATATTGATGACTTTCTTTCATTTCTGTATGTTTTGGTTTCATGAGTGCTTATTGCTTTTTATGGATATTATTTTATCTCATTGTGTACCAAAAATAACTTACTTTAATGTCTTCTTAAAGTTCAGCTATCTGCAGTTTGTTTTGAAATTTATTTACTGGTTCTGCATATTCATCTTAAGTAGAAGGTTCTTCTTTCTATAACTCTACCTCTCTTCACTTGCCAGTTAGCAATTTGCAATTTCTTTCCCCTAACCCAGGAATACCATTCAAATCCAAGTTTAAGATTGGCAGTATGTGCTTCAGTCCTATAGAGATTTTCAGATTATTGCAGATGCATTTACTGAGCTTGGCTTTGGTCACTGTCAGGTGGTTAAACCTGTGCTTTTCTGCCTCACTATCAATTTATATAAGCCATGTCCTAAGTCAGCAGTCAGTGGTAACTTCTGTAGCTTCCTTTCCTAGAGCGTGGGTCCCACACCAGCCTCTGCTTCCCGGAGGTGCTCTCCTTTCCCATTTGCGCATAAGCTGCACTCCTGAGTGTCTCTTCCTCTTCTGGAACCCTGAGTGCCAGTGGCTTAACCCCCCTATCACTTTGCAGTTCTGTTCTGTTTTTGATTTTCAAATACATTTTTGTTTTAATACACAAGACTGTATTTTTAAGATTTTTCTCCTTTGGCTCGGCGCCCATAGCTCAAGCGGCTAAGGCGCCAGCCACGTACACCTAAGGTGGCGGGTTCGAATCCCCAGCC
>NW_003852399.1:42901326-42934837 GCF_000181295.1 Otolemur garnettii
GCTGTAAGCTGTAATGCCACGGCACTCTACCCAGGGGGACAGCTTGAGGCTCTGTCTCAAACAAAAAAAAAATAAGATTTTCTCCTTTATATTCGTGTTCTTATTTCTTTGCTTTTGGGGCAGGGATCATTTGGTTATAGAGTTGGCTTATAGCTTGAGTTTCTAATGACTTGATATTTTTTCTCTTAATGGTTGTTATCTAAAATAATGACACTCGACTAGGTCTTCAATAGTCTAAATTCCTTAGTGCTGAGAAAGGAGTTGTATAGAAGCTATTATTTTTTAAAATAATTGTGGTCTTTCCTACTCAACTTCAAGAGCTCCAGTTGTGCCAAAATGTTTGTTTTAAGAGGAATTGATCTATAAAGCTAACGCTTTTTTGAAGCAGTTTTCAGGGGAAGACTAAAGGCCAAGCACCTTTTGTTCCTATATTTAACTTCTTTCATTTGTTAATTAAGCAAGAAAATACTCTAAAAGGGGGCAGATAATGTATAGATTACTAGACAAATCATCTCCAAGTTCTTTGCTATTGTTAATGAAATGTGGTTTGGGGTTTTTGTTTTTAATTTCTTTTTTTTTTTTTTTTTGAGACAGAGCCTCAAGCTGTCGCCCTTGAGTAGAATGCTGTAGCATCACAGCTCACAGCAACCTCCAACTCCTGGCCTCAAGCAATTCTTCTGTCTCTGCCTCCCAAGTAGCTGGGACCACAGGCACCCGCCACAATGCCCGGTTATTTTTTTGGCTACAGCCATCATTGTTGTTTGGCGGGCCCGGGCTGGATTCAAACCTGCCAGCTCAGGTGTATGTGGCTGGCGCTTTAGCCACATGAGCCACAGGGGCCTAGCCTTGTTTCTGATTTTTAAGTTTCTTTTTTCTCTGAAGTTCTGCAGTCTCTACATATGAGATGAAGTCTTTCACACAAAAAGAAGTGTTATATGCATTGGGAATCTCTCAATTCCAAGTGACAAAAACTCAATGGCAACTATGACAGCACAATCAAAACAATATTTTTCCCTCATATAATGGGGAATGACAGATTGATGTGGTCTTAGGGAACAACCAAATTCAGGCATTCAGTTTAGGTTAAAATAGTCCTGGTGTTTTCTTGTCTTTTTCTGTACCGTGTTTCCCCAAAAATAAGACACTGTCTTATATTTATTTTTTCTCAAAAAGACACACTAGGGCTTATTTTCAGGGGATGTCTTATTTTTATGAAGTATAATACAACAATCTATATTTATTCAAATACAGTTATCTTCTTCTGGAACCTGACAGGGGGAGCCGACCTTGTTAGTGGGGCTGGCTCTAGTGATGCAGGAACTCCTTTCCCCTAGCTGGTTGCATGTGTACAGCAGGATGCCTGTGACCGTGGTTACCACACACGCATCCAAGCAAGTGCAAACAGCTCAGAGAAAGGAGTTATGGCAGATAAAAGGTATTCCAGTCTTCCTTACGGCTCTGAGCTGAAATGAAGGGCATGGCTATGCAGATACACTGCATAGCCAGGGCCATCACTAGGTCTTATTATTGAGGTAGGGCTTATATTGAACAAATGCTTATTTTTTGGGTATGTCTTATTTTCAGGGAAACACGGTATTGGCCTCATTCTTTCCCATTTAAGGGGACTTTTTTTCATACTGGTTTAGGAATGGCTGTGGGCTGTGGAATTTAGCTTTAGGCAACACGATGTTTAATTCAGTAAGATTTTAAATTCTGAGGGGAAAACAAAATAAAATGAGGAAAAAGACAACTCTTCCTCCCCTCAGCTTTCAAACATAAAATCCCAGGAACATGAAATCCCTGACTGACCTAACTTAGGACACATGCCTGTCTTTGCACAGACCACCCTAGCCAGAATCATGGCTATATGCCCATACGTGTAGGTGGATGCTGGGCTACTATGACCCATTTCCAACCTAGAGATGCATTGTTACAGGGCAATCCTTCTGACTTAAGGAGAGGAAGGGATGTCATCAGAAAAAAATAGATGTCTATTTTACATATATGTAATCTGTATTTTAACCTTTTTTTTTTTTTACAGACAGAAAGAATTTATTTTCAGGTTTTCTTACCTAAGGGCAGCAAAGAGAAGAGCAAAGCAATGTTCTTTTGCCACCGATGGAGCATTGGGCGGGTCATAGACTCTGCAGCCTCTCTCGCCAATCTTAAAAATGACAATAACAAATTAACAGCTAAGGTAACATCTAGTTTTAATAATTTTTCCCTAAAATTTTTAGATCTTGAAGTTCTAAAACCTGTATACAAGCCTGTTGTTTACAGTATGATTTATTTCTCCCTTTGCAGAAATTGAGGTTATTTTTTCTCCCTTTGCAGAAATTGAGGTTATGTCACAATACTTCAGGAGAAGCCTTACCCTTGGATCAAACTTTGGAAACCTGGATTGCCAAAGAGGATTGTCCTTTATATAATGGTGGAACTATTATCTTGGAATATCTTAATGATGAAGAACAATTTTTGAAAGATGTCAGTTCTTACTTAGAGTAGTTGTTCAGTAATTCAAGGCAGAAATGAGAAGGCAACTTATACGTACATTTCAAGTCCACATCTTGTTATACAAATACTATTATTTTTAAAAGTTGTGTTTTAGCTTATTTCCCTTTTACTTTTTACATTATCAGTTTTCTATTAAATTTGACTTTTTGTGTTTTCAAGTCTTAATATTAACTGAAATTCAATTATTAGCACCTTCTTCTATTTAATTAGCTTTTACTAGGTTATGCTGTCGTAATAAAAACAAAAGTATATTTCCTGATGGGTTAATGTCAGCAGTTGGTTGTCTGTAGCACTGTTCCACATCATCTGCATTTCAAGATCCCAGGATTGAAGCTGAAGGAACAACCCCTTTGGGGGACTTTGCTATTCTTATGGAAGAGGGAGAAGAGATGATAGAAATTTCAGCCCTGAGATACATGAATTGTTTTAACTTTCAGGAAATCATATGGCCAAGCCTGCCGCCATGGAGACAAAGTGTAGGTTTACTATCTACTTAAAATATGATGTATCAGTTGTTGTATGTATGTGAATTACAGAAATTTAGAGATTATCTAAATTAGTCTTCTAAAGTTTTAATGAAGAATGTCAGGCTTAGGAAGGGAAATGTTTTTCTAGGTGTCATCTATCTGCATTGGACATATTTCTGATCAAAGACTTCCTGTAATAAGATTCATCTTTTTTGTTAGTGTAAGTGTATTATAAATTTTTTTTAAAAATGGGTTATTTCAACTTCATTGCTATCTCTATATATACCAAGACAAAAACATGCCAAATCTTTACCAATTCAAATGAATGCTTCTAACTGATATCTTTCATCTGTACCCAACAAAATTCAGCAGGAATAGAAATTGGTTCTATCTGTTCTTTTCCTCTTTTCTATTATAAATGTCATGGACATGTGTAGTAGTTTCAGGTGTAGTTAATGGAATAAACTCAGAATGCTTGTTTGGTCTATTTTCTAATTCTTCATATTACTTTCATGTGAGGAGTAGAAGTAATTTCCAGTTTTTATCACCTGCTCATACATTCATTCATGAATGTAGTTATTTGAGCACCTACTAAATATAAAAATATATTTCCAGTTGCCATAATGGATACAATGGAGAGGGGCATACATATGGGCATAACTTGGAGGTGTTGTGGATATTGTTCCAAACAACATAAGAACGCAAATTTCCCAATTGAGTCACACAAATTTAAGGTCTGGTGTGTTAAAACTTGTATTTACGCTATACTCTAGACTTATTAAATATGCAATATCACTGTGTCGATAAGACAATACACATGTGTTAATTTAAAAATACATTATTATTTAAAAAATGAGAACTACGATCTGAGCCTTCAGCAAGAGGTAATCTTTCCTGTGGGGATTCTGGCTTTGATATGGATAACTGCTCACAAATCAAGATGGCAGGTGCAGAAGATTGGGTGGCTGTGACAATTTCTTAAAGGAAGACAACAGTGAAGGTTGCCTCATCAGTTGACTCTTCAGTTCATGAAAAATTTCTTTGTAATGTGCAGTGCTGTTTGATAGCATTTTATCACTAGAATGTCTTTCAAAATTGGAGTTATCAATGCTTTATCAATGAATTTTGTAGCGTATTCTAAATCTTCTGTTGCCATTTCAACTATGTTCATAGCATCTTTACCAGAAGTGAATTCCATCTGAAGAAAACACTTTTGTTAATCCACTTTTGAAGAAGTAGTTCTTCATCAAGTTTTGTTACAAGATTGCAGCAATAGAGTCACATCTTCAGGCTCTGCTTATACTTCTTGTTCTTTTGCTATTTCTACAACTTTTAATAGTAACATCAAAGATTACTACTAATTATAGATCCCAATAACATATAATGACAAAAAAGCTGAAATCTTGAAAGAAGCATCAGAGACACAAAGTACATACTGTTGGAAAAATAGCACAAATTGACTTGCTGGATGCCATAAACCTTCAATTTATAAAAAATGCAGTATCTGTGAAGCACAGTAAAATAAGAGTGTCATAAAACATGGGATGCCTGTACTTAATAATACAAAGTAGTGCAAGTGCCAAAGTAGTAGATAGTTAAGTATAACTCTGTTTAATAGCTGTTACCAGAAACTATAAGAGTAGAGGTAGGTGGCCTAATATATATATTCCTAGAGACCAGAAAATTTCAAAACAAACTAATACCTTAATATTCATTAGCATTACTTATACTAAGATGATCAACCTATGTCTCATGATTTGAACTAAAACTATGCCAGAAAAAACTATGGGGATTGAGAAGATAGGAATTAAGGATGGCAGTGATTGAGTTAGACCAAGGGAGAAAGAAGAAGGGGGTTAGACCTACATTAGTAGGCTTAAGGGTAGTAAGTTAGGTCATGTCCCAGGTAGCGGGGCAAACTAGTCTGGGGGAGACACAGGTAATAGCATCCTCAGTATTAGGGACCAGCAGCTGCAACATGAATAGTCTACAGAGAACAAGGCGTGAGAGAGAACTATTAGTCCCTAAGCTCTTATTTCCACATTACTCTGAAATCAGATATCTTGGGCTTTCTTACAGGGCCTTCAGTTAACGTACTTCATGAAATTTTAGGGTTTGACTGTCCCCATCCCACTCTAATATCTTTCTACCTGCTTGCAGACAACTAAAATTTTAAGGAGAAAACCTAGAAAGCAGTGAAGAAGTTTAAAATTCAGATAGTGAAATAAAACTATGACACAAATGAATTCAGTTTAATCAGGCAGCAATACAAGAAAACTTCAATTTGTTGAAAAAATCGATCAAAATAGAAAATATAAACTTCATTTCTCACATAAACTCCAAAAACTTCAAGACACTTTTTATAAGCAGTAAGACTGGCTGTTTAGTCCATCCCTAAAGAAATGAGTATTCTGGGGATTTAACCACATCAATGCAATCTTTTTTATATTATTAACTGAAGAAAAATATGTGTCCTTTAAAGATTAGGAAACTAGACTGAAGGAGACGAGTCAGGACTGTAAGGTAAGTATCTAAAGATGTCCTGTTGAAACTTGCAAAATTGCCCTTGTTGGTGAGAGGAATGAATTAGGAGTACTGTCATAATAAAGAACTCTGGTAAAGTTTGCCTGGTCATCTATCTGCTAAACCTTTGGCTAACTTTCTCAAAACACTGTCATTATACGCAGATGCTATTCTTTGGCTGTCTAGAAGGTCAACAACAAAATGCCTTGAACATCCAAAAGACTGTTGGTATGACCTTTGCTCTTGACCAGTCCATCTTTCTTCTGTCAAGACCACTTCTCTTGGTAGACACTTCAGGGATCGTGCTCTGTCTTCAGTATCATGCTGGTAAAGCCATGTTTCATCTTCTGCTACGTTTTTTTGAAGAAATGCTTCAGGATCTTGATCCTGCTTGTTTAAAATTTCCATTGAAAGCTTTACCCTTGTCTGCAGTGGATCAGAGGGCAACAGATTTGGCACCTCTTAACTGGAAAACTTGCTCAACTATACTCTTTTGTGTAAACTTAGTGAATTATCTGTATGTACACTGCTGGTTTCATTGGGACGTTGTCCTCAAATTTTTCATAGTCAATGATCTCGTTTATCCCAGCTTTACTATAAATTTGATGTCTATTTTTGCTTCAATTTGAGCAGAATTCATGTTGCTCTAATAAAGGAGCTATTTTCAAACTAATGTCTTATCCTTAAAAAGATTTTGAAATACGTACATACATTTTCCATAAAAGTGCATTTTCAAATGAAATTTTTGGAGAATCTGGGTACATGTGAATGATACATTATCAGATTTTTTTTCCCCTAGACTCTCCAAGGTTTATTCTTTATAGTTTTTAGGTAAGGAGAGGGTTTAGAGAATCTGAAGAAAAAAGTTAGCAGATAGAAGAATTTAAGGGAAAAATAGTGACACACTTCACATCTGTGACTCAGGCAACAAAAATTATGAATCAAGATAGTCACATAAATATAACTTTGGTTTAAGAAGTTTCTATTACATGTTTGTTATCTTTTTGTAATTTTAAAATAGGGAAGTTCCCTGGCAATTTAACTAAAAAAAAATTTTTTAAAAAAAATCAGTGAACAGTTTAGTTTAATTTCCTAATCTCACCATTGGTATACATAGCTTGTCTTCCTTAATGTGGTACATGGAAATAAAATCTATCATTTCTAAAGTCTGTTTCATTAAAAATTAACCTCCATAAGTAACAGAATTTTTAAAAAATTGTTAAAATGTCTGATAAAAATGACTTTGACAATTTTTGAGCACCAAATGTACTTAATGTACTTAACAGACACTATTGTTACATTTAATACAGGTTGCATTGCAGTCATATGGGATCTGTTGAAATGGCTATCTGCTCAGAGACTGCTAAATCTGTAGGCTCGATAATAGATAGTTTTTGTTTGTTTGAAGCACAGTTTTCCTCTGTCACCTCAGCTAGACTGCAATGACATCATCATAGTTAAATGCAACCTCAAACTCCTGGGCTTCTGGGACTACAGTCACGTGCCATGACACCCAGCTAATTTTTCTAGTTTTTGTAGATAGGATTTCACTCTTGCTCAGGCTGGTCTCAAACTCCTCACCTCAGACTATCCTTCTTGGCCTCCCAAAGAGCTAGGATGACAGGGATGAGCCACTAACTAATAGTAGATAGTTGTATTTAGCTTTTTGTTTATCTGTCTGCTTAGCATCAGAGCACCTTCCCCCTGTTTGTGTAAGTCCTGGGGTTGAAGTCCAAAAACTTTGATGCCTTTCCTTATCTCTGGCAACCAAGGGACATGACACACTTGGACATGACCCATGTCATGGAATGTTTATGCCCATACTGTGAGTAGGAAGTAGTATTTTAAAGAAGGAAAAAGAGCTTAGAATTAATGTAATGTCTTAACATTGCCCCCTTGTGTCAGGGTTCAAGTGTCTGGTGGCAGTGGCCCCTTAACCAGGGTATAACTTTGGCCATGCTACCGGTCAGCTACTTTCCCTATTTTCACAATTTACTGCTAGCAAGCCAGGAAATTATTTTCCTACTGAAGAACACCAAAAGTAGTTTCAGTTTTTGCCTGACAGATATAGTCACCTTTAGAGTTATAGAAAAGCTACTAGCAACCTAAAGGTTTTGCCAAGGCCGGTTGTATGGCCTGTGTAGTTTTATAACTAATGATAACAAGTAACCCAGGTAAGTTCCAGGAGAGCAGAGACTGCATCTGATATGATCATTGTGGGAGAGCCGGCGACCAGCTCAGTGCCCCAGACAAACAGATGCTCAGTGAATATTTGATTTTGATTTCAGTGAATAAAATAGTAACACTGACCTCCCGGCCTCCTCGCTATCATACGGATCCTGACTGCTTTTACTGTAAATTTTTCATAGCAAGAAAGAGAACTAAAAAATGACACTAATGTTTTAAATATCAGTAAATAAGATTATTTTTTCATAGCAGAAATGAGCCAGTCAGGAGGAAAGAGATTAGGTTTCTGTTGTGATGCATTGAACTTGATAAATGGCATGGCTTGTTCATTTTCTTACCTGCAAGTTAAACAGTTTATGTCATTCACCAGGTAGCTTTATACTTGACAAGTACAGCAGTCCCTCCTACTGGACTTTGATCCAGCACAAACAACTGTTACCCAACCCCTATCTCAGACTGTCGCTGGACATCTGTACAAAGAATGTTCTACAGTTTTTAAAAACTGATTTTCCATATATGATCATTTAAATTTTCAAAATGATTAGAAAACTTTTTGTTATCCTACTTTTGCTTTTTCTGTCTTTGACTGAAGCAAGGAAGTCATTGCGAAATTTTCTGACTTTAGAGAAGACTGAAATACTATTTTTCACAAAGACTGAAGAAATCATCACGGTAAGGTCAAGCTACAAAGAAATACAGCCTAACTCCAGCCACCTCTTTGTGCTACTAGAAGATCCTGACAAGCTGCAAGTAGTGGACGTGACCAAGACCTCATCGGACGTTACCATCTTTAGCATAAAGCTGGTGGCAGATGAAGAAGGGGAAACAAATTTGACCATTCAACTCTGGGATTCTGAAGGTAGGCAAGAAAGACTCATTGACGAAGTAAAGAATGTCAGAGTCAAAGTGCTCAAACAAATAGAAGACAGTCTTTTCCAGGCATCATTGCATATTGACAGAAATATCCTGATGCTTATTTTACCGGTGATACTGCTAAATAAATGTGCATTTGGTTGCAAGATTGAATTACAGGTGTTTCAAACAGTGTGGAAGCAACCTTTACCAATCATTCTCGGGGCAGTTACACAGTTTTTTCTTATGCCATTTTGTGGATTTCTTTTGTCTCAGGTTTTGGCATTGCCTGAAGCCCAAGTTTTTGGATTTGTAATGACCTGCACGTGCCCAGGAGGGGGTGGGGGCTATCTCTTTTCTCTGCTTCTAGAAGGAGATGTCACTTTGGCCATTTTGATGACTTGCACCTCAACGTTATTGGCCCTGATACTGATGCCTATCAATTGTCATATATACAGTAAGATATTAGGGTTATCGGGGACATTTCATAGTCCTGTTTCGAAAATTGTGTCCACCCTACTTTTCATACTTATACCAGTATCAGTTGGAATAGTCATCAAGCATACAATACCTGAAAAAGCAAAATTCTTAGAGAGAATAATTAGACCTCTGAGTTTTATTTTAATGTTTACAGGGATTTATTTGACTTTCAGAATGGGATTAATGTTTCTAAGGACAGCTAATGTGGGGGTGCTGCTGTTGGGTCTCTTAGTTCCTGCTTTGGGTTTGTTGTTTGGGTTCTCCTTTGCTAAAGTGTGTATGCTGCCCCTTCCTGTTTGTAAAACAGTTGCTATTGAAAGTGGGACCTTAAATAGTTTCCTAGCCCTCGCCATCATTCAGCTGTCTTTTTCCCAGTCCAAGGTACAGTTGGCCTCTCTGGCTCCTTTTACAGTAGCCATGTGTTCTGGATGTGAAATGTTACTGATCCTTCTGGTCTACAACGCTAAGAGATATATTGCAGAGGATAAAAGAAAAAAGTACTCCCTAGTCTAACAATTAAAAAATTACTGAATTCTTAATCTGGGAGAGGCGCTGTGAGAGATTCAAAGATATCTAAAATACTATCTGCTCATAAGCCACTTCTGATCTGGCTTAACATTTGAAATTGGTGAGGGGTGAGAAGAAAAGAATATATATTCATATTTGTTCATCATCCAATGGCACAGAAAGTAAAATACTCCACACTAGTATTGAGGAAGGAGATAGTTTTTCAATTATGTTGGTTTGGGGAAAGTTTTATAGAGTGTAATATGGTTATGATACTTTATTTCTGTCTGTTAAATGAGAAAAGCACTAGAAAACTCCTGCGGTGATTACAGTGTCTCCTAAATATTTAAAGAAAGGATATATACATAGTAGAGATTTGGCAAATGATCATTCGTGAATTAATATATAAATTCTTATTTTAATTGCTCACTGGCTCATCAAAATCAATATGTCTTAAAGTATATGTCACGTCTATCTTCTCTGAGTTGCACTTCCTCCCGTCTTCCACATCTCCCCCCGTGTTTATCCTAAACACAAGTCAGCTCTTCTTCTTTTGTCCGTGTTTTTTAACAGTCAATCTATTTTCAATGGAAAATGTGCTATAATATCCTCTGATAAGTCTCCTCTCCATTCCCAGCACCATCCCTTTTGTTGCTTCTGGCCTCCAAGTACTGCCAATTAATCTTCCCCAAATCTAACTTTGACCATGTGATTTCCCTGCAATGAAACCTTATGGCCTTTCAGATAAGGTTCATATTCTTTAGTGAGGCATTTATTACACTCTACTTTCTGACCTTAATCTAGCTTCCCAGTTTTCTCTCCCCTCCCTCTTCTTTACACACAGACTACGTCATAATCAAGCAGAATGACTTGGTACGTCATGAATGTGTCCTTGTTCAGGCCAGCCACTGGGCTTGTTTTGTAACTGTTTTTGTTCCTGTTGTATCCTTCAGATGCTGTAAATCCTAAGGACAGAAAGTATGCCTTTTCATTCTATTACTTTCCATCAAGCCTAGCACAATATTTTCTATGTGCTTATTCAAATACAGTGTTGAAGCACAGACTAGGGCCAAAATGAATAGTATGTTTTTATACTACTTTTAAATTTTTAATGGAAACTTTTAATGTGTAGTTCCCATCTGCACTCTTCTAGAAATAAGGTGTAGGCATCAGGAACAGGAAATACCAATCTAAAAAAATTTGCTTTTTCTATTTCCTAGCTTTAGGCTTGTGGAAATTCCTTAAGTTCCTGATAGTTTAGTTTTCTCATTTCAGAAATGGAGATAATGGCATCACTTCCATCAGACTGTCCTGGGAATTATATAAAATCATCCATGTAATGTGCTTAGACGAATGTCTGACACATAGTAAGTGCACAGTGCTAGCTACGATAGTTATTTTATCCGAGTTTTAACTTTCAAACCTGATATAGCTGCTGCTGGTTTGAAATGCCAATATCATAACTGTGTATGGAGCCTAATACTATCAACATTTTCCTATCTGGATTATGCAGGGAATGTTTTTTCTTCTTTACCAACTCATAATATAACCAAGCTTCTCTTTGTCTGATGTCACCAAATCCAATATATGAATATCAAGATTTATAAAGGATTTGGTATGGCATGATGATAGATGGTTGTTTGATTTATAAAATAATAATTGCCTATGTGGTATATTTTATGCTTTTGAACAGAAATCTCCATTTAGAAGTTTAAAATAGAATCAAATTTGTACAAGCTTAATTTACGTACATGCTAATAAACATATTTTAGTAGTTGAGGGACAGGAGACCTGCCTTTCTATTGGACATAATAAGCTTGTGATCTCAAACAAAACACTTATCTGAACTTCAGTTTTCAAATATGTAAAATAAAAAGCTTTAATTGAGGTTTGAGATTTTGCTCACTGTTGTCAGGCAGTTGTTCTGGTATAAAAATCTAGTCCCTAGCACCATGGATAAGAGGGTAGGGAAAAGTGAGGAAGGCTCAGGTTGACAAGAGTAATCACAGTGTTTTTGGTTTTTAATTAAGGCAACAACCAAACTAGGAGCTTCCCGAGAGCCAGTATTTGTTGAATTTCCTACAGTGTTTGCATAATGTGTTGAACATAGTAGGTGCTCATTACACATTTATTGAATTAATTAATAAATAAGATCTATAAAGATCAGAATCAAATATTCTGAAGCAAGACTATGTCTTGGCTACAATTCCAGCTCTGTCAATTTACTAGTTAGTGACATTAGGCATGTTACTTAATCTCTCTATGCCCAAATTCATGGAGAAAATGGGGGGAAAAATAGTAGTATCTACTTCATGGTATTGTTAGGAGGATTAAATAAGTTAATATGAACAAGGTCCTCAGGACAACGCCTAACATATCCTAAGCTCTGTATTACTAATAATGCTTTTACTCTATGCATAGTTGAATGATGTTATACATTACAAAGCAATTGAAAATGCATGGATGGAATTCAGAATATATTTTATTTCTTTTATAGATATATCAGGAAGATAGATTTTACATAGTAAAATTGAAGATTTGGAGGGGGATACAGTAACTCAAGTTACTGTTTTTTGGTGTTTTTGTAAGATGGAGAGGCAGAAAGCAAACTGACTAGTTGGTTGAGTTTATATCAAATATTTTACACAACCATGATTTGTTAGACAAATGATTCATAAGTAGAGGGCTTAGCCTAGTTTTAAAAAAAGTTTTGTCCCATCCCTTAGGAGGGATAAGTCTATGATATACTGACCCAAGAATAACAATTCTATGACATATATTCTTTTTTTTTTTTCATTGAGGCAGAGTATTACTCTGTTGCCTTGGCTAGAGTGTCATAGTATCAGCTTAGCTCACAGCAACCTCAAACCACTGGGTTCAAGTAATCCTCCTGATTCAACCTCCCAAGTAGCTGAGACTACAGGTGCATACTACAATGTCTGGATAATTTTTTTATTTTTAGTAGAGATGGGGGTCTTGGTTTGCTCAGACTGGTCTCCAGCTTCAAATGATCCTCTTGCCTCAGCCTCCCAGAGTGCTAGGACTGCAGGCATGAGACAGTGTGCCCAGAGACATAAATTCTTATATTTGGGAAAGCCGTTGGCTTGCAGGAGCATGTCAGAGGTCTTAACCAATCAATAGCTGCACATCCAACCTATGCTATACATGAAATCTTACAAGATAGCATAAGAAATCTTATGAAATCTTAAGAAAAAGATTCTCCACCCCTGAGAAGCTGCCCAATGCATATGTAAATTTAATTATTTTAAGTCAAAATCCACTTTAATAATCAACTAAAAAACGTTTTTGCATGTGGAAACTAAAATTTTTTAGTGAAAAGATCTATCATTTAAAGAAGTCTTTTCCAAAGACTAAGTAGAGTTAGAAAGATGCCCACAATTTCTGGAAAAGGAATTCCTGTGCTAGTCCCTCTTTATTACACATATAGGGCATTTAGGTACAATTGCCCATGGGGAATGATGAGCAGACTACTTGGTGGTCCTTCCCCAGACCTCTCTCCTGTACAGTCTGGTGTCTGGGGAGGTGTTAGGGCTTTGGATCTCACTTCTTCCATTTTGGGGTGTAGCCTAATTAGAACCTGTCTCGTAGGGGAGGGTCAGCTGACAGGACAGGCTACCAAGGCCTCCAAGAGGGAAGTCAGCACAAGGAGGGGATGGATGCAGATGAGGTATACGTTACACCAAGAAGCAGACTTTGTCCTGGCACAGTGTGTGGCTGAGGCCAGAACCCATTCCCTGCCACCCACAAACACTTTGGCATAGCAGATGTTCTCTGGGATTGGGAACAATGGCTACAGATGTCACTGTAGCTTAAAAAAAATGCCCCTTTAGGAACCTAAGACACACATCAGGTGCTGAGGTCTCTGCAGCCACCTGAACGACTTTCACAGTACTGGACAAAAGTTCCTTTGGACTGCATGGGACCAGTGAGCAGCACTGCCACAGCCACCTCTGAACACTAGGCTTCCTGTGCAGTGGCAGAGGTTCCATTACCTTTCACTAAGGCATTTGGAGCAGAATGGCCTCCTTGGACCGGAGAAAACTGAGTTACCTGAGAAGCATGGTGAAGTAGCAACAGAGACTTGTAGAGAAAAACTGGACTTCTTGCACATCTGACAAAAGAAACTCAAATGGTTTTAACTCAAAGAAATAAGACATTCCATCTTTTATGTATCTTACTTTAAACTGGTTATGCTAATTTTAATAGCTTTGCCAAATCAGTGGGACCATGATCATTTACAAAAGATTTAATGATAATTGATAATATTATTGCAAATGTCTGGAAAATTGTCATTGGTTATGAATCAAGACTTATTTATCAGCATGCTACTGGCAAGACATTCCTTTAAAGGTGATTGACAAGGAAGAATACAAAAACTAGTTTCTGAAGGCTTTTAAAATCAAGAAGACAAAATTATCATTTGATAGGGAAATAGAGGTGTCCAAATCAGACAAATTTCATACTCCTTATGAAGTGTGAGAATTGGACCCACAGATCACATCATGCATATTTGAGACATTTTCATTTGCAACATGTTGATGACAAACAACATCATGACTTTTGATTAAACTGAGAGAAATAATCATTTCTTAAGTGAGGAACCAAATAACTCACTTTCCCAGTAAGTGGTTAGGACATCTTACAGCTCCACGTTGCATTATGATTTTACATATTATAAATTACATATTTATGTACACACACACACACATATCATGTGGCCACCCTTTCAAGAAAAGTATACATTGAAGGCCATTGACTAGCCCTTATACCTCATATAATGCAACCTCATTGTGCCATACATTCTCTGGCTATGGACTTTTACAGGGGCCAACGGAAAACTTCCCCTTTGGCCTCTGAATGTTTGATGAAAATCAACTTACCAAAGGCAAATCAGTAGAAAAGGATATAAATTTATTTAACTATAGTTTTATGTAGCCCAGAGCCTCTAGAACTAAAACCCAAAGATACAGGGGGAAAAAGCCATTTTTATGCTTAAGGTCAATGAAGTATGGAGAAAATTTCTGTGGAGAAATATGACTGGACAAAAAGGGTATAATCTCCTGCTAATAGACTGAGGGAGAAACCCAGCAAAGCCTGGCTATTTATATTCTTCTTGGACTCTCTCTATATCATTCCTTCCTTCTGGATATTGGGTAGGGCCCTTTCTGGAATGGGGGTCCTATGACCTACAATCAGAAAAAAAAAAATCACATAATTTACATTGAATTTTTACACAGAAAAGCTGGGAGATTTAGGGTGAGATCATTAGATTTTATGTCTGGCTTTGTAGAAAAGGGGTTCTTGTTTCTATGACCTGCCTTGGGAAAGAGGGATTCTAAATCCTGTGGCTCCCCTTGGGAGAGAATTAAAAACCAGAAGCAGGAGGGCAGAAGGTCGGAGAAAAACTTTTGCTTCTGAGGTGCTCATTTTGGGGAAACTTTTTCTTAGCCTTAACGATTTGAAGTCAATGTGTTTCACTCTCTGCTCTTGCTGTGTGAACTGAGGACAAATCACTTAACTTTTCTGAGGCTCAGCTTCCTCATCTGTACGATGAAGCTAATCATATGTTCCTCATGGATATGGAAACACAATTTCCTGAGGCATATTAAGGCCTCAATAAATGATATGTAAATGAATGTCAAGAATGAGGGAAGTTAGTTTGGGATATCAGTTATCAAAAACAGTATCACTTATATCAGTTTACCTTGTATAAGTCTGGCAAAAAAAGCTGCACAACCAGAGTTATATCTCCAATTTTTGTTTTGTTAAAACAGTAGTATGGGATAAATGAGAGGAAGGAAGAAAGAAAGCAAAATAGGAAAACATTAAGGAATGGAAGACGAAAGAAGAAATGGGAAAAATAAAAAGGAAAGGAATTTTTAATAGAGTAAGAAGAGACACGCAGGAGAAAGGAAGTTGGAAGAGTCAATAGTGAAAAGAACCAGCCACATCTCACCTGGCAAGCAGGTCAGGACCCAGCCAGGGAAGGCAGACGCCTCTGAGAGGCGTGTCGGGGGGCGGGGCCCACGGCAACCACGCCCTCCAAGGCCGGAGCTTAAAGGGGCGGGACTTCCTGTCTGAGCCGCCTCTGCGCCTCCGGAAGAGCTGAGTAGCGGATAACGCCGGGCATCCAGCGAGTAGGACGCACTGCAACTGGAGGTGAGACCATTGCCCACTATCCCTCGCCACCCTCTCGGCGATCGGTGGGGCGCTGTGGGCCTGGGCGGCGCGGAGGCGGCCTCTCCCCTCCGAGGAGCGAGGGCTGGCGAGGTCGGGGCGGGGCTGGATGCTGGGGCGGAGGTCGCATTGGGTGACCTGTGTCCTGCGATGTTGCACCAGGAACAGTCCTGACGTTTTTTGGTAGCGGTTTCACCCACCCGATCCTATCCTCGTGGTAGCTTATGTAGAATACGTACCTCCTTTTAATTTTTACCACTCCGAGGAAGCTCGGAGAGACCTGACAGATTCCCGGGTTCATCCCTGCCCCTGTCAGGGATGGGGCAGTGCCGCATTTCCCGTCCTGTGCGCTGTTGAGCGCTGAGGACAAGAGACAGAGAGGAAGGTGATGTGGCTCCCACTGCTGAAGGCTGTGATCAGGACAGACACAGTTGGAAACTTTAATGGCTTTGGGAAAATGTAATGAATAAACTACGGCCCCTCTCCATCACAAAGCATAATTTAATTTGTAATACCCAAGTTACCTTTGACTTCTGCAAATGCAAGAGGAGCTCAACGTGACTTGTATTCATCTTATCAGTATATGTCGAATATTACAATTTTCATACAGTTTTTTTCTCTTGTAAAATGTGTATACATTTCCTGGCATCCTCTGTATATATTGAAGAAAGACTAATAAATCTTATACTTAATGATCTTGAGAAAGCAGCAGGCAGCTGCAGAACTCCTCCTCCAAAGATAAGAACAAACTTTACAGTGAGCTAAAATAACCTTGAAAAAAAAACTGTGTAACAAATAACAGCACCCTTGTTCCTTGAGAAATACAATTGTTAACTCTTTGTACTCTTTGTTGTAACTGTAACTATACAGCTGATATTGAGCTGAAGAAGAAAATATAAAAGAGTTTGGAAAGAACTGTTCCCCGGAACTGAGTGTTTTACGCTTTGAGGCACCTGAGTTCTAGCCTGAATTTAAAGGATTCCTTCCTCTATATTTTTGGTGTAAGTGTCTGTCAGTTTTAATTTGCTGTTTTCCTGCAACACTATTATATGTGATTTTTATATATGTACATATATACATATTTATATGTTATACATTCCTAGCTCATAACTCTCATAGCTTTTGCCAAGCCTTTTATTATAATGTTGGGGTGTTGCAGGCCTCTGATTATGGAATCTTTCTCTCTGACTTCTCTTCCTTTCACCTTTCCTTTTTCTCTCCAAGGAGGAATCTTCCCCAGCCTCTCCGTCTTAGAGTTGACCATAAAAAATTTTTTGACCTATCTTGTTTGATTGTAGGTCATGAGACCCCCATTTTAGAAGGAGTCCTACCCCATACCATGGAGAAAAGAATGCTGCACAGAAGAGCCAATAAGACTCTAAACAAAGGGGCCTTGCTGTGATCTAATATTAGTATTAGATCATTTAATTTTTTTTATAGCATCACATTTCTGTACAATTGTTAATCATGCCTGTCCAGTGAAATCCAAACTCAGGATTTCAAACTCCTCTGAGTTCACAACCCATATATTTAGCTGCCTAGTTGTCATCTCTTTTGAATTCACCAAGGGACCTCATTCTCTTCCAGTTAAACTCTTGATCTTCCAACCTAACACTCAAATCCCAAACTCCACTCTTTTCTGTTGCTCCCTGTTTCAATGGCTATCACCATTGTCCATGCAATTGCCAAAGTGGAAGAAAAACACGGGATTTCCCCTTTGGGAAATCTGGGCATCCTTCAACTCTTCCTCTCCTCATACCCAATATCCAATGTAGTTACTATTTCCCCAACTATCTACCAAAGCAGATAGTTCTTGACTTCTTGGTTAACTTCTCTGCCAACAGAACATCCTTCCTCAGGTTTAAGTCAAACATGGGGTCTCCTCTGGTCTTCTGCATCTAAATCCAAGCCTACTACCCATCTACCTACACACCCTCTCTGCCTTTCCCTCCACCTTCCGGCCCATTCTGTTTACTAGCACAATGACGTGCTTTCTCAAGGCCTGTCTATAATCAGACTCCTCTCTCTAAGGCCCTGGAAGGGATGGTCCCAAGCCTCCCAAGCCTCATCCTTCCCTGTTTTTCTTCATCTCTGAGCTTTCACATTTATGCCTTCCAGTTATTCAGCTAGAACCTTTATGGCAGAAAGCAGATGTAGCTGAGAACATCTAGTTCTGTTAAGACTAGAAGAATGGAATGGGAATAACAATGAAAAAAAAAGTTTAGAAATAATTATTGAATAGCTCTGAGGAGTTACTTACATACCTAATTTGGAAAGTGGGCTCCTTTAAGAAATGTTTTTAAATGCTTTCATCAGGAAAAAAAGCAATTAGCAGAAACTTACTCTATAGGTCTTTTCCCCTCCCCGTTCCTGTAATGTGATGACAGAGGCAGGGATGTCAGGGTAGTCCTCAAGATGCAACTCTGTGCCATTTATTCTCAGTTGTAAGAAGACAAAATTAGGGTTACTTTATAAATGATGCCACAGATTTTGAGTCTGACAGCTTAAAAAGCTTCATTGTGCTAGGTACAAATTTTAGAGTGTGGTCAAGCCAGTGGTGAGTTATTTTAGTCTTCAGAAGTCAGTGGAAAGCTGGAGAGTTCAGAGGACAAAAATATGTTATTGTTGTTTTTTCCCCTCCTGTCTGAATCTCAGTGAAAGAAATTTTTCTTTTTCTTTTTTATTATTTTGGGGGAATTGGAATTTGTTTTTCTCAGAATGTTATAATAGAACAATGGACTTTAAAATCAGAACTAAGTTCAAATTCTCTCTGTGTCATCTGTATATTTTTGAGCAACTATTTCTCATCACTGAGCCTTCTGTTCTTTATCTTTACCACCTCACGAAAAGATAATCTTCTGTATAAAGCACCTCACTCCCTGGCATTCAGTCAGTACGTTTATCTTTTGCTCTTTCCTTTCACATGGTATTTGTTTCTGTACTTTCCATGTTCCTTCTCTTATTTTTACTTTATTTTCTACCCAGACATTTACCTAGGTTTAAAAGTATTCCATCCTTCTTGTCCAACTAGCATTTTGTTTTATTTTGTTTTGTCTTTTCTGCTATGATATGTTATATTACATTGACTGAGAGATAATTTCATAGAACTTTTTTTGTTAGGAAAATATTTTTACAGTAGAAGTAATTTAGGTAAAAACTGTTTTTATCCAGGCCTAGGAGTACATGTTGGGAAACAATTTAACCTCTAGACTAGGGCAAGAGATGACTCTTAGAATGAAAGTCTGTTGCTTATTAAAAAGCTTTTGTGAAATAATTATCATTAGAGAATTGTAACTACGTGGTGCTGATATGTGTTAAATATTTTCAGAAGATGGCTGATCCTTGGCAGGACTGCATGGATTATGCTGTAACCCTAGCAAGACAAGCTGGAGAGGTATGGACTAAAACTTTGTCAGCCGTAACATGATGGTTGAGGGCAGTGTGTGATTGCCTTGTTAAGTGAAATATGTATTTTGATAACATTTGTTTTCGTTTAACTAAATCCTGTAAATCGAGTGACTACTCCAGTTTTATATCATTAAACTTTTTGTGATGACACTTGTTTTTGTACAATAGGGTGAAAGAGTATTTAGAATTCTTGTCCGTCGTAGGTCATCACCATTAAAACCTTATTTTTAAAACATTTTTGCAGGAAATTTTTAAGAATATCTTTAAAGAATATCACTTAAGGTTTGAATGTTTTAAAACATTTCTATATTTTACCTTTTTGTTTGATTTAAAATTACTTATGTCTGTCCTGTTTGCTTACCAAAAAATCTTTTCAGGTGGTTTGTGAAGCTATAAAAGATGAAAAGAATGTTATGCTGAAAAGTTCTCCAGCTGATTTGGTTACTGTTACTGACCAAAAAGTTGAAAAAATGCTTATTTCATCCATAAAGGAAAAGTATCCTTCTCACAGGTATTTCTTTTTTAATTTCAAATGATAGAATGAAGCCTAGGTTGAATATACTGGGGAAGAATTTTGATTCTAGATGGAGAAAATGACTTAGTTAAACTGAAAAGTAATTGAGGTGGAGGGTGGCGGGCAGCTGAGGCAGGAGCCCAGGGAAGGAGGAGGAGGTGTGCGCCTAGGTGACTAGGAGCTCTGCCTTAGGAAGCTGCTGGTGGCCTCACTCTTGACCGTGACAGTTTTGAATGCGTTTAATTAGCCTTCTATCTTGATCTCATTAGCTTTGAGATTACAGATTCTGGACAGAAGCATGTGATTTCTGAGCTTAAGTTGTCCATGCTCAACTACCAGAGAGCAGGGGAGGGGGAATATTTGGATTCTTTCATAGTAAAAGGAATGTATGTGTGCTGGGAAGCCAACCTAACAAATGGCTGCCACTGCCGTGATTTAGAAGTTTGATTTTACTCTCTATATTGTAAAATTCTCTATATGGTAGGGTAGCAGTAGCTTGAGTGAGTTTGAGAGAAAATCCTATCTGGGGTTCTTTTATAGACACAGAATTTAGCAAAACTTTGTCATCATTTTACAGAGTTAGCAGCAGCATTCTGTACGTCTTCCCAGTCACGCCGTTGGCCCTTCCTGGTCTTTTTTGCCATTGAGAAGAAAAAATGCTTAAAGCTGAGACTAAATATATTTCCTCCCAGTGAAAAAGTGTTCACCTAAAAAAAAAGAGATAAAAGAAGATTATGATGATGATGCTTATTAAGATAGTTCAGTATGAAATAAAGGAAAATAAATTTTTAAAAAACATGAAAGAAGAAAACCAATAAATCAAACACTACATTTATGGAATTTCCAGATGATTTATTGCATAGCATGTACAGGCCTGTACAGCACAGTAGTTTGGGCAATTTGCCTTCTCACTGATCACTTAATGTTGTCTGTGTTAGTCTTATATTACTGCAGAGCAAATTACCCTAAAAACTTAGAGCTGCAGACAGCAAACATTTATTATCTCACAGTACCCTAGAATTGTACAATGTGGGAGTCTCTTAGCTGCTTGGTTCTAGCCAAGGTCTCCCATGAAATTCAGCCAAAGCACCATCAGGGCTGTGTGGTCATCTCAAGGCTGGACTAAGGCTGAAGGGTCACTCACTTGTATCAATGCTTGACAGAGTTCAGCCCCTCGGGGGTTGTCAGCTGGTAGCTTTTGCAGTTCCTTGCCATGGGGACCCCTTCACAGAACAGCTCACAACATGGCAGTTGGCTTCCCCCAGAGCAAGGAGCCAGTGGGTTAGGGAGGGAGAAACAGAGTGAATAAGATGCAAACCGCATGGCCACTTTATGAAGGAACCTCTGAAGTTTTCCCGGTCACTTCTGCCTTATCGGTTAGAAAGGAATCACTAGTCTAGCTCACACTCAAGGCTAGGAGATATGGTTACAGGAATTTTTTCTTCAGTAGGTCGTTGGTCTTGGGGATTCAAAGAGTGAATCCATAGACCACAGATCAGTGTTAAGACATGATTTATTTTATAGAAAAAAATACAGAAACAACACCAGAGCTTCTGGCAGAGAGAAAAACCCAAGTCAGAAAAAGTGTTCCCCTAGGTTCTTTGTCTAGGGGTATACCTAAAGCTCAACAAATGAATGGATACAAGCCTAGGAAAACTTAGATGAAATTGACCAGGCCTGGGAAATGAGGCGTTCCCTGTTCAGCCACAGTTGGGAAGGGAGGGAGACAGAGCAGAGACACCACCTCGCTCCCTGAGCTGGCAGCCTGGAGGCGCTCCCCCCACCCAGCAGTTGTTGGGCCCCTCCAGCCACTGGAGCCTCCTGCACCTGCACCCCCTCCAACCCATTCATTACTCTGCTGGCTGCTGCTACACCAACACCCTCAGGGCTGGGACGGCAGGTCCTCCCCTCAGCTCCAGCCACACTGGCTGCGGCGCCACCTACCCTATATCGGGATCAGACTCTACCTCTTGAAGGGAGGGGGATTAGAGAATGTGTACACTTATTTTTAAACTCACCACATTTTCTTAACAATTCTCATCTGCTCCCAATGTCCCTTCGGGTGTGCGCTTGCTCACTAGTGTACACACATGTGTGCCTTTACTAACCCTCGTAGGACATGGAATTTTGAATTCTGTAATTTTTTACATGAATTTGTTCAGAGGGAAATAAAATAAAGCTTCATTTTTATCAGTCTTTACAGGAAAGAAAAAGAAGCAATGTTAGAAAAGCAGGGCACAGAGTTTTGTGTTTTATGGTAGACTCTGTGTAGCTAAGGAGGTGTTGTGGCTTGGACACTGTGGAAAGCAATGTAAAGTTAGGGCTCTGTTATTCTTGCTTTTAGTTTCATTGGTGAGGAGTCTGTGGCAGCTGGGGAAAAATGTGTCTTAACCGACAACCCCACGTGGATCATTGACCCTATTGATGGAACAACCAACTTTGTACATCGGTATGTTTTTAAATTTTTTAATATCATTAACATTTGTATGTTAACTGTATGGACCTTTGAAGTCTGAGGAACATACACACTTTAGTGAATTGTGTAATTTGCTTATGGTTTTTATTCTAAGGATGTCTATATAGAACGCAATAGTAGAGCAAAATGCACTGTCCAGACTTTGCACCAGATGTTGAGCAGAAGAAATACTGTGTGATCCTGTCTTGTGCTGCAGAGTGCTCTGTTTACCATTCTTTTTCTCACTGTTGGAGTTATATGAAAAATGGAAGCAAACAACATTGCTGCTTTGACATCATCAGTAAAGAAACTAAGAAGGTCACTCCTAGAGTGTTGTTACTCCGGAATATAGAATGAGTCCAGTCCAGAAGAGCAAACAGGGTTCACAGTGCAGGGGTGTTAGGATCAGTAGGCTTCAGCTTCAGTTCTGGTGCCTTTTTTTTGTGATCTTGAGCAAGTTAGTTAATCTTTCTAAGCCTCAGTGTTTAATCAGTTTATAAAATGGCCCTATTTATGGCACCTGCCTTGTATAATTGTTTGTTATTGGAACTCATTGATTGGAACATTCATATAAGAATGTAGTTTAGTTCCTGGCATGGTGCAAGTATATTACAGAACTCATGTTATCACCAGAAGAAAGCACAATGGAATTACTTGTGAGAGTTAAAATGAATAGCCTTGTTTGGTATGAGTACACATAAATGTTATATTTCAAGTTGCCATGTAGTTGTACACATGTATACTATATATAGAATCACTAAAGTCTATAAAGTTAAGTTCTAGAATCTATTTGTGATAGAATGTTGTGTCTTTTAAATTTGGAATGATACTGACACTATACTATAATGTTAGAAGAGAAGATTATATTAAGCTGGATGTAGTGGCACATGCCTATAATCCTCGCACTTTGGGAGGCTGAGGCAGAAGGATCCCTTGAACTTAGGAGTTCAAGACTAGTCTGGGCAAGAGCAAGATCCCATCTCTACTAAAAGTAGAAAAAGGTAGCTAGGCATTGTGGTGGGCACCTGTAGTCCCAGCTACTCATGAGGCTGTAGCAGGAGGATGGCTTTAACCCAGGAGATAGAGGTTGCTGTGAGTGAGGCTGATGCCATGGCACTCTAGTCTAGGCAACAGACAATGACTACATGTCAAAAAAAAAAAAGACAGAGAGAGAGAGAGAGAGAGAAGATTGTATACTACGATGTTTATATTATGATCCTATATTTGTTAAAATAAAAACTATATTCAATATTTAAAACTTTTTATTTTTATTAGTTTCCTTGGACTTATTTTTTCTATTTTCTTCCTCTTGTTTTTCTTATAAATCAGAAATTACTACCTTTGTTCTAATTTTCATGCCACCATAGACACAGGTCGTAGTTAACAGTCTACTTTTCAGATGTGAAGCGTCAAGTTTGGTGCTAGAGTAGAGAGAAGTAACAACTCCCTGTTCTGTATAATACAGTACCTCTTGGTATCAAGGATCCAGGCTATGGGAAAAATGTTCAAAAAAGTCTTTTCTTTCTAACTACAATCAATACAAACATTTTGAAAAATCATTTTTACTTTTTGAGAAAATGTTTTTGTCTGGTTATTATATCCATGGCATTTCACATTCTAAAGATGTAGATGGCATCTAGTTCTAGGTGCCCTTCCACTTCTAGGTGCGGATTCCCAAGATCCATTTCTGGTGGATCAGTTATCAGTTCCTTTCCAATCCTTTGACAGATGTTTCATGCCTATAGAAGCATCTTGTATGTACACATGTATATGTAACACCTCCCTTTTCTGTCTTATATAAAGGAAGGGTTGTATACTGTACCCTGCATCTTACATTTTTGAGGGGGGAGGGATCAGACTGTTTATATGAAAATGTTTATAAGTACTTATATCATGAACAAATGAATTTTATAAATTTTATTAAAAATAAGTTCTATCTTTGTAAATTTTTGTTTTGTCTTTCTTTTAAGATTTCCTTTTGTAGCTGTTTCAATTGGCTTTGTTGTAAATAAAAAGGTATGTTGTTTTAAATGTATTAGTTGATAAAAGGGCTGGCTGTCCTGAGAAGGAGTGACTATCTTCTTCTTCTTCTTTTTTTTTTTAATTAAATCATAGCTGTGTACATTAATACTGTCATGTGGTACAGTGCGCTGTTTTTATATACAATTTGAAAGGAATGACTATCTTCATAATAAAGTCAGATTTTTATTCATATAACTGCATCATTTTGAATATAAGGCACAGGACTATCAAAATTTAAACGATATAATTCTAATGAGGAATATTTATTGTTTTCTGAGAAGCAAGAATTGTAAAGAGAAAATACATGTAACTGAAGTACAATTCAGTATTTCGCCACTGTTATGATAGAATCAGATCTGATAGAATTTGATGGGTGATCAAAAATGCTTTGTGGAAGTAGGATTTGAACCAAGAATGCTTTTAATTGGTGTCAGTGAAGAGAGATGTCCAAAGACCAGGAAGTAGCAGGGGTCAAAGCTTGGTTGGAAAATGCAGAGTATATTTAGGAATCTACCTCTAATTGAGTACTTTTATCTAAAGTGCACTAGAGCAAAATCTGTAGCTGTTGCATTTTCTTACAGTTTGGCTATTTGGTTGGTCAAACAGTGGTAATATCTTGTCTTTCGGGAACTTATGATATGTTTCATCAACATGCAAACAGAATAAGAAATATCTGAAAATTAAAACTAAAGCATAGCCTGTGGGTTGTAGTGATCAGCAAAAAAGTCCAAAAGTTGCTAAGTGATCATTTTTGTATATAATGACCTCTGGGCTAGGAGGTTCCCTGTCCTGGAACTCAGAGTTCAGTGCAGACTTACATGTGTGAACAGTAAAGATTGTATGTGGCAGGACAATGAGAGAAAGAGAGAAAAAAAAAAAACCATGGGAACACAGAATACAACCCATTCTACCCACTGTAGGTTGTGAAAATCTTCCCAACAGCAGGGCTTAGAAATTGGTCATGTTAGTTGGCACTTAAAAAATTAGGGTGTTGCCAGATTAAAAAAAAAAAGAAGAAACATTTTAATCAGAAAGAATAGCCTGAAGAAATTGAAAAGTATGATGTATATTGGGAACAGGGAGATGTTCATTGAGGGGGAAACTCAATAAACCAACTCAGTGTCAGAGCAGAGGGTGGTGGGTAAGTTAGTTGTGGCCTTTCTGGGAGGCCTGGTAGCCTGTCTACTCGAGGAAACGCTAAAATCAGGAAGTGTTTTTAAGATAAAATTTGAAAAAGGAGATTTGTAGAGAAAGAATAATAGGTGACCAGGCAATAAGTGAATTTGACCTCTTTGAATGTAACATAGGTTCTAAGGATCTGTGATGGAGGGTTGATGGGACCCAGAATTTAGGTGATAGTGGATTTTGTGGTCTGAGAAGGACCAACCTGTAAGAATACAGAGAGCTAAGAAGGAAATGGAAGCAAAGGAAGAAGGAAAAAACCCTAAGGTACACAGCTTTTAAGGTGAGGCAGAGAAGAAGGTTCTAACATGATGACTCTGACATGGATTAACTGGCAAGAGAGAACCGAGAGTGATGCCAGAAACATGGAGGTACTGAATTAAGTGCTAAAGAAGTGTTGACAATGGACGGCCACTATCCCCAATTCTTCAGACGAGGCACGTGGTCAGGAAGAGCTCATTGATGTTCTCTGTGTGAGAGTTTCAGAAGAATGATGAGGGCAAAAGAGTGATGAGGGCAAAAGCCAAAGTGTAGTGTGTGAAGAGGAGAACAGGACATGGAAGTGGGCACTACTCGGCCAGTGAAGGGAAAAATAGACAACACTGTGAAGGTTTTGTAAGGGAGGGAGAAACTTGGGGAGAAGGCCAGAGAAGAGAAATCCAAGGCGGGAGGTATCAATGATGGAGCATCATTTCAGAGACTGTATGACAGGGTTGGAATCATAACACAGGAGAAAGTGTTCACCTTAGAAAATAGGAAAGATCTGTCTTCATCTAGGGCAGGAGGGAGAGAGGTAAGGTGGGAGCTCTTACCAAAGTCTGGATGTGGATGGGAGGGGAGTGGGGATTTCAGGTCTGATGACTCCTTTGTCTGATTAGGTTGGAAACACATGTAAGTCTTTCCTTGTTTAGCTATTTTGGTACAGTGTTAGTATTTCAGATTTTCTTGTTAGCATCTTAGAAAAATGTATTGATTTAATGACGAAAAATAGATTTGGTAAAAACTTGTCTTACTTCTGCAGATAGAATTTGGAGTTGTGTACAGCTGTGTGGAAGATAAGATGTACACTGCCAGGAAAGGAAAAGGTGCCTTTTGTAATGGTCAAAAACTACAGGTTTCAAAACAAGAAGGTAGGTTTAGTCTCCAATTTTTGGTCCAATTGATATTGTATACTCTTATTTGATTGGTTTGTAATTTGTTATGGAGTTCTCCAAGTGTTAACTGATTCATAGATTGTGTCTATTTTCTATGTATGTATGTATGTATGTATTTTTGAGACAGAGTCTCACTCTGTTGCCCAGACTAGAATGCTATGGATCAGCCTAGCTCATAACAACCTCAAACTCCTCAGTTTAAGTGATCCTCCTGTCTCAGCCTCCCGAGTAGGTGGGACTACAGGTAGCCGCCACACAGCACCTGGCTAATTTTTTTTCTGTTTCTAGTACAGACAAGGTCTTGCTCTTGCTCAGGCTAGTCTCAAACTCCTAAGCTTGAGGGATCCTCATGCCTCCCAGAATTGCAGGTGTGAGTCACTGCACCTGGCCTTTATTTTTTTTATTTCATTTTGTATTTTGAATATGGAATGGAAGCAGGAAAAGCAAATGTAATTGAGCAAACATTTTAGGCCCAGAGTTGTATTAGGTTATGGAAAGAGCACGGGGTGAAGACTGACATTTTACTCAAGTGGAGTTCAGAGTTTGTTGTGTTAGGCACTGTCTCTCAGAGTTTAGAATTCTTCCAATCTGATACCATTGGGACCAGTTATTAGAAAGTAACTAAGGGGAAAAAGCCTTTAAAGCTAGGAATTACTTAAAAGATACAGATACATTTTTTATGAGCAGGGTGATTTGCATTTTAAGTCTTCTTTTTCTGTGACTGCTGTTGACCTAAAAGGAGGAAGGTGAGACAAAATCAATAGAAAGAGTTTATTTGGGCCAAGATTGAGAACTGTAGCCTGGGACATACTTCCCAGGTTGCCTTGGAGAGAGCGCCAGAAAACAAAGGCTCAAGTTATAAAGGAAGAAGGGAGGGTGCCTTCAAGAGGCAATTATTTTTAGCTCAAGGCCTAGAGACATGATTGCCTTTCTATTTTAAATGCCTAGAGAGGGCCTGATACAGTAATTTAAAGCAGCCTTCAGATAAAAAGTTTTCTATTTTCTTCAGATAAAAAGTTTTCTATTTTCTTTCTCAAAGCTGATTGATGTTTTGAGTTACCTTTCTTCCATAAACCACATCCAACATTTTCTACAGTTTTCACGTTCAGATTCCAAGTGCAGCATGAACTTAAAGATAACTTGCAAAACAGTGTGAGTTCAGACTCTTTCTAGACTTCTGTATTCCCTCCCAACCAAACACTGAAATTGAGTGCAGTCTTTTGCTTCATTTCCTTTTTACTGAACTCTTAAGACCCCAAGGATGGGGGTCCTCAAAAATGATGCATCCTAATTTTTGAGATGTTAACATGTGTAAAATGTGCATCTAAGCAAGGAAGAAATGTGTTAGGTTTCATAAAACCAACTCTTTCCCTGTACGTAATCATTCTTCACTTTGTGTAATAAGTTAAATTATGTAACTATCAGAAGTGCGTTAACAGTTACAAAAATACTGGGAATGAACATAGCTGGTGATCACCCATCTCAGCTGGTGGAAGGAGGTAAAGTGTGGGGAGTGCTGAGCTTCAGTTAGACGTTTTAGAGAGAAAGCATTGGCTGGTCTGTATTTAATTTTTGTTTTCTTTCAAATCTATGCCTAAATCTCTTATGAATTTAATTTCAAACATATATATGTATATGTTTATATATATATTTGTTTCCCATGAAAGGTATCATACCTGCAGGCATGGTTGTATTTTATACTTTTTGTATTGGTCTAATAAGCTGGACATTCTAATGCTTATGAAAATGACCACTCTGGGAGAACAGTTTTATTAGTATTTTAATTTTTTTTTTTTTTTTTTTTGAGACAGAGCGTCAAGCTATCCCCCTGGGTAGAGTGCCATGGCATCACGCTCACAGCAACCTCCAACTCCTGGGCTCAAGCGAGTCTCCTGCCTCAGCCTCCCAAGTAGCTGGGACTACAGGCGCCCGCCACAACGCCTGGCCATATTTTGGTTGCAGCCATCATTGTTGTTTGGCAGGCCCGGGCTGGGGATTCGAACCCGCCACCTTAGGTGTATGTGGCTGGCGCCCTAGCCACTTGAGCCACAGGCGCCGAGCCGTAGTATTTTAATATTTAAAGACTTAGAAACAAATTTGAGAAAGCTTGTGTGAGGGATAAAAATGTCCTATGTCATTCTGAATTATGAGTGTCAGTTTTTTTCAATAATTCTAATAATGGAAGGCTAGTGATTATTTAAAACATTTTCTTTTTTAGATATTACCAAATCACTCTTGGTGACTGAGTTGGGCTCTTCCAGAACACCAGAGACTGTCAGAATTATTCTTTCTAATATGGAAAGGCTGTTCTGCATTCCTATTCATGGGTAAGCTCTTTTCAGTTCTCACTTAAGGTTCCAGATTTTTAACTTTTTTTTTTGAAATTTAAGACAGGATCTTGCTCTGTCTGTTGCCCAGGCTAAAGTACAGTTGTGCCATCATAGCTCACTGCAGCCTAGAACTGCTGAGCTCAAATTATCCTCCCACCTTAGCTTCCAATTAGTTGGGACTAAAGGCACACACTATCACCTGGCTAATTTTTAAATTATTTTGTAGAGATGGTATCTCACTAAGTTACCCACACTACAGTCTTGAACTGGGCTCAAGCAATCTTCCTGCCTTGGCCTCTCAAAATGCTGGGATTGTAGACGTGAACTATTGCTCTTGGCAAGATCTTTTAACGTTTTAAAGCAATTAAATTTCCTTTATATATGAAAGGAATTTCCTTTTTATTCATAGATGAGATCAGTATCATAATTGTAATTTTGTGATGTGATTTAGAAAACATAATTTCAGATTTACAAAAAAATTGTAGGTTTTTTAATCTTTTTTTAACCCAAATTTACCTGTTGAGACTATTTTTGTCCATTTGTTTTACCATTTTTTTATTCTTTCTCACACACATGTGCTGTGTGTGTACAGATACATTTTTTCTCCAAACCATTTTAGACCAATTACGTGCATCATAACATCAAGAAGAGGAACATGCTCTTCCATAACCATGGTACAATTGACTACATAAATACAGTTTTTATCTAATCTACCATCTGTGTTTAGTTTGTCAATTGACGTAACAATGACTTTTATAGCATTCACCTTATTCTAGTGAAGGATTTGGTCTATAGTCAGCATTACATTTAGTTGTTATGTCTTTTAAACCTCCTTTAATCTGGAACATTTCCACAGTCTAAGAAATTTAGAGTAGAACCTCCATAGTTGACGACCTCCCTACACTGACCACCTCCTTAAGTTGACCTGATTTTCATAGACCACACATATACCCCATGTACATATCAGTACAGTAGGCCTAGGTCCTTATGTTGACCACCTCTTATGTTGGCTAATTTGTTACAGTCCCTTAGGTGGTCGATTGACAGAGCCCTTTAAGTTTTCAAATTATTTGCATAGAAATCTGTAAGGTAGATTCTTATAATTAATTTCTGGCTTCTCTTTATCAGTAGTTATTTCTCCCTGTCATTTCTTATTTTATATATTTGTACTTTTTTTCTTTGTTCTTTTTTGTTGTCTTGATTTGACCACCAACCACTTGACCTAGTGGCTTGTCTATTATATGAGGGCTGTGTGGAAATTTTCCAGCCATTGTTAATACTGTTTTTATATTACCTGGGCAAATACTTTCCAGATAACCCTTGTATTTTTCCAAAGAATTAGGCTTTTGATTTCTTAATGGTACCTACTGATTTTTTTGCCTCTGCCCTATTTTCATCCTTGTGATTTCTTTTCATTTTAAGTTAAAGATTTATTTTAATTCTTTGATTTTTATTACTATAAGTATTTAGGCTCTGAATTTTCATCTGCTCACTTTCAGTGTATTCCCATACATTCTCATATGTACTTGTGTTATTATAATTATTTTTCATAAATTCTGTAGTTTATTTTATATATCTTCTTTCACCCAAAATTGTATTCTTAAAATTTCAGAAAAGACTGTGTTGGTCCATTAAAACAAAATACCTAAAATGTGGTAATGTATAAAGAAAAAGAATTTATTTCTTATAGTTATGGAGGCTGACAAGTCCAAGGTCAATGGGCCATATCTGGTGAGAGCCTTCTTGGTGGTGGATACTCTCTGCAGAGTCCTGAGGCGGTACAGGGTGTCATATGGCAAAGGAGCCAAGCATGCTAGCTCAGCTCTTTCTTCCTCTTCTTATAAAGCCACTAGTCCTATTCACATAATTACCCATTAATCTATTCATGTACTAATCCATGAATGGACAAATCTATTAATCTATGTAGGAAGAACCCACATGACCCAATCACCTCTTAAAGACCCCACTTCTTAATGTTCCTACATTGGGAAGTAAATTTCAACATGAGTTTTGGAGGGGATAAACCTTCAAAACATAGCATTCTACCCCAACTGCCAAAATTCATGTCTTTCTCACATACAAATATATTCATTCCATCTGTATGGTCCCAAAGTTTTTCTTTCCTTTTTCTTATATTTTTGGAAACAGGGTCTCATTCTGTTGCCTGTGTTATAGTGCAGTGATGTCATCATAGATCACTGCAACCCCAAACTCCCAGGCTCTGGTAGTCCTCCTACCTCAGCATCCTGAATAGCTGGGACTACCAGCATGCGCCACCATGACCTGCTGGTTTTTTGTTCTTCTGTAGATAGAGGTCTCGCTATGTTCCCCAGACTAGTCTCAAACTCCTGATCTCTTGCCTTGGCTTTCCAGCTTGCTCCACCACTCCTAGCGATCCCAAAGTCTTAACTCATTCTCACATCAACTCAGAAGTCCAAAGTCCAGGGTCTCATTTGTAAGCCTATGAAATCAAAACAGATTATCAACTTCCAAGATGTATTGGTGGTACGTGCATAAGACAGACATTCCCATCTTAACGGGACAAGTAGGCAAAAAGAATGGACTAATAGGTTCCAAGCAAGTTCCAAACTGAGTAGGGCCCATGGCAAATCTTAAAGCTGGAGAATAATCTCTTTTGAGTACATGTTTTGCCTCCTGGACACACTGGGTAAGGGTAGGAGCTCAAGGCCTCGGCAGCCCTGCTCCTATAGCTCTGCTCAGTTGTATATGAGTTGGAGTTCAGTGCTCGAAGCGTTCCCAAGGGTATGTTGCGTGCTGCTGGTAACTACAGCATTAAGGTTTTGGTGGTGGTTATCACATTCTCACAGCTCGACTAGGCATTGCCAACCTCGTTTCAGTGTCAACCCCACATTTTGCCATTGGCTCTGCCCCTGGGACAAGTCTCTGTCTAGGTTTTTGAGGACATACATTGAAATCTAGGTGAAGGCTGCTACACCTCCATAGTTCATGCTTTCTGCAAGCCTGTGGAATTAGCATGACTTACCAAAATTTATGACTTGTAACTTCTAGAGCTATGGCATGAGCCTCACCTGGGTTTGGTTTACTGGACCTCAGCTGGGGTGGCTGTGGAACAGCTGGGGTGTAGGGAGCACAGTCCAGAGTTGTCCTGGGGCCACCCATGGAGAGTATACCTGTCCTGTCCCCTGAAACCATTCTGCCCTCCTCTGCCTCTGGGCCTGTAATTCTAGGGGCAACCTTGAGGATCTCTGAAATGCCTTTGAGATCTTCTGTTTTCTTGAGAAATAGCACCTGGCGCCTTTCTATCTGTGCTAATCTCTTTAAATGCTTGCAGGGCTATACCCTTACTGTTTACTTGACCAGGTCAAAAGTTTTCGTAATCTTTCTGCTCTGCTTCCCTTTTAGTTATAAATCCGGTCTTTAAATTTTTCATCTTTTCCTGAATCTCACTGTAAGTGGTCAAAAGTAACCAGGAAGCTCCTTCTATATCTTGATTAGAAATTTCTTCTGCCAAATACCCTTGTATCACTGTCAAGTTTGCCTTTCCTAAAAGCCCTCCAGGCATAGACACAGTTCAGCCAATTTCTCTGTCCATTCATAACGTGAACGGCCTTTACTTTATGTTCCAATTCTTTGTTCCTCAGTTCCACCCAAGACTGGTCATTACTGCCCACATTTCTAACCAGGATTTTGGCCATGACCATTTAAACCAGTCTCTAAGTGCTGAACTTTCTCAAGTTTTATAACTGAGCTCTGGCTCAATTGCTTACCACTCACAAGCCAGACTTGAGGGACAAAGGGTTGATGGAAGGGAAAGCAGGTTTATTACAGAGAGAACATCCTGGGGATATGGCAGACTCCCCTCACAAAGGCTATCTCCAAGATCTCAGGCTGACTCAGTGGTTTACAAAGGGGCTGGGGGTAGCTGGCTACGTGCAGGGCAGCATGCCTTGTTCTGGGTGAACATATTTTGTTCTGATGGTTATCTAAAGAGCCATCCACCAGACCCAGGAGAATTGCAGGTTAACTGAGGGTACCTACAATCTTGGTTCTATAGTTACTTGCTCAAGGCTAGTTCCTGGAATTCTTTTGCAAGCACACAATTAGGCACTGTAAAAGAGAGTTGTTAGTTTGCTTTAAGATGGACTGACTGTTACTGTTACAGCTTTCTTGTCATCTCAGACCTCACTGGAATCTAGGCTTTTTCTAGCCACTTTTCCAAATTCTTCTAGCCTCTGCCCATGACTCAGTTCCAAAGCCACTTCCCCATTTTCAGATATTCATTATCAACAACTCACTCCCATGATGACCTATTCTTTTTTTTTTAATTAAGTGATAGCTCTATACATTAATGCAAACAGGGGGTGCAGTGTAGTGTTTTCATATACATTTTGAAATACTTTCATCAAGCTGGTTCACATAAATTTAATGTAATTTGCATAGTCATTGTGTCAAAACATTTACATTCTATTTCTAGAAAAGTTCACTTGTACCCTTGTTAGACAGAAATATAGGTGATCTTTCCGGTTAACCTCCCACCACCCAGCCACCCTTCTTCCCTCCCCTTCCCCACCCCCTCCCCATATTCTTGGGCTAGAATTAAGTTGTTTCCTTCATTTGAGAAGTATATATTATTTTCATAGAAGGGCTATGTACATTGGATACTTTTTCTTCCATTCCTGTGATACTTTGCTAAGAAGAACATTTTCCAGTTCCATCCATGTAAACATGAAAGAGGT
>NW_003852399.1:42935107-43050132 GCF_000181295.1 Otolemur garnettii
ATTCCCACCAGCAATGTAGAAGTGTTCCCTTTTCTCCACATCCACGCCAGCAACTCTGGTTTTGGGATTTTGTGATATGGGCTAATCTTACTGGAGTTAGGTGATAACTAATCATTAGAGAAATGCAAATGATGACCTATTAATTCATGAATCTAACCCATTCTTGAGGGCCGGGCCCAACTGACCCAATCATCTGTTAAAAGTCCCACCTCAGAACTGCCACATAGCCATAGTGATACTGTCATAAGTGTTATTATGTATTTTGGAGGGGACAAACATTTAAACTATAGCATAAGCCTTTCTTTTTTAATTTTATTTTTAATCTGTAGTTGTATTACATTGTGATCGTTCTACTTTGTGGGACCTACTGATGTTTCCTTTGTACCCCATTCTTTGGTCAATTCTTATTAAACTTCTGTATGGATTTGAAAAAAAGGATATTGTCTATTTTCAGGGTCTAATGTTCAATATAAAGCCAAAGGATTTACTTGATTAATTTTTTTCTCTACTTTCTCTGTCTTATGTTGAAAGTGACACATTAAAGCCTTCTATTAGTAATGTGTTTCTCTGTATTTTTCCTTTCATCCTGAAGCTTTTATTTTATATAGTTAGAAGCGAGGTTATCTTGTATCATTTAACGTTATAAAATATTCTTTGTTTTTTTTTCATGCTTTTTGTGCTTGAAGTGTCCTTCGCAATCAGAATTGCAATTCCTGCTTTCACGTAGACATAGTTCCTATTTGCCGGGTGAATTTGCTTGCTCAGCCTTTTATTTTTAGCCCTTTGAATCTCTGTACTTTAAACTTGTCTCTTACGCACAGCTCTAAATGGAGTTTTGCTTCTTAAGTCAAGTTGATCATCTGTTCTTTTAATAGACAAGTTAGGCCTTTTGATTTATTGATGTGAGCTTTATTTGGTTTCATTTCTTTTGTATTACTCTGTGTCATAATTGTCATGTGTAGTACGTTATAGTTACTGTGTCCATTTGATGTGCCTTCTCTGCTGTTTCTTTCAATTTCTTTTCATGTTTATGATAGGTTAGATTTATTTTAGAGGTTTTTTTATATATTATAACTCTTTACATTACCTTTAATGTTCTTTTCCTATCTTAACTTTTTACTACCTATAATGTTTCCAGAATTTTTTGGCTTTCTCCTATTTCCTGTTTAGCAGTCAATGATTTTACTCTCCTTTTTCCATTTTCTTTTTTTTAATCCAGTTTTGTACATTGCATTGTTTCTTAGGGTTAATTCTATGTATTCTTTAACCCATGCTCCTACCCTTTAATCTAGTTTTCATTTGACCTTATCAAATGCTCAGAGTTCTTTTGCTAAGTGTTCCAGTCACTTTTGGATGGGAGGAAGCTCATTCACCGGTAGATTTCCTCAGGGAGGGCATAGGCACACAGTATTCTCTGAGTTTTATATTCCAGTCCTTTTTTGGTGGCCTTGAGACATGAAGGACAATTTGGTTGGATATAATATCCTTAATGAAAGAAAAGTGTACATTTCTTGAAAATGTTACTTCACTGTTGCCTTTGTATATTCCTAGTATGCTAGTCTAATTTTCTTAGCTTTTATATTATTTCATCTTTTACCTAGAGGTTCTTTTTTTTTTTCTTAATCTTTGGCTAATAGTTGTATAAGAATATATGTAGAATTTCCCATTGTAGATCAATTTTCTGTTTCAGCATATAAATTCATATCTTTTATTTCTGGAAATTTTTCTTGAGATATAATTTTATTATGTATCTATTCATTTATTTATTTCTTGAGATAGAGTCTCACTTCGTCACCCTCGATAGAGTTCTGAGGCTCACAGCAACCTCGGACTCTTAAGCTCAAGTGAGTCTCTTGCTTCAGTCTCCGCAGTAGCTGAGCGCCCAGCTATTTTTAGAGGCAGGGTCTCAGGTCTTGCTCAGGCTGGTCTTGAACTCCTCAGCTCAGGCAATCCACCTGCCTTGGCCTCCCAGAGTGTTAGGATTACGGGCGTGAGCCACTGTACCCGGCAAGATACAATTTTAAATAATAGTATTCTTTTACCATTTTTTCCTCAGAGACACCAGTAGGAATGTTTACCTCCATTGTATCTCCCATCTCTTGTCTCTTTTTACTTCTTTCTTTTATTGTTTTTCCTCATTTCCCTTTATTAGATGTTTTCCCCTTTATGAGATTTTCTCTTGCATACCATTCTTAGGTCCTTTGTAATTTATTCTTCACTTCTGATATAATTTTGTTTCTTTCCCAATTTGTACCTGAAATCTATTATCTTTTTCAACTTTTTAATTTTGGGGGCCCATTTCTGTTCATAGTTCCTATATTTCTGATATAATGATTTTTCCATATATGCATATATTTGAGGGTACTTAATTCAGATTGGACTGATGTTTTAGTTTTCTTCTGTTTCATTATTGGTTTTTAGAGGAGAATTTACAGCAAAAATAAAAACCATTTTTACTAGACATACTTGATGTTTTCCAGTTATTTTGTGTAGATTTAGTGTACTTTTTTTTTTATTAAATGATAGCTGTATACATTAATGCAATCATGGGGTACAGTGTGATGTTTTCATATACAATCTGAAATATTTTCATCGAACTGGTTAACATAGCCTTCATGTCATTTTCTTAGTCATTGTGTTAAGACGTTTATATTCTACTCTTAGAAAGATTCACTTGTACCCTTGTAAGATAAACCATAGAAGTGATCCCTCCAATCACCCTCTCTCCACCCATCCCCCCTCCTTTCCCCCTCCCCATATTCTTAGGCTATAATTAGGTTATAGCTTTCATATGAAAGCCATAAATTAGTTTCATAATAGGGCTGAGTACATTGGATACTTTTTCTTCCATTCTTGTGATACTTTGCTAAGAAGAACATTTTCCAGCTCCATCCATGAAAACATGAAGGACATAAAGTCTCCTTCATGGAGATCTTTCTTTATGGCTACATAGTATTCCATGGTGTACATATACCACAATTTATTGATCCGTTCGTGGATCGATGGGCATTTGGGCTTCTTCCATGACATGGCAATTATGAACTGGGCTGCAATAAACATTCTAATACAAATATCTTTGTTATAATGTGATTTTTGGTCTTCTGGATATATACCTAATAAAGGAATTGTAGGATCAAATGGCAGGTCTATTTTTAGTTCTCTAAGTGTTCTCCAGACATCTTTCCAAAAGGAAGGTATTAGTTTGCATTCCCACCAGCAGTGTAGAAGTGTTCCCTTTTCTCCACATCCACACTAGCATCTCTGGTTTGGGGATTTTGTGATATGGGCTAATCTCACTGGAGTTAGGTGATAATCTCAAAGTAGTTTTGATTTGCATTTCTCTGATGATCAGGGATGGTGAGCATTTTTTCATATATCTGTAAGCCGTGCGCCGATCTTCTTTAGAGAAATTTCTCTTCAAGTCCCTTGCCCACCCTAAGATGAGATCACTTGTTCTCTTCTTGCTAATATGTTTGAGTTCTTTATGGATTCTAGTTATTAAACCTTTGTCAGAGACATAACCTGCAAATATCTTCTCCCATTCTGAGGGCTGTCTGCTTGCTTTACTTACTGTGTTCTTGGCTGTGCAGAAGCTCTTTAGTTTGATCAGGTCCCAGTAGTGTATTTTTGATGTTGCTTTAATTGCCTGGAGTGTCCTCCTCATAAAATGTTTACCCAGGCTGATTTCTTCAAGTGTTTTCCCTACACTTTCTTCTAGTATTTTTGTGGTTTCATGTCTTAAGTTTAAATTTTTAATCCAGTGATAGTCCATCTTAGTTAATGGTGAAAGGTGTGGGTCCAGTTTCAGTCTTCTACAGGTTGCTAACCAGTTCACCCAGCACCATTTGTAGTCTACTTTTTTTAAGTCACTGTTTATTCTGTGAACAGTGTTCCTGGTTTCCGAGCTCCTCGTTTTAGCAGCTCTGCCTTTCCGTGCCATTTCTTCTATGACTATCTCTGAAGGAGTAGTGATGGGTAGGGCTGGCTTGTCTTGTTTCTCATTGTTTCTGCAGGATCCTTACGTTTGCAGTCTTTGTATTTGTTCTTCACTTCTTGGTCTCCCAGAGATACCCCCTCCTTTCTCTTATCTGATTCTCTTCCAGAATCACAGCTTCCCTGAGGAAGCTGGTTAGGGTCTGCATGGTTTTTGCCTGGAATATGAATTGCCAAATCCTGATCTGCGTTCAGTATCTTTGTAGTTGTTGTCTTGTCACTCTTTCTGAGGGTGGTTCTGTGTTCCCTGTGGGTCCTCTCTAGTCCTCTCTGTTCTTTGTCACAAAGTCTTTCTTGCCTCCTCACCCTCACTCTCCGTATCCACAGGCTTGCCGGGCTCCGCTAGAATTCATTTGTGTGTTCACCTTTCCTTCTCCTTATAGGAGTGTCTGAGAGTTCATGTTTTGTGATTCCTGGAAGTGCTGAAGGAATGGGTCCTATGTGTTTTATTTCTCCTCCTTCTTGGTTTTTTTTGTTCCCCAAGGAGTATAACAGGGAGTTTCAAATCAGCATGCCACTATTATGCACCCCAGAATCCTTCTGTAATGACAGTTTCATAAATAAAGAAATTAAAAGCAAATACTTAGCCTTACATTTATCCTTAAGTTTTCAAGAAAAGCTAGAAGTTTGAGGTCCTTAACTTTAATATAGTTGATGCTACATTACATAGCATTTGACTGACCCTTAGTGTAGTTGTTTGTATGAAAAACCATAATAAAAATCTATTATACAACAGATTTTGTGCTTAAATAATAATGAATATTCATTACTTTATTTCACTGTCAACTGTTCCTATCTTTTCCTTTGGAAATATCACTGAATTAAGACTCTCTGAACTGATTAAAGATCATCAAGTAAGTCAGGCTTAATTTATTGATGAGTTAGTTCACTGAGGCTCAGAGGGGTGAACTGGCTGCCTGAGATCACACAGACAGATGGAGATATGACTAGACCCCTTGCTTCGAAATCATTTCTCTTTCTCCAATATTAGACTTCCTTTTAGAAATTAGGACCCTTGAGGTATAATTTGACCTTTGTAAAAACTATGGGCTGTAGACCTTGGTCTATATAGTGATGAGTAAAGAAAGAGAGAGAATTGCTGTTAAGTAGATGTAGACCCTCCCAGAACGATGTCCTTGTGGGAAGAGCAGTAAACTTGCTGCTGCAGTGGCTGTTCAGAAGCAAGGACTTTAGTCCTGAGCAATAAAATGGTTACGTTAGCCATAAAAGAGCTGCAAGTGGTTTACAGCTTTAACCTTTAATTTTGCCACTGGCTGAAGTACCCAACGTTATGGACACCCTGTATAATGTAATGTTTACTTCAAAATTAAAAAAAATAAATCTAGGTAAATATTACCAAGGAGAAGCACTGACTTAGTCATTCCTTTTATCTTTTCAGCTTCATTCAGCTGATTGTTTAGTTTTTAATATGTAGTTTTCAAAACTACATATTAAAAACAAAATGAAACTAAAGAGAGTCATAATCTTAATGAATATCTTAAAGAAATGAAAGCAGTTTAAACTGTTCTGAAGTAGGAAATAACATTTAGGAGACAAAGTGAATCATTGTATAGCCTTTTCCTTCATTTACTTTTTAGGCATTAATTTAGATAAGATGTGCTATGTTATATAATATTTTCTGTCCTCACGGTTTAGAGCAGTGGTTCTTAACCTTCCTAATGCCACAGCCCTTTAATACAGTTCCTGTGGGTTGTGATCCACAGGTTAAGAACTGCTGGTTTAGAGTATAATTTCTAAATACACATAGCTACTTTGTATTAAGGATCTTTTATATGACAGGCACTCTGCTAAGTGCTTTACGTGTATCATTTGTCTTCATATAACAGTGGCCTAAGGTAAGTTGGGATCCCCGTTTGATGACAGGAAAACTAAAACTTAAAGAAGAAACGTCAAACTTACAGTTTTTAAGCTGCTGACTGTGGAAGCAAACTCAAATCTCTGCGACAGCACAGTCTTTTTACTGTCTACCATATTAACTGTGTAGGAGGATCAGACTAAGCAAGGATTCAGAGCACAGAGTGCAGATTCTAAACCAGAGTCTAATTACCTGGTTATGAAGCTGTTTAAATCTTTTTTTAACTTTTACATATACATGTGTTTACTAGGTTTCCACTTTTTGCCTTCACAAAATCAAAAAGGCTTAAAATTTAACGACAATAACAATGTTTAAGATAAGGACTAGAAACGAAGATAAATACATTCAGAAAAGAAATCAGACGATTGCTGCAACAAAGTATTAAGCAATAATAATAATAGTAATGCAAAGAAAGTAACATTCACTTTGTCAAATAAGAGTATGTCTATCATAGAATGCTTTGACTCTGAGGTTCAGTATGGAGTCATCAATTAACTTCTTATTATTTTTTTCCCAAAGTCTCAAAAAATAGACAACTAATATTTATAAATAAGAATATGGTTATTAAGCTTTTTAGTAATTCTTTGATAATATTTGTCACTAAAAGCATGTACTCTTGCTGACTACAAGACCCCTTTCTTGAGAGCCCAGGATGTTATTAGAAGTAAACAGAAGCACTGCTATTAGGTATCAGTGTCTCTGGGGCAGCCGGGATTCTGTCTGAGCAGAACACCGAGAGACTATGTGTGAAAGATCTTGTTACCTGCTTTGTGTAATGTGAGATATGAACAATCGCATATCTTACGTGAAAAGGAGGAATAATACACCTTTCTTAAAAAAATCCAGTAAAATTAATTTGATTTAATTTATTTGAGAAATAAATATCTGTTGGAAATTTGTTGTACTTGCTAGTTCTTTCTTAAATTTATTTAGAAACATAAACAGAATAACATTCCAAATAAGAAACATCATGGCATTCTAAATCCTTTTCTTAAAAAAATTCCCCTGGTCTAGAAGATGTACTTAGTGGCAATATTTTTTCATTTTTATTTTTAGATAGTAAGGAAATCCTACATGAGTCATCACTTTTCCATTATTTAAAAAAATAATAAACTCTGGAAGATTCTCAGTGAGCAGAGCTCACTGCCTTATTTCCAGAGGTTTAAATAGTTACAGTGGAGTTTGTGTAAAAACCATTTGAAAATAACTTGCAGACATATCACCTCTTGCTTGTGAATATGTACTTCAGTGTATTATTTTTAATGAAAGGGACATTCTCTATTTTAACCACAGTACAATTATAAAAATCAAGAGATTAACATTGATATATAACCTAATACACTAAAGATTTTATTCAAATTTGGAAAAAATTTTAGAACAAGATCTAACACATCATTTAGTTGTCATTTTTCATCAGCTTCATTTATTCCAGACCTTCATCTTTCTTTGTATTCTATGACCTTGACATTGTTGAAAAGTATGGGCCAATTATTTTGTAGTATGCTTGTGGCTTTGCATTTGTCTGCTTTCCCACAGTTGTTTTTAGATTATGCATTATTGGCAAGAATGCCCTAGAAGTACCATTCTGTCTTTCTCAGTGAGTCCTATCAGGAGGCACGTGTCTTTTTGTCCCATTATGGGTAATATTAAGCTTGACCACTTGGTAAGGGAATAAATTTTAAAGCTGTCATTTTTTCAGTTGTAATTATTCTGTATTTTGTGGAGGGATACTTTGACACTAAGTAAACGTCAAACTTTGACCCACTAATTTTAGCATTTATTAATGATTTTTGTTCCTGAATCACTTATTACTATAATAGCTATCCAATAGTACCCACATTTTTCTTAACTTGGCATTGACTTGGTCTCGTAGCAAGGAAGAGACACTATGAGAGGGCAAACCTGCAGTCATCTTGCGAGGCAGGCCGAGGTTTATGAAGCGCGCAGGCCTGCTGTGTTACATAGGCACATGTATGATGCAAACCTAGTTGGGAATGAAAAGATCAGGATGTTTCGCATCTCACAAGGAGTGTTTGCCCTGTGATGTGTGTGTGATGTGTGTACGTGAATAAAATAGCATAAGCTGTAGTGCCTGTGATTAGAAAAATAGGAATATACTTAACATGTCATTATAGTAGAGTTATTGCGTTTTCTTCAGTTTTTTTCTCCCCAAGATCATTGTTTTAATTTTTATCTTACTGCTTTGAATGGGTTAGTTTTGTGACTCACGTAGTACATCACGATGATCACCACTGTTCTTTACATTTGTCCTCTACAGTAGTCCAAACTGTCTCAGCCAGTACTCAACCTGAAGTTAATTCTTTGGGGAGTAAAGAGAAAAAACTTTATTGTAAAGGATTATTGTTTTCCAGTTTTACTTTTAAATACTATTTGTTAGGATCCGGAGTGTTGGAACCGCAGCTGTCAACATGTGCCTTGTGGCAACTGGAGGAGCGGATGCATACTTTGAAATGGGAATTCACTGCTGGGATGTTGCCGGAGCTGGAATTATCGTTACTGAAGCTGGGGGCGTGCTGCTGGACATTACAGGTACAGTTATGGACAGCGAAGCTTTTTTCTCTTCACATCTGTTTAGACTTCTTTTCCATATATGGGATTTTCAAAAAATGTTTAGTAATGTTGTACCTCAGCTTTTAAGGCAAAAACAAGCTATGTAATTTTGTACAAAATCCAAACGTACATTAGGAGATAGAAGCAAGAATTAGAGCTAATGGTGATGTGAGACTGATAATGATAAATGGCTCAGGCTTTTGGGATGTGAATAACGGGAATTCCTGAGAGACCACAGAGAGGTCCGTCTGCCTCGTCCCTGAGTCTGAGGCTTGCACCTAGAGCTCTTTGAATGACCATGTGTGAACTTCTTCTGCCATCACCTTCTGCCTTAGACCTAGAGAGGTCAAATACTTACTCTGAGCTGATGATGAAATTTTTAAAGTGAAGGATGAACTCGGGGCTCACAGAATTTATCAGCCTAATAGGAGAAAGGCAGCAAAGTAAGGAGGAAATGAGAAGGGCAGTGGTAGGAATTTACAGTCCACAGATTCTCAAACAGTGACCAGGTAATAAGAGTGTGCAACAGAAATAGAAACAGAAAAGATGACATTTTCTGACTGGTATGACTTGGGATTCCCCCTCTCAACTTGCCAATTAGTATTTACTCAAAAAGAGTGCTTAGAAACTTGTTCATAGACTGCCAAAGGTTAAACCCATTGTACATATGTGATAGAGTAGTTTTTTTAAAACGATGAAGGTATTAAAAACTGGAAGTTTCAAATGAAAGTATTTCAAAACTGAAAGTATCGAAACGTCGTAATTGACCATAATACATACTGGTAGTACTTGTTTGGTATGAATTATTTTTGTACCAGATTTAACTGTTTTCCATGCTTGATTTGCACTTAGGTGGGCCATTTGATTTGATGTCACGAAGAGTAATTGCTGCAAGTACTAGAACATTAGCAGAAAGGATAGCCAAAGAAATCCAGGTCATCCCTTTGCAACGAGACGATGAAGAATAACTACAGCAGCCTTACGTTCACTCACGTTGCTTCTCCCCACACTCGCTGACTCGCCGATGGAGATCTGTGTCAGATGTATGATACGCTTGGTTTAAATTGTCTTTGTCAAGATTAAAAAATTGGAGCATAGTCCATATTTACTAACACTATGTCTGTAAGAAGAGATGTAATATTTGTTTCATTGTTTTAAAAACTTCTGCATGTGAGAAGGTACTTTAGGAAAAAGGCACAGGAAGTACAGTTCATCAGAGAAGGATGACACCAACTGAAAAAGTCACTTAGCAACTTTGCATTTCATAGTACTTGTGGTCCTCTGGAAGTTTGACTTACTATATTTGTATATACACACAGATACTCAGAAGGTTACCTTTTTGGAAAAATACTTCTTTTTAGTTTGAAAAGCCATGTTTATTTAAATTTTTAGGATATAATGAGTACTTCCTAGACCTTAATTTGCCTCTTTGCAGAGAACCTTACTTATTTTATTCCTCAGCGTCTACATAGCACCTCGTGTAGTACCTATGAAACAGAAGGCAATCTACAGACATTGTAAGGATGACTAATTTGCAGGAAACATTTCTTAGTTATAATAGATACATAAAGTAATAAACTCTCACTATTCTGTATTTTTGCTTAAGGTTCTGAAGTAAGAGTAGCTAGTTCTCTTTCTAACATTACACATTTCCTTACTAGATTGCAAGACAGCATTGTCTGGCCAAACCTGGGGCTTTGTGCCTAAAGTCCCCGCCCTTTGGTAGGCCCAGGCAGAAAGATTGCTTGAGGCTAGAAGTTCAAGACCAGCCTGAAAAACATGGTGAGACCCTATCACTACAAAAAATAGAAAATGTAATGCCTGTGGTCACTACTCCAGAGGCTGAATCAGGAGGATCACTTGAGCCTCGGAGTTTGAGGTTGCAGTGAGCTATGATGACATGACACCCGTGCACTCTGACCTGGGCAACAGAGCAAAGCCCTGTCTCAAATACCATTGTTTATCGTTTCTTCAATGAATACATTTTCCAACCACTTTTTCAGTGTGTTTGGATTTGCTTTAAAGTCCCTGGTGTGCAACAGAAAAAAACTGTTTGCAAAAAGCACTCTCCTCAGGTATCTGCTATAATTAGAGTATAACATTTTACTTAATTCAACATTCACCTTTCAAAGATGTTTACCCTAATTTATTCATGCTGGCAAATATACTGTGCTATTGATACTGAACCACTTGTTTTTTTCCAGACTCCTTGTTTAACGTCACTGCTAGGCTAGGTTCTAGTCAGCCTTCACTGCTAGGTTCTAGTCAGGTCTTCAATAGTCTTTGATCTACCAGACTCAAAAAGCAAATTGCACTGGCTATAGGTATTTTTAAAGGATGAATTTATTGTTTAGCCTTGTTCCTTATCATGTGAACTTGACGTGACAATTTAATTTTATTATAAGTTCATGTGAGGCCTGTGTTTGATAAAATGAAAAGTGCTTCTATAAACTTCAAGCAAGGTAGAGAGTTATTGTTGCATACATGTAGTAGAATATTAAGTGTACCTGATGCTAAGGTTTGAAGACTATAATTACTGTATTCAGATGGTTGCATCTGATACTTGTATTATTCTATGATAGGTTGTTTTTTACAATTAAATTTATTTTAATTAAGAAGACAACCATAAATAAAATTTTAAATAAAAAGGGCGATTGGTGTTTGTATTATTAACATGTCTAGTTTAAATGATTTTAAGAGTTTTGTGTTGAGTTGTAAGGATTTGAAGCTTGCAGTTTTTAATTAAATATATTTTCTCAGTTTTTGGCTACAGTTTTTCCAACTCTTTTTTTTTTTTTTTTTTTTTTTTTTTTGAGACAGAGCCTCAAGCTGTCCCCCTGGGCAGAGTGCCGTGGCATTACAGCTCACAGCAACCTCCAACTCCTGGGCTCAAGCGAGTTTCCTGCCTCTGCCTCCCAAGTAGCTGGGACCACAGGCGCCCACCACAACGCCCGGCTATTTTTTGGTTGCAGCCGTCATTGTTGTTTTGGCGGGCCCGGGCTGGGGATTCGAACCCGCCACCTTAGGTGTATGTGGCTGGCGCCTTAGCCCGTTGAGCTATAGGCGCCGAGCCAGTTTTTCCAACTCTTATAAAAATATAAAAAAAAATTTCCTGTAGGTAGCTTTTACATCTTTTTATCCTAAATGCAATTGGATATTATGCTGCTGGAATTTCTTTGGGTACTGAAAAAGGAAGATTGACAAGTGAAGTATCCCAAAAGTCTTTGAATAACAGGACTTCTTAGATTTATGAAGTCTATGTTATAGGCAGGGTATGTTATCTTTCTATAATGTGTGTACACACATATAAAATATATACACTTGAACAGTCCTCTTTTTAAACAAAGTGAGATAGTTCTATTATATGCTTATTTGTGAAGTATTCTTTGGCTTTAATATGAATTACTAGCTATTCCTAGAAATGGTTTACAGTGGTTTCCCTGCAATATATGTCATTATGACTCAGTTGTCTTTAATTTCAGGATCTAATCTAGAGCCTAAGATATCATATCTAAAGAAAGAAAACAAAATGCACATCTCAAATTATTTCCTTTTGTCTCAAGTCCCTATCTTTACCCTGCCTTATTTAGAAAAATAAAATACATACTTATTCATTGTTATCCAATTAATGTGGGTACAGAGTTTGATATTTCAAATAATGCTCAGAATGAAAAATACCATTTTCCAACCCCATTCTATTTCACCTCTGAGTTCCTCTCCCCAAACTCTTAGCAGTTGTTTCATTCTGGTGAACGATGTGCAAGTGCTCTAAATAGTAAAAACTATGAACCATCACTTAGAAATATTTTATAAGATGATAGTGACGGAAGTAATGTGCCATGTTTAGAGTCTGGAACACTCAGTGTTGCTCAGATGACAGTCCTTGCTAAACTGATCTAAAGATTAAGTATAATCCTGGTCGGCTCAGCACCTGTGGCTCAAGTGGCTAAGGCGCCAACCACATACACCTGAGCTGGCAGCCCGGACCTGCCAAACAACAATGACGGCTGCAACCAAAAAATAGCCGGGCGTTGTGGCAGGCACCTGTAGTCCCAGCTACTTGGGAGGTGGAGGCAGGAGAATCGCTTGAGCCCAGGAGTTGCAGGTTGCTGTGAGCTGTGATGCTATAGCACTCTACCCAGGGAGACAGCTTGAGGCTCTGTCTCAAAAAAAAAAAGTATAATCCTGGTCAAAATTCTAATAATATTAGGGAGAGAGAGGTGAAGATTAATAATTTTTTTTTTTTTTTTTTTTTTTTACTCACTAGGAGAGGATTGACAATTTATTTGAAAATGTAGAGAGATAAAAAAAAAAAGCTAAAAGCATCTTAAAGACAGCACGATGGCTCAGGCTTATAATCCTAGCACGCTAGGAGGCCATGGCTAATGTATTGCCTTAACTCAGGAATTGAAGACCAGCCTGAGCAACAGCAATACCCCTGTCTCTACAAAAAATAGGCTTCGTGGCAGGTGTCCATAGTCCCAGCTACGTAGGAGGCTGAGGCAAGAGGATTTCCAGCCCACAAGACTGAGGTTGCTGTGAGCTGTGATTATGCCACGGCACTCTACGGAGGGAAGCAGTAAAACTCTGTCTCCAAAACAACAACAACAACACAAGAAAAGTAAAACCATCTTAGAAGAGCAAAGTTAGAAGATTAGACTAGCAGATGTCAGGACTTGTTGTGAGCTTTGGAATTGGAACAGTAATATTAGAACAAGGCAAAAAAAAACAAACCTGCAAAATAAAAAGGGCGGTGCCTGTGGCTCAAAGGAGAAGGGCGCTTGCCCTATATGCTGGAAGTGGTGGGTTCAAACCCAGACCTGGCCAAAAAAACAGCACAAGCCTAGACAAATAAAATGTCTGGAAACCAACCTAAAATATGGAACTTAGAGTTGATGATAATATGTCACTGCAATGCAGTAAGGCCAGGATCGTCTTTTCCGTAGTGGTGTGGAATCAATTGGATATCCATGTTCTGGGAGGAAAGAAGAATATTGATGTTGTACATATCACACAATGTATAAAAATCAGTTCCAGATAAATTCTAAACCTAACTATGAAAGGTAGAAGAAAGCTTCTGGGAGATACCACATCTTTTTGATCTTGATAGGCAGACTTAGTAATCAACAGAAAAGAAGCACTAACACTAAAAAAGATGATAAATTGTGCTGTATTAAAACTTCTGTCATTAACCCATTAAGAGTAAGTACCTTAAAATAATAAGCCAATTAAAAAGTGCTCAATATCAGACATTTAAGAAATGCAAATTAAAACAATAATTTTATACCATGACATACACCAGAATGGCTAAAGCAAAACTTAAATCCAGCAACAATGAAAACCCAAGGGTTGGTAAGCACGTGAAATGCCTGGCTCTCTCTCCTACACTACTGGCAGGGGTGGACATTGGTATAACAACCTTGGGAAACTCATAAGTATCTACTAAAAAAAAGAAAAAATATATACATTTGCTCTATTACTCGGCAGCTCCACTCCTTGGCACTTACCCACTGTGTTCACATACGGCTACTTTACAATAGCCATTAAGTGGAAAATGAGCTAAAAGTTCATCAGTAACAGAAGGGATTCTTTCTAAAGTGTGCTCTAACCATATAACAAATACTACACCACAATTTTAACATGGCCTACAGCTGCACACGATAGGGTGGATGGTGTTCAGCCTGCTGCACCCTCTCCCTCCGATGGTCCTGATTGATGAAGTCACCAGGCCCTCTCTGCAGTTCTTCCTCCCCACCCCCCAGGTCACTCTGTTTCTAAAGTTCTGCTTTGGAATTGTCCTCTTTGTCTGCTTCTCAGTCCCCTCTGCTGACTTCCTCTGTCGACGATCATGTCATCCTTGTTGGTTTATCTTCTGACGGTCAAGTTAACTCTGGGGAAGCTCACGCATGTCCCGTGACTTCAGCCATCACCTCCACGCTACTGACTCCCAAATCTCGATGCAGTCTGTCTGTCCCTTCTGAATTCTCGCCCCACATCTCCAGCTTCTTCCTGAATGCCCCCTCCTGACTGCCCTCTATCATCAGGTCTCTAACCAAAACAATTTCCTCCGCGTTTCCTGCTATTCTACTGTTTGTTTTCTCCTCTGTCTTTCCAAATTAGCACTTACTATACTGACACACATACTGATGTTTCTTTTTCCCCCGTTCCTACATCCAATTTGTCATAGCCAAGCTTTTCGGGATATGGTCCCACCTAATGTTCCCACTGAAACTCCAGCCAAACTGAAACGGTAGTGCTTTGCTGGACTCCTTGGAGGCTTTTCAGATGCTATTCCTTCCTCCAGTAATGATAGATGAATTTTCTTTAATGATGGTCCTGGTACCTCTAAGTCACAGTGATTCTCTTTTCCCTGAGAGCTGCCCCCAGCAGTAGGGCTGTACCTACTACTGACGTCACCTCTGTGATTCTGGCCCCTGATTAAATCAGCAGAGGACATCTGACCCAAGCAAGAGAAATGAAATCTGCCAGGGAGCTGGGAGTTTTGAACCCCAAAACAGATTGGGAATGATTAGGAATAATTTAGCATGTAACAAAGCACTTTAGGTCCGCACTAGATTTAAAAGTAATGCACTTCACAGGAATGGCCACCCTCAGACTGAGCTGTGTGTTAGCATGCAATCCAACAAGACTACCGTCTAAGAGGAATAGGAATGTGCACATGCAGTATGTTTTAATTTCTAATACATCCTACATAATATGTCATCCTTGTTATTAATAACATTTAGCATTTGTTGAGCCCAGGGTACCATATATTATGCTAAATACTTGATATTCAGGATCATGTTTAATCCTTATGATAACTGCAGGAGGGGACATTATCCTTTATGTACTGAGGGCCAGCCATGTTATTTAATTAGCCCAATTTCCCTGCACAGGGTGATGCTTCAGCTAAGTGGTGAAACTCCTGCAGAGACACAGCTGGAGTTCACTGTGTCCACCACTGCCCGCTGGTGCTCCCTGCCTGCACATTAGAACCACCTGGAGAGCTTGTAGAACCTGCCACTGCTGTGGCCCCCTGAGTGCATCTGATTGCCAGGTCTGGAGTGTTCCCAGCCATCTGTATTGTCAAAATGTTTCCCAGACAAGATTGTCAGGGAGCCAGGATTGAAAACCATTTTGTTTCCCAATAGTAACCAATTTCTTAGAAGTAGCCAACCCACCCACCCACCCATTCACCTGCCTCCACTAACCTCTGAGGGTTCTAGGGTACAGTTTGAGATCTTAAAAACGGAAACGTTGCTGTGAGCCAACCCTTTGCCACCTGATGAGCCTTTTTGGAAAATGATTGTCTCAGCCTTTTCTATTTCCACCAATTAACACTAGATGGCAAACTACACACAGGAATCATGTTAAGCATTTCCATTTCTGAAACACTTCATTTTCTTCAAATCCCCTCATTAGGCACTATTTGATATTATAGTGTGAAAACCAGGGGAATTCTTCATAAATGGAATTCCTCTGTATTGTGGGTTAATTTGCATTCCCTTAATCAGAGCTTTGGGTCTCCTGTATATACTACAGATTATAGTTGTCTTCTAACTTCAGCTTTTAAAGAGCATTCATAAAAGTACCCAATGTACACACCCCTATTATGAAACTAATTTATACCTTTTATACGAAGGCTATAACCAAATAGCCTAAGAATATGGGGAGGGGGGAGGGAGAAGGGAGGGGGGAATGGGTGGAGGGAGGGGGTTTGGAGGGATCGCTTCTGAGGTTTATCTTATAGGGGTACAGGTGAATCTTTCTAAGAGTAGAATGTGAACGTTTTAAAGCAATAACTGAGAAAATGACATGAAGGCTGTGTTGATCAGTTTGATGGAAGTATTTCAGATTGCATGTGAAAACCCCACTCTGTACCCCAGAAGTGCATTAATGTACATAGTTACCATTCAATAAAAAAAATAAAATAAAATAAAAAAAGAACATTTTCCAGCTCCATCCATGTGAACATGAAGGACGTAAAGTCTCCATCTTTCTTTATGGCTGTATAGTATTCCACGGTGTACATATACCACAGTTTGTTGATCCATTCGTGGATTGATGGGCACTTGGGCTTGGAAAATGTTCTTCTTAGCAAAGTATCACAGGAATGGAAGAAAAAGTATCCAATGTACACACACCTATTATGAAATTAATTTAAACCTTTTTATATGAAAGCTATAACCTAATAACAACTTAAGGATATGGGGGAGGGAGGGGGAAGAGGGTAGAGGGAGAGGGATTCAAGGGTTCACTTCTGTGGTTCATCTTGCAAGGGTATAAGTGAATCTTTCTATGAGTAGAATATGAATGTTTTGACATAATAACTAAGAAAGTTACATGAAGGCTATGTTAACCAGTTTGATGGAAATGTCATGGATTGTGTGTAAACACCACACTGTACCCCCAAAGTGCATCAATGTACACAGTTACCATTCAATAAAAAAAAATAAATAAATAAAATAAAATAATAAAAAAATAAAAATAAAAAAAGAGCATTCATTAATCACAAACATACATAAGATGAAATATTTACTGGTTTATCATATATGAGAGCACTTCAGACCAATATGTTTCAGTATTACTGTTAAAAAGTTGACCCACTAATAACAATGGTTGCAAATATCCTACTTAACTTTTCTTCAGGAGCTTGTCATGTCTCCAGGGGTACAAGGCAGGGGACACTTAGACCTTTCCCTTAGAAACTGTTTGCTTGGATGATGGAGATATGAAAGTGGAATATATGAGGACTAATAGAAGAAAAATACACAACATACTACTTACACTGTGGAACAATATAAGAACATTATCCTTGATTTAGTCTTTTTGTGATGGGCAAAGTACCTCCACATCCCTGATCTCAAAGTGGCTGCAGTTTGCCCGGCCACGTCCAAGGTGCTGTACTCAAAGCACTTGGGATGGGGTGCCCCTGTGCAGGGTGCTTGGGCTTTTCTAAGCAACAACGGTATTCTCCATTCTAAATTTCTTTCACTACCTTAGATTTTAAAGTGTTAGCCCCTTTACATCATTCATCTGACCCCACATACGTATGGTGAGGTGTAGGGATTTAAAGTTTCAAGTAAATGATCACCAGCTCAACGGCCCCTCTGTACTCTTGGGATAAAGTCTGAATTCCTTAATATGCATTACAAGGCCATGGGAGACCTAATTCCCCCCTTCCTGTCTCTCAACCTTCCCTCCCAACTCCAGGCCTCACACACCACCTAGAGATCGGACTGGATCTCTTTCAGCTTCAGCAGCGTACCTTCTTCTACCTTAAACTTCACAACAAACTGAATTTTCCTTTTTGTTTTTGGTGATACTGCCACCTTCATCTTGAACCCATTGCAACTCATGCTTAACCCACCTCCATATGTCTAATTTCCATCCGCACCGTATCTACATATTTTTTATTAGCTTACACACAACTTCCTCCAGGAAGCCTCCCTAGCCACTCAACTGTGGATTTATTTCCTCTCCTAAATGTTCTGCATTTCTTCATTCAGACTACTGACCTATGTGATGATTGCTTTTTGTTGGTAAAGACAGGACTACAAACACCGTGGAGGGAGACGTTTGCACATTCTCCTATTCTCCACATCCAGCAGAGTGCTTAGCACATAAGCAGACCTCTGTAAATGATGTCTCAATATCTAATAGCACCCCTCTTCTGCCATTTCATATGGAGGGTAGTCAGCAGAAACTTCATGCATGCATGCAAATAGTAGATTATCTAGAACTAGACCAAATTGTTCTTTTCAGAAAATCAAAGGACCAGCCAATCTAGTACTTCATTTGTTAAAAAACAAAACAGAGCAAGACACGACTTTTCTATGTGGCTCTCCAGAGTAAAGATTCTTGGAGGACCTGGAGAAAGCCTTGTGTGTCATATGTGTGTGGGGGGGGGTGTGGTGTGCGTGTGTGTGTGTGAGTCATGCTGGAGGTAAGGGGAGAGGAGGTTGTGCATATGAATTGAAAACTACTGTACTTGTTTATCAGTCAATGAGTTTTACTTCTGCAACTAAAAAGCAACTGTACTTCCTTATTGCTCTTCATTAAACTCATGGTACATGAGGCCTAGAAAACACATGTGAAAAAGTGATGTGGATGTTTTGATAGGACAAACCCCTGCCCTCTTTTGTGCCCTGTCTTGCTTGGCTGCAAACTTTTCCACCTTAATTCTTGTCTTTGTTACTTGCTAGCTCAGTCTTACAAAAGTGTTAACTTATAACAGCTTTAAGGAATAATTATTAGAATTACTGGGAATGAAGGCACACTCTAGATTGTTTTGATGTATTTCCATCTGGGGAATTCACTCTCTCCTTTTCTATCTGTATTACAACCACGCTGCCTGTCAAAATCACTACAAATGGGGTTAAGGCTGGGATTTATACCACACAGAGACTGTCTGCTCTACCTACCTGAGGATTGGGTGTGTGTGAGGCTGGGAAAACCAGATTTTCTTATCTTGTTTCACTCTCCCCATCATTCCCATAAAGAAACTCTAATGAGACAATAATTTGAGACCTCTCAGCTGAATGGCCTCTGGGAACCATTAGAGGGTGCACTGTGGTGTCCCTTTCTGCCTTAGGAACCAGGACTGAGGCTGTTGGGCAGCAGCATTTGTTGGTTTTCACTTTGTCGGATGCTCAGTGTCACAGGGCTCCAGCGTCCCTGCGGTAGTGGCTGGGCCCCACCATACCAAGAGCAGTTTTATACTAGTTGGGTAACAGGTGGGCCATTGGTCCAGGTGAAACCTAGAGCCTGATTAATCTAACTGAGAAATGCCCTTTAGTGCTCTGTAGGTCAGCACAGAGCTTGTCCAAATGCTACTAAATTCTGCAGTAAGTAATAAGCGAAGGGACCCACTTAAAGACAAGGTCCTTCAGTTCAACCAACATTCTGAGCACACATTCCTGCAGGGGTGGGTGAGGCATTGCAGGGAAGATGGAGTGCTGTGCTCCAGACAGTTACAGTTAGTAAGAGGGGGCGTTTAGTGAGCACCTGATAGTTAATGTATATGATTTAATTTTAAAACCTTAGGCATTACTCCTTTCTTATATATAAAAGAACTAAGTCTAGAATGGACAAGAAACTTGCCTGCAGCTGTGCAGACGAGTGTTGGAGTTGGGATCCCCAGCAGATGCTTCTTCTGCCTACTGTGTGGGCAGTGTGTTTGTATGTGTAGGGATCGTGAGTGTGCACATGCATGCGTGTGAAAGAGAAGTAAGATGTGTACGTCAGTAATGATAACACCAAAAAGAAGAAAATAGGGAAAGTACAATGGAGTGAGACTATTTTGTACACAGATTTGGAGGGAAAACATTCCCTAGGAGGAAGTAGATAGACTTTATGGAAAAGTGGGCCTCTCTATTCCCAGGCCTTAAAGAATGGATGAAATTTAAGACAGAGGTGAGACTGGCCTATCATCTAGATCAGTGGTTCCCAACATTCCTAATGCCATGACCCTTTAATACAGTTCTTTATGTTCTGGTCACCCCCAACCATAGAATTATTTTTACCCTTTTATTTGTTCTGTCATTTAAGCAAATATTTTTTGTGAACCAACAGTGGCAAGTTTTAGGTGCTGGGGTTATAGTGAGGAACAAGCAGACACAGTCCCTGCTCTCAAGAACCATGTGTTACAGTTGGAGGAGACAGACAATGCAAAATATACCATCATGAAAACCAAAATATGGCCCCAAGGCTCAAGGTTTCTGAGTGGTCTGTAACTGCCTGGATGGGCAGGGAAGCTGGCTGAGGTGTTCTCTCTCCTGTCTGTGTGAGCTTGTTCAAGAGTCTTAGCTTCTCAGTTCCAAAACTGATGCTGTTTTTAGTTTCTCAATGAGGGGACTTTGAGTTGTTTGCTTGCTCACTGCTGTATCCTCAAGTGCATGGTGCCATTCCTGGCACATGGCAGATATCCAGTAAATACATGTTAGCTGAATGACTTTAAGAATAAAAAGAATCATGAAAGAAAAGGAAAAGATGGAGATAAGTTAAACTGCAGAAAAAATTCATAGACTGCTGCACTTGAGGAACATGAGGAACTGCACTAAAGGGTCATGGCATTAGGAAGGTTGAGAACCACTGCACTAGGGAGTATACTACTTGGCCCATTCCACGTTTCCTAAGCAGAGCTGAAGCAGCTTTGATAAGGTTAATGAGACAACTAGAGCTACTGACCCATCCTGTTCATTTTGATTTAAGGAGATGGTTAAAAACTTGGTCTGAGATAAAAAAGAAATGGTAAACATATACCAAAATTTATTAATCCATTCAAGGGTTGGTGGGCACTTGGGCTTCTTCCATGACTTGGCTATTATGAATTGAGCTGCAATGAACAATCCGGTGCAAATATCTTTGTCATAAAGTGATTTTTGGTCTTTTGGTTATACACCTAGTAGAAAAATCGCAGGATCAAATGGCAGGTCTACTTTTAGATCCCTGAGTATTCTCCTTGCTTCTTTCCAAAAGGGACATATTAGCTTGCACTCCCACCAGCAGTGCAGAAGTGTTCTCTTTTCTCCACATCCACATCAACATCTATAGTTGTGGGATTTTGTTATGTGAGCCACTCTTACTGGAGTTAAATGATATCTCAAAATGGTTTTGATTTGCATTTCTATGATGATTAAAGATGATGAGCATTTTTTCAGGTGTCTGTAGGCCATGTGCTTATCATCTTCAGTGAAGCTTCTATTCAAGCCCACAATGAAATGGGATTGCTTGTTCTTTTCTTATTAATAAGTTTGAGTTCTCTGTGGATTCTGGTTTTTAAACCTTTGTAGGAGACAAACCAGCAAATATCCCCTCCTGTTCTGAGGGCTGTCTGCTTGCTTTACTTACTATGTTCTTGGCTGTGCAGAAGCTTTTTAGTTTGATCAGATCCCAGTAATTTATTTTTGGTGTTGCTTCAATTGCCCAGGTCACCCTTTCAGGGGTGACCAGAAACTATTGTCCTCCTCATAAAGTATTCTTCCAGGCCAATTTCTTCAAGTATTTCTCCTGCACGCTCTCAAAGAATCTTTATAGTTTCACATCTTAAGTTTAAATCTTTTATTTAGTGAGAGTCAATTTTTGTTAATGGTGAAAGGTGTGGGTCCAGTTTCTGTCTTCTACAGGTTGCCAGCCAATTCTCCCAGCACCATTTGTTAAATAGGGAATCTTTCCCTAATTTATATTTTTGATAGGCTTATCAATGATCAAATAATGGTAAGTAGCTGGGTTCATCTCTTGGTTCTCAATTCTGTTCCATAAGTGCCCATCAACCCATGAATGGATTAATAAATTGTGGCATATGTTTACCATGGAATATTATGCAGCCTTAAAAAAAGATGGAGACTTTACCTCTTTTACATTTACATGGATGGAGCTGGAACGTATTCTACTTAGTAAAGTATCTCAAGAATGAAAGAAAAAGTATCCAGTGTACTCAGTACTATTATGAAGCTAATTTACAATCACTCACACTTTCCTATGAATAATAGATCAGAACTATGGCCCAAGATGGAGGAGGGAGGAGGGGGCATGGCAGGGGAGGGGAGAGGTCAGAAGGAGGGAGGGTGAATGGTCGGATCACACCTATGGTGCATAATGCAAGGGTACATGTCAGATCTATTAGTATAGAGTATAAATGTCTTAACACAATAAGTAAATGAGATGAGGTATATATTAACCAGTGTGATGTAAATGTTCCTAATTCTATATGAAATCAGCACATTGTATCCCATAAATGCATTACTGTATACATGATCTATGTGTTTATGATTTAATAAAAAAATTTAAAAAAGAAATGATCAAAATGTGATCCCTACAATCTTTTAAACATCATAACATAAGAATAAACATTAAAGAAATCAAATCTTTTTATTTCATTAACAATAAGAAGAACAAAATCTCTTGTAATGAAGGTGAATATACACTCTTTTTTTAACCCTGGGCACTCATGGGTGCTTTGAAAACCATTATGGAAACGTTATCACTTGATTGAGGAATCTCAGTTCACAAATGTTCACTTTTTGCTTGTTTCCTTGCATGATTGTTCCAAGACAGCTTGAGAATTACACTATTTTGCTTTTCATTAAAACTGACTTCTTCCCATTCACCATTCTTGGTAGTAGGTGTAAAGTACAAATAGTCTCTATAAAACCAGTGTTGGGCATATGCTGAGATGACAGGCAGGAAGTAAAACAGAGCAGCAATCCTCTGACTGCCTGGAAAGAAAGAAAAAAAGAAAGAAAGAAAGAAAGATAGAAAGAAAGAAAGAAAGAAAGAAAGAAAGAAAGAAAGAAAGAAAGAAAGAAAGAAAGAAAGAAAGAAAGACTCAAGCCATTATGAGCAGTGCATGTTGGAGCCTTTGCCTCTCCCTGAGAACTCCAGATTAGCAACTATAGACGACCAAGGGGAAGGCTGCAACCGCACTCAGGTAAGTGAGGATGAGTTTATGCTTTTCAGTACACTGAAGGAACCTGCGAGTAGCAGAGAGAAAAGGGGATGGAGTACATCATGCTCCCTCCCCACAGGAAAATCGTTCATCTTGCCAAGCTGTGGCCATGGGGGAGAGTTTCAAGTTAAAATTATGATTTGATCTTTTTAAATGACCAGAAAAGAGTCTTTAGGAATGAAACAAGATTTCTGTGATAATCAGAATTGGTCAGAAGTGAGTTCCATTATTGACCAGTTGCAGCACAGATAAGAGAGGATGGCAATTAGGTGACAGGTGGCTATACATCTCTACAACCAGAGACTTTATCTTCATATTTGGAATGATTGATTCCTCTGGGATCTGAGAAAGAAAAGAAAATATGCAGAGAGGATCTGGAGAGAGGAAAACCAGTGTACAAATTTGGGAAAGTAAGTAGCAAAATGAAGTTGATAGTTAGGGGGGGCATGGGAAAAACATCCACGTAGTTTGATAAAATTAGCACAATTATTGGTTCTTCAAATAGAGAGATTGTCCTGAAAGTATCCAAAACCCAATGGTAATAACTATTACTCTATCAACACAGAAATTACAAATCATTCTATTATGGTCCTCAAACTTCTGTCAAAGGTGTCAAGGCAACAGAGGCCAGGGTTAAGGGCAGTTGTCTAAATCTGGTCCACATGTCCATAGGAAGGGATGTAAAAACTGATATGCTAAGCATGGAAAAACTCAAATTTCCTTCCATCTCCTAGAACTGCCAGTAATCTTAAATACAGTATACATGATGACATGAAATAATTAAAAATAGACAACTGACACACTAACTGAAGTGCTAGACTGGGCATAGTGGCTCACGCCTAAAATCCTAGCACGCTGGAAGGCTGAAGCAGGCAGATTGCTTGTGCTCAGGAGTTCAAGACCAGCCTGAGCAAGAGTGAGACCCCATCTCTACTAAAAATAGAAATGCTAGCTGGGCATCATTTCAGGTACTTATAGCCTCAGCTACTTGGGAGGCTGAGGCAAGAGGATCAATTGAGCCCAAGAGTTCGAAGTTGCTGTGAGATATGACACCATAGTGCTCTAGCTTGGGTGACAGAGTGAGACTCTTTCTGGGAAACGAACAAACAACAAACAAAAACAAAAACCTGAAGTGCTATACTAGGCAAAAGCACTAATTACTTAGATGCTATTAGTAGGAAACAATCAGAATAATTTTTCTGGTGAATGGGGAGAACAAAAATAATGAGCTAACAGCATGCAAAAATGCTTTTTTGCATTTTAAGAGGGTTATTTTAAGAGACTACAATTTATATGGCACCATTAATGACATGGCTCATTACAATGTCCATTTCAATTTCAGACATTGGGGAGTGTGTTTTTCTGAAGCCAATCTTAGGAACTTCCCTCAACTCAACCTTTCTGCACCAGACCAGTTTCAGATATGGATTATTGGTCTAGTTTTTTTCTGAATCCCTAGTTTGTGTGAGAGAGTATGTAAGTGTATAAATGTATTGGGATTAGATAATAATTTGTATTAGTTTGCTTCAGCTATTATAGAGCATTTTCAAAATCTGGTGATTTAAATAATAGAAATTTATTCTCTCGGTTCTATAGTTCAGAAATTTGAAATTGACTATCACTGGGCCCAAACCAGAATGTCAACAATGGAGTACTCCTTGAAGAGGAGTACTTTGCTTCTTCTGTTTCTGGTGGCTTCTGCCTACATTCCTTGGCTTGTGGCAGCATCACTCCAATCTCTGCCTGTGTCTTCACATGTTGTTTGAGAGTCTCCCTATGCTTCCCCCTTATAAGGAAACTTGTGCTGGCATTTGAAACCCTCCAGGATAATCCATGACAGGCTCCTCATATGAGCATCCTTAATTTAATCACATCTGCAAAGATACTTTTCTCTGAATCCTGAGTGTATGTGTCTCTGTGAGGATGAGTATGCCTTTCAGTTACTATCCAGCCAACTTAGCCTCTTTAAGTAGACCGACTTCCCAGAAGTGATGAAAAACATCTTTCAGCTGTCACACTGTTTGGTGACTGCTGACCGCTGACCATCTGTGTCTACCACATCAGGTCTGTAGGCCTGTCCCTCACATCTCTTGCCCTGTACTACTATCCCCTTCTGGTGACCCCGAAGTCCTATCTCTACCTCTTACTCCTTACTCTTGAATCAGAAACCAAACCAAATGTTTTCAATTGTTCAAATTCCCAAACACACAGCAGCAAGAGGCTAACCCCAAAGGTCCCTCAGTATTATGAGTAGATTTCTCTGCATGTGGGACCCTTGGCCTCTGAGGTTGTTTAATGCAGAAAGACTGTAGTGATAGAAGTCAGGAGCCTGCACCCAGGAGTGAGCATTCTCTGGTCACAATCATTCTTGTGCTGCTTCATGGCTGCTTCTGAAGCAGCATCTCATTAACCTCACTCGGGAGGAATAACTGCTCATCTTCCAGGCCCTGTGAAAATTACTGAACTGTACTAAAAGTGTAGAAATCAACACCCAAGGACTCTGCAGTTTGGCCTTGAGATTCTCATTCTGACTAAAGACTTGGCCCCCATTGAAGGCAATGTTAGAGTGAGTTCAATCGTAAATGTGCTGGGCCTCAAGTAAAGTTCAGGTAAGAAAAGGGCTGACCTACCCAGAGCATGTCCTCTGGTTAGACTGGATTTGCCCACCTTCTAAAGATTTAAAAAAAAGAAAAAAATAGTTGCTCTGATTAAAACTGACACTTGAAGATTGAACTCCCAGACTTCTGTTCCTGAAGGTGCTTGTTCTTTCCTTCTCTTTCCTCCTTTGCTCAAACCCTAGCACAGGATGTGAGTATCTCCATCATGGTAAACATGACATGACATTATGGTGTAACATACAGTTGTGACAATGATGAAGAAATGGATATTTTGTAATCAAAAAACCCTACAAAGTGGCTATTTTGGATATTAATAATCTTTCCATCACATATTTCTTAGGAATAATTTTAGGGACAATATACTGATTGGTTTTTTTTATTTGTTTGTTGTTTGCATGGTTTCTATTTTATTCCATTACCCAACTAAACCTCACCGACTTTGCTATTTCTTGTGGTATGGCAGCTAGACCAGAAGTGAAGTTACATATTCTATCCCAATTTCCTTTAAAGAATGATTCATAACTCCAGAAAAATCACAAATTATTTTTTTACTTAGTTTCTTCTATTAAATACGTGTGTCTGTAAGTTAATGAAATGGATCTTCTGAAAGTGGAAAAGATCATGTCTACGTGAAGGGCTTGTAAATTTGTGAGAGAAAAAGTGACACCAGTTCAAGATATTCCTATTATGCTATTTAAACATCCTAATTGACTGTAGACATAAAGATTGAGTGATGAAATTGTATTATTCAAACACAGTAAGAAGTAGATTCCATTTTTATGGCAAGGATAGGGGAAATGTCCTATCCTTGGACATGGAATATACATGGAAAAGTTTATATTCTACAAAATAACTAAACAAAAAAATATTTTACTCTTTGGAAGACTCCAAAAAATAGATCTGTATTTAGAGTAATAAATAAATGAAAGGATTTTGTTTCTGTGAGTAAAATTACTACTTAGTTTGTCCGTTCTCTCACTTCTCTTAATAAGTAAATGGATCAAGAAGTCATTCATTCGTGGCCTCTCCTCTCCTCTCAGTACAACCTAACCTCTTTCTCAGTCTTTAATTATACATTATTTGCATTTCACAGTAGAGATTAAGAGTTTGCGTTCTAGTATCGGTGCCTCAGTGTTCAAATTCTAGATCGACCCTTCTCATTTATAGAATCTTGGACAAGTTTCTTAACCTCTATTGACCTCAGTATTCTCATCTAAAAAGTAAAATAATAATAGCATATGCCTCAGACAGTTGTGCAGATAAATGCTTAGTTAGTAAAAGGCTTTCAAAAGAGGGCATCTAAGTAATGTTATTTCCTTTTAATATATGACAAAAGTTTCTTGTAGTAGACTGACTAATGTTTGTCTCCTTCTCGCCCCTGTTCAGGCCTCACGATCCATTATTGGAATGGTAGTCATCGCCAAGGTCTGGTTTTCACATATGTCTGCCTCCTTAGGTACATGTTATCACGAGGCACACAGAGTTAGTCACTGCTGCAGATACTGACATGCTGGGAGCTTGTTGAAAAGTCATGCAAAAAATTTAAAACTTTCAACCTCTAGCATAAATGGGTTGAAATGTGAGCTCTATAAGAGAATGGAATGGGACTGTCTTCTGAAATTTTTATCTCTCTCACATGTCTGGTACAGTGCATTGTGCACAGCAGATAGCTAATTAGTATTTGTTGAACTGTATTATCTCAGGCATTCAAAATATCTACAAACACAGACCTATGAGGTTTCAAATTACTGATTAGAAATCCAGTATATTGCAAAAGCCTGTTGTAAAGGGGAAACATCACCTCAAAATCAGACCTGAATCATGTTCTCCCTCCTGCTGCCTACAAGCTCAACCCTAAGCCAGGCTTCACTTATCCAGTATTGAGATTTTCATTTCTAGATACATTCTCTGAGCTCCTCTGCTGTGCCCCACACCACTGATGGTGCCAGAGCCAATTGTCCCCTTGAGACTTTGACTAGATCATGACATCTTGTGGAATGTACAGAATATTCCAAACCAGCCCTTGGCTGTGATTCTCATAGCTAATGTGATATGGGACTTGCAAGGTTTAAAACTTGTGAGTTCTATTCTACTTATTATATAAATAATAAAAGATATAAAGCATATCTGAATTAAATCTGGTTTAAACAAATCTGAAAGCCCTCCCAGCTTCCCATTTTAAACAATGACCTTTACTGAGAGATTTTTTAAAAATGTTATCCTCTAGATTATCTGACTGAATAATCAGACTGAATAATTCATCTGGAATGGGTGAGGCAGGGCACATGTAATGACAATGGATTGTTACGTGGGGTCTAAGAAATGTCATGTCCCTTTTTGTTCAAAATCAAGTTACACCTGGCTCTGAGCTTTACCTCGTCAGAATGCTAAGAAATTCAATCTCAGTCAAGTTGTAATGAACTCTTTCCCCTCCTTGACAGTCAAATCAAAATCTTGAAAGTAGGACAGTGTTTCCACAGGTAAGGATCAGGCAACGGGTATTTTTGGTCATAGTTCTCCCTGCCCAACTCTGGGGTGTGGGCAGCCTCGGCCCTCCTGAGCTGAGTGAAGTCATGAGTCTTTCCGAGTGGGCTCCAATTCCCTTTCCGGTGGTCAGCCTTCACCAGATCCTTGTTGCTGCCCTATTAGAGTTCAGTGCTTCTACCCAGCAAGAGCCTTGGGGATTCTGCCACTCCTTCTCAGTCCTTCCCTTCTCCTGTCAACTTCCTCTCACCCTTGTCTCAGAGATTTGCTCCAGAATCCCTTCCAGGCCAGGCTGTCAAAACAGAGTCCTATTATTTCTTTTCTGTGAGTTGGAAAAGCCTCCATCATGAATCTACATGAATCAAACATGTTAGGGAAGCAAGAAAAAAGAAATCTCACTTTCCCCTAAGTCTTACAGAATAGGAAGAATGAGATAGAATTTAAATGTCTTTATAAATTATTCTGTGTTGTGTTTTACTGAAGTCTCTTATCTTACCACAGTTTCCCTTTCTAGAAAAATGGAGAAACGTGTGTAGTAGGACCTGTCATAGGAGGCAGGTGGGCAGCGTGGGCATAAGCCAGACCTGTGCCCAGGTGCAGGTGGCAGAAGGGGACAGACCTTGCTTTTTGAGGATGATGGAAACTTCCAAGGGACTAGATTATGACCAACATCTGGATTCTCATATAGAAAGTATGCGCTTCATTCATGGGGTTTATCTTAAAGCACACAAGGGACACTAGATGCTGTCCCTCTTTTTTGTGATAAGTCTATCTTTTAACTGATACGTTGAATTTTGTCCAATATAGGAAATGATGAAATTTTCCAATATAGGAAATGATGAAGCAATTACTTGAGCAGACAACTGGCCTTTTGAATTAAAGGCATACTTTTATTTAACAGGCTCACTTTCTTTACAATAGATTCAGAGCAAAAGTTTTATGTCTCAGAGTAAACTCTACCATTTTGTCTAATGGTCAAAAATCACTATAAATAATACAAAGTAAATTAGAAATTATCTAAAGTCATGTAGTTGTATGAGTTTCAGTTCTGATTAGTAGTGATAAATTGGATCATATTTTTAAATTTTTTCTTCAATAAACTAAATGTATTTGTAATTAGAACCAAGGTAGAAGTTGAGAAGGTGGCTAGTCAGGGGACTATTTGTCTTGATACCTGAAAGGGCTCTGCAGGGACCAACAGTTACTGGCGGGTAGGGTCAAAATATAGCAGTGTAGAAGTAATAATCAGGCTGTTCTCTCTCAGACTTCAGGTGAGAAGTCTGTACATTATACTTTTATAAACTTTAAATCAGGATGTTTATATCTCAGACTTGTTTCAGAAGAAACACACGTTCAGTTTTCTTTTGTAAAATACCCTCTAACAACCATTTATCTTTACTTTGATTTTTTTCATTAGGTTAAAGAAAAGAAAGTAAATGAAAATTAAATATGCATGTCTATATTTTCCTGTACAGATTGAAATCCGTCTTCAGTTCATTGACAAAGGACGTGCGTTGAAAGCTTTGACTTTTGGCTTCATCAAATAAACTTTTTAAGAAATTTCCCTTTCAAACATTCATTTGTCAAAGTCATTTTGTTTATATCCAAACTCAATCAAAATGTATTTATAAATACAAATATTAATAATATTAATGTATTTAAGGGTATTGCAGTGGTAACATGCCAAGAGTAAAACTTAAGAGGAATCTAGAATTAATTAAATCAAAATAACATTTGCTTTAAGGGTATTTTTACGTGGTGGTTTTCCTTAGAGCACTTTTTTGGTCCCATCTTCTTTACTTTTAAAGTCCCATCTTTTTTAATGGCTGAATAATATTCCATGGTATACATATACCAGAGTTTGTTGATCCATTCGTGAGTTGATGGGCACTTAGGTTGCTTCCACAACTTGACAATTATGAATTGAGTCACAATAAACATTCTAGTGCAAATATAATAGCTTCTTATTTTACAAAATCAGTAGCCTTCATATATGCTGACAATTGTCAAGCCAAGAACAAAATCAAAGACTATTCCTTTTACGATAGCACCAAAAAAAGATGAAATACCTGGGAATATACCTAACAAAAGAAGCTAAAGATCTCTATAAAGAGAATTATGAAACTCTGAAAAAGGAAATGGCAGAAGATGTCAACAAATGGAACCTATCATGCTTGTGCCTGGGAAGAATCAACATTGTTAGACTGTCCATACTACCCAAAGCAATCCATAGATTTAATGCAATCCCCATCAAAGCACTAATATCATACTTTAAACATCTTGAAAAAAAAAGTACTTCAATTCATATGGAACCAGAAAAAACTCCAAATATAAATACAGTTTTTAGAAATAAAAACAAATCTGGAGGGATCATGTTGGCAGACTTCAGGTTATATTATGAGGCCATAGTGATCAAAACAGCCTGGTAGTGGCACAAAAATAGAGACATAGATCTATGGAATAGGATAGAGAATCTAGAGATGAACCCAGCCACATTGTCATTTAATCTTTGATAAGCTTAACAAAAACATGCAATGGGAAAAAGAATCCTTATTTAACAAATGGTGCTGGGAGAACTGGTTCTCCACATGCAGAAGACTGAAACTGGACCCACACCTCTCACCACTGACAAAAATTGATTCTCCTTGGATGAAAGATTTAAACTTAGAGCACATTTTTTGATCTCAACATTTGTGTCATGACTGAGAAAACTAGGAAATAAGAAAGTCCAAGACGCTAACATACTTGGGTCACTACAAAAGTTTTGAGGCAGACTGCATTGTAATCCATCACTTCACTTCCAAGGTACGTTTACTCATTTACTCAGGCATGTTTCAACTCGCTCAGCTGGGATGGCTTCATTTGTTTCCATGTGGTTGGATTTTACATTTCATGATTGTCATATATCTCTAAACTTTCATCATGACCCGCATATTTTTAATCTGAAATTTGTTCCTGGAGATTGTTTCCTTTTATCTATTTTGGCAGTGGGTGTTCAGCCATCTAAGCCATAAGATACCTGCTCTAAAGTCAGGCTATTTTTTTAAGCCACCAATAAAGGAGGAATCTGGAAACAGTAATGTTAAAACATAAATCACCTGAGATAAACTTTGCTTCCTTAGCATTCAGATTCAAAGAAAGGAGTTTTCTCTTGTGCTGAATATTTTATTTTCTTACAAATGAAATGGCGATTGGACGCCAAGAGAGAAACTGAAACTGAACAAAAGTGGCAGACTGTACACTAAAAATTAAACGAATCTTTCAAAAAATGCTCATTTATACTCTGTGTAAATTGCCGTGACAGTGTAGTTTTTGTGTTGTTTATTTCCCAAGAGCTTGCAGACTATTTGGAACTAGGACTTTAGCCTATTTTTCTGTAAGTATAGAATGAGGAACATCGGGCTAGAACATAATTCCTGTTCAATAATCCCTGCTGAATGACGTTTTTAATAATACAAACCAATATTTCCCTAACTATGTTCTGTTGAGAATTAGGCTATCTAGGTAGAAGCTCATAGAACATTAGCTCCATGTTCAAATATGTTTAAAGAAATTACCTGGTATATCTTCCATTGGAAATTTACAACTTCTACACTCACATTAAATGAGGCTGTGAAAATGCCTGTGGTTAAAAAGTTAGCTTTGGTTAACCTGATGTTTCCCAAACTAACTTGGTCATAGAATCATATTTTAATATGACACATACCAACCACCCATGAGGCTATTTGGAAATTTAGTCAGAACAAATAATTAGAAGATTTTTTATCTTTTAAAACATTGTATTAAAACCTCATATATTTAGTTTTCCTTGCTTCTTAAGGAATTTTTTTACCTTGAATATTAGCAAAGTACAAATGGCATTGATTGAATTTTTGTTTTTAAAGGAGTAGCCCCTGATTTCTTTGAAGGCTGATGTAATTTTGTTCTTTTTTTTTTTTTTAATTAGAAGATTCTGTCTTTTAATTGCAGCTGTCAGCACAACATCCAGGGCTTGGATTCTCATTTGAATCATATTTAAAAATGATTCACAATCATTTGGGGGACTCAAATTAAAATACAAAATATTGTAACCATTCCTGTTTCTTACTCTAGCTGAGAGAATTTAGCTGTAGTTAATTGTGTCTCTGGAAGTCTTTGAAAAGAAGTGATGTAGAATAACTAAATATATTAACACAGCCAAAGGCTAAGCACACAATATTCTTCACTGGATGCATTTAGCCGAATCAAAATTATATGACATGTTCTTGTGAGATTTGAAGGAAACACCTCCACTGAAATACATCTTTGCCTTCAACTCTCACCCCCCAGATAAGGGCATGGTTTTAGTAATCTGTGTTAACTATATGTCAAGTGTGGAGAAACTAAATTCCTGGATGGTTTGTGGACAGGTGGACTTCTGAAGGTGCACGTGAAATTCTGCTTCCAGGAATATATCTTGTAGAGATAGTCACATGTGCAAAATAACATGTGCACATTTATCATAGTATTTACTTGTGACAGCAAAAGACAGTTAAAGGACCATCCATAGAAAGTGATGATACATCTTCTGGTTGTTCTTAGGGATACTCAAGTATTTTCACTATTTCCTAGTTCCATTTTGGTTGTAGGTGGCCACATAACCCCTTTGTCCTAGTGACATGGCCACATTTAGACTGAGTCGTTTCTGTAGGGACAAGAGTGACTTTATTTTTAAATGCTAATTGGCTTGACTGGGAAGGCCTCCAATATGTCAAGTCCATGTGTCATTCTTTATATAGAAAAACCTCTTCACCCATTTCACCTTTCCTCCAAACAACCCTTGTTGCTAGTCCACTGTGACCCCGGCAGCATTCTCTCGGCCACCGACACATTCCTTTCTGAGCACGTATATACACGTCTTCCCGTAGATACCAGCCTGGGTCTGGGGGTGTAGTGGTGCAGAGATTCACCTGCCTTCTGCTTGCCCAAGACCAGCTTCTGTCTGTAAGTCCCCCTATTAAATGATCTTATACCACCTAACTGGATTTGTCTGCCTCCTTCTTTGGTTCCTTGGCTTTGTCAGCATTGGGGGGGTCACTTCGCAGCGGTGGCCCACTCACGGAACAAGTAGTGAGTGAGCCAGGAGCCAGGAAGCCAGCGCATGAGCAGGGGAACGATGCCTCCGCAGGGCCGTCTGCGGTGCCCTCCTCATCTGTGTGGGGTGGTGCTGTTCATTGGCCAGGTGCCTGCGCTCAGCCGCGTGGGAACAGGGATGCTCCCACAACATCAGAGGGTCTGGCATGCTCCTTCATGGAAAGCTGCACGCTCGCTGTGCCGAGAAAGGTGGCCGAGCAGGGCCAACAATGAGTTTACCACTGTTACCGGCTGTGCAAGAGGCCGTGGACGCACAGGTCGTGGCTGAGGCAAGGGTCGGAAAGTCAGAGGAAGCAGGACAATTAGAAAGGGACATAAGAACTTGCACATCTGTGCTCGCGTCTGGTTTCCTGGATAAGCTGAACTCAGGAGGAGCGGTTGGAAACCTCCAATTGCGCTTTCTATGGGCCAGAGAGCAGCCTCTGCTGAAAGTGCCGGCTGTTCTTGCAAAACCGGACTGGGATGCAAATAACCGGAATACTTGGAAACCAACCAGCCAGCAGAAGTTATCTCAGAAGAGGAGGATAAAACAAGACTACTCATGCAACGAAAAACAAAATCCAACATGTGCAGCCCGCGGCAGAATTACTGGACAACAACAATTTTTAAGCTGCTGTGGACAGAAAGCTTAGCCATAGGGTGTGCGGCTGCGAACGGCCGCTCCCTACCGTGGAATGAATTAAAAAACAAAACAGAGACAAACTGGTCCCCGGGAGCAGCATAGCCCTCTCATATTCCTCTTGACACCCTTGTGGGACAAGTTGTGAATGAAATAGGTGATCTTGGAGAAACTGAAAAGAGACAAGGTTGACTAGTTACTAAAGGAAAAGGAAGAGGAACGACGTCTGCTGGAGCAAACGCCAGATCCAAAGGGCCCAGTTGAGATTGCTCAGAAACAAATATGGTTTCAGATCTGATTTCAGCTGGGTAGACAGGGAGAAAATAAGTTGAGGACACAATGCAGTATCGGTGGGCCTCTGGAAAGCCCTTACTCCCCCATCAGCAGATTAGACTCTCCCCAGTGCCCCACCAGAAGAAGAAAAAGAGGCAAAGCCAACCTCCACCTCTGCATTTCGAGGTGGATTCTTCCCCAGCACAGAAACTGGAGGTGGACCAAGGTGCCTCCACACAGGAGAAAGAGGGGCAACCACAGGCCCCAGGTGGAGCACACGATCTGCAATCTGGAGCTTTAGTGGACACAGGTGCAGAGTGTGTCTTAACTCAGGCTGTGTGAGGTCTGGGTAATGCCTTCTTTAGAATCTTTTTATACCCTGACTCTCAGGATCAATCTATCTATGTATCTATCTTTTTTTTTTTTGAGACAAGATCTCACTGTCTCCCAGCCTCAGTCTCCCAAGTAGCTGGGACTACAGGCTGGCTTCACCCTGCCCAAGAACAATTTGCTTTTACTTGGAATGGCCAGGTGTTGCTCCAGGATTACCTCCATACCCCCACTATTGGTCAACACATGATGGATTGCTAGAGATTTGACTTCATCTCTAAAGTCACCTGTTAGGTTATCTCTTTACATTGATGATAGATATGGCAGCCTCTGAAGACTTGGCATTGCTACAGCAACACCTCAGCACCTTGTGTACCCTTCCTCAATCCACAAGATGGCCCATCAACCCACAAAATGAATGAGGCCCAGGCCAGCTATGGAGTTCCTAGGAGTCACTTGGTCGGGTAAGATACACCTTATCCCAGGCGCAGTCATTGACAAAATACAATTTTCTATGCCTACAGTAATTACAGTTAAAGAATTTATTCCTAGGTATTTGGGGATATTCATAGTATTTTATTCCACCATTAGCTCAAATTTATGTTCCCTAGGAAAGAAAGGATCTAACTGGTTATGGGATAATGAACAAGAAGAAGCATTTAAAAAGGCTGGAATATTAATGGCCCAGGTGCTAGCTTTTGTTCCCCGCTTCCCAGGATATTGATGTTTTTAGATTTGACCATAAGACCTGAAGGGATCATTTGGGTTCTTTGAAAAGTCCAGCATAGGAAAAAAATTCCCCTGGGATTCTGGTAACCATGGAAAGGTGTGGAAACCCACTGTTCCCCAACTGAACAACAAGTCATAGGGGCTTACCAGGCTCTGCAGCAAATTGAACTCATAACTACTGCTTTGCTGGTGATAATAAGAATAGGCCTCCCCATCAAGGGCAGGAAAGAAGGGTTGTTTGCCATGACAAAAGTGACATGCATACTGCAAGAATGTAGTGCCCTCTCCATGAGCCCTTTGGTGAAGGAACTTGGGGCCAGTGTGCTGTGAGAGCAGTAGTGCCCTACTGTGGAACCCCCACAAAAATGCCTCCAATGGTCCATGAAGACACAGCCTCCATTTCTGAAAATGCTTGGTACTTAGATGGGTCAAGGTGACGTAATCCTTGTGTATCAACAGCAATAGCTATATAGCTGCAGATAGAATTATATGGGTTTAAATGGGAATTAGCAAAATAGTCAGCGGTCAGGACTCTAGGCCACGTGGTTGGTTTATACCCATGAGCCAGAGCCAAACACATTTCTTCCAGAGCAGACTCTTAGTCTTAATCTTTCCCCAGATATAAGCCCTGGGTCTGGAGAGTTGCAATGTGGAGATACCTGTCTTGTACCTAAGACTGTGCTTCTGTCTGTGAGTCTCTCTGACAAATCATTCTTTACTGTCACCTTTGGCTTCTTTAGCATTTGTGGGTCACTTCGTATATCCCTTTCACCAAACAGCTTCATTGTGGTGTGATTCTCTCTAAAATTCTCTTTTCCACTATCATAATGACCAGCCCCATTTTCTTGAGTGTAGACATGGAACAGAACTCTCATGAGCGAGAATTAAACTTTTACAGTTTTAAACCACTGAGATTTGGGGATTGCTTGTTACTGCAACAAATCCTAGGTTACTTATATGGGGCCAGCACCCCACCCACTGAGCCACAGGTGCCACCCAAAATTGTCCTTTTTAGTTGTAGATACATGTGGTCTCTATCAGTTAGGATGTTATAAAGTTAATAAAATTATTCTCTTGTGATCCTAAATCTCTATTATCTATAGTCATTGTACTTCATTTTTAATATTTTTTATTTGTACTTTTCTTTCTTTCTCCCTTGAGTGTAGCTAGAGTTTTTTGTTTTGTTTTGTTTGGGGTTTTTTTTGGCCGGGGCTGGGTTTGAACCCGCCACCTCCAGCATATGGGGCCAGCACCCTACTCCTTTGAGCCACAGGTGCTGCCCTGTCGCTAGAGTTTTATCATATTTTTTTTCTTATTCTTTTCAAAGATCCATTTTTTGGTTTTATTGACCTACTTTTTATGGATTTTTTGGGATGATTTTCTGTTCTTATATTTTTCCTCCTCTCTGCTTTGTTTAGATTTTCTCTGATGTTCTTTTCCCATCTTTTCACATATTCATAGAATGGTGAACTTACTTGTTTTTCATGTACTTCGTGGGTGTTTTTTTTTTTTTTGTATGTTCATCCTGATACAATTTCAAACATAGAAAAGTTACAAGAAGTGTACAAAGAACTTTTCCCTGCATTCTACCCAAATATAGCAATTATTTATTTGTTTCTCTATTTGCTTTAAATTGTTTACAGGGAGACAGATATTAAATATGTAACATGTCATATGTTAAATATATAACATGTCCTGTGGTTATTAAGGCTAAAAATGAAAATAAAGAAGGTTTGGGGTGAGTTATATATCCTTCTCTTATTAATACCTAGCAGAAATTTCCTCAAATGAGCAGATACGGCTCTAAATTATTGTCTTTGAAAGCTGCATCATATTCTGTGCGTAGGTGTACTATGACTTATTTTGCCATTTTACGAAGTAAAATGCTGCAAATTACCAAACAACTTTAGAAAGAAGTTGCAATAATTCACATTTCCACTAACAATAATTATAATAGTCAAACTTTATTGACTGATTGCCTACACCACGGACTGTCTTAGGTTTTAGATATCTTATCTTCTTTAATACTTATCTGTTTTCTCTGATATGTTTGTCCTCATTTCACAGATGAGCAATCTGGAGGTAAGGATTACTTAAGATCACTCAGTGGTAAGAACCCATCATCCTAACCAGTTCCATATACTGCCTCTTGTACCCAAACGTTTGACTACCCTTCTCCTCCCATGGTTTCCACTTGCTGTTAGCACTCAATTTTTAAGTTTAGTCTGGATTTAAGAAGCTATCTCATAAGTGTTTTAAACAATTTGCATTTCTGTGACTACTATTCAGTGTGAGCATTTTCAAAAGTTTATCTTTTATTTTTTGAGATAGAGTATTGGTCTTTCACTCCAACTGGAATGCAGTGGTGTCATCTTAGCTTACCAAAACCTTGAACTCCTGGATTCAAGCAATCCACTTGCCTCAGCTCAGCTAATTTTTGATTTTTTTTGTAGAGACATGAATTTACTCTTGCTCAGGGTGATCTTGAACTCCAGACTTCAGGTGATCCTCCCACATTGGCTTCCTAGAGTATTAGGATTACAGGTGTGAGCCATGGTACCTGACCAGTTTGAGCATCTTTTAATGTTTTTCATTCATGTAGAATTGCTCTTCCCTGAATTGCCCATGCACATTCTTTGCTCATTTCTCTTATGGGTTGTCTTTTTGTTTCATCAATTTACGGAAGCTCTTAGAATAGAATAGATATTTATAATTTATAAATAATCGATCTACTTGGTAAATTGTTTTTCAAAATCTTTCAATGTTTCTCATTGACATATCAAAATTTTAAGTTTTTAGGTTTTTCTAAGGTCTGTCTTCCATTCCTGTTTTGTTATGTTTGCATTTGTCTTTTGATCCAATTGTTTGAAATTTCTGTTAGAAATCTAATTGTGATGTCTGTGGTACAGACTACTGTTTGTCATTCCTCTTCAGTTAGAGCATGAACATGCTGAATATTTGCCTTATAAATTAATGTGGATGTTCTATCACTGCATTTTTCATCTTCTACATCACCTCATCCCTTCTTTAAAAAATTATCTATTTGTAAACTGCTGATTTCTTTGGGCCATTGTTCCCACAATTTTTTTTAATAGATTGATTTTTATTAAATCATAGCTGTGTACATTAATGCAATCATGGGGTATAATGTGCTGATTTTATACACAATTTGAAATATTTCCATCAAACTGGTTAACATAGCCTTCATGGCATTTTCTTAGTTATTGTGTTAAGACATTTATATTCTACATTTAGTAAGTTTCACATGTACCCTTGTAAGATGCACTGTAGGTGTGGTCCCACTAATTACCCTCCCTCCTCCCCTTTCCCCTCCCTCTCCCCTTTCCCCTTTTTCTTAGGCTATAGTTGGGTTCATAAGAAAGCTATAAATTGGTTTCATAGTAGGGCTGATTACATTGGATACTTTGCTAAGAAGACTATGTTCCAGCTCCATCCATGTAAACATGTAAGAGATAAAGTCTCCATCTTTCTTTAAGGCTGCATAATATTCCATGGTGTACATATACCACAATTTATTGATCCATTCATGGGTTGATGGGCACTTCGGCTTCTTCCATGACTTAGCAATTATGAATTGGGCTGCAATAAACATTCTGGTACAAATATCTTTGTTATAATGTGATTTTTGGTCTTCTGGATATATACCTAGTAGAGGAATTGTAGGATCAAATGGAGGTCTATTTTTAGATCTCTAAGTGTCCTCCAAACATCTTTCCAAAAGGAACATATTAGTTTGCATTCCCACCAGCAGTGTAGAAGTGTTTCCTTTTCTCCACATCCATACCAGCATCTCTGGTTTTGGGATTTTGTGATGTAGGCTAATCTTACTGGAGTTAAATGAAATCTCAAAGTAGTTTTGATTTGCATTTCTCTGATGATTAAGGATGATGAGTATTTTTTCATGTGTCTGTAGGCTGTGTACCTGTCTTCTTCAGAGAAGTTTCTCTTCAAGTCCCTTGCCCACCCTGAGATGGGATCACTTGTTCTTTTCTTGCTAATACGTTTGAGTTCTCTATGGATTCTGATTATTAACCTTTGTTGAAGACATAACCTGCAAATATCTTCTCCCATTCTGAGGGCTATCTGCTTGCTTTACTTACTGTGATCTTGACTGTCTCCCATAAATTTTTGTCATGTGTCGATAATTTTGCCATTATTCTATTCAGCATACATTTGTCCTTGCTTCAATTTTAGCAGAATTCATGTTGCTCTGCTAAGGAGCTCTTTCTAAACTGTTATCTCATCTTTTTTCATGCCTCATACAAGGTCCTGTTCAGCCATGTTAAATAAGTTGGTATAAGTTAATTTGATGCAAAAAATTTTTGGAAATGCATTCATCATTTTTTCACAGTACACATTTTTCATGAACTTTCTGAAGACCTCTTATTCATGTGAGCGATAGAGTATCAATTTTTTTCAAAGATTTTTCAGGTTTTATTTCCCACTGTTTCAGATAAGGAGAGGGTTTGTAGAACCTGAAGAAGTAAAAAGTTTGGAGATAAGGGATTTTTTTTTCTGAGACAGAGACTCGTTATGTTGCCCTCAGTAGAGTGTTGTGGCATCACAGCTTATAGCAACCTCAAAGTCTTGGGCTTAAGTGATTCTCTTGCCTCAGCCTACCAAGTAGCTGGAAGTACAGGTGCCCACCACAATGTCCAGCAATTTTTTGTTGCAGTTTTCATTGTTGTTTAGCTGGCCTGGGCTGGGATCAAACCTGCCAGCCTTGGTGTACATGGCTGGTGCAGTAACCACTGTGCTACTGGCGCTGAGTGGAGATAAGCAATTTTGAAGAAAAAAATTATGACATACTTCACATCTTCAACTTGGACAACAAAAATTTTGAATCAAGATATTTGGTCATATAACTATAAAGATAACTTCAGCTTTGCAAAGATTTTCTTTTTTGTTTGCTTAGTTTTTGTCATTTTAAATGAAGGAAGTTCCCTGAGACTTTAACTGTAATGGCACTGAACATTTTAGTTCCATTCTCTGTTCTCACATTTGGGACAAGATATCTTGTATTTCTTAATGTGGTACATGGAAATAAAATTCCTGAAATCTAAAGTCTATTTTGTTCAAAATATCAACTTACATAAACAATAGATTTTTTAAAAGCTTATAAAAATGGCTTTCATAATTTAAAATAGGAAATTATTGCATAAAATACTTATAAAAATTGTGCTTTCCTTTAACACAGATTGTGTCATGATTTCATTAAGCACCTGCTGAAATGGTCATGTGTTAGAGATGACTAGATCTGCAGGCTCTGTAGTAGATAGTTGTGTTAGGGGTTTTGTTTGTTTGTTTATTTTCTGCTTAACACCAGAACTCCCTTCTCTTGCTTAGAAATACATAATTGACTGGCTGTGGTGGCTGATGCCTGTAATCCTTGCACTCTGGGAGGCCAAAGCGGGTAGATTGCTTGAGTTCAGGAGTTCAGTTTGAGACCAGCTTAAGCTAGAGCAAGACCCTGTCTCTAAAAATAGCCAGGCATTGTGGCAAACATACAGTAGTCGCTCCTACTGGACTTTGCCCAAATCAACATTAGGTCAACTGTACAATGAAAGTATCTTGATAAAAATGACTTAATGCTTAGTTTACTAGTGATACTGTCAAATAAATCTGTATTTGGCTATGAGATTGAAGAGACCAGTTGCACATTTTTTTCTTATGCCAATGTGTGGGTTTCTTTTGTCGCAGGTTTTGGCATTACATGAAACACAAGTTTTTGAATTTGTAATGACCTGTACATGCCCAGGAGGGGGTGGGGGATATCTCTTTTCCTGCTTCTAGAAGGAGATGTCACTTTGATGACTTGCATGTCAATATTCTTGGCTCTGATAGTAATACCTCTCAATTCTTATAGATACAGTAAGATATCAGGGTTATCAGGTACATTGTGCATTACTGTTTCTGTAATTGAGTCCACCTTCCTTTTCCTGCTTACACCAGTATCAGCTGGAATAGTCATCAAGCATACAATACCTGAAAAGGCAAACATCTTAGAATAATTGGACCTCTGAGTTTTATTTTAATGTTTATAGGAATTTATTTGATTTTCAGAATGGGATTAATGTTTCTAAGGACAGCTAATGTGGGGTGCTTCTGTTGGGTCTCTTAGTTCCTGCTTTGGGTTTGTTGTTTGGGTTCTCCTTTGCTAAAGTGTGTATGCTGCCTCTGCCTGTTTGTAAAATAGTTGCTATTGAAAATGGGACCTTAAATAGTTCCTTAGCCTTCACTGTCATTCAGGTCTCTTTCTCACCATCAACTCAGGCCAAGGCAGAGTTAACCTCTGGAATCCTTATATAGTAGTCGTGTGTTCTGGATGTGAAATATTACTGATCCTTCTGGTCTACAAGGCTAAAAATAGATGTCTTTTCAGTGTAGAAGATGAATGAAAAAGACTTCCATATTCTAACAATTAAAGCATTCCTTTATTCCTTCTCTTCTGTGGGAGATTTGAAAAATACTTAAAATTACACCTGCTCTCAAGTCACTTTTGATATGTGTTAAATTTGACATTAGTCAGAGGGAGGAATATATACCATGTTTCCCCGAAAATAAGACCTACCCCAAAAATAAGCCCTAGCAGGATTTCTATGTATTTGTTAAATATAAGCCCTACCCCGATAATAAGACCTAGTGATGGGTGTGGCTATGCAGATATGCATTTCAGCACAGAGAGGAAGACATCCCCTGAAAATAAGCCCTAGTGTGTCTTTTTGAGAAAAAATAAATACAAGACAGTGTCTTATTTTCGGGGAAATATGGCATATATATATATATATATAGAGAGAGAGAGAGAGAGAGAGAGAGTTATATGTAGTTAGATAGTATATAATATGTATAGTTAGACATAGATATGTGTATGCATGCTAAGCAGCTTATGCATGGTATAGATGTTAAGAACTACACAGGAATTTAGTGGAAGAAGACTTTTCAACTGTGTTGGTTTGGGAATGTGGGATGGAGTGGAATGTGTAGGTTATACTTTATTATGATCTCAAGAGTGAAGCAGCACTACAAAACTCCAACTGTACTGATTAGGATACAGTCTAAGGTTTTTAGAAAGGGGTGTCCATACAGCAGACATTTGGTAATTGCTCACTCAGTGAATGGACATGTAAATTTCTATTTGGATCTTTCATTAGCTAGTCAAAAATAAATCAACATCTGTCCTTTTTATTTGTTTTAAGCAGGGCTGGAGTGCAGTCACATCCTTATAGCTCATTGCCACCTTGAATGCCTGAGCTAAGCGGATCCTCCTGAGTAGCCAGGACTCCAGGCATGCTCCACCGCTGAGCCACAGTGCTAGACCCCAATCAATATTTATCTTAAAGTCAATGTAGCATCACCGCTCTCGGAGCTGCATTTCCTCCTGCCTTCCACATCTCCCCACAAAGGCATCACTACCCTTTACTCCGCTCTCTTCCTTTCTTCTGCCCTTTTCCTTTTCTATTTTTTATAGTCAACCTACTTCTGATAGCCAATGTCCCGTGATTTCTTTTATCAGTCTCATCTCCACTCCCAGGGCTACCACCTTTGTTCTGCACTATATTGCTCCTTCCTCAAACCTCTCTCACCTGCTTCTGGCCTCTGTATGCAGCCTCTAATCCTTGCTAGAGTAATCTTCCTGACCATATAATTTCCCTGCAAGGAAGCCTTTTGACCTTCCAAAAAGTCTATATATTTCAGTGAGGCATTTATTACCCTCTACTATCTGATTTTCATGTAGCTTCCCAATTTTATCTCCTCTCCTATTTTTTTAAGCACAGTCTTTGCAGCAGTCTCACTGCCCGGTATGTCACGAATATTCTCTTCTTCATGCCAGCCAGCCTGGCTTGTTTTACAGCTGTGTGTGTTCCTCTCCTATCCTTCCGATTTTGCTCTAAATTCTTTAATGTAGGAATTACATTTATTCATACTGATACTCCCTGTAATGTCTAGCATGGTATTTTCTACATGCTTATTCAAATAGGGTATTGAAGCACAGAGTGGGGCCCAAATGCATAATATGCTCTTTTGGTGCCACTTGGGTATTTCAATGTAAATTTTTAGTAGCTAGGTTCAGTCTACATTCTTCTATGAAGAAAATGTGGGCGTGAATAGGAAATCTCTCTCTCAGTGATCTGCTCTCCCTATTCCCTAGCCTTATGACTGTATGAGAATTTCTTAGTCTCACTACAGTCCAGTGTCCTCACTGAGATGGCAGTGGTGTCAGCTCCATCAGACGGCAGTGGAATTAAATAAGTGCACGTATCTAATGTGCTTAGAAGAGTGTCTGGCACCTCGTGAGGGCACAGTGTTAAGTATTAGTATTAGTATTATTATATATTTTTTGCAGTTTTTGGCCAGGTCTGGGTTTGAACCTGCCACCTCTGGCGTATGGGACTGGCGCCTTACTCCTTTGAGCCACAGGCACCGCCCAAGTATTATTATTATTTTATCAAAGTTCAAACCATTAACCATGACACATCTGCTGCTAGTTTAAAATAGCCATCTCTTAAGTCTGATAGAGCCTAAAACTTTACACGTTTTCCTATAAATGTTATTCAACATCTTACCCATAATATGAGAGAATTTTCATTTTCTTTGCCAGCTAGTAAGATAATCAAAGTTCTTTTTTGTCTGGTATCACTAACTCCAGTATCTGATTACCAAGATTTATAAAAGACTTGATTTGGCATGATAGTGAATGACTTTTTGGTTTATAAAATGATAATTGATTTTGTGGAAAATTTAAGTTCTTCAAACAGAAATCTCTACTTAGGAGTATCAAATACATGCATAATTAAATTTATACACATGTCATTTACATACTATTTTTCTATTTTGAGACAGGCTGTTGCTCTGTCACCCTGGCTAAACTGCAGTGGCACCATCGTAGCTCACTGTAGACTCAAACTCTGGGCTTGAGCAATCTCCTTGTCTCAGCTGCGACTGGCTGGGATGACAGGTACCCACCACATTCAGCTGATTTTTCTATTGTTTATAGAGATGGAGTCTCACTCTTGCTGAGGCTGATCTCCTGACCTCAAGCAATCCTCCTGCCTCAAACTTCCAAAGTGCTAGGATTATGGGGGTGAATGACCTGGCCCAGCTTAATTTACATGCATTTTAATAAATATATTTTACTACCTAAGTAACAGGAAACTATCTTTCTAGTTGTATTTAATTAATAACCTTGTGACCTCAAACAAGACAGTTCCTTGCACTTCAATTTTTAGTTGAAGAAATAAAAAAATTTCTTCCTAAAAAAAGAAATTCAAGTGAGGTTAAGATCTTGCTTGACTCTATTAGTCTGTGATTTTGGTTTAAAAATTCTAGGATCTAGCACCATGGACAGGGCAATGGGCTAAAAAGAAGACAGTTCAGGAACAGTACAATAACCAGACTGCTTTTGCATTCTAATTAAAGCAACAAGCAGCTTGGCATAGTGGCTCATGCCTGTAATCTTAGCACTCTGAGAGGCCGAGGCAGGTTGATTGCCTGAGCTCATAGGTTCAAAACCAGCCTGAACAAAAGTGAGACCCTCTCTCTAAAAAAAAAAAAAAAAAAAAAAAAAAAAAAAAAAAAAAAAAATTACCAGGCATTGTGGAGGGCGCCTATAGTGCCAGCTACTCGGGAAGCTGAGGCAAGAGAATAACTTGAGCGCAAGAGTTTGAGGTTGCTGTGACCTGTGATGCCAGGACACAAGTGGGACTCTGTCTCAGAAAAAAAACTAGGGCAACATGCAAACTAGGAGCTTCCTGAAGGCAAGGACCCTGTTCTATTCTTTGAAACCCCTACACGTTTTGCACAATCTATTGAACATAGATGGCACTCATTCAATATTTATTGAATTAATTGATCTGTCAGTAATATTTATAAAGATCAAGATCATATACTCTGGAGCCAGATTATGTATGGGCTTTGTCAACTTGCCAGCTGGTTGACATTGGTCATGTTACTTAATCTCTGTATGCCCAAATTCATATGGAAAATGGGGATAATGAGTGTACCTAACTCACAGTATTGCTTTGAGGATTAAATAAATTAATATGAGCAAGGTCCTCTGAAACATCCTAACACACAGTAGGTTCTACTATTATTTTTGTTACTCTATGGATATTTGAATAATGTTATACCTTACGAAGCAATTGAAAGTGCATGGACAGAATTTGGAATATATTTTATTTCTTTTATAGATGAATCAGGGAAGATAGATTTTGAATAGTAAACTTGTCTAAAACTTTGGATGGGAATGAAGTGATCCAGGTTATTCTTTTTGTTTTGTTTTTGTAAGAAGGAGAGGCATAAAGCAGACATCCTCATTAGTTAAGTTCACCCCAACTATTTTACACAGCCTTACCTGAGTAGACAAAAAATTCAAAGCTAGAGAGCTTAAGCCAGTTTTTCTTTTCTTTTTCTTTTTTTTTTTTTTAACTGTTTCTTTCTGGCCCTTAAGAAGGGTAAGTCCACGATACACTGTTTGTGTAATAGCAATTATATGATATATATTCTTATATCTTTGAAAGGCTGACATTACAGGGGTCTTACCAATGTCTGAAACTCCAGCTTATGTTTTATTAAAACGTGGAATCTTATTAGATATCCTGGACACTCCACTCTTGAGTAACTGTACATTATATGTAAATTTGTCCATTTTAAATTTAAATCCACTTTAACAATTAACTATTTTTTTTTGAGACAGAGTCTCACTTTGTTGCCTGTAGAGTGCTGTGGCATCATAGCTCACAACAACCTCAAACTCTTGGGCTTAAGCAATTCTCTTGCCTCATTCTCCCAAGTAGCTGGGACTACAGGTTTCCACCACAATGCCTGGCTATTTTTTCTTGCAGTTGTCATTGTTGTTTACCTGGCCCAGGCCTGGTTCAAACCCACCACCCTCAGTGTATGTGGCTAGCGCCATAACCACTGCATTATGGGTGCTGAGCCAAAAATTAACTATTAATTAAGAAAGTCTTTGTATGTGGAACCTGACAAATTTTTACTGAAAAGATCTGTCATTTAAAGTTTATTCCAAAGACTAAGTAGAGTTAGAAAGATGCCCACAATTTCTGGAGAAGGAATTCCTTTGCTAGTCCCTCTTTATTACACAAACAGGGGAATTTGGTACAATTGCCCATGGGGAAGGATGAGCAGACTACTTGGTGGTCCTTCCCCAGACCTCTCTCCTGTACAGTCAGATGTCTGGGGAGGTGTTGGGGCTTGGGATCTCACTTCTTCCATTTTAGGGTGTAGCCTAATTAGAACCTGTCTCGTAGGGGAGGGTCAGCTGACAGGACAGGCTACCAAGGCCTCCAAGAAGGAAGTCAGCACAAGGAGGGGATGGATGCAGATGAGGTATACGTTATGCCAAGAAGTAGATTTTGTCCGGGTACAGAGTGTGGCTGAGGCCAGAACCCATCCCCTGCCTTCCCCAAACACCTTGGCATAGCAGATATTCTCTGGGATTGGGAACAATGGCTACAGATGTTACTGTAGCTTTAAAAAATGCCCCTTTAGGAACACAAGACCCAAGCATCAGGTGCTGAGGTCTCTGCAGCCACCTGAACGACGTTCACAGCACTGAACGAAAGGTCCTTTGGACTGCATGGGACCAGTGAACAGCACTGCCACAGCCACCTCTGAACACTAGGCTTCCCTGTGCCGTGGCAGAGGTTCCATTACCTTTCACTAAGGCATTTGGAGCAGAATGGCCTCCTTGGATCGGAGAAACCTGAATTACCTGAGAACCACTGTGAATTAGCTTCTGGAGAAAACCTGGACTTCCTGTCAGAGCAGTCTGCGCATCTGACAAAAGAAGTTTAAATGGTTTTATCTTGAAGAAATAAGACATTTGATCTTTTATCTATCTTACTTCAGATTGGTTATGGTAATTTAGCCGATTTGCCAAATCAGTGACACCACGATCACTTATAAACAACTTAAAGAAGACCGATGGTATTTCTGCACAAGCCTGGAGGCTTTCCTTTGGTTACGAATCAGCATTTGCCAGCATGCCATTGCCAAGATCTTTAAGATTATTCACTGTGAACAACCAAAAATTAGTTTACAAAGGCTTTTATTAAAAAAAGTATCAAGAAAACAAAAATATCGTTTGATAGGCAAATAACAGTATCCAAATCAGACTCTAAGGGTACCATTATTTACAAGAATAAAGACAAGTTTTCTGCTCTTTGTGAGGTAGAGAATTTGGGTTCACAGTTTGTACCATTCATCTTTGAGAACTATTCCATTTGCAATATGTTGGGGACAACTTTTTTTAAGGTAAAATCACTATGTTAATAGTAAAATTCTATTTGCATTATGCTCCTTCTAGGAGCTAAGTTTTATGCTTTGCACTCTGAGGATACTGTCCTCAGAGTTTGATGTTTTTAGAAAGTGAAGTAACGCAAGAGAGAAACAAGATCTAATCCTGGTGTCCAAGTAGGTATCGCCAGAATGCAAGGAGGCGAGATTCCCGAGGGTCTGGTGGTCAAGAAGGCTTCTCACAGGGAAGAGTAGGATTTACGTCAGTGTCAGAGAAGCCAGAATAGAGATGTTCAGAGAGTACCAAGGCTAACATGGCTGCCTTGACTCAATGCTTGGGAGAAGAGACCAGAGGAAAAGTGGCTGTGTAGCCATTCTCAGCATTTTAGGCAGGGGATGGGAAATTGAATGGACTGAATAAAGCTACAGACGCTTTTGAGGAGTATTGTGGTCACAGACAGAGTCTACTGCCTTAATATCTTATCTTTTGATTAAACTGAGGGAAATAGTTACTTCATAAGCCAGGACTCACTTCCATGGTCCTGTCATGGATAGGACATCTGTGCAATCCTTTCTGGATTATGATGATATAGATATACGTACCATGCTGCCACCAGCCTTTCAAGTAGAGGAAATATTTTGAGGACCACCAACCAGTCCTTGTACCTCATATAAGGCACATTGTGCCACATATTGTCTGTATGTGGATTTTTGCAGTAGCCAAGGGAAAACTTCCCTGTTGTCCTCTGAAGGTTTCTTGAAAATCTTCTGACCAAAAGAAGATTAATAGAAGGAAAGAATACAAGTTTATGTGATTGGGGAGCCTTCAGAATGGAGACTCAAAGATACGGGGGAGAGTCCATATTTATGCTTACATTTAACAGAGTGTGGACAGCCATGTGAAGATATGACGAACAAACAGGGTACAATCTAATGCTAATTGACTGAGTGAGGAAACCCAGAAATGCCTGTTCGTTTAGATTCTTCTTGGCCTCTCTGTGCGGCATTCTTTCCTTCTGAATATTGGACTGGGCACTCTTTGGAATGGGGGGTATTATGACCCACAATTAGAAAAGATGGGTTCGATAATTTCTTATGGTCAGTTTTTACACAGAAAGGCAAGTAATTATTTTAGGTTTTATAGATGGCTTTGGGGAATAGGGGTTCTTCTTTCTATGACCTGCCTCGGGGAGGAGGAATTCTTGTTTCTATGGCTGGCCTTGGGGGAGTTAGAGGGGACCAGAGACAGGATGGTGGAAGAAAGTTAGCAAAATCTTTTGCTTCTGAGGCATTTATTTTGGAGGATGGTTTTCTGAGCCTCAACACTTTGGAGTCAGAACTTCATTCTCTGTTCTTGCTGTGTAACCTGAGAACAAACCCTTAACTACCCTGAGCCTCAGTGTCCTCAGCTGTATGATGAAGCTAATCCTATCTTCATAGTGGCAACATTTAAATAAAATAATGCATAGAAAAACACAATTTCCTGAAGCATGTTAAGTCCTCAACAAATGGTATACAAAGGAAATATTGAGAATAGGAGTAGTTGCTTTTGGTTATCCCTAGAGAGATAGGAAGGGAGGGGGAGAGAGAGAGAAAAGGAAAGGGAAGGAAGGAAGGAAGGAAGGAAGGGAGGGAAACTAGTATAAGTTTATCCAATAAAAGCTGGAGTCCTAACTCCAACGGATGCTTTGTCAAAATAGTACTATGGAATGAATGAGAGAATCTGAGAAGAAAAGGGAAATGGGAAACGTGAATGAATGGACAACCATAGAAGAAACGGACAAAATAAAGAGTAAAGGAATTAAAAAAAAAAAAGGGTAGAAGAGGCAAACAGGAGAAAGGAAGTTAGAATAGCTAACAGAGAGAAAAAAGTGGCCACGTTTTACCTGCCAAGCAGGTCATGACCTAGCCCCACCGTGGGGAAGCGGCGCAGGGGGCCTCCGGGGCGGGGCTGCATCAGTGGGCGGGGCCCACAGCAACCACGCCCCTCACCGGTGGGGTTAAGAAGCTGGAGCTTTCTGTCCCGGGCAACCCCTCTCCTCCAAGAACTGAATAGCGGATAACGCCGGGCATCAAGCCAGCAGGACGCGCTGCAGCTGCGGTGAGACGGTATTGCCCGCTGTCCCTCGCCTCCCCTCGGGCGCTGTGGGCGCTGTGGGCCTGGGCGGCGCGGAGCGGCCCCTCCCGGCCGAGCGCGGTCGGCAGGGCGGGGGTCGGCGCTGGGGCTGAGGCCGCCTGTGGGTGACCGTGCCCCGCGGTGTATACGGAGCTCTTGTAGAGCACCTGGAGCAGCCCGACGTTTGTGTAGCGGTTTCGCCCACGCCGACCTAACCCCTGTGGAAGCTTATGTAGAAAAAGTGTCTCCTTTTAATTTTTACCATTCCAAAGAAGCTCAGAGACCTGGCCGATTCCCAGGGTTAGGTAGAGTCACCGTCAGCGATGGGGCAGCGCCCCAGGGCCCTTCCTGTGCAATGTGGCGCTGCTGGGACCGGGGACTGAGAGGAGGTGGTGTGGCTCCCACTGCAGAGAAGGCTGTGATCAGGACAGACACAGTTTGAAACTTTCACGCGTTCATTACGTCTTTGGGAAATGAAGTGGGCTATGGCTCCTTTCCGTCGAGAAATTTTCATTGTGATGTTAGGATATGTGAATAGAATTTCTTCCACAGTTACTGGCTCATACTCCAGTAGCCCTCGTTACAATCTGTACTTAAAATGCTGAGTGCTGCAGGCCTCGGAGGGTCTTGTTGACCTTTTCCTGCCCTATTTCACCGGACCTCCTTTCACGTGCTCTTTTTTCTTCCAAGACAGGAACCTTCGCTGTCTTTCCTTCTTGGAGCTGACCTTAAAGAAGTTCTCTGACTTATCTTATCTGATTGTAGGTCGTAAGACCCCCATTTCAGAAGGGGTCCTCCCCATCCCATGGAGGAAGAAATGCCGCACAGAGGGGCCAAGAAGGGGCTGAATGGGCGGGCCTTGCTGTGTTCCCACTCAGTCTCTCAGTATTAGATCACGCTTTTTTTGTGGGATCACATTTCTCCATGATTGTCAATCGTGCCAGCTCGGTCAGCTCCAGACTGAGGACTGCAGTTGCTGCCTACTCAAATAACTTATGTATTTATAGCACGAGATGAATGTGTTCAGCTGTCTAATTGACATCTCTTCTTAAATTCACAGAGTCCCCTCATCCTATGCTAATTAAACTCTAGATCTTCCAACCTGCCATCAAATCCCAATCTTCACTCTTGTCTGCTCCTCCTTGTTTCAGTAGATGTCACCATTCAGTTGCCAAAGTGGGGAATCTGGGCATCCTTGAAGTCTTCCTCTCCTCAGATACCATATCCAGTTGGTTAATAAGTCTCCCCAGTGTTTTCCCAAAGCAGATCTCTCTTGATTCTCTTAACTTCTCTGCCACTAACAACCTCCTCAGTCCCTAGTTGATCTGGTCTTTTGCATCCTGAATCTAACTCTACTAACCATCCTCCTCCACTCACTCTCTGCCCTTTGCTCCACACCCCAGTCCTTTCTGTTCAGTAGCCACAAAGAAGTGCTTCCTCAAAGTTCTCATCTGAATCTTCTAAGGCTCTGGAAAGGATGGTCCCTGCTACTTCTTTGCCTGTTTCCCTTGATGTCTGAGCTTTCAAGTTTAGGCTTTTAGTTATTCAGGGACCAGGTATTTTACAATTGAGTTTGGTAATGCCTGTTCACTTGTCTTTTGTACCTTGTTTTAATCCTGTCCTCAGGAAAACTTGGACTGATGCTAGGTGCCGATAAAAGCTCCCCTGTGAAGTGCTTCTTATTGTGTTTCTCGTCCTAGCTTTTATGATTACACTTATGATTTTGCATGTAGTCAGTAATGTTTTTAGTACTATATGACTCTCCATGAGAACCTTAGTGTGAACAGGACCTGCCTTTCCTGTCCATGGTGCAGTGTGTAGCATATAAGAGATACTCAGCAAACAGGCAATTAAATAAACCGTGAATTCTGGGATGAGAATCCACAGAACACATGGTTGCTGTTGAAATGGGCCCTGAGGAATTCGTAGGAACGATACATAGTATTACAGCCTTTGGAAGTTATAGGTGTGAGTGGCTAGAACCTTCATGGCAGGAAGCGGGTGCCGCTGAAAAGTCTAGTTCTGTTAAGACTAGAAGAGTGGAATGGGAGTAAGAAGGGAAAAATAATTGGAAATAATTCTTGAAGAGCTCTAAGGAGATAACTTGTATAATTTACAAAGTAGGCTTCTTTTAAAAACTTGTAAAATGTTTTTATCAAGGAGAAAAAGCAACCAGCAGAAACTCACTAATGGGTCCTTTCCCCTGCCCTTTCCTATAATGTGAGCCAGGATAGGGATGTCTGTGTCAGTTATTCTCAGTTATAAAGGAGACAAAACTAGGGTTGCTTCCTTAATGACCGCACAGAATTTTGAGTCTGACGGCTTAAAAAGCTTCACTGTGCCAGGCAGAAATTTTAGAGTGTGGTCAAGCCAGTGAAGAGTTATTTTATTCTTCAGAAGTCAGTGAAAAGCTGGAGAGTTGAGAGGACAAAAATATGGTTTTTTCTCCCTCCTTCCCAAGTCTTAGGGAAAAAAATTTTCCTTTTTCTTTTTTATTATTTCTGGAGGTCTATAATCTTTCTTTCTCAGACTGTTACAATAGAAAGAACAATGGACTTTAAAGTCAGGATAGCGTTCAAATTCTGACTGAGTCATCTGTCTGTGTATTCTTGGGCAAATTATTTTTTTATCTCTGACTGAGCCTTATGTACTGTATCTTTACACCCTTATTAAAAAGAAAATCTCATGTGGAAAGCACCTAAATGCTTGGGACTCAGTTAATACATGTGCCTTTTAGTCTTTCTTTTAAACTTCTTTTATTTTGGTATTACCAGTATTCCTTATTTTTACTTTATTTTCTACCCAAATAGTTACCTATCATAGAAAACATTTCTTCTATCCTTTCTAATTTATTCTCCAAACCAGTGTTTTGATTAGTTTTTCTAATGTGATATTCTGTGGACAGATTGGGAGACAATTTCATGTAGTATTTTTATTATGAAAATATTTTTATAATAGAAGTAATTTAGGTAAAAAATGTTTTAATCCAGGCCTACGAGTAAATATTGGGGGAAAAATCGACTTCTAGAAGGTAGGGTGGGGCAGTGCCTGTGGCTCAAAGGAGTAGGGCACCAACCCCATATGCTGAAGGTGGCAGGTTCAAACCCAGCCCTGGCCAAAACTTGCAAAAAAAAAAAAAAATTAGAATAAGGTGGGGGTGAATCTTGACATGAAAGTCTGTTGGTAAGTAGGATGCTATTGTGAAATAATTATCATTGGAAAATTGTAACTACTTTGTGCTGATATGTGTTAAACATTTTCAGAAGATGGCTGATCCTTGGCAAGACTGCATGGATTATGCTGTAACCCTAGCAAGACAAGCTGGAGAGGTATGGACTAAAACTTTGTCAGCCATGACACTGTGAGTGTACACAGTGTGTACATTTAACAAGTGATTGTCTTGTTAAATAAAATGCATATTTTCCTTTTCCTACACCCTTTAAGTAAATACTTAACTTTTATATTATTAAACTTTTTGTAATGACCATCGTGAATCTAAAATAGGATGCAAGATTATATAATTTTGTACTTACAGGTCACAACTATTGAAAGTAAGACAGATTGAATGTTTATTTTGTTTTTGTGATACGGGGGTCTTGCTTTGTAGCCTAGGCTGGTCTGGAACTCCTGGGCTGAAGCAATCTTCCCGCTGCTGCCTCCCAAGTAGCTGAGACTATTAGCCTGAGCCACTGCACCTAGCTTAGATAGAATACCTTAAACCATTTCTGTATTTTATCTTTTTGATTTAAAACTGCTTATGTCTTTTCTGTCTGCTTACCCAAAAATCCTTCTAGGAGGTCCGTGAAGCTCTAAAAGATGAAAAGAACGTAATGCTGAAAAGCTCTCCTGTTGATTTGGTGACTGCAACTGACCAAAAAATTGAAAAAATGCTCATCTCAGCCATAAAGGAAAAGTTTCCATCTCACAGGTATTTCTTTATTCAATTTCATATGAAAAAATGAAACCTAGATCGAAGTCAATATTAGACAACAATTTTATTCTAGATGCAGAAACTGACTTAGTTAAGCTGAAAAGCAGTTGATGTTGAGGGTGGCAGGTGGCTCAGGCAGGAGCCCAGGGAAGGAGGAGAAGGAGGATGCCTAGGAGCCATGCCTTAGGAAGCTGCTGGTGGCCTCACTCTTGACTCTGATGGTTTTGGACGCTTTTAATTAGCCTCCTATCTTGATCTTATTAGCTTTAAGATTACAGATTCTGGACAGAAGCATGTGGTTTCTGAGCTTAGGATGCTCGTCCAACTCAAGCTTCCAGGGAGTGGGAAGAGGGAATGTTAGGGTTCCTTCATAGTAAGGGGAATGTTTATCCCAAACACTGGGAAGCCAATGGCAAATGGCTGCTGCTGCCATGATTTAAAAGTTTGATTTATTCTCTATACTGTAAAATTCTCAATATGGTAAGTAGCAGCAGCTTTAGTGAGTTGGAAAGAAAATCCTAATCCAGGGCTCTTTTATAGACACAGAAATTTAGCACAACATTGGCATCATTTTACAGTGTTATCACTGTCATTTTGTCATTTGGTCCTTCTTTCTAGGCATGCCACTGGCAATTCTTGGTCTTTTTTGCTACTGAGAAGAAAAAATGTTCAAAGCTGTGGCTGAATATACTTTCATACAGTAAAAAAGTTTTCAGCTAAGAGAAAAAGAGAGAAAAGAAAGTCATAAAAATGATTATTAAGACAGTTCAGTGTTAATTAAAGGAAAATAAATAAAAAGGAAATAGGAAAGAAGAAAACTAATGGGGCAGCACCTGTGGCTCAGTGGGTGGGGCGCCAGCCCCATATGCCGAGGGTGGCAGGTTCAAGTCCGACCCGGGTCAAACTGCAACAACAACAAAAAATAGCTGGGTGTTGTGGCGGGCACCTGTAGTTCCAGCCACTTGGGAGGCTGAGGCAAGATGATTGCCTAAGCCCAGGAGTTGGAGATCGCTGTGAGCTATGTGACGCCACAGCACTCTACAGAGGGTGATAAAGTGAGGCTCTGTCTCTACCAGAAAAAAAAAAAAAAAAAAAAAAAGAAGAAGAAGAATAAAAAGAAAACCAAATAACCAGACACCACCTTTAGAATTTCCCTAAGACTTACTGCGTAGTGTGGTTTAGCAAGGCATGCACACACACAGTAGTTTGGGCGATTTGCTTTCTCACTGATTACTTAGTGTTGTCAGTATCGGTCATATATTACTGCAGAGCAATTACCCTAAAAACTTAAAGCTGCAGACAGCAAACATTTGTAATCTCATGGTTTCCTAGAGTTTTGAACATGGAAGTATCTTAGCTGCTTGGTTCTGGCCAAGGTCTCCCCTGAAGTTATGGCCACAGCACCATCAGGGCTGAGGTCATCTCAAGCTGGACTAAGTCTGAAGGGTTGCTCACTTGTGTCGTTGCTGACACACTTCAGCCTCTCGGGGGTTGTCAGCTGGTAGCTTTTTCAGTTCCTTGCCATGGGGCCTTCGTCACAGACAAGCTCACAACATGGCAGTTGGCTTCTTCTGGCACCAGGAGCCGGTGGGTCAGGGAGGGAGAAACAGAGTGAGTAAGATGCAAACCACATGGCCATTTTATGAAGGAAACTCTGACGTTTTACACGGTCACTTCTGCCTTATCAGTTAGAAAGGCGTCTCTAGTCTAACTCACACTCAAGGCTAAAGGGTATTAGGCTCTACTTCTTGAAGGGAGGTGGATTAGGGAATGTGTGGGCTTATTTTTAAACCTACCACATTTTCTTAACAATTCTCATCTGCTCCCAATGTCCTTTTGGGTGTGTGTGTGCTCACTACTGCACATGTGTGTGCCTTTACTAACCCTGGTAGGACACGATGGAATTTTGAATTCTATAATTTTTACATGACTTTGTTCTGTGGGAAATAAAATAAAACTCCCTCACTTTCATTAATCTTTACAGGAAAGGAAAAGGAGCAATATTAGAAAAGCAAGGCACAGAATGTTTTATAATAGACTCTGTGTAGCTAAGGAGGTGTTGTGGCTCAGAAATTGTTGAAAGCAATGTAAAGTTAGGGCTCTGTTATTCTTGCTTTTAGTTTCATTGGTGAGGAGTCTGTGGCAGCTGGGGAAAAAAGTATCTTAACTGACAACCCCACATGGATCATTGACCCTATTGATGGAACAACCAACTTTGTACATAGGTAAGTTTCCATGTGTTTAATGTAATCACTGTTTGTATATTAACTGGTTGGCCTTGGAGAGTACTCTGTTGGGAAACATATATGCTTAAGAGATTTGTGTAATTTGTTTTTGTTTTTATTCTTAAGAGAGTCACATCAAGTATAATAGTAGAGCATTATGAAGACTTCTCATCACTTGTAGAGAAGATAAAGAAAGATTAGTATCTGATCCTGTCTTGTCCTTTGCAGTCTATTTACCATTTTTTCCCTTACTGTTGGAATTATATAAAAGTGGATGCAAAAACACTGATGGTTTGATATTGGTAAAGAAACTAAGTAGGTCACTCCTGGAGTGTTGTCACTTCAGGATATAGAATGAATTCAGTCCAGAAGAGCAAATAGGGTTCAAAGGGCAGGGCCGTTAGGATCAATAGATGTCAGCTTCCATTTTGGTTCTTTTTTTGTTGTGACCTTTGGAGTTATTTAATTTTCCTAAGTCTCAGTGTTTTAAAAATTTGTAAAATGTACATATTGATGGCACCTGCCTCATGGAATTGTTTGTTGTTGTTAATGATTAATACATTTATATAACAATTTAGCATAGTGCCTGGCAGAGTAAGTATATTATAACACAGTGTATTATCACTAGAAGCAAGTCTGATGGAATTGCTTGTGAGAGTTAAAATGAATAGCTTCGTTTTGTGGGACTACAGATTGATGTTATACAGAGTTGTTTTTAAAGCTAAGGTGTATAGGTGATTGAAATTTTATGTCTTTTAAATCTGAAAAGATGCTAATGCTATATTGTAATATGAGAATATTGTATACCGCTGTGTGTACAGTATGATCCTGTTTTTGTTAAAATAAAAACTCAAGTATTCAAGTTTTTATTTTCAGTAGTTGCATGGAAACTGTTTTATCTATTTTCTTCATCTGGATTCTTTTTTGAGACAGAAATTACACTTCTGTGTTCATATTGGCATGCGGCCAGTTTACTTTTTAGATGCCAAGCTCCAGGTTTGGAGTTGGAACAGAGATAAGTAACTACAATTTATTCTGTACAGGATAGGAGTTGTGTCTATCCGTGGTTCAGGCTATGGGGGAAATAACCACAAGTAATGTTTTCTTTTTAACCGCAATCAATTTAAAAGGTAAAGGAAATTATTTTTATGTTTTGAAAAATGTGTTCATACAGTTACTATATTCCTGGCATTTGGCATCCTAAGGAATAAAATGACATGCAGTATAAGATGCTTTCCCCATTTCTGTCCTGGTTTCCCGGGATCCATCTCGGGCATGGCCCTTGTTATCAGTTTCTTGTAAATCCTTTTAGGGAGGGATGTTTCATGCCTATGGAAGCATCCTGTATGTGTATATTCATATATATAAAATCCCTCTCTTTTCTTCCTTCCATTTACATAAAGGATTGCATACTATACCCACTATTGTATGTCTAACATTTTTGGAGGAGGAAGGATGAGACTTTTTACATGAAATATTTTATAAGAATTTACCTTATGAATAGATGAATTTTATTAATTTTATTAAAAATAAGTTCTATCTTGGTAAATTTGGTTTTTTGTCTTTCTTTTAAGATTTCCTTTTGTAGCTGTTTCAATCGGCTTTACTGTAAATAAAAAGGTATGTTGTTTTAAATGTATGGTTGGTAGAATGCCTTGCTCTAATTTTCTGAGCAAGAAAAAAAATGTGTCTTCATAATAAATTTAGAATGTCTCTATGTTTAATTTATATAACTGCATTATATTGAATATAAGCTACAGGAAGGACTATTAAATTTCTCTTAGTACTTATTTAGTGAAAAAAAATGTAATGTTTCCTGAAAATCAGAAGGTATAAGGAGAAAATATACACAGGTTACTGAGACACAATTCAGTATTTAGTCACCATTGTATATATGGTGATCTAAAGTGCCTCCTAAGTGAAAGGTGGGATTTGAGAAAGGAACGGGTGAATAGATGTTAGTGAAGACAGATATTCAGAGACCAGATAGTAATGGGTCCACAACATGGTTGGAAAATGCAGAGTACATTTAGGAACCTGAACATTTTGATCACTCATGTCTAAAGCCCACTAGAGCAGCATTTATAGCTATTGCATTTCCTCGCTGTTTGGCTATTTGGTTGGTCCAACAGGGATGAACGTCTGTTAACATCCCACTACCTGTCTTCAGTGAACTTGAGATATGTTTGATCAACATGTACACAAAACAGCTAACAGTGTTCTAAAAATCAAAACACAAATTAATACAAATAAAAGCTTAGCCACAGGGTTGTATAAATCAGTGAAATGTTCAAAAGGAGCTAAGTGAGCATTTTGTATATAATGTTCCCTGGGCTAGGTGCTGTCCTTGTTGTTGAACTCACAGTTCAGTGATGAGTTACAAATATCGACAGTGTGATGGAACCATGTGAGGTGGAGCCAATTCTGCAAAGAGTGAATTGGGGAAATCTAAGATCCCCAGTGGAAGGGGTCTTAGAAGTTGATCATGTGAGCTGACATTTAGAAAATTCGGGATTTGCTAGATCAAAAAGAAAAGAAAGCAGTTTTAACCACAAAGAAGAGGTTGGAGAAATTGAAGAGCATGATGTATATGGGACACAGCAAGATGTGGCCTTACTGTGAGGCATTGTTTTTTCCTTAATAAGAAATTAATAAAGGTTTCAAAGTGACAAGTGACCGATAATACCAGCAATGTACAGATTATATTAGGGAGTGGGTGATTCTCAGCTAAGGTGAGGCAGTGAGAATAGCCAAGGAAATGCCCAAATCAGGAAGCATTTTAAAGGTAATATTTAAAAGAAGCAATTTGCATAGAAGGAATGGGAGGTGAGCAGGTAATGAGTGATTTTTGATCTCTCTGATAGAGGCTTCTATAGGAGTAGCTTCTGAAGCATAGGTTGTTACCTGTGATGGAGGGTTGACAGGAGCCAACATTTAAGTGGTAGTGGGTTTTGTGGGCTGGAATGGGCCAACCTGTAAGAACATGGAGAACTGAGAGGGAAATGGAAGAAGGAAAAAATCCCAAGGTACATAGCTAATAAGGTGGGGCAGAGAAGAAGGTTCTAACATAATGACTCTGACATGGATTAACTGGCAAGAGAGAACCCAGAGTGATGCCAGAAACATGGAGGTACTGAATTAAGGGCTGAAGAAGTGTTGACAATGGACAGCCACTGTCCCCAATTCTTCAGACGAGGCACGTGGTCAGGAAGAGCTCATGTTCTCTGTGTGGGAGTTTCAGAAGAATGAGTGATGAGGGCAGAAGCCAAAGTGTAGTGTGTGAAGAGGAGAACAGGACATGGAAGTGGGCACTACTCGGCCAGTGAAGGGAAAAATAGACAACACTGTGAAGGTTTTGTAAGGGAGGGAGAAACTTGGGGAGAAGGCCAGAGAAGAGAAATCCAAGGCGGGAGAGATCATTGATGGAACATTATTTCAGAGACTGTATGACAGGGTTGGAATCATAACACAGGAGAAAGGGTTCACCTTAGAAAATAGGAAAGATCTGTCTTCATCTAGGGCAGGAGGGAGACAGGTAAGGTGGGAGCTCTTACCAAAGTCTGGATGTGGATGAGAGGGGAGTGGGGATTTCAGGTCTGATGATCTCTTTGTCTGATTAGGCTGGAAATGTATTGATTTATTGATGAAAAACACTCAGGTTTGGAAAAGGAAACTTGTTTTCCTTCTGCAGGTGGAATTTGGAGTTGTGTATAGCTGTGTGGAAGATAAGATGTACACTGCCAAGAAAGGAAAAGGTGCCTTTTGTAATGGTCAAAAACTACAGGTTTCAAAACAAGAAGGTAGGTTTAGTCTCCAATTTTTTTTGCATTTGATATTGTGTACTCTTATTTGATTGGTTTTTTTTTTAATTTCACCTGTGAGGTTCTCCAAATGTTAACTGATTCATAGAATACACTTATTTTCTCCATATTCTCATATTCATTTTTTATGAACTATATGAGGATTTTTAGTCTTCTTTTTCTTTGTTGAGCTAACAGGAAGTGACTTAGGCAAAATTAATATGAAGAGTTTATCTGGGCCAAGGTTGACGACTGAGGCCCGGGATACATTTCCAGGTTGCCTTGGAGAGTGTTCCAGAAAACAAAAGAGTTTTTAAAGCAAAAAAAAAAAGGATGAATCAGAAGAAGGGGAGATTACAAAAGTTGTTCTTCAAGAATATTCACTGGTTTACAGAAATAATGTTGGTTAGTAATTGCCTGGACATTGCTGAACCATAAGGGGCATGGCATTCTATGGCTACCTGGCGTCAGTTAGTCTAGAGCCCGCATAGCCAGTGCCTTCAGCACGTAATTATTTACCTCAAGGGGGAATGAGACGTGACTACTCTTATATTTTAAATGCTTCTTTGGGCCACCTGATAATTTAAAGGGGCTTAAATTCCTCAGATAAAAAGTGGTATTTTTTTTCTTTCTCACAGCTGATTGGTGTTTTAAGTTACCTTTCTCCCATAAACCACATCCAGCATTTTCCACAGTTTACACTTTCAGATTCTTTTAAATGCAGCAAGAACCTCAAATATGCTTGCAAAACAACCTGAGTACAGAATCTTTCTAGACTTTTATATTTTCCCTTCAAAAAAACACTCAATCTGAGAGCAGATTTTTAGTTCATTTTCTTTTCTTTTGTTTTTTTTTTTTTTTGAAACAGAGTCTCACTTTGTCATCCTAGGGTTGAGTGCCAGGGCTCTTGGGCTCAAGTGATCCTCATGCCTCAGCTTCCCACGTAGCTGGGATTACAGGTGCCTGCAACAGCACCCAGCTAATTTTTCTATTTTAGTAGAGATGGGATCTCGCTCTTGCTCAGGCTGATCTCAAACTCCTGAGCTCAAGCAATCCCCTGCCTCGACCTCCCAGAGTGTAGGATTATAGGTGTGAGCCATGGAGCCCGGTCTTCATTTTCTTTTTATTGAACTCTGAAGACTCCAAGAATTGGATGATGCATCCTAATTTGGGGGATGTTTATGTGAAAAAATGTGCATCTTAGCACTGAAGGAGTGTGTTGGCTTTCATAGAAATAATTCTTGCCTTTGTATAGTCATTCTTCACTTTACATAATATTAAATTATGCAACTGTTAGAAGTAGCACAACTATGTTAATAATTCTAGGAATAAACACAGCTGGTGATCACACATCTCAGCTGGTGGGAGGAGATGAAATGCCTGGAGCGTTGAGTGTGTCCTGAGCTTCAGTCAGGTCAGAGGAGAGTAGAAAGCCCTGGAAAAATCACTCAAGTTAGTAACTGAGAGTCAGATAAGATCTGGTTCATCCTATAAGGGTACATGTGAGTATAAATGTCTTAACACAATAACTAAGAAAAAGACATGAAGGCTATGTTAACCAGTTGGATGAAAGTATTTCAAATTGTATACAGAAACAGTACACTGAACCCCATGATAGTATTAATTAGTACACTGCTATGATTTAATAAAATAAATAAATAAAAAAGACCTATCCTGTAACAGTAACTTTTTTAGAAATTTCAAATCTATATATAATTTTTTATTGAATTTAAGTTTCAGGTTCTCCTTTTATACTTAAGATAGTTGCTTATTTCCTACTAAAATATCATATATGCAGGCAAATTGGTTATATTCTTCACTCTTAGGGGAATGAATGGTCTCTGAAGTTGGACTCTTTGATGCTCATAAAGAAGATCACTTGGGGACAATATATTTATCAGTATTTTGATATATAAAAAACTTGGAAACAAATTTGATAAAACTAGAGATTCAAATGTTCTATTTTATTCTGAATTACAAGTGTTAATTTTTCCTAGAATCTAATTATTAAAATCTAGTGATTATTTAAAACTTTTTTTTTTTAGATATTACCAAATCACTTGTGGTGACTGAGTTGGGCTCTACCAGAACACCAGATATTGTGAAAGCGACTGTTTCTAATATGGAAAAGCTTTTTTGTGTTCCTGTTCATGGGTAAGCTCTTTCTTATCTCCCACATAAAGTTTCAGACCATTTAATATTTTAAAGGCATGACTTTTCCCTTAGAAATGAAATTCTTATTAACAGGCATAGGATCAGTAACATAATTCTAATTTTTTAATGTCGTGTGGAAAACTTTTTATTTGGAAATATTTCAAATATAACAAAAAGTTGTGGAAATAAAGTATTAGAAAGAGCAATAGGACACTCCTTACTCAGATTCACCATTGTGAATAGTTTATTCCATTTGCTTTACCTTCTTAACTATTCCCTGTCACTCAAGTGTGCCTACTGGCCCTTATACTTGCTCTCTGTTGCTCTTTCTGTATATGTGTTGGCAAACGTACATGTTTTCTCCTGAACCATTTTAGAATAGTTTAAATATACTATGGCTCTTGAAGAATGAAGATACTCTCTTCCATAACCATGGTACAATTGACTTTATAAATATACCTTTTTTTTTTTTTTTTTTTGGCTGGAGCTGGTTTTGAACCCGCCACCTCTGGCATATGGGGCTAGCGCCCTACTCCTTTGAGCCACAGCGCTGCCCTATAAATATACTTTTGATGTAATTTACCATCCATATCTTGTCTGTTGGTTGACCTATTATGTCTTTTATAGCATTTTTCTTCCTCCAATGCAGAAGTCAGTCTATGATCAGTGCTACATTTAGTTACCATTTCTCTTTAGCCTCTTTTAGTCTGGAACATTAGAGCCTAAGATATGGCTAACTTCCCTTAGGCTTTCCAATTATTTGCATTGCAGCCTGCAAGTGGACTTTTTATTGGTAGTTCCTTTCTCCCTGTCACTTCTTAGTTTATATACAGAGGATGCTAAAAAAGTGTACACTTTTTAAGAAAGGAAAATACTACACTAAAACTGTATACTCAATCTGTGCCAACAGTATGATTTTGTATCTTGTGTCTTTTGCATTTACAGAAGTCAAACATGACCTGAGTATAACAATTTTAATAATCAGTTCCCCCCTTCTTGAAATGTGTATACATTTTTTGGGCACTCTTTGTATTTGTGCTTTTTTCCTTACTTCACTTTTTAGATCTCAATTAAATTATCTAATAGTTTATTTTGTTTAGTTTTTCAAAAAAATCAAGATTTTGATTATTATTTTTACCTACTTTTTTTCCTTCTCTGCTCTATTATTTTCATCCTCGAGCTTTATCTTGGGTTATTTTGTCTCCATTCCCCTTCCCCTTTTTCATTAGAAAATTTATTTTAATTCTTTGATATTTAGTGATATAAGTATTTAGGCTATGAATTTTCATCTGGTCACTGCTTTTGGTGTATCTCATAGATTCTGACATGTATTTTTTTCATTATAATTATTTTTCATAAATTCTGTAATTGGTTGGAATTTCCACTTTTACTCAAGAGTAGAATTCTTAATTTTTACAAAGAGAGATTATCTTATTCTATTTACTGTGGCTTATAACAGAATACCTGAAAGTAGGTAATGCATAAAGAAAGGAATTTATTTCTTACAGTATGGAGGCTGAGACATCCAAGGTCAAGGGGGTACATGTGGTGAAGGCCTTCTTGCTGGTGAGGACTCAGCACAGTCCTCAGGCTGGACAGGGTACTGGGCATCACATGGTGAGGGGAATGACCATGCCAGCTCAGGTCTCTCTTCTTCAGTTCCATTCCTGTGATAACCCATTAGCTGATTAATCCATGAATGGGTTAATCCGTTCATGAAGGCACAGCCCCTTTAACCCAATCACCTCTTAAAGGTCCCCTGTCAGCCATGCCAGTCCTGGTGGCTCAGACCTGCAATCCAAGCCCTTTGGGAGGCCGAGATGGGTAGATCACTTGAACTCAGGAGTTCAAGATCAGCCCAAGCAAGAGTGAGACCCCATCTGTACTAAAAATAGAAAAACTTAGCTGGGCATTGTGGCAGGTGCCTGTGGTCCCAGCTACTTGGGAAGCTGAGGCATGAGGATTACCTGAGCCCAAGAGACTGAGGTTGCTGTGAGCAATGATGATGCCATAGCACTCAACCCCAGGGTGACAGAGTGGGACTCTGTCTCAAAAAAACCTAAAAACCAAAACCAAAAAAGTCCCCTATCAATACTGCTACACTGGAGATTAACTTTCAGCACAAGTTTTAGAGAGGATGTATTCAAATCATAACATTCATCCTGGTTCCCCAAACTCATGTTTTTCTTATGGATATGTGTACTTGATACCCATGGTCCCAAAGTCCCAAGTTACCTATTTCCAAGATATAACAGTGGTACACACATAAGACAGACATTCGTGTTCTAAAAGGAGATTTGGAAAGGAGAAAGGATTAACAGGTCCCAAGTAAATTTGAAACACAGCAAAACAGATGTTAAATTCTTTTTTTATATTCTACTGCTGAATTATTTTTAATGATTTAGGGATCTTGAAAATGGGCTGAGGTAGTTTTATGGACAAAAACTTTGTATTTTAAAGCTGGAGAATAGAATCAATGCCTATAGTTCAGTGGTTAGGGTGCTGGCCACATGCACTGGGGCTGGTGGGTTCAACCCCAGCCCGGGCCTGCTAAACAATAATAACAACAACAAAATGGGGTGTTGTGGTGGGCGCCTATAGTCCCAGCTACTGAGGCAAGAGAATCACTTAAGCCCAGGAGTTTGAGGTTGCTGTGAGCTATGATGCCATAGCACTCTACCAAGGATGACATAGTGAAACTCAAAAAAAAAAAAAAGTTGGAGAATAATTTCTTTTGTCTTCACAGGTGCCACCTCTTTGATACATTGGGGCGAGGGTTGGGCCCACATTGGGGTGCAGCCCATATGGTTATTCATATGGGGCTGTAGTCAGATACTTGAAGCTTTTTCAGGTATCACTTACAGGCTGCTGGTGACTTCATTGTCCTGGGGTCCAGGTCGGGGTCCTGGCCCCACAGTTCCACTAGGTATGGCCATACTGGGGACTCTATCGTGGTCTCACTTGCATGGCTCTATTAGGCATTATGCTGGTGGGGACTCCCCTCATGAGCAGCAATGCCACATTCTTGGTCCACAAAGGCAGGGATCTCTGCAGTGGCTCTGGCCCTAGGACAAATTTTGGCCTGGGCACTCGAGCTTTCAGTGACATTCTTTGAATCTGAGTGGAGTCTGCCAAGCTTCCACAGCTCTTGCTTTTTGCAAGCCTGAAGCATAGCATCATGTGCATGCTGTCTGAGATATGCAGACGCTGCATGCTGTCACTTCTACAGCTGTGGCATGAGCCACATCTAGAGTTGTTTGACCACAGCTGGAGTGGCAGGGAGCAGAGAACCCGAGTGGCCTTGAGAAGCCAGCTGTGGAGAACGCCCCAGTCCTGCTCCCTAACCTGCTCTGTCCTCCTGGACTTCTGGGGCTATGATAGGAGGGGCAGTCTTGAAGATGACTGAAATTCCTCTGGAGACTTTTTGCTAATATCTTGAGAAATAGCACCTTGCTCCCTGGGTCCCTGCTATCTGTGCTAATCTGTTTAGCAAACAGTTGCTAGGTAACCCTATTGGTTTCTCTTATAATTACACCTGCTACTCCTGGAAGGAGGTGCTCCCCCAAGGTCTCAGCAGCACTACCCCTAGGGTTGTGCTGGGTGTAGCCCACATGGTTGCTGGCATGATTTGGAGTCTGGTGCCTGAAGCTTTCCCAGGGGTATGTTGTGGCTGCTGGTGACTATTCAGTTCTAAGGTCTTGGCAGTGGTCCCATTCCATGGCTCCACTAGGCAGGTATGGCAACTCTGTGTCAGCTCTGGGGTTCCACATTTTACCATTGGCTCTGTCCCAGGGACAAGTCTCTGTCTAGGCTCGCAGGTTTCTGGGGCCATTGAAATCTAGGTGGAGGCTGCCAAAATTTATAACTTGTAATTTCTAGAGCTGTGGCATGAGCCTTGCCTGTGTTTGGTTTACTGCACCTCAGCTGAGGTGGCTGTGGAACAGTTGAGGTGCAGGGAGCACAGTCCACAATTGTCCTGGGCAGCTACTCATGTACCTCTCCTGTCCCCTGAAACCATTCTGCCCTCCTCTGCCTCTGGGCCTCTACTTCTAGGGGTGGCTTTGAAGATCTCTGAATGCCTGTGGTCTTTCTTCCACTGTCTCAGCAACAGCGCCGGGCTCCCTTCTATCTGTGGTAGGCCCTTTAAATGCTTGCTGGGCTATGCCCCTCTTTTATTCTCTAGAACACATGTCTTTACTCTGTACTTAGTCAGGCTGAACATTTTCTAAATCCTTCTGTTCTGCTTCCCTTGTAGTTAAAAATTCTGCCTTGGCTCGGCGCCTGTGGCTCAAGCGGCTAAGGCGCCAGCCACATACACCTAAGGTGGCGGGTTTGAATCCCCAGCCCGGGCCCGCCAAACAACAATGACAGCTGCAACCAAAAAATGGCCAGGCGTTGTGGCGGGTGCCTGTAGTCCCAGCTACTTGGGAGGCTGAGGCTGGAGACTCGCTTGAGCCCAGGAATTGGAGGTTGCTGTGAGCGTGATGCCATGGTACTCTACCCAGGGGGATAGCTTGAGGCTCTGTCTCAAAAAAAAAAAAAAAAAAAAAAAATTCTGCCTTTACATATCTCCTTTGCTCTTGAAACTCGGTGTAAGAGGCTGAAAGTAACCATGAAGCTCCTTCTATCTTTTGCTCAGAAATTTCTTCTACAGGATGCCTTTGTTCATCACTGCCAGTTTGGTCTTCCAGGAAGCCCTCAGGCGTAGACTCGGTTCAGCTGGTTTCTTTGTGCATTTATCACCCGGATGGCCTTTACTTTATGTTCCAATTCTTTGTTCCTCAATCTACCTGAGACCTTGCCAGAAGGGCCATTACTGCCCATATTTCTATCAGCGTTCTGGTTACTAATACTTAACCAATTTCGGTGGAGTTCCAAACTTATCCTGATTTTCTTGTCTTCTAAGTCCCTACCAGGATCTCTATCTGTGTTCCACTCAAGGCATTTCAGACTTTTCCTAGCCTGTTCCTCTAAATTCTTTGAGTGTCTTCCAATTCTTAGTTCTAAGCTGCTTCCACATTTTCAGCTGTAAAGCTGTGTAGTCACCAGCAGCCGCAACATGAATGAACAACTCCTGTGATAACCCATCAATCTACTAGTCCACGAATGCATGAATGAATTAATCCATTCATAAGGGCAACCCCCTCATCCCAATCAGCTCTTAAAGGCCCCATCTCTAAATACTGCCAGATTAGGGATTAAGATTCAACATGCATTTCAGAAAGGATAAACATTCAAACTATAATAGAGGCTGTACAAAATTTTTTCAGTTTTAACCTGTAGCTTTACTGCACTGCAATAATTCTAGTTTAGGGGAGTTTACTGATGTTTTCTTTGTGCTTTACTCTGTGATCAATTTTTATAAAAGTTTCATATACACTGAAAAAAAAAATATATGCTCTCTTTTCAAGGTGTCAGGTCAACATAGAGACAAAAAATTTACCTTATTTTTTTGTTGTTGTTGTTTTGTTTTGGTCTATTTACCCTGCCTCATAGTGAGAGTGATGTGTTAGATTATTCACTGATTTGTGTGTTTCTCTGTGTTTCTTCTTGCAACTGTTGTAGCTTTTTTATTACACAGGTGGGAACTGTTATTTGACATTTATTCAAAAGAGGTTACACCTTTGTTGTGTGATTTCACACTATAAAGTATCATTTGTCTTGTTTCATGTGCTTTTAGTTTGAGATCTCCTTTGAAATCAGAATTGAAATTTCCACTTTCTTATTGTTACTATTGGCGAGGTAAATTTTTGGCCATTCTTTATTCTTATCCCTTGAAATCACTGCATTTTAAGCTGCATCTCTGGCATACAACATAGAGTTGAGTTTCACTTTACAAGTTAGTTTTAAATCCCTCTTTTTTTAAATGGATAAGTTAGGCCTGTTGTTTATTGTTGTTTTTTTGGGTCTCAGTTCTGTGGTATCATCTTACATTGTAATTATTTTGTATATTATATGTCAATCTGAAATAATCAAAAGGATTCAAACCTAACTTTAAAGAGTTGATTCAAGCGAAAAATTAGACGTAACCATCTGGAAAACACAGACTGGAGAAAAGGGAGTCAATACTCTGAAACTAAATGTTAATGTCTTGCTTATACCGGCAGAAAACAAATTTAGTTGTATTATAACATTTTTTGGTGCAATACTGGTTTAGAAATTCTAACGATTTAATTCCTGTTGTTTTCCTTTCAGCTTATTTTCATTTCTTTTCTAATTTAAAAGATGGTATATAACATTCCACCTTAGACAACGCGCTCGTCACGAAGTCTCGGTGTGCGAGACGGAAGAGGGAAGTTAATTTATAACAAAAATCAACAGTGAAGAGGGAAGGAAGTTTCCCCTGGTGCCCTTTAGCCTATTAGAGTATTTCACAAGACAATATATTTATAGTTATCTGTTTATAATCAGATAAATATTATAGCTGACTCAGGCCCCATATGCACGTTCCTTTAAGGGCCAAAATAATTTAAAGTTCCAACAGCTTGGACTTTGAATTACTTCACGTATATTATAGTTATTGTACGTATTTGATATGCCTTCTCTGCTTTTGAAAAGCAATTTCTTTTTGTACTTGTGAAGCATTAAATTTTATTCTAGCAGCTTTCTTTAGTATTAAAGCTTTTATAATGCCTTTATTACTCTTTTTGCACTTAGCCATTTGCTATCTGGAAAGGTTCCAGAATTTCCTGGCTTCTTCCTCTTGCCTATCATAGCAATTACTTTCCTTTCCTTTCCCCCGTTATCTCTTTTTATCCCATTCTTAAAGTTGTTTTCTTTCTACTTAGTCAGAACATATTATTTCTACATATTCATCAACCCATGATCCTCCCTTTCATCTCAGGTCTTCATGTGACTTCATAAAATGCTCACAGCCCTCTGTCCAGTGTTCCAGTCGCCTCTTCACGGGGGGAAGCTCATCCTGCTCCAGCAGATTCCTTGGGGAGGGCACAGGTCCACAGTATTCGCTGAGTTCGAGAATATCTCGTTCTGTTTTTCTGTGGCCTTGAGACATGAAGGATATAATATCCTTATATCCTATTGCTGAATATCTTATCCTTAATGAGCGAAAGCATAAAATGCTGCTTTATGTTGCCTTTCTCTGTCTGTTGCTCTTGAGAAATCCGATGCCACTAATTACCATGACCTTTACATGATTTTGTCTTTTACTTGGAGCTCTTTTTTCTTTTCTTAACCTTTGGTTAATAGTTTTGTAAAGATATAGCTAGCATTTCTTTGTCTGGGTCAATGTTTTATTTCCATGTTAGATCTGTGTTGTTTCTTTTAATTTGGGGGCTGTTTTATTGAGATGTAATTCTAAAGTGAGTACACTTTGGTTCTCCTTTTCTTCTTCAGAGACAGCAGGGGATGGTCCATCCCTTGTATCTTTCCTTCAGCCTCTTTCTCTCTCTTCTCACTTCTCTCTTTTCTGGCTTTTCCTCATTCCTTTTTATTACATTTTCCTTTGCACCTCATTTTTGGTCACTTTTTAATTTGTTCTTTATGCCTGATGTCATTGTATTATTTTTTCCCCATTTTCTTTCTTGACTTTAATAATCTTGTTTCATTTTTTTTGTCAATTTCTACTCCCAATTTCTATATTTCCAACTTTACATTTTTTCCCACGTCCACGAGTATTTGTTGGAAGATATTTACTTCCGATTGGATTGATGTTTCAGTTTTATTCTGCATCACCTTTTTTAGGGAGGAGAAATTATAGCAAAAAAAGTAACGTTTTTATCCTCAGTGCCTGATGTTCCCAGCTATTTTTAGAGACAGGGGCTCACTCTGGTTCAGGCTTATCTCGAACCTGTGAGCTCAGGTGATGCACTTGCCTCAGCCTCCCAGGTGCTGGGATTACAGACGTGAGCCACTGCTCCGGGCCCTGTGTTCTGTATTTTTGTGAGCATTGTCTCACTTGCTCTGAGGTTGGGGTCTGTGTTCCCGTGGGTCCTCTCTGTTCTTTGGCATCAAGTCTTTTTCACCTCTTCACTCTCCCTCTCTACGTCTGCAGTCTTGCAGGGCTTTGTTAGGATTCATTTGTTTATTTACCTTTCTTACTCCTTAGAGACTGTTTGGGAGTTCATGTTTTCTGATTCCCAGAGGTGCTGAAGGAATGGTCCTATATAGTTCATTTGTCCTCCTTGTTGATTTGTTTTCCCCAAGGAGTATAACAGATAGTTTCAAAATCAGCATGCCACTGTCATGCTCTAAACCCCAGAATACCACCGTTTCATAAGAGAAGAAATAAAAGCAAATACCAATTTTTACATTTATCCTTAAACTTTCGAGGAAAGATAGAGGTTTGGCAGCACCTGTAGCTCACTGGGTAGGACACTGGCCATATGCACTGAAGCTGGTGGGTTTGAACCTGGCCCTGGCCAGCAAAAGCAACAATGACAACTGCAACAAAAAAATATCATGAAATGATTGTATCCTGAAATGATTTTCTGAGACCTTTGTATTGGTTTTTAATTTCTTTTGCATCTCATTGACTTTGTTTTAAAAATCAATATTTTTGATTATTTATTTATTTTGAGACAGAGTCTCACTTTGTCACCCCTGGTAGAGTGCCATGGTGTCATAGCTCACAGCTACCTCAAACTCTTGGGCTCAGGCGATCCTCTTGCCTCTGCCTCCCAAGTAGCGGGGACTACAGGTATACATCACCATGCCTGGCTATTTTCAGAGACAGAGTCTCATTCTTGCTCAGGCTGTTCTCAAAGTCCCGAGCTCAAGCAATCCACCCACCTTGGTCTCCCAGAGTGCTAGGATTATAGGCATGAGCCACCATGCCTGGCAAAAAAATCAATACTGTTCTTTTTTTATTTTAAGGATTTCTTTTCATCAGGATCTATTGCTGGAGAATCATTGTGTTCCTTTTTGGGAGACACATTACCTAGCTTTTTCGCACTTCCTGTGTCTTTACATTGTTTTTTATTCATGCGATGTAAGGGTTGTTTCTTTTTATTTTTGAATTTATTGTCATTGGGTGGGAATTTTTTCTTAAAGGTGTGACTATGTCAGTTGGGTCCGTCCTTCCAGTTTTGCTATTGGGTTGTGCAGTAGTAACAACTCTGCATGTTTGTTGGGGTATGATAGCATTAGTGGCCTCTGTGGATCCCTCAGTGTGTTAGGATATAGCTACTGGTAGAGGCTGTGGTAAAGCTGTACTGTAGACTGGGAGGTTAGGTGGGACCCATCTTCAGGTTTCAGGGCTAGAGGTGGTGGGCTACATGTATCTATCCTTATTCCAAGCAGGCTAAACCTTGGGGCTCTCGGTGTCTTTCTTGGGTACAGGTTGTAGTACTGGTATAACCCCAGTGTGCAGACTATCAAGCTCCTGGGAAACCAGGGCGGGATGGACAATGGCAGTAGTAGTGGTGGTGAGATGGTCTTCTAGTTCCTGTGCTCTTGTGGTGGCAGTGGTTGCCACAGGTTGTGCCAGCCAGCATCCAGACCTGAAAGTGGCATTGGCAGCTGAGACTGTAGCACTAGGTTGTTTATTTCTGGAACCTCTGATCCCTGGGAGAAGCGCTCATGTCTCACCAGTGTAGATTGGCTTGTGAAATCCCCAGGACCGAGAAACAACAGCATCTCCTCCTGGTCAGGTCCAGGAGTGGGGAGAGCGCCTGGTTTCAGCACCAGGGGCTCGAGCCTACCTCCTGTTTGCCTCTCAGTTTGGTTACAGGAGTTCCCTGCTCTAGTCCTCATTTTTCAAGCTGCAGCCTCAGTCTCCCTAACACCTAAGACCGCTGGGTACAGGACCATACCGTTTGCTAACAGGTAGGATTAGCAATGTGATCTTACTGTAGCCACTTAGGTCTGTGGAAGGCTTAGGACGCTTTCTAAAGGAGCTCCTTCTAGCTGCTCTGTTAGAATAAGGGGTCGGAAGGGTCCAGGTGCTCTCTTGTGACCCGGATTATATGATTCCCCAGTGGGAAAGAGGACTGCAGAAAGATGCCACTCTGTTCCGTCCTGGGGAGTCACTCCAGTTGTCAGCCAGCTCTGAGCCACACAGGCTGCCTGCTTCCCTCCTCTCTCCCAGACTTTGGGGTTTCCTCTCACTTTCCTGTTCAACTCTCACGTCTCCTCCTGGATATTCAAACTGTGATTGTCTACACACTATTTTGGTTCTTCTAAGTAGATGAGGTATATTTGAAATGCTTCTAAGAAGCCATCTTGCAGGGAAAAAATGTTTTTTAAAAACCCAATTTTATTTTTCTTAAATGCTATTTGGTAGGCTCCGTGGTGTTGGAACAGCAGCACTTAATATGTGCCTTGTGGCAACTGGAGGAGCAGATGCATATTTTGAAATGGGAATCCACTGCTGGGATATCGCAGGCGCTTCCGTTATTGTTACTGAAGCTGGTGGAGTGCTGCTGGACGTTACAGGTACAATAACGGGACAGTGAAGCATGTTTCTCTCCACATCTGTTGGACTTTCCCTCCACATTTTGGATTTTAAAAAAATCTTTGTAATTGTTAGACCTTTGCTTCTCATGCAAAAAGAAGCTATGTAATTTTGTGCAAAATCAAAACAAACGTTAGAAGAAAGAGGTGAGAATAAGAGCTCATGATAATGTGGGACTGATGGTGATAAATGGCTCAGCCTGTTCAGATGTGAGCAGCAGGATTCCTGAGAGATGGCAGAGAACGCCTAATAGTTACTGAGTCCGAGGCTTATCCCAGAGGTTTTGAATGGTGACCATGGTGATAGTCAATGATGGACTTCTATCACCACCTTCTTTCCTGGACCTAGAGAGGTTAAATACTTACTCTGAGCTTATGGTGAAATTTTTAAAGGGAATGACGAACCTGGGTTCACAAAATTCAACAGTGATTTAGGAGAAAGGCAACAAAGTAATATGGAAAAGAGAAGGACAGTGGTAGGAAAATGCCTTGGTGTCAGATTTACTGTGCATAGATTCTCAAACAGGGTGGAGGTATTACGAAACTGATATCAAACCGGAAACTGATATTTCCTCAAAAAGGATGCTTAGAAATTCAGTGCTGTAATGACAAAGCTTAAACATTGTAGTTAAGTGACAGAGTAGATTTTTAAAAGAAAATTGGAAGTATTAAAATGTTATGATTTACCATAGTACATATTGTTAGACTAGTGTTGTACTGAATCATTTTGGTGCCGGATATAACTATCTTCCATACTTGATTTGCCCTTAGGTGGACCATTTGACTTGATGTCACGAAGAGTTGTTGCTGCAAATAATAGAACATTAGCAGAACAGATAATCAAAGAAATTGAGATAGTACCTTTTCAACGAGATGATGAAGAATGATTCCAGCAGCCTCGTATCCAGGCACAGTTGCTTTCCCCCAGATCGGCTGACTCACTGACGGATATCTGTTTCAGATACTTGGTTCAAATTGTCTTTGTTGGAACTTGGTCTATTATTTTACTAAGACTGTGCTTGCAAGAATACATAATGTTTCTTTCATTGTTTTGAAAAAGGTTGCATGTAAGAATATACTTTAGGAAAAACACACAGGAGGTATGAGATAAAGACCACATCAATGAAATAGTTAATTATTAATTTTGCATTTCCGACTATCTAAGGTCCTCTGAAATTTTTACTTGCTGCATCTAAATACATAAACACTCACTTAGAGAGTTACCTTTAAGAAAAATGTTTATGAGTTTCAAAAGTCATATTTAATTAAATTTGTAAGGATATAAAGAGTTCTTTCCTGACCAAGGTTTATTTCTTTGCAGAGAAACTTGTTTGCTTACTCATCAATGTCGGGTTAGCACTCAGTATAGTGCTTGTCAAAAGGAGGCAATCCACAAACAACCATTGTAGGAAGGAATAATTTGCAGGGAACAATTCCTCGTTATAATAGATACATAGGTAATAAGCTCACCATGCTGGGTTTTTTGCTTCAGGTGTTGAAGTAAAAATCACCTAGTTCTCCTTTTTATATTTCACATTACCATGCCGTTTCCCATTACCAGGCTGCAAGACAGCATTGCTTACTGCAGGCATTTCAGCAATGAATACATTTTCAAAAGCATTTCGTTACAGTATCTATTTGGATTTGCTTTGAAGTCCTTGTGTAAGAAGAGAGGAGAAACTGTTTCCCAAACTATACTTCTTCCATCTCTGAATTAATTAGATACAGTACTAGTAAATCCAATATTAGTATTTTAAAGATATTTACACAGAGTTGATGGTGCTGGCAAATATGCTGTGTTGTTAATATCTAATGATTTGATTTCTTCCCAAACTCCTTATTTAATTTTATTGCTGCTGCATTCTCTTCAGCCTTTAAATATTCCTTTCTAGTCTTTGGCCTATCCAACTCAAAAGAATTTTAATTCTCATAGAAATGTTTAAAAGATTAGTTTATTGTTTAGTTCATGGCACATAGACTGCCTACTAAGTGTTATGATAGGTTTCTATGAGCCTTGTGTTTGACAAAACGAAAAGTACTTCTTTAAAGTTTTCAGGGTATGGGCTTATTTTATTTTGTGTACGTGTAATTAAATATATATGCTACTAAGATTTGAGTACTATAATTACTATATTTGTACTGTAGATCACATGCACTTAAAAAATCTGATACTGTTTTATTATAAGCTGAGTATTTTGCAATTACATTTACTTTAATCAAGAAGAGTGTGATGAATAACATTTAAAATAAAAGTATAATTGATCTGATCTTTATATTATTAAAGGTTATAGTTTAAATTACTTCTAGGCGTTTTGGGTTTGATTACAAATGTTTGAAACTTGAAGTTGTAATTGGACGTAAATTTTCATCTTTTGCCTATAGCTTTTCCACGTTTTGTAAACACTTTTTTAAAAAGTGTTGTCCCATAGGAAACTTTTACATCTTTGTATTCTAAATGCAACTGAATGTTTTGTGGCTGAATTTTTTTTAGATGCTGAAAAAGGGCAATTGGTGAATTACCCAACAATATTTGAAAATCTTTCTTTAGCAGGACTTCTTAGGCTTAACATGTATATGTTGTAGGCAAAGTATATTATCTTTCTGTATGTGTATATACAGAAAATATATAATCTTTCTGTATGTTTATACACACACAGAAAATACATACACATGAATATCCTAGCTCCCCTTTATAAACAAAATTGTGCTTATTCTAAGATATACTTTTTTTGTAAAGCAATCCTTAGCTTTATTATGAATTGCTAGGTATTATTAGAAATGGTTTACAATGTCAGCCTGTGATATGTGTCATTATAACTCAGTTATCCTCAACTTCAAGATCTATTCTAGGGCCGAAGATACCAAATTTAAAGAAAGAAAGAGGGGGGGGAGGGACGGAGGGAAGGGGGGGAGGGAGGGAGGAAGGAAGGAAGGAAAGAAGGGAGGAAGAAAGGAAAGAAAAAGAAGGAAGAATTTCAAACCCTTCCCTTTTGCCTCAGGTCCCTATCTTTACCCTGCCTTATTTGGAAAAAACATGTATTTTTATTGTTATCTAATTAATACATATACATAGTTAAAAATTTCAAATAATCCTGCAGAGCTCAGAGTGAAAATAACATTTTCCTATCCCATTCTACCCACCCCGAGTCCCTCTCCCCAAGCCCTGTCAGCAGCTGTTTCTGGTATTCATCTTCATTGTTTTAAAGCAGTGTCTCCAACCTTTTTGGTACTGGGGACCAGTTTCAAGGAAGGCAATTTTTCCCTGGATTGGGGGCCAGGGAAGTGGTGGGCAGAGCTCAGTTCAGGTTGTGATGTGAGTGATGGGTGTGGCTATAAATACAGATGAAACTGCTTTCCAAATGCCAGGTTCCTAAGTCTCATGGAAGACAATTTTTCCATGAGAGTGTGGAGGTGGAGCTCTGCAGCCTGGCTAACAGGTCATGGACCAGTACTGGAGTTGGGGGCTGCAGTTATAAGGGGCAGTGATGTTCTACTACATCTTTATTTATTGTTCTTATTCATTCTCTATTAACTTGCTCTTATGGAGGAAGACCCCCATGAGTCACCCTTCTTTCCTGCCTTCCATCTTTCTACTATAGTATATATACATTTCGTTGTTAAAATAATATCCATTGTTTAACTTAAGACTTTTATTCTCTGGTGAGCTAAAAATTAGTGTATTATGATCACAGTTTCTTTCCCATGCAACATTTTGTTCTTTTCTGAAATTAACAGATGTCTCACAGGATTATATAACTTTTTTTTCCCCATTTTTTTATACTCAGATATTCTGTTCTTTTAGTGATATTTATTTTGTCTCTGGAGAAAGACCTTTTGCAGCCTGTTCCCTTTTCTTCTGGGTTAGTTTCTGGCTAGCTGTGGGGCATAGTCCTTGAAGGCTCGCCTTTGCTTCCCTTATGTCGAATCCTCTGTGTTCTGGCCTTGTTCTGGACTCATTTTGGTGAACCCATCTCCTGGGTGCTTTGTGTGAAAAGGTACCTGGGAAATAAAATTTTTTGACTTTTCCATGCCGGAAAATGTCTATTTGTTCTTACTTCATTTACAGTTCCACTACATCCAGAAAAACAGAATTTTAGGTTGAAATTCATTTTTCTTTCAGAATATTTAAAGCACTGCTTCATACTCTTTACCTTTCAGTGTTGCCAATGAAAAGGTGATTGATGGTCAATTCAGAATACTCTTTCTCTGGAAGATTTTATTTTTATTTTTGGAGGTTTCTAATTTCCCTATGATAAGCGTTGTTTTATGTCTTTTTAATTCTTTGTGTTAATTATTCCTTTTTCATTCTGGAAATTCCTCAAGTCTTTAGTGTTTCCTTTCTTTGACAATTTCCCTTCTTCCTTAATCTCTGTTCTCTCTTTCTAGAATTTCTCTTATTCAAGTGTTGAACCTATATCATCAGCCTATTTTTTTGATCTTTAACATTTTTTTGATTTAAGATATTTCCATAACTGTGTCGTCCAACCCATCTATTAACTTTTCTAAAGCATCCTGTTTTTATTTCATGTATTAAATATGCTCTCTTTCTTAGGCTATTCTTTTATATATTTTAAATATTATTCTAATCCCTGCTTCATCATTTTCAAATTCCTGAGTTTCAATTTTTGGTTTTTGCTTGTGTGTTTTGGTATAATCTTTTTTCATTTTTGAACATCCTAAACTATCTGAGCATCTTTTGATTGGAAAAATGTAACTTTTGACATCAAGGTAAAGCATTGTGTATCACAAAATATGTAGCCCTAAATTCAAAGCAAGGAAATGAAATAGGATTGATTGGCAGAAATAAAAGTAATTCATAGTCTGATTGTTCACTTAGAAAATCCAGATGAATCTAAGACAACCATTAGAATTAGTGTCTTTAGTGATTTCACTAGAGGTAAGGTCAGTGTAAAAAAATCAATTGCCTTTGTATAAGCTAGCAACACAGAAGATAGCAGTTAGCAACTATAACATTTATAGTAGGGCTTTCAAGAGCCATCAGATACCTAGAAATTATTCTAATGAAAGATACACAAGAGGACCACACAGAAAACTACAGAACATTGCTAAAAAAGTTTGCAAAGATCATAATAGAGTAATATACCACATTTATTTCTTATTTCGAATTTTAAGGGAATGCACATGTTTTTCATTACATGGATTGCTGTTGTAATGCTTGAGTCATAGCTACAGGTGTGTCCATCACCGAACTAGTGTCCATTGTAACCATTAGTTAAGTTTCTGTCCCTCCCCTCCACCTTCTCGACTTCCTCTGAGTTTTGCTTCCCTCTGTGCACATGTGTGCCCATTGATTACTTCCAATTTAATAATGAGAACATATGGTGTTTGCTTTTCCAATCTTGAGATACTTCACTTAGAAGAATTGTCTCCAGTTCCATCCAAATTGTTGCAAAAGTCATTAATTCATCCTCTTTATGGCTGAGAAGTACTCTATAGTATACATATACGTGTACCACATTTTATTCATCCACTTATGAATTTAAGAACACTCGGGATGATTGCACATCTTTGTGATTGTGAATTGTGCTGCAATAAACATTTTAGTCTAGGTGTCTTTTTGATAGAAAGATTTCTTTTCTTTTGGTAAATACCCAGCAGTGGGATTGCTGGATGGTATGGCAGGTCAACTTTTAGTTCTTTGAGGAATCTCCATACTACTTTCTATAAAAGTTGTAATATATTGTGCAGTCCCACCAATAGAGTATAAGTGTATTACACTTTGAAAATATCTATGCAAATAAACTAGAAAAAGTAGAAAAAATGGACAAATTCTGGATACAACCTCCTGAGATTCAATTAGAAAGAAATAGAATTCCTAAACAGACCAATAATGAATAACATGATCCAAGCAGTAATAAATAATCTTCCAACAACAACAAAAAACTTGGATCAGAGTGAGTCAATAGCCAATTTCTACCAGGCCTATAAAGAAGAGCTGGTACTCACTCCAAAGAAATTATTCCATAACATAGATGAGGAAATTCTCCCCCAACTCATTCTATGAAGCCAATTTCACCTTGATACTAAAGCCAAAACAGGACACACACACAAAAAGAGAATTTTAGAATAATAATCATTATATATAATATAAAAATCCTCAATGAAACACCAGCAAACCAAATTCAGCAGCACATCAAAAACACAATCCACCACGACCAAGTGGGCTTTATCCCAGGGATGCAAGGATGGTCCAACACACACAAACCAATAACTGTGATTCACCACAGAAACAAAAAGACCATGTGATCATCTCAATAGATGCAGAAAAAGCATTCGATACAATCCAGTACCCTTTCAATGCTCAACAAAGTAGGCATAGAAGGAGCATACCTCAAAATTATAAAAACCATATATGACAAACCCATAGTCATCATAATACTGAGTGGGGACAAGTTTGTCCCACTACAAACTGGAACAAGATTAGGGATTTGACTGTTACCACTTCTATTCAGACAGTGCTGGAAGTTCTAGCCAGAGCAATTAGGTGAGAGAAAAATAAAGTCATCCTACTGGGAAAGAGGAGATCAAATTGTTGCTCTTTGCTGACAATATGATCTTGTACCTAGAAAGCCCCAAAGACCCCATCAAGAGACTCATGGAATTGATAAATAAATTAATCAAAGTATCAGGATAAAAAGAATGCACATAAATCAATAACATTTCTATATACCAATAACAGTCAAGCTGATTGTCAAATCAAAGACTCAACACTATTCACAATAGCTACAAAGAAAATAAAATACCTAGAAATATCCACTCACCCAAGGAGGTGAAAGATCTGTACAAGGAGAACTATGAAGCACTGAGGACAGAAATCTCAGAGGACACAAACCAATAGAAAAACATGTCATGCCCATGGATTGGCAGAATCAACACTGTTAAAATATCCATATTACCCAAAGTGATTTATGGATTCAATGAAATCCCTATCAAAATACCAACTGCATATTTCAAACATCTAGGAAAAATAATTCTATGCTTCATTTGGAAGCAGAAAAGAGTCTGAGTAGCCAAAGCAATCTTAAACAAAAAGAACAAATCTGGAGGCATCGCATTACCATGTTTCAAACTATACTGCAAGGCTATCGTAACCTAAACAGCCTGATATTGGTATAAAAGTAGAGACATAGACCAGTGGAACAAAATAGAGAAACCAAATACAACACCACCTACCTGTAGCCATCTGATCTTTGACAAAGCAGATAACAACACACACCATTGGAAAGCTGCCCTATTTAATGGATGGTGCTTGGAAAATTAGACAGCCATATGCAGAAGAATGAGACATGACCCCTATCTCTCACCACTCAGAAAAATTAATTCAAGATAGATTAAAAACTTAAATGTAAAGTATGCAACTGTAAGAATTTTAAGGGAAAAACATAGGGAAAATTCTTGTCTAGATAGTAGCCTAGGTGAAGAATTTATGCAAAAGACCTCAATGGCAATCACAACAACAATTAAATAAAAGGGATTTGATGAAAGAGCTTCTGTATAGCTAAGGAAAAAAAATTAACAGAGCAAATAGACAACCTACAGGATGGGAGAAAATATTCACAAGTTATACATTTAATAATGGGCTAATAACCAGAATCTATAAAGAACTCAAGCAAATCAGCCAGAAAAAAACAACCCTATTAAAAAAGTGAGCAAAGATATGCCATGTTTATTATTTGCAATAATCAATATTGCTCAGGTGGTAATTCTTACCAAATTGGTGAACAGATTTAATACCATCTAAACCAAACCCCCAAAAAGTTGAGGGAGAAAGATAGAGTGGGTGGGTTGACAATTTATGTGGCAATAAAGTAAGCCAAAATGACTAAAACCATCTTAAAAGAGAAAAGTCAGGAGACCAGAGTGCCAAATATCAAGGTTAGTTATTGACCTCCAAACTTAAAACAGTGCTATTAGTGCAAGAGTAGAGGAGACAATGGAACTGAATGTCCAGTAGTCAACCCTAACCTATGAACTACCTAGTTTATGATAATGATGTCACTGCAGTGCAGTATGGAAAGTATTTTCAATAAATGGTGTGTAATTAATTGGATATCCATAATAAAGGGGGGGGAAAGAATATTGATCCCATCACATCATGCAGAAATATCAGTTTCAGATGGTCCTAAAGCTAAATATAAAAGGTAAAACAAAGCTTCTAGAAAAAGAATGCATTTTTCACTGAACCCTAAAGGAATGCTGATAAACTGGGCTACATTAATACTTCTACCATCAACACACACCATTAACAGAATCACAGGGACAACCCACAGTGTTGGCATTGCAGAGTCTTGTTATAGATTTTTGGAGGTCTATGACAAGTCTTAATATCTGGTGCTTTCCTGTATAGCAATGAAAAAGATAATCCAATTACAAAATGGGTGAATAACTTAAATATATGCTTAACACAATAATATATCCAAACAATAAGAAAGTGTAAAAGTGCTTAATATCATTAGTCATTCAAAAATGCAAATTATAGTAATAATTTTATACCACTACATGTACAGAATGGCTAAGGTGAAGCACAAATCCAGCAACAACAAAAATAAATTAACCCCCAGCAATACTAGGGGTTGGTTAGCAGGTGAAGTGTCTTGCCTTCTTGGGCACTAAGAAGACATGGACATAACTATTCCAGGAAACTGGAAGTATCTACTAAGCCTCATCATATGCTTGCCTTATGACCCAGCAACTCCACACCTCAGCGCTTACCCCTCTTTAATACACACATAAGTTCACCGAAAGGCATGCACAAGTATATCCATAGAAGCATTATTTTATAATAGTCCTAAATAAGAAACAGCTATTTTCTTATTCACAACAGAAAGGAGTTTTTTTTTTTTTTTTTAAGTGTGGTCTAGTCTTACAATGAATGTGAGAAAGCAATTAAGAAATGGACTACAGATTCCGTGTCTGGCTCAACCTTTATCACTCCAATGGCTCAATACTTTATGAGGTCACTAGTGTTGTCCTAATAATCTACAGAAGCCAAATCTTTTCTGCTTTTAACTTAACCTTTTTCCAGTACTTCCTCCTTTACTTGTTCTCTGTTTTTAAAAGCACACAATGGAATTTTCCTTTTTTTTCCATTTCTTAGTCTCCTTTGCTGGCTTCCTCTGATGGTGATGCTGTTCTGTATTGTGCCATCCTAGGGGTTTATCTTCTAACCATCAAGTCACTCTGGGCAAACTCATGCATCCTCCATGACTTCAGGCATCACCTCCACCCTCCTGACCTCTAATCTTGAACCAGACTGTCTGTCCCTTCTGAATTCTCACCCCAAATCTTCAGTTCTGTCCCTCCTGGGTGCCCTCTCCTGACTGCCCTGTGTCAACATGTCTCAAATCAAACCAATTTTTGCTCAGAATGTTCTACTGTTGCCATCCCTCTGCTTTTCTAAATCAGCATTTGTTCTATTGATGTTTCTCTTTCCTTAGTCCAGCAGTTCTCAACCTGTGGGTCAAGACCCCTTTGTAACAATGAAAATACATCTCAGTATTAGGAAGGTTGAGAACCATTGCCTTAGCCCCTACATCCAATTTCTCAAGTTTTCATGATCTGGCCCCACCTAACATTCCCATCAAACTTCAGCCAAACTGAAACACTACCTTTTCAATGGAGTCCTCTATGTCTCTCTGGATGATATTCCTTCTGCCCAGTCTACAGTAATAATAGATTTTTTAAAAAAATGATTTCAAAGATACCTCAACATTGCAGTGACTCTCCTTTCCTTGGGCGCTGCCTACAGCAAACAGAGCTGTACCGACCATCACCGTGTCTATATATAGAATGTGTGGTTATGGTCCCTGATTAATTTGGAAGAGGACATCTGACTGTAGCAAGAAAAATGAAATTGGCTAGGGAATTGGGAATTTTGAACCCAAACACAAACAGGAATGATTGGGAGTAACAATATGAAGTAAAGCACTTTAGGTCAGCACTGGCTAAGAAGGAATGTGCTTCTCAGGACTGGCTGCCCTCAGACTGAGATGGATATCAACACGGTCCCACCGAGACTATCTGCTTAAGAGAAGTGACAATACGCCATAGGTAGTATGTTTCCATGTCTAATATGTCCTCTATGTATGGGCTTAGCACACTTCCACTGTGCAGCCCTGTTGGCACATATGTCCTGTATGTGACTTGTTCATATCACTTTGGTAGTTCATTTCTTTTTTTCTTGAGACAGTGTCTCACTATGTCACCCTCAGTAGAGTGCTGTGGTGTCACAGCTCACAGCAACCTCAAACTCTCGGGCTTAAGTGATTCTCTTGTCTCAGCCTCCCAAGTAGCTGGGACTGTAGGCACCTGCTACAACACCTGGCTATTTGTTGTTGTTGTTGTCATTGTTGTTTAGCTGGCCCAGGCCAGGTTCGAACCCATCAGCCTCGGTGTATTTGGCCAGCACCCTACCCACTGAGCTACGGGCACCGCCAGTTTATTTCTTTAAATAGCTTGAATTATTCATATTGATCATATTGTTATTAATATTACTGAGAAATTGTTGATTACAGTGTGCTATGCATTATATTAAGCACTTGATGTTTGTGATTATAGTTAATCCTCACAATAACCACAGGGGAAATTGGTTATCGTTTTTTGTACTAAGGCACATAGACGTAATTAGCTCAACTTCCTTGCTCAAGATGACGTAGAGAAGTGATGAAACTCCTGAAGGGACACAACTAGGGCCACAGTGTGAACCAATGCCCAGCGATACTGCCATCTCCAGCAGTACCAGGCAGGGGGTGTGCAGAGACTACCGTCTGTACACCTTTCCAGGGGTGCTCACCTGCCCGCACATGAGAACCACTTGCAGAGCTTGTAGAACATGCTACTGCTGTGGCCCCCTGAGAGCGTCTGACTTACTAGGTCTGGAGTATTTCCCCAGCCATCTGTATTGTTAAAATTTTCCCAGGCAAGATTGTCAAATAGCCAGAATTGAAAACCATCTTGTTTTCCAATAGTAACCAATTTCTTAGAAGTAGCCAACACCCCCAACTCACCCATTCCCCCTACTCCACAATCATCTGAGGGTTTCAGGGCACAATTTGAAATCTTAAAATGGAAATGTTTCTGTGAGCCACCCCTATGTCACCTGACGAGCCTGCTTGGAAAATTATCCTACCAGCCTTTTTTCACTTCCATAAATTAACACTAGATGGCAACCTACACATAGGAATCTTCTTAGGTTAAGCATCTCTATAGTTTTTGAAACATTTTTTTCTTGAAATAACCTACTTAGCCAATATTTGAGTATAGTAATATAGAATTAAAAACATAGGATTTCTTCATAAATTGATTTAGAACAGTCCTCGTGTTGTGAACAAGGTAAGTCCTGTAGGTTTGTGCTTACGTTGAATTTGTATATAAGTTGACATAGCTACATTTACCCGTTACCTACAATAGCCCCTGTTTGTAAGTGCAAGTTCTATGTAAGTCAGATGTTTGTAATTCAAGGACTTTCTGTACTCTGTATTGTGGGTTAACGCGCCCTTAAAAAGTCACAAGTGCCCTGTGTATATATTACGGCCTGGATGTCAGTTGTCTTTCAGTTAGTTTCAGCTTTTAAAAGGTATTCATTAATCACAGACGTATATAAAATTAAACACCTGTTATTTTGTCATACCTGAGAACACACCTGAAATATATGCACTTATATATATTTCACTTTACCTGTTAAATAATTGACCCACTGATGTAAACATTTCCAAGTATCCTCCTTCCCTTTCTTGGGGAGCTTGTATCTCCAGCAGAACAAGGCAGGGGCCACTTAGACACAACTGTATGTTCACTTTTCTTTTCCCTTAGTATTGGTGTAGGCTTGGATGATGGAGCTATGGAGGTAGGGCATGTGAGAAACAATATAGGAATACAATATACTGCTTATATTGAGGAACTATGTAATAATCTTGTCATTGATTTAGGTATTTACAGCTGGTGAAGCGCCTTCCTCTCCCTGGTCTCAAAGCGGCCCCACTCTGCCCAGCCGCCTCTGAGCTGGCACACTCAGGGCAGTCAGGACTGTACCTGTGTAGCATGCTTGGGCTTTTGCAAGCAGCAGCAGCAGCAGCGTTCTTCATTCTAAATTACTTTCAGCACCATGAGTTTTCAGGTGTAATACACCTAATATCACTCATCTGACCCTTAGCATGATGAAACGTGAGGTGTGAGGGATTTAAAGGTTCTAGGAATCTCTCTAAATGCAAGTAAATGATCACCAGCTTAATGGTTGCTCAGTTCCCTGGGACGTAGTCTAAATTCCTTAGTACATGTGCAAGGCCGTTTAAGCTCCGGCCGCCTTCTCCCTGTATCTCAGCCTTTTCACCCACAGCCTCACATGCTCACGGAGGGGTCAGATTGCATTTGTTTCAGCAGTAGCTTATCTCTGCTACCTTCCAGACCTGCACATCAAACTGTGTTTCTTCTTTTTTTCTCTTGTTTTGGTCTAATTATACTGGCCTGCCTCAGAGGTGGTAGTATCCAGAGGAGTTTAGTTTGAAGACTTCTGGTGGATAGCAAATCAGAAGATGCCCAAGTTCCTGATATAAAATGGTGTAGAATTTTTATATAACCCCCACACAGATAGTTTGAATTATTTCTAGTTTGCTTATTATACCTAGTACAATGTAAATGCTATATAGTTGTTATACTATATATGTGTGTGTGTGTGTGTGTGTGTTTAGAGAAAGGGTTTTACTATATTTCCCAGTCTGTTCTCAAACTTCTGGCTTCAAATGATTCTCCCACCTCGGCTTCCCAAAGTACTGGGATTATAGATATGGTGATGCCCAGCCTGCATTTGTATTTATATTACTGTTTATTGTTGTGTTGTTTATTTTTTCAAATTTTTGATCTGAGTTTGATTGAATTTGTAGATACAGAACATGGAGATATGGGGGGGGGTCAAGTGTACTCTCTCCCCTCTTTTATTCTGAATGCCATTCCAATACATGCTTAGCCCACCTGCACATATTTAATGCCTATTTCCTTGTTATCTAAATATTTGGCATCAGCTCACATGTGACTTCCTCCTGGAAGCCTTCTGTGACTACCCCAGTGTGAACTGATTTTCTCTCCTGGGTGTTTGTATTTCTTCATTTAGACTACGGTCCATACTATGTTATATTTGCCTTTTGTTGGTAGGGACAGGACTATAAAACACCATGGAAGCATGTTTATTGCAGCCCAATTCACAATTGCCAGGTCATGGAAGAAGCCCAAGTGCCCATCCATCCACGAATGTATCAATAAACTGTGGTATATGTACACCATGGAATACTATGCAGCCATAAAGAAAGATGGAGACTTTACGTCCTTCATGTTTACATGGATGGAGCTGGAAAATGTTCTTAGCAAAGTATCACAAGAATGGAAGAAAAAGTATCCAATGTACACAGCCCTATTATGAAACTAATTTATAATCTAATTATAGTCTAAGAATATGCGGAGGGGGAGGGGAGGGAGAAGGGTGGAGGCAGGGTGATTCGAGGGATCACTTCTATGGTTTATCTTTCAAGGGTACAAGTGAATCTTTCTAAGAGTAGAATATAAACATCTTAACACAATAACTAAGAAAATGACATAAAGGCTATGTCAACAAGTTTGATGAAAATATTTCAAATTGTATATGAAAACACCACACTGTACCCCATGATTGCATTAATGTGCACAGCTATCATTTAATAAAAAATAAATAAATAAAACACCATGGAAGCAGACTTTTGCTTGTTCTTATATTCTCAACATCTGGTACAGTGCTTGGCACATGCAAGGCCATCCATCATTATTTGTTGAATAAGTGAAGAAGATTGCAATATCTAATAGCACCTCCCTTATATAATTTTCTACTCATCTTTGAAAGCAGTAATCCTCAAACTTTCAAAGAATAGATTTGATAAAAAAGTTGATGCCTACAAATAATAGATTATCTAGTACCAGCCCATATTTTCCCCTTTCCAGTAAACCAAAGGAGAAGTCCATCTAGTATTAAAAAACAAAATAAAGCAAAACAAAACTCTCTATAGCACCCCAAACTCTTGCAGATTCACTTTAGGTTCAAAGTGACATATATGAGCTGTAAAAAACATAATAAAATTTGCCTCTTTTGCTACAAAATTAAAGTGAATGCAACTTTACATAACTATGCAAACTTTGAGACCTCACTCTATTGAGAACTTAAGATGAGTTGGGCTCACTAAGTATATTGAGACCTCATATTGAGACCTCACTCTATTGAGAACTTAAGATGAGTTGGGCTCACTAAGAACAGATTTAGGTCTTCACAAAGAGTCATTCCTAGAGTACAGATGAGCTCACATCCTTCCATTCTTACCACCTCTGCCTCCTCCCTTCATCAGAATCCCAGTGCTGAGGAAGAATAAACTTTATAGATAAGATTAGGGTACATTCTTCTAAAATGACATAATAGTTTGTAGATAAACCTGAGTACTGTCATGGTCCTAAATTTTGTGTGCTTGCTGACACATTTACTAAGAGGCTCTTAATTGTTTTGTTTGGTGGAAAGATAATGGAATTGAATGAAGTCCTTTTAGCCACTACTCTGGATGAGACCAAACTGAGAACAAAACAACTTCTAGGAAAACATTATTCTATTCTTGGTCCCACCTGCACTTTCACCAAATCTGAGCATAATTATTTTTATGTCATTCTGTAAAAACCTATTTGAAGGTTATTACAAGCAATAGCATGACCCCTGAAACTCATTTTGCATCTCTGTAAGGACGTCATTGTATTCAACAAGGTGCTTTTTGTTATTCCCTTGAAGAAAATCTTCCATGATTTTGACCTCAAAAGTGACTGCTATTGTCCTGAGTACTTTGTTTTTGTCTGATAGATCAATGGGAACTTGCTAAAATTATAGATTCCAGGACCTCACCCTGGATCTACAGAATTAGAAATTCTGTAGGTGGGGCCCAAGGGATTCTAGTTTGATGAGCTCTTTGGATAACTCAGATACACACAAACGATTGGAACTCCCTCCCTCTCCTAGATAAGAGTTATGTGACCGACCAGGTTTCTCTTCAAACTTGGCCACTGGAATGATAGAGATACATATCTGTGGTTCTCTGGTAGTCTCTGTGTAGAGCTTTGTGCTTTTTAGCCCTTTCACCATCTCATGTGTTTTCATCTTTGATTCTTTGTATTTTTTCTTCCATTTCACGTCTAATTTAAATTCTTGTCATATTACATGTCCACACAAGCCATCTTAATTATTTTTGAAACATGACAAGAAACAGTAGGATAGTCAAATATAAAGTAATTATTACACTCAGCTTTCATAGAGAAAAAAAGATTCATGGAACTTGGTGCAGAGTAAGCGCTCTTGGCAGAAGTGGAGAAGGCCCTGCGTGTGCATGTGTGGTGTGTGGTGTGTGGTGTGTGGTGTGTGCCCTCACTCATGCTGGAGTGTGAGAGGAGGAGGTGGTGATGCGGAGTGGAGAACTAGTCTACTTATCACTGAGTGACTTCTTCTATCAAAAAGCAGCTTCACTTCCCTGTTGCTTTTCATTAAACTCACAGTCTATATACCAGCTAGAAAACACATCTGAGAGGTGATGTGGACGTTTCGATTGGACAAATTCCTGCCCTCTTTTGTACCCTGTCATGCTTAGCCACAAACCTTTCCACTTAAATCCTTGTTTCATCTCTGTCATTTGCTGGCTAATCTCTATAATTAATTGATAGCAGCTTTAGGGAGTAATTCCAAAACCACTGCGAGGCAACCCCTAGATTGTTTTAGTATTTTTCCATTTAGGAAATTTACTCTCTTCTTTTCTATCTTTACTAAAACCACCTCACCTGCCTGTGAAAATCAATATAAATGGGGTCAGAGCTGTGAATTATACCACATAGGGACTGTCTGCTGTATCTACCTAATGACTAGGCATGTGTGCAGCTGGGAAAATCAGATTCTCTTACCTTATTTCACTCTCCCTGTCATTTTTATGAAGACGCTCCAATGGGACAATAATTTGAGACCTCTCAGCTGAATGGCCTCTGGCAGCCATTAGAGGGTGCACTGTGGTGTCCCTTTCTGTCTTAGAAACCAGGATTAAGGCCGTTAGGCAGCAGCATTTGTTGGTTTTCACTTTGTCGGATGCTCAGTGTCACAGGGCTCCAGTGCCCTGCGGTAGTGGCTGGGCCTCACCATACTAAGAGCAGCTTTATACTAGTTGGGTAACAGGTGGGCCATTTGGTCCAGGTGAAACCTAGAGCCTGATTAATCTAACTGAGAAATGCCCTTTAGTGCTCTGTAGGTCAGCACAGAGCTTGTCCAAATGCTACTAAATTCTGCAGTAAGTAATAAGCGAAGGGACCCACTTAAAGACAAGGTCCTTCAGTTCAACCAACATTCTGAGCACACATTCCTGCAGGGGTGGGTGAGGCATTGCAGGGAAGATGGAGTGCTGTCCTCCAGACAAGTACAGTTAGTAAGAGGGGGCGTTTAGTGAGCACCTGATAGTTAATATACATGATTTAATTTAATTCAAAAAAGTGGAGTATTATTCCCTTCTTACAAATAAAGGTACTAAATCTAGAATGGATGAGAAACTCGCCCATGGATATTTAGGTAGGTGTTAGAATTAGGCTCCAAAACAGCTTCTTTTTCCCGCCTACTGTCCAATGTCCAGTAGAAGGAGAGGTGTGTGTGTGTGTGTGTGTGTGTGTGTGTGTGCGTGCGCGCAGGCAGGGTTAATAAGACACATAAATCAATAACTATAATACCAAGAAGAAGAAAATACAGAAAGTAGGCTGGAGTGAGACCAACATTTCTCTATAGAGATTTGGAGGGAATACTCTCCTTAAGAGGAAATATACTTCATGGAAAAGTTGGGCTCTGTATTTGAAGGCCTTAAGGAATGCATGAAATCAGGAAAGATGGAGGTGAGACTCGCCTACCCTCTAGATGAAACAGCATGAAAAATCCTTAGAGTCAGGGAAGGATTGGTAAGCTTAGGGAAGGGTAGGAACTCCATGTAGGGTAGGTCCAACAGGCCAGCAGGAGGAACCCCACTGAAGGGGTTCCTTCAGTAAGAGCTGGCGTTTTAATGTATATTAACATAATAGTTAATATACATGATTTAAATTAATTTGAAAAAGTGGAATATTACTCCCTACTTACAATAAAGGTACTAAATCTGGAATGGATGAGAAACTTGCCCATGGATATTTAATCCTCAGTTGCAGGACCCTGGATGCTGCCTGGGCTCTGGACTTTGCCAATGGCCAGTGAAAGATTGGTGAGCGACAGAGAGATTAGTAGCAGCCTGCATGCAGGATTCAGAGATGGGAGAAGGACAATTTGCTTACAGGAGTGTAATTGAAAAGGAGGGAGCCGTTTCAAAGACTTTTGTGGCAGTTCAAGAAAGAACAAGTGAGGGTAACTTGGCTGTGGGCACCATGAACTCACAGGAAGGGAGCAGACCCAAAGCTCTTGGTAGAGACATCATTTATAGGATTTCAGCAATGATTAGGAACATATCTGGGACATATTGAGCTTTAAACATGAGTAGGAAATCTTGGTAGAGATGCCCAGAGGGCAGTTGGAGTGGCCAGCCGAATTTTGTCAGTGAGAATTAGGAAGATGGAGCATTTACTTCACGTGATACTGGACATGGTAAGAGAAGAGGTCATCGCAGAAAGTCAGAAGGGCGAGATCAGAGAAGGGAATAAAAGAAGATCCTCTTGGGTCTTGGAGGAAGATTATTCAGGAAGTTGTTCTGCATAAAATAAAAATAGTGACTAAGAGCCTTGAACTTCTGATAGAAACTGGTATCTTGATATCTCAAAGCAAGAGGCTGGTTATCAATTATAAGCACAATTTGTGCAGAAAACCACCAGGGGAAATGAAGGAAGCACTGCCTATAATTAAATGGCAGATTTATCTTTCAAAACTGCTTATACCTAAAAGTTTTAACAGGGAGGGAAGAACCACCCTGTAATTTTAGTAAAGTTTGGACCGGGTAAGTCTCTTTATTTGAGATATTCAGGATCCCCCCTATTTTACTTTCACTTTTCTAACAGTTGGCCAGAATTAAACTCTTTTCAGTTTTCTCCTTTTGGTTTAATTTACTGTGTCCTGTGTAATAGAAGCAGATACTGATAATTCCCCTTTAAAATATAAGCCTGAAGCGTGGGTTAACAGAAATCCACCATAAAACTTTTCCTGCACTTAGTAATTTTTTTGCTTGTTCCAGCACTGGAACGTAATCCTGCCTCATTATGTAGTGATTATCTGGGCAGGGCTACAACTTGAACAAACATTGATTCCAGCCAGAAACACTTCAAAGGGCAAGATTACTCTTTCAATATTTACTGTTCTGCCCGTTGAGGTTTAGGCCACTACACTGCCAATGAATGGCTTTTAAACACCTAAGGAAAGGTTAATAGATAAGAATGATAGCTCTCGTACTCTTAAGTCACTTGGTTATTGGTGAGTAATATTACAGAGTATAAGATGATTGTGGAAATTACTAGGATAAAATGAATAGCACCACCATGGAAATGGCCTCCTTTATACTGACGATCAAACTCCACTCACAGCAGGCTCATAGCACCTGAAAGGGCGGCTCCTCTCTGTGCACCTCCACCCTCCACCCCCAAAGCACAAATGTCCCTTTCAGGGGAATCCATTCCACCAAAGGCAAAGGCACCTTTGGCTTCTCCCTCTTTCCTCTAGTGGCAAAACTCAGGATAGGTTCCAGGGGAGAATCTGTTTAAACATTTTGACTCTTTGAAAGAATCCGATCTTGTTCCTGTTAGACTCATTTTCAATGCATCAACTCCTTAAGATAATGGAGAGGACATATGGCTTTAAAATAATTCACTTGAATAAATTCAACCAGTAGGGGTTGCTTCCTAGCTCTGGACCCGTGGAGGCAGTAGAGACATTGGTAAGAAAGGTGCCGGAGTCAAACAGTCCAGAGTTCAATGCTCTGTTCATTTCTTTTATCATCTTAGTGTGATTTAAGCCAGTACTTCTGGAGAACCAACAGTGGTAGGTTTTAGGTGCTAGGGTTATGGTAAGGAACAAGCAGACACAGTCCCTGCTCTGATGGAGTATATGTTTCAGTTGGAGGAGACAGACAATTTAAAAAATACCATCATAAAAATTAAAACAAGGCCCCGAGGCTCACTGTTCCTGGGTGGTCTGTAATTGTCTGGATGGTCAGAGAAGCTGGCTGAGGTGTTCTGTCTCCTGTCTGTGTAATCTTCGTCAAGATTCCAAACTAAGTTGCTGGGAGGATTTAGCTCAATAATAATTGAAAACCGTGAAATGTGTGGCCTGGCATGTCAGAAGCATACAATGAACATTATCTGATACTGTTTTTTGTTCCCGGTGAGAGGATTTTGAATTGTTTGTTCATTCACGGCTGTATCCTCAGTGCATAGAGCCGTGCCTGACCCAAGGCAGACGTTCAGTAACGTATGTTAGCTGTATGATTTTAAGAATGAAAATAACCATCCTGGGGAAGAAAAAAAAAAAAAAAGACAACAGCAGAGATAAAATTCAACTGAAAAAACAATATATAGACTGCTTGCTGCATCCATGGCAAACTGAATGTGCCAAAATGTGAATTTTTAGGGGGAAACCTAATGTGCCAAAATGTAAATTTTTAGGGGGAACTTATGATGCCAAAACTAGAGCTCAGAATTTTAAATCATAACTAATCCTCAGATGGGGTAATCAAATACTGTCTTCATCCACTAGGGGGAGTCTACTACTTGACCCATTCCACCTTTCCCAAGCACAGCTGAAGTAGCTTTGATACCAAGTTAAAGAGACAACTAGGGCTAATGACTTCCTCTGCACATTTTTGTTTAAGGAGATGGTTAAAAACTTGGTCTCCAAGCAAATCAAGTAGTAACCAAAAGAAATGATCAAACTCTAATTCCTTCAAGACAAAAGACTAAACATGAAAGAAATTGCATGCTTTTATTTCATTAACAAGAAGAACAAAATCTCTTGTAACAAAGATGAATATACGTTCATTTTTATCTCTTGTAATGAAGGTGGATATACACTCATTGAGTACTTACCCTGGGCACTCATGGGTGCTTTGAAAACCATTGTGGAAAAGTTACTACGTGATTGAGGAATCAAAGTTCACAAATGTTCACTTTTTGCTCATTTCCTTGCATGCTTGATCCAGACAATTTGAGAATTATACTATTTTGCTTTTCATTAAAACTGACTTCTTTCCGTTTACCACTCCTGAATGTAGTTATAAAGTACAAATAATTTCTACAAAAATCAATGTTGAACATATGCTGAGATGACAGGCAGGAAGTATAAATAGAGCCATAATCCTCTACCAGCCTGGAAATCCGCTGACCTCAGGGCACTTGTTGGCAAATGCTGCCTCTGCACAGTACACAGGTGAAAGTCCCTGCTTCCTGCCTCAGGGGACTGTTACCTGACATCCTGGAACTCTCAGGTAGGACTCACTACCGCTTAAATGCAGATTATTTTATCATAATGGTAACAGTTGTAGACATGCCTGTTGAATTTATCATATTTGTACAATGGGATGCTGTGTGGAATCTTCCATGTTGTTAAGAATTTCAGTGGTTCCATGTTATAAATAAAAAGCATTCTATGGTGCAAATACCCAATGCAAAGATGCACCTGTGTTTTAAGCCAACTACTCCCCCCCCTCCCCACAACACACAGGCTAGCTAGAGAATGAGACTGTTCTGATGCTGTCTGCCTGCAGAGGGGGAGACTTGGCCTGTCCTAGAAGGTGCAGTTTGCAGGGGGAGAGATGCTCTGCTCGAAGTAACCCCAAGAGCTGGAGGTGCCGGGAGAATCTCCATCAGGCTCGGTGCCATCTGAACGAGAGGGAAATGGGCACTTTTCCCTCAGATGTCTGTGTGGTCAGGGGCTTGTGGGTCTATTGTGTCCTCTGTTGTGAAGCAGGGGGAGAGGTCCATGGTACCTCGTATCTCAGAGATTGCAGGTAAGGAGTGGGGTCAGGGATGCTTGTGGTGCCAGGAGGGAAGGACAATGGATCCCTGTGTCCTTTCCAGCCTGAGAGAGGATGCTGTGGGGAGGGGAGATTCACAGCTGCAGGTTTGCTGGGGACACCACAGGATGGGAAGCAAGGAAGTGCAGGCCACAGGGCAGGGCCAGGTGGATGGGCCGGCGGGGGGCTGGCAGTGGAGGGGACCAAGCTTAGGGCTGAGCTAAAGGGGAAAAGTTGGACTGAAGTGAACTCAGAGAAGTAAAAATTGGGGAGTTGAACACAGGAGATGAAATCAAGGTGCACATCATCCCCACTGAGACAAACTGTGGGGGTGAATACTAACTGAAGTTGCCTGGTGCTGAAGGGGAAGGGAGATCCCCCAACCGGGAGGCTTGCTGCGGGCTTTCCACAAGCCAGCAGAGAACAAAGGACCTCTCATCTCACCCCATGAGAGAGAGCCATGAAGTTCTAGTTCTCTGTACTTAGGAATTTCCACCTCTGGCTCTCCATCCTGCCTGGTGTAAAAGTGAAAAAATTTTCTGTTGACAATCATGAGCCCACAGCCCACTTTTACCCCTTTCTGGTTGCCTGAGAAGTTCCCCTTACAGAGGCCAAAGTGTTTGGGGAGTTCTCTGAGAGGCTCCCCTCTGGGAGAAGAAATCATGGCTCTATAGGACTAACTTCCGAGTGATGTGTTCTCTCCTGAGTCTCCCTCTTGTTATGGGGGATCTTTTCCCTCACCTCTGGAAAGGCCCTTCCCCTGGACCTGTGCCTGGTGACCCCCAGCTTCCCTCCTGCCAAGTCAGAGAAAGACAGGCCTATCCATAGGTGACCCATCCTGGGAAGGTTCAGGAAGCAGATCTTCCTCTCCAGCCATAGGTGATGGCTACATTATATCTAGTCCACAGACAGGACTGAGGTGGGGGGACGACCAGGGCTTCCTTGAACTTGTTTGTGCAAGGGGTGTTCAGGCTGCTGAGGCAGGAGCAGCTGGAACTGTCTAGCAGATTCCCCTTCTCCAGCTGCCACCTGTGGAGGGGCATGGGTTCACAAATAATTTGAATTTGTGCAAGTCGGGGTTGGGACTGTGGGGAGTGGGAACAGTGGATTTGTCCACAGATTCCCCTCCTCTAGCTGTTTCCAGTGGGGGGCTGCAGCAGTTTGAATCTTTTATAATAGAAATTCCAGTGAAATAGGACAGCTTCTTTAAACTGGGTAGAGGTCAGGCTGGCACCAGGACAAAATCAGTTTCTCCTATCTAAGCAGGGCTGGCCCTCAGAGACTCTCAAACTGCAGCCCCAAAGAGCTACAGCTTTCAAGGCTGCTGGGGAAGAGCCACAAGCCCAAGCTCTAGTACATTGATGAAGGGGTGGTAAGCTCCATTTCCTGGGGCCTCCAGGTCTGATCTGACTCTCTCATTTTTAGTTGCCAAATAGGTCTCTGTGCTGCTGCCTGAGGAACCTCCATTAGATTATCTCTCAAAAACTATTAAGGGACAACCTAATATTACAGCTAAAAAGTATAATTAATATTTTTTAAAAAGCTGAAAATACTCTTGGGGTGAAACCAGCAGAAGAAGTCAGAGCAGATCAGCTTCCCCAAGAGAGTACAAGGGAAATACAGCAGAAAATACCATTTATAGAGAAATTATTGCAATTTCAGAAATTGAATCCAGAATATGGATAGCAAATAAGATGAAAGAAATTGAGGAGAAGATAGAAAAATAAATCCAAAAATAGTCCAAAAGTTATCTCAAGAAATCAATGAAATTAAAGACAAAGTCACCAAGGATCTAGACAGAATTAGGAAAGATACAACAGAGCTTAAGGAATTGACAGAGGAATTCAAGGAGCTTCAAAACACAGTAGAGAGCCTCAGTAACAGCGTAGAACATGGAGAAGAAAGAATTTCAGAAACCGAGGACAAGGCTTTTGAACTAATGTAGCCATTCAAATGGGCAGATAAAAAGAGAATAAAACCAGAATATTCCCTGAGAGAGTTACAGCCTTACTCTAAAAGATTGAATGTCTTAATTATAGGAATGTCTGAAGGAGAAGAGGTTGTTCCTAAAATCTCTGAGCTGTACTTCAAGACATCATGGTGGAGAATTTTTCAAGCATTCTGAGAAACACAGATATTCAGACAGTAGATAGTTTCAGAACCCCAGAACAATTCAATCTGAACAAAGTATCTCTTAGATATTGTAATTAACTTTGCCAAAGTCAATATGAAAGGGAAAATCCTGCAAGCATCTAGGCATAAGAAGTCTTACCTATGAAGGGAAAACTATCAGGATGACAGCAGACCTTCTAGCTGAAACTTTTCAAGCCCAAAGAGGGCAGTTATCAGCTTTTAATATTCTTAAACTAGACAATTTTCAGCCCAGGATCCTGTTATCCTGTATCCTGCTAAACTGAGTTTCATTTGCAAAGTAGAAATCAAATATTTTACTGATATGCAAATGAGGAAATATGTCATAACTAGACTAGCTCTATAGGAAGTACTTAGACCTATTCTTCCAATAGACCAGCATGATGGTTCATCACCAAAGAAAACACACCCAGAAATTAAAGAACAAAGCCTAGTTCTCTCAGCAGTACAAGGGATAAAACTAAGCACAAGACCTCCACAAAACAAGATGAACAAAACTCCACTATATCTATAAATTCTCTCATTTATAGAATGGCTTGAATTTCCCATTAAAGAGGCACAGGCTGGCTGACTGGATACAAAAGCATAAATCCATTATCTGCGGTCTCCAAGAAATGTACCTAACATCTAAGGATAAAACAAGACTCAGTGTGAAGGGATGAAAAACAATATTTCAGGAAAATGGAAATCAGAAAAAAGCAGTGTTTTCAATCTTATTTGCAAATACAATTGGATTTAAACCAACAAAAATAAGGAACAACAAGGATAAATGCTACATATTGGTCAGAGAAAGCATACAACATGAAGAGATTGTAATCATTAACATTTGAGCATCCAACCTGAATGAATGTACATAAAATGGACCCCTAAATTATCTGAACAATATGATATCTTCCAGCTCCATAATAGTTGGAGTTTTCAACATCCCGCTGACAGAACTGGACAGATCCTCTAAGCAGAAACTAAACAAAGAAGTAATAGACTTAAACACAACGCTGTGACAAATTGAGTTAACAGACATATATGGAACATTTCATCCTAATAAAACTGAGTATACATTCTTCTCATTAACCCATGAATTATCCTCCAAAATTGATCATATTGTAGGGCACAAATCTAACCTTACCAAATTTTAAAGAATAGAATTATTCCCTGTATTTTATTGGACTATCATGGAATAAAATTTGGACTCAACACCAATGGAAATCTTCATATCCACATAAAGTTATGAAAACTAAATAGCCTTATGCTGAACAACAGCTGTGGTAAGTATGAAATTAAGCAAGAAATCATTAAATTTCTTGAATAAAATGATAACAAAGCAAACGCTCTCAAAACCTAGGTGTGAGATACAACAAAGGCAGTCATAAGAGGGAAATTTACAGCATTAGATGCCTTCATCCAGAAAACATAAAGAAAGCAAGTCAACAACCTAATAGATCATCTTAAGCAACTAGAAAAGGATGAACAATGCAATCCCAAACCTAGGAGAACACAAGAATCATTCAGAAGACCAGTGGAAAAAAATGTTGGTTCTTTGACAATATTAATAAGAGTGATAAACCCTTGGCCAGACTAACCATAAATTAAAAAGCAAGCTCTCTAATTATCACAAGAAATAAAAAAGAGGACATAATAACAGATAGCACAGAAATACGAAAGATCCTCAATGATTATGACAAAAATATCGATGTTCAAAAATTTGAAAATGTAGAGGAAATGAACCTGGAAACATACCATCTTTCTAAACTCCACCAGAAAGAATTAGAAATTTTGTATAGATCTATATATCAAGCACTCGAACTGCATCAACAATACATAATCTTTCTGGACCAGATGGTTTCACACAAGAAATTCTACCAAACTTTTAAAGAGGAAGTAGTCTATATCTCATAACTTATTCCAAAACATTCCTCCCCAACACATCCTATGAAACAAATATCACCCTGATTCCAAAACTAGGAAAGGACCCCACAAAAAAGCAAAGTTATAGATCAAGATTATTAATGAATATCAACACAGAAATATACAATAAGATCCGAGGAAACAGACTACAGCTACACATTAAAAAAATTATACAGCATGATCAAGTGGGTTTTATCCCAGGGATGCAAGATTGATTCAACATATGTAAATACATAAATGTATTCACCACATAAATAAAATAAAAAACAAAGACCATATAATTCTCTCAAAGACCTTATGATGTAGAAAAGGAATTTGACAAAATTCAGCATCTTTTCCTGACAAGAATGCTTAACAAAATAGACATAAGTGGGATATTTCTTAAACTAATAGAAGCCATCTACAACAAACCCACAGCCAATATCATATTGAAGGGAGTAAAACTGAAAGCATTTCCACTGAGAACTGGAACCAGACAAGCATGCCTATTATTTCCACTGCTATTCAACATAATGCTGGAAGTGCTAGCCAATGCAATCAAACAAGAGAAGGAGATCAGGGGGGTTCAAATGGACATAAGAGGTCAAATTCTTGCTCTTCACAGATGACATAATTTTATACATGGCAAACCCCCGAGACTCAACTACAAAGCTCTTAGAAGTGATCAAGAAATGTAACATCTTGGGATACAAAATCAATATCCACAAATAAGTAGCCTTTATGTATGCCAATAACAGTCAAGCTGAGAATCAAATCAGAGATACAATACCATTCACAGCAGCTCCAAAGAAAATTAAATACCTGGAATATATATAACAAAGGATGTGAAGGATCTCTATGAAGAGAACAATGAAATCCTGAGAAGAGAACTAGCAGAAAACATTAACATATTAAAGAACATGCCATGCTCCCATCTGGGAAGAATCAACATTATTAAAATATTCATACTACTGAAAGCAATCTATAGATTTAATGCAATTCCCATCAAAGCAACAACATTGTACTTTGAAGAACTTGAAAAAATACCAAATAGCCAATAGAATTTTAAAAAATAAAAAGAAAATTTGGAGGCAACACTTACCAGACTTCAGGTTATACTACAAGTTTATAGTGATCAAAACAGCATGGTATTGACACAAAAATAGAGATATAGATCTATGAAACAGAATGGAAAACCTAGACATGAACCCAGCCACATATCACCATCTGATCTCTGGTAAACCAAACAAAAGCATGCACTGGGGAAAAGAAATCCTATTTACTAAGTGGTGCTGGAAGAACTGGTTAGACACATATGTGGAAGACTGAAATTGGACCTTTATCTCTCAGCATTGACAAAAATTGACTCTTGTTGGATAAAAGATTTAAATTTAAGGCATGAAACAATGAAAATTCTATAAGAAAGTTGGGTAAAACTCTTTATAAAATTGGCCTGGGAAAAGATTTTATGAAGAGGAGCCTCTTGGCAATTGTGGTAACACCAAAACTAAATAAATGGGATGTGATCAAGCTAAAAAGCTTCTGCCCAGCTGAGGGTACCACAACTAAAGCAAACAGACAGCATTCAAAATAGAAGACATTTACATGCTATGAATCTGACAAAGATGAAAATCTACAGAGAACTCAATCAACAAAAAAGAGGAAACAACCCCATTTGTAAGTGAGCAAGAAATTTGAACAGAAACTTCTCTGAAGATAACAGATGAGTGGCCAAAATATACATGAAAAAATGCTCATCATCCCTAATCAGCAGAGAAATGCAAATCAAAACCACTCTGAGATATTACCTAACTTTAGTGAGATTAATCCACATCATAAAATCCCCAATCGTCAGATGCTGTCATGGATGTGGAGAGAAGAGAACACTTTTGCACTGCTGGTGGGATTGCAAACTAATACAATCTTTATGGAAAGAAGTATGGAAAATTCTCAAAGAACTAAAATTGGACCTCCCATTTGATCCCACAATCCTATTACTAGGTATTTACCCAGAATATAAAAAAAAATTAACTTACCACAAAGACATTTGTACCAGACTGCATATTGTAGCTCAATTCACAGTTGCCAAGGCATCCCAAATGCCCATTGGCCCATGAATTGATTAACGAACTGTGATACACACACACACACATACACACACACACACATATATATATATGTATCATGGAATGCTATTCATCCATAATAAAAGATGGAGATTTTATGTCTTCTTTGTTTACCTGGATGGAGCTGAAACACATTATTCTTAGTAAAGTGTAACAAGAATAGAAAAGCAATCATCCAATATACTTAATACTATATGAAGCCAGTAGATAAACTAATACACTCCCTCACAGAGAAAAATTTGGTTCAATTCAAGTTGGAGGGAGGACGAAGAAGGGAGGGGAGAGGTGGGAAGAGGGAGAATAATTGGGAAGATCTCACCTAAGGTGCACAATGTGAAGATATTCAGCCTGCCCCTGGGTGAAGGACTCAACTCCAACTTGGACTTTATCTTAGAAATAAAAATAATGTAAACTAAACATTTGTGCCCTTATATTAATCTGAAAATAAGAGAAAAAAAAGATGAGTTATCCCTACCAGCTGTACTCAAATTGAACATTAATGATTGAAATAAAGGTTTTAAAGCATTAAAAAAAAGATAGAAACTGATGAATGGCTTTTAAAAAAATAACTCAAACATATGGGACCTACAAGAAACTTGTCTTACCATTAAAGACACATATAGAACAAAAGTAAAGGGATGAAAAAATATATTCCCTGTAAACAGAAAACAAAACCAAGAAAAAAAACTATACTTAGATCAGATAAAAGTGACCAAGTCAAAACAGTAAAAGAGACAAAGAAAGTCATTATATGAGAAAAGGGTCAATTCAGTAAAAGGATATATATATAATAATTCTAAACACACACACATATATATGTTTGGAAATATGTATATGTAAATAAATAAATATATATGGAAAAAGTTTCCATCTTTTTCCATAAATATTATATTTAAAAGGAAGACATAGGATCCAATATAACATTAGCTAAGGACTTCAACACATCACTCTTGGTATTAGAGATCATCTGGATCATCATTATCCAAAGAAACATTGGATTTCAATATATATTATACCTGAACCTAACAGGCAAGAAAATAATACATATTCATCTCATCAGCAAATGGAACATTCTTTAGAATAGACCATGTATTAAGATACAAAATAAGTATCTGAGCCTGTGATCCCCAGACCACATGGTTGGACATTCTCAGGGACTCTGATGGTGGGGGCAGGTTCTGACTCTACTAGGAAGAATTGGGGTGGTCCCTAGGCCCCCAGTGGGAAGGATAGAGCTGCTTTTGGTGCATCAACATGATGCATGTGGATGAGAAACATGTGGTTCATTCATACTTCAACTCTGGCAGGAGCAGCCCATGCTTTGCTCGCATTTAGTTGCAGTATTGGCAGCCTGTGCCTGACTGTGTTTCAGTTCTGACTATGGCCACCCATAATGGTAGCAGCTATGAGAGAGAGAGAGAGAGAGAGAGAGAGACTCTGGTCACATGACAATGGGCATTGACTTTACGGCTCATGTCAACAGGGTTGCTGCCCATGACCTGCATTTCAGCCACTGTGGCAGCAGCCAGCCTTAGCAGTAGCTATGGTCAAGGGATGTCAGTGGGGCTCTGAGGATGTGACGTTGCAGGTGATATTTATCCCCAGGCCAGGGTACAGTATATTGGATGCTGGGCTCTGGATATGTCCCTTTGCTATAGCTGCTTACAATTCAGTGTTGTAGGAGACTCAGTGCACACTCCCTAAACTGCACCATTGTGCAGTCTCCAGGTAACCTTCTATGTTCGTTTCAGGGCCTGTGAGGGTTAAATGGCTCTCCCATGTCTAGAATTTCAGGAGTCTGTGGTGGGAATGCAGACCACGCAGTCTCTTGTTTACCCTTCATACAGTAGAAAGTCTTTCTAGCCTCCCAGTTGATTCTGGAAGAGCAGACTATCTCACTTACTTGTCTTCCCAGCCTTATGTTTCATGTCACTTCTCTGTTGAGTTCCCGTATTATCATTTGAATGAGTTATGTGAAGTGTGATTCCCTACTAAATGTTTAGGTTCTTTGTTGTGCAGAAGGTATGAGAACCCTCTACTCAGACATGTTGCAGCCCCTTAGTACTTCTTATTACAAAATATAAACTTAAGTTTAGTTTGTTGAGTGGCTAGAACTTTAAAGTCCTAACTCCTTACTTTGGTTTTATTGACCTTCATTTTTTTTTGTTTGTATCTGTTTGTTTTCCATATAAAATCTATCAATATGAAAAAGAATGCCTGTTTTAAAAAGGAATATGAGATCAGACTCAAATTATTTTCTCCTTCCTACCTCAGATACTTATTTTGTATCTCAATACATGAGTATATGTACAGATGGTTCACCTTCCATGACAGGAAAGCATGAAGAGTTTATTGCACAGATTAAAAAAGTATTAAGAAATCCAAAAATTTTCATTTCTTTTCATTATTTCTTGCATCAGCAAAATCACTTTGCTAAAGCTATTTTGCCTGACATTTTGCAGTAAGTATTGTTACCTATATTCATGCACATGCAACATGGTATTTTCAATTCTGTAACACGCTAAAGTTGAACCAGGAGCTACTCAATGTGGATTTGCCATATCATTCTAAAGTGTAGTTGAATATCACAGGGACAGGTGTTAGCCAAAATTTTATCTCTGTGAGAACAGAAAGTTACATTTTAGGAAGAAATGGAATCAGCAATGTAAATGATTGAAAGAAGATTTCTATAGGAACATAGCATTTCTGCAGGCTATTATGTCAAATTAAAATGACTTGACTATTTCTTTACAAGGTAAAACTATGTCTATATATGATATGTGGTAAAAATATAAGCATTTCACAAAAAGCTATCTTTTATTCAGAATAAGTCTTCTTCAAAAGGAAACTTTAGGTTAACATTTTCCCTGGTTAGCCAAGGTCACTGATGAGCAGTATGATACATGCCAATCATTTGGAGACTATGCAGCTGTTATAGAATTGAAGAACGCAATGAAAGTCTCACTGACTTTGAGAATCAAGACATCGTCATACTTAAATTATCATACATCAACTCCTTCTCATTTAGTTGATATCACCAAGGCACCTATATAACTATAGAGGAATTGACTAAGCTGTCAGGAGATGACATTTAAAAGTCATTGTTTGATGCTAAGAAAGCACTAATTGAAAGATAGAAAAATGCAGTATAATATTTAGGCCTTTGGCTTTGTGCCCCCAAATGATTTCTTGCTTTTCAACCTCTCCTTCCTGCAAATCTACGTTTTCATATCTAACCCAAACGAAGAAACCCTTAAAGTCACAAATGACTGATCCTCATCTAGAGGATCAACTGAGATTGTGGCCCTCCATGCCGCAATCAAATATTCAAATGCTTTCCCACAAAAAGCAGGCACAACAAAGTCATTATAAGGTTAATTAACTTTAAAATTAACAGATAGCTTTCATTTTTTTTAATTATTAAGTACATTTTAGTTAGATTTTACAAAATAAGGTACATATTAGGTATATTTAATTGAAGTTTCTTGGATGCAGCTTTATTTGATCATAGCTAAATTAATGCAGCCTTTCAACATGAAAGGTTCCCCACTCCTGGTACAGAATATGCCAAACCATCTGTGATTCTTATAGCTAAACAGTTATGACTTTCCAGCTGCCTGAAGACCCAGTCTTTGTCTAAAGTGAAGTGTTATTTGCAAGGTTTAAAGCTTATGAATCCCAATGTACTTATAACATAAACAAATAATTATATAATGCTGTTAATAAAGTTTAGAAAGCCTCCCAGTTCCCCATTTTACACAGTAATCTTTGGTAAGAGGTTATTTTTAATGGTCTCCTCTAGAAGCATTTGACTGAAACCTCTGAGTATCTGGCATGGTTGAGGCGGGGCATGTATAGTGACAATGGATTTGCTGCACAGAGTCTAAGAAATGCACATTTCCTTTTTTTGTTTAAAATCAAATTAAATCTGGTCCTGAGCTTAATGTCCCAGGATGCTAAGAAATTTAATCTCAGTCAAGTTGTAGTGAACTCTATCCTCTTCCTGACAGTAAAATCAAATTCTTAAATGCAGGAGCATAGTTCTACAGGTAAAGATATTTGACAATAGGCATGTTACAGTCATGGTCATAGTTAAAATCTTCCCTGTCTAAGCCCTACATGTGAGCAGCCCCTCTGGGCCGAGTGAAGTCAGAAGAATCTTTCAGAGTGGGCTTTGCCTCACTGCCCGGGGTTCAGCCTTCATTACATCCATCTTTCTTGGTGCCCTGGAAGTTCAGTGCTGGTGCTCTAGAAGTTCAGTGCTTCTCCCCAGCAAAAACTCCGGGGCTTTCCCATTCCTGAAAACCAAGACTGGTTTTCTATCCTCCCTCTCTCCCATCCACTTCCTCCTGCCCTTGTTTTAGAGGTTTGTTCTAGGACTTCTTCCAGGCCACACTGCCAAAAAAAAAAAAAAAAAAAAAAAGAGTCTTATTATTTCTCTCCTGTGAGTAGGAGACTCTCCAGGATGAATTAACTTGAATGAAATATTTAGGAAAGCAGGAAAAGAAAACCCTCACTTTTTCCTGAGTCTTAAATAATAGGAAGAATGAGATGGAATTTAATGACTTTATAAATTATTCTGTGGTGTGTCTCCTGAAGTTTCTTATCTGGCCACAGCTTCTCTTTCTAGAAAAATGGAGAAACATGTATAGAAAGACCTGTCATAGGAAGCAGTTGGGCAGCGTGGGCATAAGCCAGACTCATGCCCAGTTGCAGGTGGCAGAAGTGGACAGAACTTTGCTTTTTGAGAATGATGGAAACTTCCAAGGAACTAGATTATGACCAACATCTATGTTCTCACGTAGAAAGTTATGGGCTTCATCCATGGGGTGTGTCTTAAAAATAAGACACTAGATGCTAGACTTTGTCTTTTTTGGTGATAAGTTGGTGTTTTAACTGACATATTGACTGTTTGTCTGCCCTATATATGAAATGATAAAGTAGTTGCTGGAGCAAATCAGTGGCCTTTGAAATATAAGAACAGTTTTATTTAATGGACTCATTACCAATAGATTCAGAGCAAAAATTGTGTCTTAAAATGAAACTACCATGTTGGCTGATGCTCAGAAATTACTATGAATGATTAAAAAGTAAACTATAGGCATTTAATTGTATTAGTTTCAATTTTGATTAGTAGTAATAAATTGGACAAATAAAGTAGCAACAAGTTCAAGTTCATAAAAATTTCTTTATTCAATTAAGTATATTTATAATTAGAACCTGAAAACTTCCAAACATACTAAATGTCTCATCGCAACTTAAGTATCAACTAAAGATTTGGTGAACTAGGCTTGGCAAGTGGCTAGGTGTGGGGGAGGGGGTCCACTTATTTAGGGGCTTGAAGGGACTCTACAGAAGCTGACAGTTATTGACCCACAGGGTCAAAATACAATGGTATAGAAATATTAGTCAGATTTTTCACTCTCAGGCAAGTATTAAGTGTTAAGTAAGTCTGTGCATTATTTTTATAGATGAATTTTGAATCAACATGTTTATATCTTTGCCTTATATTAGAAAAATACTCAATTTTCCTTTGTAAAACAGCTTCTAACAATCATCTGTTACTTTATATTTTTCATTAGGTCAAAAAAGAATAAATGGAAATAAAATAGATACTTCTTATTTTCCTTTAAGAATAGAAATCCTTCTTCAGATCTTTGCTGAAGAATGTAAGTTTAAAGCTTTGACTTACCATCATCAGAGAAATTTCTCAAAAAATTTCCCTTTCAAACACTCATTTGTCAAAGTCATTTCTTTTATACCCTTACTCAAGACAATTCAAAGGTATTTATGAACACAATCATCAATGATAATATATTTAAGGACCATACAGTAGTAACACCCTGGTAAGTACATGATTACATGATTTTTCCCTCTGGAAGAAGCTTAGCAGGTGCCAAAGAGGAATCCAGAATTAATTGCATCAAAATAATATTTGACTTAAGGATATTTTTATGTGATGACTTTTCTCAGAGCGTATTTGTCAATCTAAGCATTTGTGTCATGGCTGAGAAAATTAGGAAATAAAGAAGTCCAAAATGCTTTCTACTTGAAACTTATTCCTAGAGATTGTGTCCTTTTCCCTATTCTGGTAGTGGGTTTTTAGTCATTTAAACTTGTGGTCCCCAACCCTCAGACACGAGCAGGATCTGAGCAGTAGGAGAGCAAGTGAAACTTCATCTGTATTTACAGCCATTCCCATTGCTTACATTGTCGTCTGAGCCACGCCCCCTGTCAGGTCAGCAGTGGCAGTAGATTTTTGTAGGAGCATGAATGCTACTATAAACTGTGCATGTGAGGGATCTAGGTTGCTGCTCCTTATGAGAATCTAATGCTGGATGACCTGAGGTGGAGCTGAGGTGGTGTTCCCTAGCATTAGGTAGCAGCTGCCATTACAGATTACCATTAGCAGAGAGATTGGACTGCACAGAGACCATAATACATCAATTGCTTACAGACACGTATCAAATAAAAAAAGGTTGGGGATCACTGATCTATACCATAAGGTGAATCCTCTTTAGTCAGGCAATTTTTAAATTCACCATTGAGGGAGAAATCTGGAAACAGTGAAGTTAAAGCATGAATCATCTGACCTAACATTTGTTTCCTTAGAATTTTATCATGGGCCACTTTAATAGAGGAAGTTTTTCTCTTGTGCTGAATATTTTATTTCCTTACAAATGAAATTGTGATTGCAGATCACAACTGGAGCTTGATTTGATTAAAAGTGCCAGACTCTATCTGGAGAATTAATGAAATCTTTTGTCTCAGGAAAATGCTCATTTATATTTCATTTAAATTGCAGTGACTTATTTTATATTTTGTCTTATTTCCCAAAAGCCAGTAGGCTCTTTGATATGAGGAGTTTAGCCTACTTTTCTGTAACCACTGAATCATTAACATATGTTGAGAATATAACTAAATGTTCAATAATGCCTTGCTGGCTTATGTTTTTAAAACTATAAGATACTTTCCTAAATATGTTCAGTTGAGAATTAGGCTATCTGGGCAGAAGCTCCTAAGATATTGGCTTCACAGTGAAATATATTTGAGAAACTACCTGGTATATTCTTTATTGGAAATTTACAATTTCTGTACCCATATTAAATGAGGCTGTGAAAAGTCCTGTGGTTAAAAAGTTAGCTTTGCTTAGATCGGCACCCTTAGCACAGTGGTTACGGCACCAGGGGTGGTGGGTTTGAACCTGGCCTGGGCCAACAAACAACTGCAACAAAAAGGAGCCGGGTATTGTGGTGGGTACCTGTAGTCCCAGCTACATGGGAGGCTGAGGCAAAAGAATCACTTAATCCCAAGAGTTTGAGGTTGCTGTGATGCCATGGCACTCTACTGAGGGTGACATAGTGAGACTCTGTCTCAAAAAAAAAAAAAGTTAGCTTTGTTTAATGTGATGTTTCCCAAACTAATTTAGTCATTAAATCATATTATAATATGACACATATCAGCCTCCCATGGGACTGCTGGGAAACTTAGTAAGAACAAATGATTAAAGAATTCATCTTCTAAATCTCAGCCTTCAGCACAATATCAAGAACTCTAATCTCAACTTGACTGAAATTTAAAAGTAATTTCATAAGCATTTTGGGATTAGAATTAAAATATAAAATATTTTAGCCATTCCTATTTCTTATTCTAGCTCAGAGAACATAGCTGCAGTCAATTATGTCCCTGGAATAATTCTAAAAAAATTACACATAATAACAAAATCTCTTAAAACAGCAGAAGGTCAAACACATAATAATCTTTACTGCATTTAGTCAAATCAAAATTACATGGCACATTCTTGGGATAGTAAAGGAAATACCTCTATTAAAGTATCTCTTTGCTTTCATCTGCCACTCTAATAATTAAAACATAATTTTAATAATTTATGTTTGATATATATCAAAAAATATCACCCCTAGATTTCTGGGGTGCTTTTGGCCACAGGTCGACTTTTAAGGATGCATGCAAAATTCTACTTCTAGCAATACATTCACACATGCAAAATGGCACGTCCACAGGTATCACAGTCTTATTTTTAATTTTTTAAAAATTAAAGGATTAAAAACAACACAAGGATCAAAAATAGAAAGCAGATTTGAAAGTCAGATATAGCCTCTGGTTGTTATCATGTGTACAGATGTACTTTCAGCACTTCCTAGGTCCATTGTGGTTGATGTGGCCATGTGACCCATTGTCCAATGTTGTAAACAGAAATGACAATTGTCACCAAATCATTTAATTTCAGCACAGTTCTAGAATCCTTTTTCCTACTGCTGGCGTGATCAGATAGAAGCTGCTCCATTTGTGTGGGTCTATAAAGACGTAGATGTGGAATAGAACTTCCCATCAACTCACAATAAACGTGTAGCACGAGGCAGAAATAAACCTTTGCAGTTTTAAGCCACTGCAATTGGGGATTGTTTATTGCTGCAACATATCCTAGGTTATACTAACAAGCTTATCTATTTAATGATATTCAAGGAAACTGTAATAAAGAAGAAAATTTATTAGGGATTGATGTTCAATATGTATTGTTTAAGACATATTGTTAAGTAGAGAAAGTCCAGGTGCAGAACAGTATATATAGCATAAAATGGGTGTTTGTGTGTGTGCTATGTTTGTTATATGTAATATAGATCATCTGTGAAAATATTCTGATGACCATGGAAATTTTGATTGCCTCTACTTTTTACATACATACTTTTGTTTTTAATTGTTTGAAAATATTATTTATTAAAAAATTAAATTTAGAGAAATATATGCAAATGTTCTACATGAATCCTTCATCAGAAAAAAGCCCCCCAAATTGAAGGCCCCCTCTAAATGCCAGTCTGGCAGATGTGACATTGAAATGAGATATTTTTGTGTGTATGTCTGTGATTTGAGATTCTATCACTACTGTTAAATTACTCAAGTCAGATCATAAGGAAAGCTTAGAAATTAAAAAAGAAAGAAAGGCATTTGTCTATGGTCAACCATTTTAGGGGAAGAAAGTCTCCAAATATTAATTGATTAAAAAATTGTCATTTTAATTGTAAATGTATGTGCTTTCTATCGGTTAGGATGTTTTTGCTTGCAAATAAAGGCTTTCAATTGGCTAAATAGAAAGCTGGGTTCAATAATAAGGGAAATGTGAAATTTTATATAATAAACAGGTAACTGGTAAGTTAAGATTCAGATGCCATATCTCAGGATGCTAGTCTCTGGGATTCTCTTGCTTCTGACCTCCTCTAAGGCAATTCATGGGTATTAAGTTCTATTTTTAAATGTATGTAGATCTAATGGGCACTGTCAAGCACATTCTTTATGTCCTTTCATCAGAGGTCAGTAATTTATAGCTGACAGGCAAAATTTGGCCTACGCCTCATTTTTTGTAAATAAAGTTTTATTGGAACAATGACATGCTTGTTTATTTAGGTACTGTCTATGTCTGCTTTTGCTCTGCAGTGACAGAGTAGTCATGATAGAGACAGTATCGCCTGAAAGCCTAACATGTTGCTGCCTGGCCCTTTACAGAATAAGTTTGCTAAATAGTACCTTGAATTTACAGCAGCAAACCTCTTGCATAATTCTTATTTCAATGGGGAAAGGACACAAGCATTTACCTCTCTTGCCTCCCCCCCATGACCCAATAATGTATGGTAATGTGAGTAGACAAGAATGTGGGCTATAAAAGTATAGGGGGCCAGCCCCCACACAACCCATGGGCATCCCCAATGCTTGGTGAAGATAAGAGAATGAAAGAAATAATACAAAGAGAAAAAGTAGGATTTAAAAAGAGTGGGCCCAGGGGACCAATGCCACCAATGTGAGAGACAGCTAAGGCCCCATGCTCCAAGTTAACTCAGTATTTATTCCCTACGTTGTCTTCAAATCGGCAAATGAATAATCACGGGGGAGAGCAAAAAAATAATAGCAATAATAATAACGGGGGAAAGCAAAAAACAAAAAAACAAGAAAACCCCAAACTGCACTATACATCATCCTTTGTGGTATGTACTACTTTAACTAGCTATTTAACCACATCAGCTAAGTTGTTCTTTGACTATTAATCCTCTATGTTATTTATAAACTAAAGAATTGGTATGCAGTTAAAGAAACAAAGAAGCAGGATGCAAGAGCAGCCTGTAGATTTGACCACATCCTCAGTTTCCACAGGAGGCAATTAAGTCTTTGGGTCCTTACTGGGCAGATAGGCTGATGCCATACTCTTACTGGGAGTGGGGAAGAAAGAAATTCTCGTATCTAACCCCAAGAGATTGTCTCTCTTATCAAGGAGCCAGCGGCCTGTGCTGTTCCCAGCACGTCTCAAAAGGCCCATTCAGCCCTCAGAAACCTTTGTACAGGCTTTCTGTGGGAGATAGGTCAGGTCTCTGTAAGACATTTCTTGTCCTCTTCTCCAAGGCCTGTGTTGTCATGTTCAACAGACTTTGGGGTCTCCCGAAATGCACTGTGGTCTCACTGTGCACATGCTCTCTGAGATATCAACATCTTCCATCTATCCTTTATCCCTTGACTCACAATCCTCATTCCCTAATGATTAAAATAGTTCACAAATTCCAGTCTAAACAAATGCTTCTAGAGGATGGCTTCCTCTGCCTCTACTCCTCAGCAAGTTCTCCCATATTTCCACCCACGTGAAAGGATGAGAGAATTTAACAAATTGTCTGGAAGATGGAAAGAGACGGGAACTTCATAGCAGAATAAAAAAATTTAAAAAGCAGTGCCCCAGAGTATGGATGGCAGAGCCAGGAAGTTTTCAGAACAAAAAATTTCAGATATGATGGAGGGCATGAGTGAGATAGGGAGGTGCTTAAAAAATATGGGGTCCAAAAGACGATCCATAAAAGAAAAAAAACTCAAGAAATTAAACTTAAAATATTAAAAGAAAAACTTGTCCTGGAAATATCCCATATAAAAAAGGAAAAGATGAGTCACCAGGCTGGCAGAAATCATTTGCTAGTCAATTATCTGTCAAAGAGCATATTTGGATGACAATATATAAAGATCTCTAAACAATAGCAAGAAAGCAAATGATCCACTTAGAAATTAGACAAAAAACATTGCCAAAGAGGATTACACAAAGCAAATAGCTTATGTAAAGATGTTCAATAACATCAGCCATTAGAGCAATGCAAATTAAAATCATCACATACCCACCAGAATGATGAAAATAAAAATACTGGCAACACTAAGAGCCTAGAAGCATGCAGAGAACTGGATATCTCAGAGACATTTTACACTGAAACATAAAACAATACGGCTGCTTTGGTCTTGTCCTTGAAAACCTCACATTCTAAGTCAAGAGAGAACATACAGGTAAGCACATTTCAGCCTTTAAAAAATAATGTTCCAGTTGTATAGAATTTTTTAAAAACCCTTTAATAGTGGGCATATTTTTGGAAGTACGTTATGACAGGTTTAAGAGTTGTTGGACGACAACCAGGAAGTCAACTTGGGGGTTCTTTCAAATTGGGGTTACCCTGAAAAGTCTGGAATAAATGATTTTTGTGAACTACACGTGTTGCCTTGTGTTTGTTGGTTGTTTTCCCTGAACGGACCACAGTTGACTTAAATGATGTCAGCATTCTGCTAATGAAGTCTAAAAGGACCAGGCATAGAGAAAACGTAGATGATATTTTGAAAAGACACTTTGGGGTCAAGTTAAGCCTTAGTCAGTTACTAGCTGTGTGTTTTTGTTTCTCTGAAATTTTGTTTCTTTATCTGTAAGAAGGGAATCATTCGTCCTCACATAAAATAAGATAGGCTAGTTGAAACCACTTTGTCATGTTAAAGAAAATGCCAGTTATTACCTGGAGGAAATGTCTCTGTGACAAGCAAGTGTAAAGGAACTTATTTTATCTGCAAAACTCCTTGAACTAAATGCCGTCCTCTGAGCAGGCTGTCGTGGTTTAGAACAGCTTACTCAGCCTTGGAGGGAGCATGTGCTGTGTTCAGTCCCTCTCTTTTCCTTACAGATGAATAGAGGCAGAACCTCAGCTTTTGCTCTCTTTTTATGCTAACCTCACCTCACAGAGGAAGTGCAGACAGAATTGCTAAGTCATCTGCTCCCTTCCCGAGACTGCAGAATCAGACTGTTTCTTCTAGACGCCAGCTCCTGTGGCCACAGGGTTTGATGCAGTGCATTGCGGTTTAACCTCAGCATTGTTGAATTTGGCTACACTACAGAGCAGCACAATAAACCGCAAGGTACAAACCTGTTTGACAACTACCTCGGTTTCTACCAAAAGCCTCTTCTGTTGAATCAGCATTGTACACACCAACATCTTTTGGAATCTTACAATGCTAGGAAAGGAAAAAAAATTAGTTGATGCAACTTCATTTCTTGTCAGTGGGCTCATGGTAACTAACACATCCACCAAGTATTTGGAACTTAAGCTTGGACCAGGGGATCTTACAGATTATTTCTTCATTTTTGAAGGAAATTTATACTGTGATGTTTTGATTCTTTCAGGAAGTGGGGGAAATAATTACTCTATTTTAGAGATTTGGAAGAGAATAGTTATGACTTGCCTAAGATCTCAGAATGACTAGAAGTAGAGGGGACTAGGAACAAAACATTCCCCCAATTTTCACCAAACCTCATCGCTTCTATGTGCTGGGTAGAGGTTCTCAGGAAAGACAGATGGTCCTACACGTGGAGTGGCTGAGACTTGTGCTCTGGGAAGCCTGGCCACGTCTCTCCCTCCTCATTCGGGTGATAAGGGCACCTTATAGCATCCTGACACCTTCAGGCCACAGTGACGTCCCGAAGCTGCAGAGCTGAGTGTCAGTTCCACTTGGAGGGTTACTATTGCTTACTTCACTCACTGCAGGGGAGCTGCACAGCCTCAGGATTAAGAGCATGAACTTGAATTTTGCAGCGCCCGCACCTTGCTCTGCCGCCTACTATCTTGTATGCTCTCGGGGGACTCACCTAATCTCTGTGTTTCTGTAAAACAGAGATAGCATTTCTCTTCCTCAGTTGGTGAGGTTAAAGGAGATAAGGACCTAAACGAAAACCTGCTGCAGGGTCCCCTGAAGGGTTCTTGAAGAACATGGAAGAAACGTAAGATGAGATGGAAGAAATCTGCAGCATCCTGTGTGGAGGCTGGGACCTGCAAAGCCGTGCCCCTCTGGCTGAATATGGGTCACAGAGGTGTTTTATTTAGTGGACAGAGGGAAGGCCCAGCCAGTATCTAGGCTTTTCTGAGGCAAATAAAGCAAGGCTAGGAATGCATGGATTGACGATGATTTTAAAATAATGTTACATTTAAATTTTGTTCTTTCAATTTTTCAGAGGCTTGTCCAGCATCTGCTCTTGAGTTTGGAGGTAGGGTGGGTCTCTCTAAATCCTGTCACCTCAGCATAAGTAAGCTAGAAGGAAAGTGGAGAATAAGAGGGATTGTCTGCTGGGGGTGGGAGGGGGAGACCGTGAGGGCAATTATGCCCAGTTAGCTGCTTCTGTATTTCTTTCCATTGACGGGCTTTCCTCTACATCTTTGTCTCATTCTACCGGGAGACCAATGCTGCAGCCATCTATAAATACAGCGAAGGGTATGAAAAGGAAAATATGTTTTGCTGGGAAGATACTTTTCATTGATTTTTCTCAAAGTGAATTCAAGAAAAAAGATTAAGGCATGGCTAGAGATGAGGCTGGAGGGAGGGAAAAAACAAACCCAGAACGTAGTATTTTCCCAGATAATGATGTCTGAAATGACTTTCCTATATGTGGAAATCTTTTCTGCTTGTGAATTATAGTTCAATAGTTCAGAAGTTAAATTACTTCCTCCATTGCTAATCACTCCGTTGATTGAAGGTGATCAACCTTCCTCCATGGCAGGTTGAGCACCTCATCCTGCAGACCAATTATAGCCTTTTAGAGCACCCAGTCTCCCCAGGGAGTCTCCCCAGTCCAGGGCACAGTAGTGTTGTAAGTAAGAAAGGCTTACTCCCAAGAACACAGGCACTGAATCAGGCACTGAAATTTCTACAAAGAGTTAGCCCATATTACTAGGGAAGACTTGCCTTTCATCCCACAGTGATTACAGTTGTGGAAAGGTAGGCTTGTGGCAAGAGAGAGAAGCTATGTGGCCAGGCAGGTGAGGAAAGAGCTCCTTTCCGCCACACCACTGTGGGCTCCATTGGGAGCAGCCCACTTACCATCCTGATCTGGGGAAAGGAAGTGGGGCTTAGACTACAGTAAAAAGAACATGAGGTCGACCCTTTGCCTAGCCCTTATTTCACCAGGCCCGCAGGGCATTAATTTTCCTGAGCATCACTGAGAATGTTATAAAACAGAAAATTTCATCACTGGAATTTCTTCCAGGAACAGAAATGGTAAGGGTTTAAAGGAATACTCTGAGGGGAGTGCCTGTGGCTCAAAAGGATAGGGTGCTGGCCCCATATGCCAGAGGTGGCAAGTTCAAACCCAGCCCCAGCAATAAAAAGGAATACTCTGATAAATGGCTTGGGGTGGGCAGAATGTGGGGGAAGACTCCAAAGGAGAATGCCCTGGGAACTAGATATAGTTGCTAACCTCCCCTCTAAGGAGAAAGAGTCTTCTTAAGCCAGATTGTATATGGCTGAATGGACTCTGCAAATTTGGAGCCAGCATGGAATTATCCGGACATTAGAGAGATTTTTTCCCTGCCACCAGCAGTCCTCCTTCTCTGCCATGCCCCTGCCACTATCACCCAGTTTCTGTCTACTTAAATGGCAAAAGTCTCTTGTCCATGAGACCATTGAGGGCAGCAGAGTCTTGCTGGGCGGCACTGCCTTGGTGTGGAGCAGGCCCAGGCAGGGGCAGCCCAGAATAGAGATGGGCAGGCTGGGCGGGCCTGGCTCCCTGGGGCAGGCGGTGGAAGAGTGGGGTCCTACAAATGCAGACCCTACTTCCTGACTTCTACTGCTGCCCTTCCTGGAGCAGCAAATAGCTCAAAATCCAAATTACTGGAAGATGAGATGGCAGAATCTTTATTCTAATCACTACGTACCCTCTGAGGGTATAGAGACTCCCCTCTAACTTCTAGCCAGCCAGTGTGTGAGCAGGGCTGGGAAGAGTGTGTCCTTATGTGCCTTGGTGGTTATTTAACTCCTCCTGGAGAGAAGAATCCTACCATTTCTCCTCCTCCCAGAGCACAGGGTAGAGTGGCAAAGTCTCTATTTGCCAACAGTATGTGTGCAATTCTCATGTCTGTTTGGCCTACAGGGAAGTTAAGCGATTTCTTTCTTCTATGCTCCAGTAGCTTTTCCCCTCACTGGCTTCCCAGACTCCCGTCCCGGGCACTCTGTGCTGACCTAGGGCCCCCACAGGCTTCCTGCCCAGGGAGGTCCAAGGCCACGAGTACCAGTGTTGCTCCCAAAACTCAGGGCTGAACACAGACCACTAATCATCTATCTGATGAGGCCTGTATGAGACTTTAAAACCAATGTAAATTATTCTAGAAAAAAAAATCCACCCTTTTTCTTACAATAGATGCTTCATTTTTATCCTTCGGCTAATAAAAGTCTTGCTGTAGGAAATAAAATGGAAACTATAATCTCATTTTGAAAAAAAAGTTAACATGTTTAGCATTGATAGCAGCTAGGACTTCCTTATAGTTTTAAAGATTTTACTTGATTTAAGACTGAGGTGAAATAATTCCTACATATATAGTCTTTCAGACAGCAAATCTAATCTCCCGGTAATACTCAGATCAGCTTTCATTTGGAGAGCTGTTTAGTTCAGGGTACCACATTGAAAGAAAATCTTTGAAAATGTGAGGCACATTTGGAGAAGAATGATAAAAATGATTAAGGAATAAGAAACTAGGTTATGACTCGGCGCCTATAGCTCAACCGGCTAAGGCGCCAGCCACGTACACCTAAGGTGGCGGGTT